>NC_080679.1:132731577-133356892 GCF_030445035.2 Dasypus novemcinctus | reverse complement strand
TCAAGTGTTTCCTGAGCCAAGTATCCTAAGCCCACAGGTTTCACTGACACCCCTGCCCTCCCGAGGGCCAGCCCTGTGCTGGGTGGGACGTCAAGGATAGAATGCGCCTGGGGAGGGCACATGGGGTCTGTGGCGAGGCAGGCCGTGGCACAGAACTAAGGACCAGGGGGCCAGGAGGGCAGGAGCTTAGAGCCACGCCATCCCGGGGGCCAGGGCTGGACAGAGGATGCCCCTGGCCCGGTGTTGGAGGGTTTGTGGGGCAGCCTTGGGCCACTTGAAGCTTTTCAGTGGCCGAAGCTCAGAGAACCTTCTGGCGTGGCTGGAAGAAAGCCTGAGCTGCTTGTGTCCTTCCTGGGCTCTAGATGGTGGGAAGCTCCTGGCACAGAGCCGAGGGAGGTTAGAGACGCTCACACCAAGGGCGGGGAGGCTCCTGGGCGGGTGCTGGGGTCTGGGGGAGGATCAGGGGAGGCTGCCTGGAGGAGGCATCCTGAGCAGGAGCAGCCCCCCAGCAGACCCCAGGTGAGAGCGGTGCCCTGCCCCCTCGTAGGATGAAGGCTGGCTGATGGGCGTGAAGGAGAACGACTGGAACCAGCACAAGGAGCTGGAGAAGTGCCGGGGCGTCTTCCCGAGAACTTCACCGAGCGGCTGCAGTGAGCGCGGCCGGGCCAGACCTCCGGGCGCGCGAAGATCCACCTTTTCCCGAAAAATGTGTGTTCTTTTTTCCTTTTCTTTTTTCTTTTTCTTTTACCTTCCCGTTGTTTTTAGACTTTTGAAAAGCAAAGGGAAATGGAGAGGAGAGACCTAAGGGAGAGGTGCTCCCCAAAAATCAGGTTGTCCCCGAGCCCGGTTCTGCGGCCGGCGGAACTCCTCGGTGGTTGCTGAAGCTGCTGTGTCCCCGTAGTTGAGGTCCCGGAGCCCCCGCCCAGCCGCCAGGGGCCCGCGGCGGCCACGAGTGCCGGGCGGGCTGGGGGCCTCGCGGAGCCACCACGCTTGCCTGCCGGGAGCTTCGGCCGCGCCCCCCCGGGCCAGGTCCTGTTCCAGCGGCTGCCCTGGGGGGGACCCCGTCTTCCCAGCGCCGGCGTGGCCAGCACCAGCCCCGGCAGGCCCTGCCCCGCAGACTGTCTGTGTGCTGTTTGGAAAAAAATAAATCTTAGTGTTCACGAGAAAATGAGACAAACGAACAAAACCGACAAACACTCAGAAAATGCGTGTTTGCTTATTTCCCTTCGTCTCGTCGCGCGGCTGCCATTGCAGATGGGGCTGGGATTATTTGTGGCTTCTGTACCAAAACCACCGAGGAAAAGTGTTGGGGGGACCGGGTCGGGGTGAGAGCACCCCTCCACCAGGCGGTGCAGCACTCGAAGCTGGGCTCTGGCAAGCCCGGGCGGAGGGACAGACAGCCGGACACGGAGGCAGGGTGGACCGAGGGGAGGAGGGCAGCGGCGCTGTGGCTGGTGCCTGAAGTCCGCACCCCTTGGGGCCTCTGCCTGGGCAGGTGTGGGAGGCAGGACCCTCCTAGCAGTGCCCGCAGCAGCCTGCCCTCCGGGCGCGGGCCTGGCCGAGGCCCTTCTCCCCTGCCTCCCGGCGTTTGTGCGGGCGGTGGATGCGAGCTGGTGACGGGAAGCGAGGACGCGGGCCTGGGCGAGCCAGCTCTGCCGCAGCACCTGCCAGGTCCCTGGGCCCCATCTCACAGATAAGCAAACGGAGGCCCTCGGAGGCTCGGGCTGGCCGGCGAGTGGTGGAGCTGGGATTTGCGCCGGAGCCGGGTTCTTCAGCCTCTGCCATCAGACTTGTGTTGCCCTAAGCACTCAGCCCAGGCAGCAGCTGTGGATGGTTCTAGAAGCTGTGGGAGTCGTGCTCAGGGTCAGGGCCTCGGGTCTCGGAAGCCAGCCTGGACGTTCCAGGCGGAAGGCGTTTATCCGGCACGACTCGGGAAGGCTGTGAACGCGAGCGGACGGGGTGGGTGCCGGGCCCTTGACTCTGCTTTGGGGTGAACCCCCAGGCCCTGCTTTTGAAGGGCTGTACTGCGGTCCTGCCTTGTCTTCATGCCAGCTGTAACTGCCGGGACACAAGCAAGGTGCCCGGTGGGGCAAAGAGTGTGCAGCTCCAGCTACCCCGGCTGTGCAGCCTTTTGCTTTCCACCCGACCAGCCCTTCGTTCCTCCCACGTGGGCTGAGGTTGAGCCTCTTGGGCCACCCAGGGAATTGTCAGCCAACAGAAGCCCAGACCCGGCCATGCCCCGCGCCCTGGGGATGTAGGCACGGGCAAGGGGGCTGTGGCCTCGGCGCCAGCGTGGGGCGTCTTCACATTCGTGGCACTTTGGAGACCCGAAAGCATGCTCACTGGAAGCAGAATCAAGGAGAAAGCAGATGCGTTAGGTTTTGTTCCCAGATAAGTCTCATGATAGAGCAGACGTGGCTGTGAGCTTTGCCCCCGACCCTCAAGGGCGTCCTCCGTGTGCAGCTGGGGTCCTCTGCATTCTCTGAGACCACCTGAGGCCTGCAGGGCGCCAGGGAAGGGTTGGGGCCAGGAGCCCAGAGCAGGCTCCAGGGTGCAGGGCGTCAGTCCCAGGGGAACGCAGAGCTGGGCAGCCTGAGCAGCCGCGCTGGGACCCGGAAGGCCTGGAGCCGAGCCCAGAGCCGGAGGCCGAACCGAAGCCAGCAAGAGGCAGCTTGGAGGGCGGGGTGGTGGGGCCCGGGAAGGCACTGCTGGCTCTCCACACCTGGCAGCTGGCGACACCGAGCCCGGGGGCGGGGCAAACCCTGCTCGGCTTGGGCTCGCGTGTGGCCAAGGGAGTCCAATCGTCTGGGCAGGGCGTCCCTGTGCAGATGCCCCGGGGGCTGCCACTCTCCCCACAGGTGGGCCAGGGCAGTGGGAGAGCCGGACCCCCTCGGTGGCCTTGGGGAGACGCCTGCCCCAGCAGCCTGCCTCCATTGGCCCCCCTCCGGATGGCCAGCTGAGCTCCGAGCGGGCGGAGGCTGCGGGGGCCTCCGCCTGGCTGGCTTTGGGCTCGCCTTCCAGGAAGGCGTGCACCTCGTTCGGAACCCCAGGGAAAGGGACGAGACGTGCCCTTCTCCTTCCTCAAGCCATGAGGCAGCCTGCTGGCAGGAAGCGGGGTCGCAGGCAGGACGAGAGCAGTGCTCCCTGCCCGCTGCTGCCCCTTAACGCGGGCCGCGGTCTCCGCCAGAGGGTGGCAGAGGTCAGGCCCAGCCCTGGGCAGCCCGGGCCTCCCCTCCGTCTTGCTGGCTCCCCAGACCACGCACGGCGGCCGCACGTCCCCGGCCCCCTCCACCCCTGGGCGCCTTGTCCTCGCTTGCTCTTACTGACCACCCTGGCGTCGCCCTCTGGGTCTGCTGGCCCGGAGCGCCTCCATCCTGCCCCTGGGGACTGAGGTGCCCGCGTCCCTGCCCGCCCCCCGCCCGGGGCTCTAGGCAGAGGCGGCGTGAGGGCACTCACGTGTGGGATTGCCCCCCAGCCCGTGCGCACCGGGCGCCCCTGGGTGTCCCGGTGGGTGGGCATTGAGGCCGCAGCGCAGGGACTCTGACGCCCTGGCTCCTCACGCTCTTTCTGGGTGTCGGCTTTGGGTCTGACCCCAGCAGCTCCAGGTTTTACGCGTGCACGCCGCGCGGTGCGGGAGAGGCTCCCGGAGGCGGCAGGGCAGACCCCGGCGGATCTCCTCTGGCCCCGAGGCCTCACGGGGCCGGGTCCCCGTTGCTGAGCTTCACCGCTGTGGCCGAGTGGGACCTGCCACTGGCCCTGGACAGGCAGGCCCTGGAGCTGAGGTGGGCGGGGCTGGGGGGGCGGGCACCTGCACAAACCCGGGTGTGGCGCCCGAGGAAAGGGGGGAAGATTCTGGAAGCTTAAACCAGCGAATGTCCCTGGTGACTTCCAGAAAGGGCCACAGTCCAGGGACCTTGACTAGCGTAGACTGCCAGGACGTGTGTGTGTGTGTGTGTGTTTCTGTATGTATTTGAGCATGTATACACATGTGAAAATGTATGTGTGTGTGTTGGAGAAAAATAATTAACAAAATCTGCTCCTAATCCAGAAAACCTCTCCACAAAGGTAGACGAGAAAAGGAAACAGTTTCATTACTGAATAAACATTAAACAAGAAACGAGGCATCACGGGCAATCTGCTCAAGAGACTGCAGAGAGAAATCCCGCTGGTTCATGGAGCCAGGAGGCTGCGGCCCGCAGCAGCGGCTGTCCCGCGAGGGGCCAGGCCCCACAAAGGCGCCTGGGCTCAGGACCCGGTGTGCGGGCCTGGCGAGACGAAACAGCCTCGCAGTCGACAAGGGCCCTGCGGGACGTGCCTCCCCACGTCCACCGGACGCCATCGGGCTCCGCTGGGCGTGCTTTATGCTGTCCCGCTCCCACCCGGGGTAGCTCTGTCCCCGTGGGGAGGCCCCAGCACTCGAGAGGGCTGCCTGGGAGCGGAGGTGGCGCCAGTGGCGGAGCGCCTGCCTCCCACAGGCGAGGTCCTAGGTTCGGTTCCCTGAGCCTCCTAAAAATAAAACCAAATGGAAAAACCCACTCAGGGGAGCCAATGTAGCTGAGAGCCAGCTCCCACATGTGAGGTCCTGGGTTCAGTCCTCAGCCCTGGTATCTCAAAAAAAACCACCCAAAAACAAAGAAGAGAGAGAGGTGTGCTGCGCCTGGTCTCTGCCTCTGGCACAGACTGAGACCCGCCGGCCACGGGGACCGACGCCCGCGAGTGCAGCTGACCGTGCTGTGTCTTCTCCACGTTTTCCCTTCGGAGCCTGAGCGAGTCGAGCTCTTGCTCTTGAACCCCACACCTGGGTAGGAATGGGCTGGCACCTCTTGGGCGCCTCTCCTGACCTTCGTAGCCCACTCCACACGTGCTCTTGAGATGAAGGTAACCGTGCCGCCCGCCAGCAAGAGGCTGCGCTTGTCCCGCACGGCACATCCTGACTCCCCTGGCTTTGGAGTGGCCCTTCGCGCTTGCCGATTGCCTCTATCGAAAGGAATCGTGACGCTTCTCGCCTCTCTGTGGCAGGTAGATGATTACAGCTGGGGCCTCCAGAAGGTCCACGTGTGGCCGGGGAACACGCCCCGGTTTGTCAGATGCCCTGTCTTAGTTTGCCAGTGCTGCTGTGATGAATAGCACACATGGATTGGCTTAACCCAATGGGTCTTTTTTTGTCACCCCATTTTGGAGGCCAGCAGTCCTTGTCCTCGGTTGGCCTCTCCGCATCTGTCACATGGCGAGGCATCTCCGTGCTCTCCTCCGGTGCTCCCCTGTGGCTGCATCTGAAGTTCCTGGGCTTGTCAGGCTTCCAGGCGTGTGGGTCGAGGCCACCCTGATTCGACTTGGCCCCATCGTAGTAGGCTCCTCAGGGCCCCTTGGACAGATGAGTGCACCCCTTAGCTAAGCGCACCTTCCGAGGTCCTGCTCACACTTGGGCTCATACCTACAGCGCCGGCGTGAGGACGTAAACTTGTGGGAAGCGCGATTCGATCCCCAACACGCCCCCGCACCTCCTTGTCCTCGGCTGGAGACCGTCCCGACGGCAAGTGACCGTCCTCAGCTGTTTGGGGACATGTGGCTGGGATTCCCCAGTGTCCGTCTCCTGAACGGCCGTCGTTTCCTCCCTCTTTGGCTCGCTCATTCATTCACTCATTCACCCCGTCCCAGCAGGCCGCGGAGGTGAAAGACTACCATAGGCCCCTGTCCCTGAGGAGCTTGGGGCAGCGCTCAAGGACAGCCACCCCCCAGCGGGTGCCCCCAGGCTGGGAGACCTGGAGGAGGCACCAGCTCCTGGCTGCACGCTCCGCGGAGCCTGTGGGGCCCACCCAGCCGAGGGGCAGGCCGTGCGGGCCGCAACCTGCAGGAGGAAGTTGGCTGGGTTGGGGAGGGCTGTGGGGGGCTCAGGCTCTCCCTGGAGAGAGGGCGGGCTTTGCGGCGGGGGCAGAGGATGCACGGGAGAGACGAGCGAGCAGGGAGAGCCGTGGTGGTGGCCCGGGGTGGCGGCCGCGACCACCAGTGTGGGGGGCCCCCGGGGGGCTGCCCCGCGCCTGCTGTGAAGGACACTCCCTCCCCAGGGCACTGAAGCCGCTTTCGCGTCCCCTGGGCCCCTCAGCAGCGGGCCGCCGGGGCTGCCGGGGGACACAGGCCCTCGACGGTGCAGGGGAGTGGTCAGGGGAGGCTCTTCTCCCCATAATTAAAAAAGTTAATGCAGTGTCCCAGGAAGCTGCCTCCCCGATGGCTGCTGAGGTCAGTGGGGAGCCGGGCCACCGGGGGAGAGGGCCAGAGGTGCCCTCCCTTCCCCCCATGGCCAAGGCCAGCCCTCGGTGGCACAGACGCACACGGGGTCCCACGCAAGGATGGGCCTGAACCCCAGGATGGGCGGGGCTTTTGAAGGCCCTGGAGACCCCCAGCCGGCCAGTTCCCCCGCCCCGAGTGCCCTGCCCTGGGCCACCTGCCAGGGGCGAGCAGCGCAGAGGGGGGCTCCTCTGTGAAGGACGCGAGAGCCCCCCGGGGCTGCGGCTCAGAGAGGAGGCGTCCCAGGCCGGGGCGGCGGCTCTGTCCTCTGGGAGCCTGACACGCTCGCCCTGCTCCGTCTCGGGGGTCTGGAGGGCTGTCGCTTCCACACGGCCTTCCTCACGACCCGAGCCTCCATCTTCAGGCTCGTGCTCAGGCCGGCGCGTCTGCACGCCTCGCAGAGGGGCGCGGGTGCAGCTCAGGTGTGAGCGCCTGCTGCCCACGTACGAGGTGCCGGGTGCCATCCCCGGGGCCTCCTAAAGAAGTGGAATAAAACGGGCACGGACAGCTTCCCCGGGGCCAACGGGCACTTGTGTCCCGGAAGCCCGACTTGTCACGCGGCGTCCCCTGCGCGCCTCCTCCCTCCGCTCTGCGGCAGGCGCTGCTGGGCTCCCCGTCGCCACCCTCCTCCTCCTCAACTAATCTCTGGTTTTGCGGGGGGTAGCAGCGAACCCCGCTGAAGGCCGCTCATTTTTCCAGCTTCCTTGCCTAGACCGAGCCTCGGCCTTTTCTGTTTGCAAAGTTGCAGTTGCCGACACTGAAGTCGATGGGACCTGGAGGAAGCGACCGTCTCCTCTAAGGGAGTCAGGGGTCGTTTGCTGGGATCCCAACCTTGGAGAGCGCGCTTGGCTGGAAGAGGGTCCTCTGCCTCCCGCAGGCCTGGGCTGGGGCCAGGGCCGGCACCTTACCCTGCATGATAAAGCAGGGCTAAAACTGCCTCTGCCTTTGGGGGGCAGGGAAAACCCCAAAAGGTGGGGCGAGAAGGGGGCCAGGCTGGAGGGGGCAGAGGGCAGGAGCTGGGGGGCTGAGCCGCCCCCGCCGACGCCCCGCGGCTTCGAGGCCCCCGCACGAGCGCTGTAAGCTGTTCCTGTCTCAGGGCCGGGCTGGAAGTCCCCGCTTTGGCCCCGCGCCTTGGTGTGCTGATGCTTTTATTTGAGGACACAGAGGAGGAGGTGGCTGGGTTCGATCGGAGCGGACACAGGGCAGGGTTTCGGGTGGCAGGTTTAGGGTTCACTCAGACAGAGCCGCGCGTGAGAAGACGCAACCCCCTCTGCCCCCAGCCCGCAGCCCTGCAAAGACCCTTGCGGAGAGTGGGGCAGGGACGGAAGCGTGCTTGCCATGTCAGGGAAAGCCAGTCGCTCCCCGGGGGTGATTCCAGGAGGCTCAGGGGCGAGGGCCGTTGACCCAGCAGGTGCTGCGCTCAGGAGCCTGGGAGGAGCAGCTGGGCTGGAAGGCGACCCTGCTCTGTGCCTCAGTTTCCTTCCCTGTGAGCAGCAGATGACCCCTGGCTCACAGGGCCGTCCCGGGAACGACAGCGTGCTGAAGTTTCATTTCCAAAAAGGGGAAGTCGTGACTCTCCTGCCAATACCAAGGGAGCGCCTTTACGTAGGGGTTCACGAGGAGCCAGGAAGAGCTGCCTCCGTTCAGAGGAGGGCCGTCTGCAGAGACTCGTGTTCGCTCCCCGGTGAAATCCACGCACGTGGCTGCCACGGGCATGACGTGGCCATCAGCCCTCCACGGCGCACCTCTGCCGCTGCGGAGAGCCGAGCAGCTCAGGCCCAGACGTCAACGGCGCAGCCCCAGAGAATCAGACTCCCGAGTGACGGCAAACGAATCCGGCCAAGGGAGGCTCCACGGTTATTTTTTGCCTGTTTAAAAACTTTCACAGTTTTTAAAACATTCTCCCCCTCACACGCAAAAATTATTCTTGATCGCAAGAAAGACTGGTCCCATTAGCTTGGGCCTGATTGTGTAGGTGCAGCAGGAAGGTTCACAGACTTGCGTTTGTTTTCAAACTGAAAGAGCCATGACAGATCGAGCAATTACCAGGACCCTCGAATCCGCTTCTGTCTGGAAGTTTCCATAAGGAATCTCAGATTGGATTCTTAAAAGCCACATCTATTATTCGCTGAGAAACCAGAGCCCAAGGAACTCTCTCCATCAGCTTTCACCTGTGTGCTTCTAAATCTGGGTGATTTCCTCTCTTTTCAGCTTCCCCCGCTGGCCTGCAGGAAGGCACCTTCCCCACCACCTGGGAAGTGGCCCCTGGAAGCCGGGGCCAGGTTTTCCTCGGAGGGCCTTGTAGGTACCGATTCTGTCTATACGGTGGCTTGTCGCACCTGATTAAATGAGAGTCATTCCCAAACAGGATACCCCGACATGACCCTTGTTGCACCATCCAATTACACCCTGTAAAAAGGAGGAGGGTTTCTGCCAGTCAGAGAGACACTGTTCCCACCTTCAGGGGAGGGGTCTCATGGGGGGCGGAAAGAACATTCTGACACCTGCCACCGGGAAAGGCAGGCCGGGGGCCCCGCCCTCACACAGGCCGGGGGTCACCCACCAAAGCACGACTCGCACTTTTGAAAAGGTTTCCTTTCAATTCACAAAAACAGAGTCTTTTAAATTGGAGATTAAGCAGGAAGAGAAAGGGCTTCCTCATATCTCCATAAATTACACTCCAACCCCATCAACGTTCTTCAATTTTAAGGGTAAAATAATTTCAGTTTTAAGGATGCATCTTTTAATTTAACCATTACATTTAGAGTTATGCTTTTTTTGCTTGCTATAAATAATACTGCAACAAACCTCAAGTATATTGATTAAAAAAGCACATCCACAATATTTCAAACAAAATAACCACAGTGAAGTTGCCCTCATTTAGTCTTATGTGCTGAACTCTTGTTCTTGGATCGAGGATCAGGAGTCAGCTTTCTAGAAGTTTCTGCCCTGAACTCGAGGGCCCTAGAGATCGTGGCTCAGCCTGTTGGTCCGGCCTGAGAGCGGTCAGCCCGGCAGGCCGTCCCGGGGCGCCAGCTCCGGGGACTTCTTTAGCCCTTCCATCAGCTTTGCAGGCTGGCCTCCTTGGCTGAAGACACAGACTCTGGCCTGCAGCTGATAGGAGAGCTTTTGGACAAATAGGGTAAAATCAAAACTATTTGTCTTAGACAAAAACTGTGCTTAATCTACTGTAATAACCAGTAGCAAAAAGGGAGGAGAGAAAAATTCTCTCCTGGGGAATAGCTGTGTCCTAAGAGTTTTAAGTAGCGTTTCCCTGAGGGTAAACAACAGATTACGGACAGCAAGGTGCCGTTGACAAACCCTCGGGGCCTTCCCATAAAGCGTGCAATATCTGAAATATTTATACTAATGACATTTTACCAATACGGCCTGAACCTAGAGAAGGCCGAGTGTCCCCGTTGATTTCACGACTCTTCCCAGGCCACAGTCATGATAGAGGATCTGCTTAAGGAATATCGAACACATCAACCAAACATAATCACTTCTGGCATCTCCCTCTCTTGTTTTAATAAGGTAAAGGGACAGCCCTCTGAGTTTCCAGGGTCCCCCCAGGAAACTGCATAAATGTTTTAGTTAAGGTTTTAGTTTTCTGGTTTTTTATATATTTAGGATCTGGTTTTGGGAAGGAAAGTGAAAAGAGCTGTCAGAGAAGAGAGTTGATTAAGAAAATATTATGGGTGTTTGAGGGACAACCCTTCCTTACCTTTTTACTACTAACAAAGTAATAAATAAGAATAATAAAGCAAAATAAACAGAAGGTGACATGATTTTAAAGAAATTTATCTCTTTCACAGAGGAGGAACTTCGCTCTGGGTTTTGTGTGCTTTGTCTTTGATAATCAAGGACATAATAAAGCCGACATAAAGCACAGGTAACTATTCTGGTAAGACACAGAATACCTGCTATCTACGCAGCTTGCATGGAAGGTAAAGAATCACCTTTACCTATTATAGGAAAAGGAACTAATCATTCAGTCAAGGAAACAAGCCCATGAAAATGAAATGAACTTTGCCAAAATTTTAACAGATTTCATGGCTTCTTTTCAGACTCAGGTATCATAAACCAAAACAAATAAAATTCCCATTCCCCGTGTTGTCCTTTACTGTGTTCTTCCACATTCTGGAACAAAACTACTTCCTTTCTAATGCTTTGTAAAATAAAAGCACACGCATGCTTGTATTTCTTTCTTACAATTGCTTCGTGTAGAGTGTCAACCTCCCATATAATCATACCTTTCATCCAAAGTAACCAGCTTGTATTTCACAGGGAAAACGGGGAGTGAGTGGAAAATGGAAAAGGGTCATACACCAGCAGGTGAGCAGACTAGCAGGACCCGCGGGCGTCCCTGCAGGCAGATCTTCTTGTATCCCTCTCCGCCTCCTGGCAGGGACGACGTGAGCTCGTTCACGAACACGACAGTCTCGGCTCGCCAGGCTGCTATGACGAGCACCACACTGGGTGGCTTGAGTGACGGGCATGCACTGGCTCAAGGAGCTGGAGCCCAATGCCCGGCGTGGGCAGGGCCGCGCTGCCTCTGAGTCAGCAGCACCCTGCCAGTGGCCTGGCACCGTCCTGTGGCCCTGGCTTGCACCTCCGCCTGCACCTCCACCTGCGTGAACGTGGTGCCGTCCTCTCCTGTCCTCTGCTGACTTTCTGCTTCTGGCTCCTCCTGTGTCCTCTGCCTTCTGGCTCCTTCTCCAGTGATAGGGACTGAGACCTGTCCTGCTTCAGTTGGCCACACCTTAACCAAAAATAACATCCTCACAAGGTCCTGGTTGCGATGGTCCACGCCCCCGGGAACGCGGGTTAAGGTGCAGAGCACGTCTTTGTTGGGGTACATAACTCAAACTACCACCATGACTCAAAGCTGTAGCCTCGCTGTAGAAGAAGCAAAGGTATAGAAACTTGGGAGAGGATGTAACTCAAGTGGGTGAGCACCTGCTTCCCATGTGTAAGGTCCTGGATTTGAAACCTGGTACCTCCTAAAAAATGTATGCAAACTTAAAATTAGGCTTAGTAACCAGTGGTTTAGTCTTAGAAATGGTATCATAGAAATTACTTTGGTATCCAATGATTATCCATTCAATATCAATTCAAGGTTTTAAATTATCTGAAGATCTTGGAAATTTATTTAATGTGATATACTATAAAACATAGGTTAATATTGTATTTGAGTAATGATTCAAGTTAGTGGAACAATAAATTTACTCTTTTCATAATTGTGACATTATATAAGAGCAATGTTAGTTTTTTCATCAGTAAACCTATTAGGAAGTTCAGATGAACTATTCTTTTCTTGAGAAACCAAACCAAATAAAATATACTCTTAGATTATACTTAACACCAATAAATTAGAAAAAGACCTAGCTTGTTTTTAAATTTAAATTTATTCAATTAACTTGATTCACCAAAGATTAACCTTACTTATGTGGACTTAAATTCGTAAGATGTATCTGAGTTAACAGTTTCTGTACAAAGAATGTTTTTCAAAGTACTAGCACATTTAAAGTTTTAGAAGATAGGAATATTAGATTTATATACATGCTTATTTTCCTCTCAACCACAGGTCAAAAGTAAGCAGAGAAACCCAGATCTCAATCCAGATCTCACAGAGCTGTTATTCTTCCCAGTGGGCAGAAAATTCTTTATTGATTTGAGCTCAAAGTAAAAAAATATGCAAACAAGCAAAAACGAACTGAATTTTCTGTTGTCTCCTACCCCAAGGAGATTGAACTCTATCATCCATCTAAAAGTACCTCCCAATTTACAAAACCATAGCCAAATTCCCAATCACTCTTGCCCCCAATGGGGAGTAAAACAGGTTGTGCATGAATGAGAAACAAAAACACTGACAAACAAAATCAGTAAAGATGAGGACACTAAAGCTAGAGAATCAGAGAGTGAGCAAATTTAAAGTCCTCTTATCACTTGCGATTAATTCTGGGAGCCAAGGAAAAGCCTTAGGTGCGCAGCCCGGGAGGGGCCTCCCTCCAGCCGAGCCGTTGACCTGGCTCTGCCAGGTGAATCCAGGGCACCTCTAAAACTGCTAAAGGGTCATTTTCAAAAACTCATGACTCAATAAATGTAGAATGAACACATGCCAGGCTTTTACTTAACTATTAATTACTAAGGGTGTCAGTCCAAGTGCTACCTGGATTTACAGAGATTCATATTCTCCATCAGACAAACTCCGCATGAATTGCCATGAGCACCTGTTACTACGGACAGGAAGTATCTCTGCCTCACCATCAGCCCTTCGCAGGTTAATTCCTGCTTCTGCGGAGTTGCCAAATAACCCAAGTAAAGACAATCGAAGACGCCCTTTCCCATAGAACCAGGCAATTCCTGGAGGGTTCGCGGGACGGCAGCCAGAGTTCCGCTGAAAGGATACCCGGCAATCTTTTTTTTTTTTTTCCCATTTCAAAGCTGTCACAATTTTCCGGACAGAAGGATGCAGGAAGTGCACCTGTCACAGGGCAGAGTCCAGATAAATGGCAACTATTGTTATTAAGGGCAGTGACGAGGGGAGCCCAGCGGTTTCACAGTTTTTTTTCCGTGCAGGAAGGAGCCGTGGCTTGGAGGGTTGTCTGAGGCTGGCTCATACCCTGGCTCTCTGAGTTGACGTCTTCCTGGTGAGAATGGGGCTAGGGAGGGGGCTGCGCGGGGAGAAGGGGCGTCAGCGGAGACCGTGGGCGTATGCCTCCCTGCAGGGAGCCCCCCTCCCTCTAGTCTCCCGGGTTATCTGGAAAGTTGTGTAGAATGTTCACAAATAAAATTAGGTCTTGTGTGTGCTGGGGAAGGGGTGGTCTGCACAGACCTGAATACGATAATGATGATGATAAAACAAAAATTCCTTTTCCGTATTATGAAAGTGATTTTAAGCATTTTTAACAACTGCAGTGGCACAGGTAGTGAAATTGAAGTCCCTTTGCTGGCCACCAAGCAATTCCTTAACATCATCTAGTGCACAGTTCATGAACAAATTTCTGAAAACGTCTCTTACAGTGGATTTGTCTGGAACAAGACTGACACAATGCATGTATCCTTTATCTTTTTTTATATGTATGGATTTTTAATCTACCTTGAATTAAATTTTTTAAAAGACTTATTTATTTATATATTTCTCTCCCCCAGTTGTCTGCTCTCTGTATTCGTTCACTGTGTGTTCTTCTGTGGCCGCTTCTACCCTCATCAGCGGCACCAGGAATCCGTGTTTCTTTTTGTTGCGTCATTTTCTTGTGTCAGCTCTCCATGTGTGCAGTGCCATTCCTGGGCAGGCTGCACTTTCTTTAGCGCTGGGCGGCTCTCCTTACGGGGCTCACTCCTTGTGTGTGGGGCTCCCCTAATCGGGGACACCCCTGCGTAGCAGGGCACTCCTTGAGCGCATCAGCACTGCGCATGGGCCAGCTCCACACGGGTCAAGGAGGCCGGGGGCTTGAACCGCGGACCTCCCATGTGGTAGACGGACGCCCTAACCACTGGGCCAAGTCTGCTTCCCTATCCTTTATCTTTACTGTTTTTTTATTTTGGAAATGCTATTGATTTGTTGGAGAAACATGATTGTGAACCCATGGAATGTCCTGTACCATGGATTTGGCTGATTGCTTCCCAGAAGCTTTGTTTAAATTGTCCTTTGTCCTCCATATTTCCTGTAAGCTGGGTTTAGAGGCTTGGTTAGATTGAGTTTCACTTTTTTTCCCCAGGCACGTTTATCTCTTTTAATCCTAAAAACAAATTCAATTGTTTCTCCAGGGTTCAGAAAGATATATAAATGAGCACAGAGTGCTTAGATGACATGGCCAAGATCTCCTTGTTAATGAAGAAAATGAAGAAAATAAAAATGGTTAATCACATTCACATTTTATAAAACTAAATCCCAGGGAAGCGGATGTGGTTCAACTGAAAGAGCGTCCCCTACCATATGGAGGGTCCAGGGCTCGATCCCCAGGGCCTCCTGACCGTGTGGTGAGCTGGCCCATGCGCAGTGCTGATGCACACAAGGAGTGCCATGCCGCACAGGGGTACACCCATATAGGGGTGCCGCATGTGCAAGGAGTGCACCCCGCAAGAAGAGTCACCCCGCATGAGTAAAGCTCAGCCTGCCCAGGAATGGCACCGCACACATGGAGAGCTGACGTGGCAAGATGACGCAACCAAAAAGACGCAGTTTCCCAGTGCCACTGGATAATGCAAGCAGACGCAGAAGGACACACAGCGAATGGACTCAGACAGCAGACAACGGTGGGGAAGGGGAAATAAATAAATAAAAAATAAATCTTTAAAAAAAACCAAACTAAATCCCAAATCTGTTTTTTGACCTTTACCATTGATACAATATCTTCTTTGTCTTTGCTATAAAAATACTACAATATTACTGTTAGCAATAGTCTATACATTATATTAGTTATGTTTTTCCCATGTATCACCATGTTTCCTAACACCTTGTAGAAGGAGGACATACTTGAATTTATGTAATTAACCACAATCCTCATCAGGTTCACTTTTTAAGGCAAGAACACCTCCAGGGATGCGTGGCTTCCTACTGCATCCCGTTGGGAGAATCATTGTCTTTTTTTCTTACTTTTAATGATGATGAGATCAATTAATTAGTAGGTTCAGGTGGTGTCAGCCTGTTCTCCTATTATAAAGTTCTCCATCAAAATTTCATCCCACCAAATATTTGGTTGCTCTGAAAAATGGAAAAACAGGATGAATGTTTATAACAGATAAATAGGGTGATGTTTGTCTCCATCCCTTTATTCACTAATTTGCAGATTCAGGAGTTAATGTCATAGCCAATTCAAACGATGACCAAAGGGTTTAAAAATAGTAGCAGTATACACACTTGGATTTTTATATATCTCACTCCTTTTCAGCTCTACTTTTTGGTGCTTAAATAATCCCACCTTAGGTTTGTGGGAGTTCATTCAAATTGGCTCCTTTTCATACGACCTCATTAGTCTTTAATAGCTCTACAATGGTAAATTAACCCAGTCACATTTTGTATGTTTTTAGCCCCAAAACTGGAGTCAGCCAATTCTCCCTGGACCCCTTTCAGTAATTAGAGAGCAAGCACACTCTGGGTGCTAAATGTGCTCGTTGTAATTGGGCTGTTATTCCTGCAAGGTTTCTTCAGTGGACTGAGCTGGGAAACATGTCCCCCTCCCACTTTCCTTTTAAGAGGTGCTGGGAGTTGAACCCGGGACCTTGTACTTGGAAAGCAGGCACTCAGCCACCGAGCTCCACCTGCTCTTACATGCCCTTTTTTAAAGAGAAAACAAACACATGAATTCCTACTACTATTTCCAATTCACTTTTCTTTTTATTATGGTAAAATACACATGACAAAATTCACCATTTGCACTAATGCAAAGTGTACAATTAAGTGGCATTCAATACATTCACAAATGTTATTCAACCATCAACAGTATTTCATTCCAGAACAATTTCAGCACCGCAAAGGAAACTCCATATCCTTGAAGCAGTACAATTCACTTCTACAATTACAGGAATTTTACTCAATGTCTTTGCTTTTGCATTGTACCTTTTTTAATGCAGAAAGCTGTCTTTCCTAATGGTGTTAACATAATCATTTATATGCCTGTAACAGTTTAAATAACAATATTAGCACTAATAATATGATGACTGAATGTGGTTTAAGATTTCTTTCTCATTTTATTATCCTCACAATATATCCCACTTGGGATAAATAGTCAAAATACTGTGTCTTAAAGCCACTTTGACTAGTTGTTTCCCTTGTGTTGTTATGCCACACACTTCGTGTTAGGCTCATTTATTTCAGTTTACTTTCAATTTTAAGAGAATGGTTATTTAAAGAAAAACTTTTTAATTGCATAACACATTTACAGTTCAAAATAAAAACTAAATGAGAAGTTACACTCTCAGAAATCTTGCTTTTTTCTCCTAATAATAGGCATTTCTAAAATTTTTGATTTTTGGATTATTGTTCCATTGTTTATTTTGATAATGTAAGTGTCTATCATCTATCTATCTAATCTATTATCTCCCCCTTTCTTACACAAAAGGCAGAATATTGTACGTATGGTTCTGTTTCTGTACTTTATTTCCTTTCCCTATCAGTATATTGAGCTGTTTTGATTCCATTACAGCTGCACAGTACTCCATCATGTGGCTGTAACATAGTTTATCCAGCTGGTCTCCTACATTCCCCAGTCCTTGGAATGCGTTTTACAGATAGCATTGCAATAGCTCTGTGTCTATGACTTTTTGTATTTTTGCCAGTTCAGCATTCAAATAGATTCTTAAAATTGTGGTTGTTGAATTATAGGGTAAAGGCATGAGTAATTTTGTCAGATATTGCCAAATTCTCCTCCAGAGGGGTTGTACCACTTTGCATTCCCACCAGCGATGCATTAGAGTGTCTCTTTTCCTGCACCCTTGCCAAGAACTTTTGGAATTTTTGCCAATCTGACAAATGAGAAAAGGCATATTAATGCAGTTTTGATTTGTATCTCCATAATTATGAAGGAGATTTAGCAGATTTATGTATGTTCAAGGTATATTAGCATTTCTTTTTCTGTGAATAATATTTCCTGCTTTTTTTTTTAACACATGGGTTTTATTTTTATATCTCTCCCCTTCCAGGCCCCCCCCCCATCCCCACCCAGTTGTCTGCTCTCTGTGTCCATTCGCTGTGTGTTCTTCTGTGACTGCTTCTATCCTTATCAGCCGCACCAGGAAACTGTGTTTCTTTTTGTTCTGTCATCTTCTGTCAGCTCTCTGTGTGTGCGGCACCATTCTTGGGCAGGCTGCACTTTCTTTCACGCTGGGCAGCTCTCCTTATGGGGTGCACTCCTTGCACATGGGGCTCCCCTACGTGGGGGACACCCCTGCATGGCAGGGCACTCCTTGCGCGCATCAGCACTGCACATGGGCCAGCTCCACATGGGTCAAGGAGCCCCGGGGTTTGAACTGCGGACCTCCCATGTGGTAGGCGGATGCCCTATCCATTGGGCCAAGTCTGCGTCCCTATATTTCCTGCTTTTATCTTTTCAAATTTTAAGAGCACTTTTTGTATTTGAGCTACTAACCCTTTGTCTCTGATACAAATGATGTAAGTAGCAAATATTTTCCTCTGTTTGTCAGTTGTCTTTTGACTTTGCTTATGGTGTTTTTTTTTGCTGTACAAGGTAAATTTTGATAATCAGATTCATCAATCCTTCATTATTTTTGGATTTTGAATTTTCATTAGGAAAGTTACGCCCAACTCTCAGGTTAAAAAGGATTAAAAAATATCTAGATGGTTTCATTTTTTGCAGTTTTATCTGTAATATGTTTGTTTTCCTGGTATCTTTTGCCATATGGCTGTCTTTGCAGTATTCCCCTTCTCCATCCACGGTGGGTCTATTTCTAGATTTCTGTCCTGCCCTGAGCTGTTGGTCCGTTCTTGCACCAAGTCCACCCTGCTTATGGGAGGAACTTTCAATAGGCGTCAGAGTCTGGCAGAGCACTGCCCACCCTCCTGCTCTCCAGGATTTGCAGGCTTTTGTTGGTTTATTCTCCCATACGGACCTTGTAAACACCTGGTCTTGCTCTAAATCAAACAAATACCAACCACCCACCCACCCAACCAACATCCAACTAACCACCCAACCACCCAACCAACTAACCACCTACCCACCCAACCAACATCCAACTAACCAACCAACCACCCAACCAACTAACCACCTACCCACCCAACCAACATCCAACTAACCAACCAAACAACCATCAAAGAAACTTGATCATACTTTTGTTAGGATTGCAGTAAATTTTTAACTTTCCCAACTAGAGATTTTTACATTTCTTTCTAGCCAAGAAATAGTGTACCTTAGCCATTTATTCAAATCTACTTTTGTGTCTTTCAAGTGTTTTACAATTTTCTTTATATAGATTCTATAAATTCATTGCTAGACTTTCACTTATGTGTTTTATTTATTTATTTTACTATTATAAGTGTTGTGCTCTCTCCTGTCAGATTTTTTTGAGCCAGCCATTGTTTAGATATATGATGTTGATTGAGTTCTGAATATTAATTTTATATCCTGCTACTTTATTAGATTTTATTATTGTTTTCAATAGTTTTCCCATTAATTCTTTTGGGTTTTCAAGACAATCATATTGTCTTCAATTAGAGATAGTTTTCCTTCTATCATTACAGTTATGTTTCTTTTAGCTTTTTCTTTTTCTTTTTGTGTTCTATGATTTTTCCAACATGGGGAGAATTTGTGTGGAGATAATGAGCAAACTGATTTTATTCCAAACTTTTTAGGGACACTTGAGTGCTTTGCTATTAAGCAAGTTGCTGGTCTTTGGGCTGAGTTATTTAAGTTTGATCATGATAAGAAAGTGGGATGGTTTTATTTTTATGTACCAAAGTTTAAAGCATTTACAATGACTTTTCTCTTGTGATTTCTGTTTTTCGAGTCAAATTTTAATAATTTTTAAGGTGAAGAATTCAAATAATTAGTGGAAAATCTTTCACACTTTATTTTAAACAATTTGATTTTTATTTATGAGTTCCTGAAAAATCTGAGATCCCTTAGTTAGGAGCATATAAGGCAGCTAAAATTGCCATCTATGAAAATGTTCTCCGCCAGTCTCATCGTGAGTTACGTGATTCCTCCCTCAAGACCCCATCACAGCCTTCCACTGATTGTTGGATATGATGCAAATATATTACAGAGTCAACTTATTAGTCCTTCCAAAGGTGTAGTTTTAGGCACAGCTAAATATGATCTTGGCGAAATCTTACTGATGAAACAGGCTGGCAGGCTGGTGCAGTAAACAGGTGAAGAAGAGTCCGTGGACAAGGCTTTGGTAGGGAGCGTTTTGAAAGTCAGAGCTGTGAGGCTGGGGCAGGTGTGTGCTTGTACAGACAAGTTCACTGTGAAGCCAAGAGTGTCTGAGCACACCCCAGTGCTGTCGTCAGACACCTTGTGGGGAGAACCATCCATACCACCCGCTCAACACTTGACCCTTTTCCTTACTCCTTCTAAGACCCACATTTAATCACGCCATTAGCTGGACTTGGAGATTGTAGGAATATAGGGAGTAAAAGAACAAATTAAACGGCACCATGATAAAACAGTCAGACAAATTCAGAGCTGGGGCTTCCTACAGAACAGCTGGACAGACCTCTTAAATGAGTCAGTGTTACATATAAAAAAAAAAGAGGCAGGGTGGGTATATCTAGAATGAGGGTATGTTTCAGATTAGCTCTGCCCAATAGAATTTTCTGCAAAGAAAGAAGTGGTTTTTTTTTTTTTTTTTTTTTTTTTTTGAAAGAAGTGTTTTGATGTATAGGTGTGGCTATTGAGTGCTTGAGGGGGTTAGTAAGACTGAGGAGATGCATTTTAATACGATTTCATTTCTATCATTGATTTATTTTCAATTGATTTCAATTGCTACATGTGGTAAATGGCTACCATATTAACAGGGCAATAGCAAGATTAAAAGAGCTCTAAAAATCATAGTAATCATGTGCAATGAGTGGTTCTTCTTTTAAAAATTTTCTCATTAATTTTAAATTTTAAATTTTCTATTACAGAGAATATCTTTTTCCCTGTTCTTTTAAGTTAATTGATTTTTTTTACTAAAGAAGTGGTTAGTTTGCTGGAAAACCATGCAGAAAATACAGAGTTCCCATATGAAACCTTCCAACACTATTCTTCCCAATTGAGTGCACTTGGCATTCTTGTCAAAAATCAATTAGGTAAGGTTTATTTCTGAACTCTCAACTTGATTCTATTAGTCTATATGTCTGTCCCTGTGCCAGTACTATACTGTTTTGACTACTGCAGCTTTGTAATAAGTTATTAAGTCTGAAAGTGAGAGTCCTCCAATTCTTCCATTTGAATTTAATGATTCTATTTTCCATTTCTGCAAAGAAGATTATATTAGTCAGCCAAAAGGGATGCTGATGAAAAGTGCCAAAACTCTGTTGGTTTTTAAAAGTATTTATTTGAGGGTAGAAGCTTACAGTCACGGGCCTAAAGAGTCCAACTCAAGGTACCAAAAGAGGCACTTTCTCACCCAAAGTCATTTGCCATGTGTTGAAGCAAGATGGTGGGCAATATCTCCTTCCTCTTAAGCCTCTGTGGTCCCAGCTTCTTCCAATCTCAGCTGTAGGCGGGCATAAGGCCTGTCTCTCTCCCTCTGTGTTCTTCTTCTTTGTGTGTCTAATTCCATGTGAGAGTCTGTTTTATCAGCCTACCAAGGGGGCAGCAGGCCCTCAAAACTGCCACTCTAATGATGTGGTTGAATCAAAGCTCTAATCTTAACATAATTTAATCAGACATCTCAGCTGAATCTAATACAATCAAAGGGTTATCACTCCAGAGGAACAGACCAGTTTATAATCATTATATTTCTTTTTGGAATTAATAAATACCATCAAACTGCCACACTGTTGGAAATTTTATTTGGATTGTGTTGAATCTACAAATTGCTTTGAATAAAATTGTTATCTTAATGATATTTAGTCTTCCAATCCATGAACACAGAATGTCTTTCCATTTATTTAGGTGTTCTTTGAATTTTTAGCAATGTTTTGTAGCTTTCCATGGACAAGTCCTTTACAGGTTTGGTTACATTTATTCCCAGATATTTCATTCCTTTAGTCGCTAATGTAAATGGAATTTTTTCTTGATTTCCTATATATAGGATCATTTCATCTTTAAGTAAATAAAGTTTTACTTTTTCCTTTCCCATTTGGATGTCTTTTATTTCTTTTTCTTTTCTAATTGTTTGGCTAGAATTTTCAGGTCAGTTGAATAACAGTGTTGACAGTGGGCATCCTTGTCTTGTTCCAGATCTTAGAGAAAAAACTTTTAGTCTTTCAGCTGGTGGCTGTGGGATTTTCATATATACCTTTTACTGTGTTGAAGAAGTATCCTTCTATTCCTAGTTTTTTATGTTTTTTTTTTTTAATGAAGGAGTGCTAATTTTGTTAAATGCCTTTTCTGTATCGAGGTAATTATGTAGGCTTTTAAATATTTGTTCTATTAATGTAGTTTATTACATTAATTGATTTTCTTATGTTGAACCACTCTTGCATTCCTGGGATAAATCCCACTTGATCATGATGTATACTTCTTTTGATTTGATGTATTTTGTGTAAATATTTTTGCATCTTTATTCACGAAGGATAGTTACTGTAATTTTCCTTTCTTGTGGAATCTTTGTCTAGCTTGGTGTTAGGGTGATTCGGCATCATAGGTTGAGTTAATAAGTGTTCTTTCCTCTACAGATTTTTTTGGAAAAGTTTGAGCAGGATTGGTAATAATTCATCTTGGGATATTTAGTAAAATTTACGGTGAAGCTGTTTAGTCCTGGACTTTCTTTGTTGGAAGATTTTTGATTACTAAGTCAATTTTTTTTACTGATATTGGTCTGTTGAGGTCTTCTATTTCTTCTTGAGTCAGTGTAGGTGATTTGTGTGTTTCTAGGAATTTGACCATTTCATCTCAGTTATCTAATTTATTGGTGTACAGTTGTTCATAGTGTCCTTTTATGTCCTTTCTATTTCTGTGGGGTTGGTAGTAATGCCTGCCCTTTCATTTCTGATTTGAATTATATGCGTCTTCTTTCTTTTTTTCTTTTTCATTCTAGCTAAAGTTTTGTTCATTTCATTGATGTTTTCAAAGAACCAAATTCTGGTTTTGTTGGTTCTATTGTTTTTAAAATTCTCTATTTCATTTATCACTGCTTTAATCTTTGTTATTTCCTTCTTTGTGCTCACTTTGGATTTGTTATTCTTTTCCAAGATCCTTCTCGAATCGAACTCTTTCTACTTTTTAAATGTACGCACTTATAGCTCTAAGTTTCCCTCTCAGCACTGCCTTTATTGCATCCCCCATAAATTTTGTTATGTTATGTTTTCATTTTCATTCATGTCAAGATATTTCCTAAGTTCCTTTGTGATTTCTTCTTTGACCCATTGGTTGTTTAAAAGTATGTTGTTTAATTTCCACATATTTGTGAATTTTCCAGTATTCCTTCTGTTATTGATTTCTAGTTTCCATTCACTGTGGTTGAAGAAGATACACTGTATGATTTCAAATTTTAAAATTAACTGAGATTTGTGACCTATGGTACATCCTGGTAAATGACACATGTGCACTAGAGAAGAATTTATATTCTGCTGCTATTGGATGATGTGTTCTATATGTGTTTGTCAAGTCTAGTTAGTTTGAAGTATCATTCAAGTCTTCAATTTCCTTTTTTGTCTTCTCTCTAGATGTTCATCCGTTATTTAAGGTGGTGTACTCAAATCTCCTACTATTAATATGGAACTATTTCTCCCTTAAAATCTGTCAATATTTGCTTCATAGATTTGGGGCCTTTGCTGTTAGATGCATGTCTATTTATAATCATTGTCTTTTTATTGAACTGACTGCTTCATCTTAGATAGTGACCTTCTTTGTCTCTTGGAACAGTTTTTTTTCAAGATTTATTTTATTTATTTCTCTCCTCCCCACCCTGTTGTTTTGTGCTCACTGTCTGCTTGTCTTCATTTCTTCTTAGGAGGCACTGGGAACTGAACCTGGGACATCCCGTGTGGGAAGGAGGCACCCAGTCATTTGAGACACCTGCCTGTGTCTCTCATTGCGTTTCCTTATTGTGTCGTCATCATTTTGTTGCATCATCATCTTGTTGCATTGTCATTTTGCTGCATAGTCTCCTTGTGTCATCAGCTTGCCACACCAGCCCCTCACACCAGCTCACTGTGTTGCTCGTCCTCTTTAGGAGGCACTGGGGACTGAACCTGGGACCTCCCATGTGGTAGGTGGGTGCCCAAGGGCTTGAGCCACAGCACCTTCCTGTTTTTTATCTGGTAATAATATAGCTATTCCAGGTCACTTGTGGTTACTACTTGCAAGGTATATTTTTTTCCCATCTTTTCATTTTCAAGTTACTTGTGTATTTGCATTTCAGATGAGTCTCTTGGAGACAGCAAATAGTTGGGTCATATCTTTTTATCCATTTTGCTTATCTTTGCCTTTTTTTTCCCCCCCAGGAGATACTGGGGATTGAATCCAGGATCTTGTACTTGGGAAGCAGGTCTCAACACTGAGCAGTATCCCCTCCCCAATGAGAGTTTTTTGTTTGTTTGTTTTGTCTATAGGAGGTACTGGGGAATGAACCTGGGACCTCGTACATGGAAAGCAGGTGCTCAACCACTGAAGCTACATCCACTCCCCTATCATTGCCTTTTTTTTTAAGATTTATTTTTTAAATTTATTTCTCTCCTCTCCCCCTCCTCCTCCCCATTGTCTGCTCTCTGGGTCCATTTCACTGTGTGTTCTTCTGTGTCTGCTTGTATTCTTGTCAGTGGCTCAGGGAATCTGTGTCTCTTTTTGTTGTGTCATCTTGCTGTGTCAGCAAGTGCTGTGTGTGCGGTGCTACTCCAGGGCAGGCTGTGCTTTTTTCGCATGGGGTGGCTCTCCTTGCCGGGTGCATTCCTTGTGCATGGGGCTCCCCTACACAGGGGACACCCCTGCATGGCAGGGCACTCCTTGCATGCAACAGCACTGCATGTGGGCCAGCTCATCCCACGGGTCAGGAGGCCCTGGGTTCGAACCCTGGACCTCCCATATGATAGGCGGATGCTCTGTCCATTGAGCCAAATCTGCTTCCCTCATTACCTTTTAACTGGAGAGTTTATTCCATTTACATTTTAAAGTAACTACCCATAATGCAGGACTTTTTTCCCTGCCATTTTGGTATTTAGTCCTTGTATGTCTTACACCTTTTGGTCCCTCAATTCTTCCATTAATTCCTATTTCTAAACTTATTGGAGTTTTTGTATTGTACCATTTTGTGTCCATATTTATTTAATTTTAAATATTGTACCATTCTGTGTCCCTTTTTATTGCCATCTGTATATCTTTTTTTAGATATCTTATTTGTAGTTACTATAGGGTTTCAGTTTAACGTCCTAAATCTATAATATTCTGGTTTGACTTGATACCATCTTAACTTCAGTAGCATGCATACACACTGTTCCTATAACCCTCCTTCCCCCCACCTTTTTGTTGTACTTGTTAGAAATTATATCTTTATACGTTATAAATTCAAAACCATAGATTTATCATGACTTTTTATGCATTTGCATTTTAGAACCTGTGAGAAGTAAGAAGTAGAGTTACATACCAGGAAATACAATACAATTTACTGTCATTTATAATTACTCTCAAGTCTACCTTTACCAGAGATCTTTATTTTTGTGTGCTACTTCAATCCATTGTCTAGTTTCTTTTCCATCCAGTTTGAATAACTTCCTTTATCACTGTTTGTAGGGCAGGTCTAGTGGTGATGATCTCTCTCAACTTTTTTCTTTATCTCAGAAGGTCTTAATCTTTTTTTCTTTTTTTAGGAGGTACTGGGGATTGAATTCAGGACCTCATACATGGGAAGCAAGTGCTCAACCCCTGAGCTATATCCACTCCCCAGTGAAAGCTGGTTTTATTGTTTGGTTTTGTTTTTAGGAGGTACCAGGATTGAACCTGGGACTTCCGTACATGGGAAGCAGGTGCTCAACCACTTGAGCCACATCCACTCCCTAAAGATGACTTTTTTTTTTAAAGGAGGTGCCAGGGATTGAATTTTTGAAAGACAGTCTTGCTGGATATAAAATTATTTGTTGTCAGTTGTTTTATTTCAGCACTTTAAAATATTTCATCCCAGTGCCTTCTTGCCTCCATGCTTTGTGATGAGAAATTTGCACTTGATGTTACTGGAGCTCCCGCATACATAACTTTTGCTTTTCTCTTTCAGCTTTCAGAATTCTCTCCTCATCATTTGCATTGAATAATTTTCCTGCTCTGTGTCTGGGCACAGGTGTCTTTGATTTTATCCTTTTTGGGGTTTGCTGGACTTGATGAATGTGCTTATTCATATTTCATTAAGTTTGGAAAATTTTCATCATTTCTTTGACTATTCCTCTCTCCCTTTCTCATTTTCTTCCCTTTCTGGGGCTCCCGTCATGAGGATGTTGGTCTGCTGGATGGTGTCCACAGGCCTCTTAGGCTCTGCTCACTTTTTTTCATTCTTTTTCTTGCTGCCCTTATCCTGGACCACTTCCGTTGTCTTGGCTTGGAGCTCATGGATTTTTTCTTTTGTCAGCTCCAATCTGCTTTTGAAACCCTCCAGAGAATTTTTCATTGCAATTATTGTGGTCTACAACTCCAACATTTCAGTTTGATCCCATTTAAAAACTTCTAGCTCTTTACTGAGTTTTTCATATTGTTCATAGATCAATTTTCTGATATCCTTTAATTCTTTCTCTGTGTTTCCCTTTATCCACTTGAACGTATGGAGGATCATTTTTTAAGTCTTTGTCCAGTGCATCCGAAGTATGGTTTCCTTCATCTTTGGTTCCTTAATTTTTATCTTGTTCCTTTGGATGGGCCATATTTTCCTATTTCTTTGTCTTACAGTCCTTTCTTGCACATTGTACAGTTTAATATTTTAATATATTAACTCTGGGGTTTAGTCCTGAACTATCTGTTTCTTATGTTTGTATCTAGCCACTGACTTGGTGGGGATTTCAATAGTGCTAGAAACTAAGAAAAAAAACCACTTTTGGCCATCTTTGCAAGTTGGCTCTGATTGGCTGGTGCTCTTCTTCAGAGTTCATCCTTCCTTTGAAGAAGGCCAGTCCTAGGCAAAAGGGAATTGCAGGCTCTTCCCCCCTTTTTCTCATTTTCTTTTTAAGCCTGCACGGGAAGTTCTGGGAGGATGAGCCAGAGCTGACTTTCCCAGTTGAGGCTTTCAGGCAGCTGCCCAGTAGATTGGCGCCTTTGTGTAGGGCCGGTCTAATCTTGGAGGTTACGCTGACCCCTGTGGAGCAGGGAACGCCGCTGGCTCTACACGCACCGGGGCGGGCTGCGGGGCAGCAAGGGCACTGAGCCCTTCCACCAGCTTAACGCTGTGTTTCCTTGATTTTGCACTCACCCAGTTACTGCGTCTTACGCTGCACTCTTGGTTCACCAGAAGTAGGTGAGTGGTTCTTGATTGGATCCTTGTTTGAACAAACTGAGTGTAAAAGACATTTTTGGGATAACTGGGGGGATTTTAAATGTGGACTGGGTATTAGGTGATATTAGGGAATTTTTTTTTGCCTGTTTTCTTAGATGTGACAATGGTATTGTGTTTATGTAGGTAAACAGCATTTTAAAAGATACACGCTGAAATGTCCTGGTGCCTGTAATTTACTTTAAAATACTTGAGCCACAGATGGTAAATATGACAAAATGTTTGGTGATGGATATTGGTATACCATTCCCTTTGCTGTTCTCTTTCAAATATTTTCATAATAAAAAGTCAATGAGATAGAAGAAAAAATAGGGCACCACTACAATTATAAATCAGATTTTATTTGATGTAAGATAAAATAATATTATTTTTATAATTTTTCATTTTATTTTAAAGTCAAAATATCAGCTTCATCCCCCCGGCCCCCGCATTTACTATGAATTTTACTTTCTGTTTTAAGTGGATTCATTTTAGTGGATATCTTTTTTTATGCCATTGAATTTATATAATAAGCATAGTCTGCATACCTGGAAGAAGTGTTCACCATCTTTAGAGCAAGAATTGTAAAAAAAAGAAACTTTGAAAATGGGAAGAGGGGTCTACAGGCCAAGGTCAGCTTTGCGGGTATCTCACTTGCGCCCCAGTGGCCACGCTGGGCCATCTCCCTGGGTGGGTCCCCGGAGGCATTCAGGGGCGGTGGCTTCCCGGCGGAGCTGTGCGCCTCACGCTCTGGAGCTGGGATGGTTCCTTGCCTTCTTGGCGCCTTAATCCCTTGTCTATAAAATGGGGTAGCCGATCTCCCGGGAAGAGCGAGCACTGAACGAGCTGAGGCCAGACCCAGAGCCCCTCAACGAGGGCAGGTGTAAGGGTGTCGCTCCTTGGAAGCTCGCCTCACCTTCACGCCCACTTGGGGCGCTTGGACGCTGAAAGCCCACTTAGTAGAATGCCCAAGAGGAGGTGAACTAGGGCTGGAGGAGTGTAGACAGGGGGAGCGGGGGCAGTGGTGGTCTCTAGAATCCAGGAAGACTCGCTGGTCTGAGCACCTAGAGGAGAACAGAGCATTTGAAGTGGTGAATACTCAGGAAAGAAGGAGACGATTTTGGTGGGTGATAAATATTTCTTTAACGTCAAGCGGCAGTACAATTCCCTGGGCCAACTGGATTTCGGGAAAGGCCTCAGCCTGCACTCTGGCCCCGTCCCTGGCAGAGGCTGTCCTCTCTGGGCGCTGTAATAAAATGCAGTGCAGTGACTGTGGATGTGCTGGGCACTCTCTGTTTCCCAATCTCCAGCCAAGACCTCTGTGCTGAGTTTCAAACTTAAATATCTAGCTGCTTCCGTGGTTACTACTGTGGATTTCTCCCAGGCTTCTCAAATCTGGCCCACCCAACCAAAAGAAAATGCATGCCTTGAGACCCCCAAATCTCCTCCTCTTCCAGGGAAAGGCACTGCTGTCTACCCAGCATCTGGGAACCTTTTCCTCCCCTCCCCTCCCCTCCCCTCCCCTCCCCTCCCCTCCCCTCCCCTCCCCTCCCGTACCCTCCCCTCCCCTCCCCTCCCCTCCCTTCCCCTCCCTTCCCCTCCCCTCCCCTCCCCCTCTCCTCCCCTCCCCTCCCCTCCCCTCCCCATAGCTTGCTGTGCTGGCACTCGCACAGGCACTCGGCTGGCCACGCAGGCACTGGCTCACCGCACAGGCATGCTTTCTCTTCTTTTTGACCAGGAGGTCCCAGGGATCCCAGGGTTCGAACCCAGGTCCTCCCATATGGTGGGCGGAGGACCTTATCCCTTGAGCCACATCCGCTTCCCAGGGAATAATTTTTGACCTTCTTCCTCCTTCTCTCCTCTCCCAGAGCCAATCTTAATCACGTCTGCTCAAGGCAGCCTCTATCACTCATCTAAATATATTCCTGATCCACTTCGATCCCCGTCATCTTCCAAAAACAGGGCTCTCCTTGTATGACTCCTGCCTTTGCCCACAGTTCAGCAGCTTTCCATTGCACTTAGTCAGGCAGAGGATGATTTAGCACCAGTCTTGGGGCACACAGAAGAGAGTCTGTCCTGGGTTGACTCTCACTGTGAATCCAGGGGGTCCTTCATCCTTGGGAACATCAGGTCTTGACAAGCTAAACTGGGGCATTTGGCTGCCAATTGCCTTCTTCCTCTGGTTTGGAAAACCCAGGAGCTGACGATGTCTTAGGGTAGATTTGAGGAATAGCATTTATTTTTTATTTTAAAAGAAGCTTTAATTACAGAAATGTTGCATCAAAAATATAATGGGAGAAGTGGACTTGACCCAGTGGTTAGGGCGTCCGTCTACCACATGCGAGGTCTGCGGTTCAAACCCCGGGCCTCCTTGACCCATGTGGAGCTGGCCCATGCGCAGTGCTGATGCGTGCAAGGAGTGCCCTGCTATGCAGGGGTGTCCCCCGTGTAGGGGAGCCCCATGCGCAAGGAGTGTGCCCCGTAAGGAGAGCCGCCCAGCACAAAAGAAAGTGCAGCCTGCCTAAGAACGGCGCCACCCACACAGAGAGCTGACGCAGCAAGATGATGCACAAGATGATGAACAAGATGATGCAACAAAAAGAGACATAGATTCCTGGTGCTGCTGACAACAACAGAAGTGGACAAAGAAGACACAGCAAACAGACACAGAGAATAGACAACTGGGGCAGGGGGGAAGGGGAAATAAATAAATAAATAAATCTTAAAAAAAAAATCAGGGATTCCCATATGCCCTGCCCCCCACTTTCCCCCATTAACAGCGTCTTTCATTAGTGTGCTACATTTGCTACAACTGATGAACACATATTGACACATTGCTACTAACCGAGGACTGTAGTTTACATTATAGTTTACACTTTGCACCACACAGTTTTACAGATTTTGACAAAATGTATAAGGGCTGTGTCAGTCATTGCAATGCCATGCAGGACAATTCCAATGTTCCAAAATGCCCCCACTTAACACCTATTCTTCCCTCTTCCTCCCCTCTGAAACTCTGGAACCCCTGCTTTTGTATCAATGTTACAAATTCTTCCATTACTAGAATAATAATGTTTACTTTAGTCCATAGTGGCGTTTCCCCCCACATGTTCATTCATTCCTCAGTCTTGAGGATTTGGGATGGTGATGCCCACTCTCTTTCTGATTGAGAGGGGGCTTAGATCACATGGGGGTAGATGGGTGGAACTGTTTTGCTTGCATTTGTAGATACTCTCTGTTTTGGGGATGGGCATTATCCATCATCTTCCTTTTGTAAGTTGTCCAGGGTGAATCCAATGAACTGAAGTGTAAATTTGCAACTCTGCTGAGATTCAGGGCTTAACCGGCATATGAACAGATGGAAGATTTAAGTCTTTGTGACATATATTTAACAAGTACACTACTATTTATAGGTTCAAATAAAAGGGGCAGAAGAGCCATGTGTAGGGAAATTATAAATGAGTCTGTGTTACATTGGGGATCATATATTCCAAAGTAAGGCCCACTGATGGTGTTGAACTCCTGAAATGTCTGATCTGCCTAAAGTTGTGTAGCTGTCTCTAGAGCCCTCAGGAGTCCCGCTGTTTGAGGCAGTGTTTACTGTGTCAGTCAGTGAGAGCCTGCTGAGACATGCATGAGCATAACCTCTGGAATGACCTCCTGACTCACTTTGAAATCTCTTAGCCATAAGAACTCACTTGTATTTAATATTTTCCCCTTTTGGTCAAGGTCTTTTTCCAGATGTATCACTAGGTGGCACGTCCTAATACTCCTTGGTGCCAGGGAGGCTCACCCCCAGGGTCATGTCCCATGCCGGTGTGACTGGATTAACATTTGTGACAGTACTGACCTGGTTTTAAGTCTATTGGCTCTAAATTGTTCTTTGAACTTGGGTGGTAGTTGCATGCTGTGGTAGAAAATGCATGGGTTTTGCAGTCGTTTCAGTCTTAATATTCCAGCTGGCAATGTCTACCTCCCTGACCCTTGGTTTCTTCTATAAAAGAATGATAACCCTACCTCTCCTGCAGGCTCCAAGGGATTGCCTTGAGTCTCCAGAACTCATTCAGCTGTCCTGCTCGACCACACAGTTTACTTTCCAAACCAGCTGGGCTACTTTGCGGGTGACAGGGTGTGCTTTTCCTAATTACACTGGGGAACAGTGTGAGCTGGGGCTATCCTGAGTAAACGGGGGCTCTTGGGCCCCCCGTGTGTGGAGAACCATCTTCTGCTGTACTTTGGGTTTTGCTCTCACAGATAATCATAGCAGGGTAGGCGAGCAAGGCAGGGAAATGTGTTTGTAAGTGGATAAAGGCCTCAGGTCCCCACGGAGATTATTTCAGCAGTCCAAGACAAACAGTGAATTTGTTTTTGTAAGCTGCTAAATGATGCACTTCAGTCTGGCAGGTTACAAAGATTAGCTTTTTGAAGCTAACACCTTCCAAACACGGACAATGACTGACTGGGCGGGCGGGGATCCATATGCACCAACGCCCGCAGCCACAGCTCTGGCCCAGGCCCTCTTTCGTTCTCTTCCCTCTTTCATCTTCTCCACTCCTCTGTCTCTCTCTCTCATTTTCTCTCTCTCTCATCTTGTCTCCTTGCTCCAGATTTTCTTATTTATCTCCAGAACCCGCAGTTAGGAAGTACATGCCCTCTTTGTGTCAGCGTTCTGCCTCCCTGCCAGCTGCAGGCATGGGACTGGCCACCCGTCTGCGGAGGGGTCAGGCGATCATCCACGATGACTTAAACCTGGGCCACAACGAAAGCTGAGCTCGGGTGAGCTGGTGATCAGAGAGGGCTTCCTGGAGGAAGCAGTGCGTGAGGACAACCCTGAAAGGAGAAAGGTGGTTGGCATTTGGACAGGAAGCAAGTGGAGGATGAGCATCCTGGGAGAGCCATCGCCCTGTAAAGGCAGTTAGTGTGTGGACAGCAGAGGGACTTGGGGGAGAGCGGCTTGGATGATGGGGGCCAGGTCCCGGGGCTGCCCGAAGGCTGGGGAGGGGGTAGACTCAGCACCCGTGGTGGAGGGCCATGGAAGGCTTCAGGCAGGGCAGGGCTGTGAAGCAGTCTAACCTCTCCTAGGGCCACTCGGACCCTGGGCACACGGTTGCAGGCACAGTCCATGCCCATTTTTTTTCCAGTATTTATTTTTATTTTTTATTTATTTTAAAAAGATATAAAGATCACACAAAATATTACATTAAAAAATAGGAGGCTCCCATACACACACTCCCCACACCCCCCACTCCTCCCACATGGACAACTTCTTTCATCAGTGTGGCCCATTCATTGCGTTCGATGTACATTTTGGAGCACTGCTGCACCACATGGATTATAGTTTACATTGCAGTTTACACTCTCCCCCAGTACATTCAGTGGGTTATGGCAGGATATATAAAGCCCAGCGTCTGTCCCTGCAATATCAGTCAGGACAACTCCAAGTCCTGAGAAAGCCCTCACATCACATCTCTTCTTCCCTCTCCCTGCCCTCAGCAGCTACCGTGGCCACTGTCTCCACATTGATGACATAACTTCTCCCATTGCTAGAGTCACAGTAGTTCTATAGTAGAATACCAGTAAGTCCACTCTAGTCCATATTTTATAGTCCGTGCCCATCTTGCGGTGGAGACGCTGAGGCTCAGGGCAGTGCGTGGGCTCCCCACGGCCACATCTGAGGAGGCAGAGGAGCAGGGCTGAGGCCCGACCTCCTGGCCCAGATGCGGCCCTGAGGACGTGCACCTGTGCCTGCGCCAGGTGGTCCACTTGCGCTGCAGTGAGCTGGCTGGCGAGCAGAGAGCTCAGGTGGCTCTGCTGTGCTGGAAAGTGAGGCTGCAAGGGTGCAGGGGCATCTCGAAGGGGCGCCAGCGGGGGATGTGGGAGGAAGGGGAGCGAAGCCTCCATGAGGGCGTTTCTGAAGATCCGGCCCCTCAGGCTTGCTGGGGGCGGGAGGCTAGGGATGTGCTTTCGACCCTGTTCACTAGGGAGCCGTGTCCTTGCTCCCTGCAGAGACCCGGCCGTTCTTCTGATGGCTGCCCCTTCCTGAGCCTCACGGTGGGGTTTACATTCAGCTCCCCGCATTCATTGTTAACTGGGACGAATGCTAATGCGGACCGTTGCTTCCTTGATGATCTTGGGTTAAATCCTACCTGGCAGCTTGCGACGTGGCCAACAGGAGGAGTCAGCGGAAAGGAAAGCAAGACTTTGGGACCTGCACCGGTCAATGTGGTGGGAGGGCTGATGTCTAACCAGGCCCTGACACCCACCCACCAGCTGTCAGGCTCTGCTTTAGTTCTGTCTGTTGTAGAGTGAGTTCTTGAACCTTTCATAAACAACTCTGAGGCCCCAGTCAGGGAAGGCATTTCAGCTGCCAGTGGCAAAATCTCCAGGTCAAGCAGACTGACCCAGAATGGGGGATTTATGTGCTCAACACTGGGCTCAGTTCCTCAGCACCCCCCCTATCCAGCAGGATTCTCTTGGCTCTACCTCCTTCCTTGTGGAGGAGCCTACCTCAGACTGGGAGCATATTTCCTTATGTAGGCCTATGCCTTACAACATCCAGAGGAAGAAAAAACAGCTCAACCACCCATCCATTCATCATCCAGCCTTCCACACATCTACCCATCCATTCACCAATCCATCCATTCATTCATCCACCCTCCACCCATGTACCCACCCATCCACCCATCCATCCATTTACTAGTCCATCCATCATCCATTCATCCATTCATCCATCCATCCATCCATCCATCCATCCACTCATCCATCCTTCCATCCATCCACTCATCCATTCTTCCATCCATCCATCCATCCTTCCATCCATCCATCCATCCATCCATCCATTCATCCATCCATCCATCCTTCCATCCATCCATCCTTCCATCCATCCATCCACTCATCCATCCTTCCATCCATCCATCCATCCATCCACCCATCTAACAACTATATTTTGAGCACCTACCATGTGTCAGATACTGTTCTGGGTGCTGGGTTGAACAAGTGAACAGGACAGATGGGGTTGCCTTCTCCACAAAGCTCACATTCTGGCAGGGAATAGACATTCAGTGATAACCACAGTGAGTCAATCTGTTATGTAGAAAGTAATAAGTACTATCCATAAAGAAGGTGACAGGGATATGTTATGGATTGGATTATGTTCTTTGAAAAGATGAGTTCAAGTCCTAACTCCAAGTTCTGCGAGTGTGATCCTTTTTGGAAATAGGGTCTTTGAGGATATTTTAATTAAGATGAGGTCAAAGTAGATGGGGGTGGCCCTAATCCAGTAGGACTGGGGTCTTAAAAGAAGGGGAGATTGGGACAGAGAGAGACACACACGGAGATGAGAAGGCCACGTGGCAAGGGCAGGCATCGGGCTGGCCACAAAGCCCAACATGCCCTGGACTGCTGGAAAGCACCCCAGAACCCCATAAGCTTCAGGGAGAGCAGGACCCTCTCTGCACTTTGATTTCAGACTTCCAGCCTCCAGCACCGTGAGACGGTAAATTCCTGTAGCTTTAAACCACCTGGTCTGTGGTACTTTGCTGTAGAAGCCTGAGAAAACTCACACAGGATGGGAACGCTGGGTGGTGGTGATACAGGATGTAATAGGGTGATCAGGGAAGCCCCCAGTGAGAGGTTTTCAGGGGGAAGTGCTACAGGCAGGGGGAGCAGCCAAAGCAGAGACCCGGAGGTGAGTGCCTCTGGGGTGTTCCCAGAGCAGTAAGAGACCCAGGGCTGGGAGTTGGGTGGTGGGAAACGTAGGAAGTGCTGGTGGAGGTAATGGGGACTTGGGCACTCTGAGTGGAATGGGGCTGGCTGCAGGGTTTTGAGCAGAGTGCCCTGTGGTGGCCATTGCAACAAGGAGGCCAAACAGGAGGCTGTGACAGGTGAAAACGTGGTGATAGCAATGCAGGTGGTGGAAAGTGGTCAGATTTGGGGCTCATTTGGAAGTCAGATCCAACATGATTTCCTCTAGGATTAAATGTGGGGTCTGAGAGGAAGAGGGGTCAAGGCGGACCCCAGGATATGGTCTGACACCTGGAGGATGGGGAGTGCTCAGTGGTGCCTGCGCTAGGTATGATTTGCCATCTCACGGGAGATGGGGAAGAAGCTGGCAGCTGGTGGGCTGGGAGTACAGGAAGAGGTCTGGGATGGGGCTCTTTATTGGAGAGTTGTGGGCATCTGGGTGGTCTTTGAAGTCATAGACTGGATGAGACTGAGGGAGAATGTGCAGATGGAGAGGGCTCCAGAAAGCAAGCCCTTGGTCTCCACCGGGAAGAGTCGGGGAGGAGAGGAGGCGTGGGATGGGTGGGCCACCAGAGAGCCCAATGCTCTGGAAGCCTGTGAAGGGAATGACTGGCTCCAAGCAAGAGGAATGAGATTGGGTTTAGCCACACCCGGTGTGTGATCTTGACGAAAGTCTCTGGGGAGAGAATCCCAACTGGAGTGCATTTAAGAGGGGACATGCAGCTGGCACTTTCCTTCCCCCACAATCCCTTGTGCTCTTCCTTTCTGATGTGGTCTAGGCAGAATGGCTCCTCTAAGAAGGGTGGTGAGAAGAAGGGCCTTCTGCCATCAGCGAGGTGGTGCCCAGGTAGTACACCATCAGCACTCATGAAAGTATCCATGAAGTGGGCTTCAAGAAATGTGCCCCTCGGGCCCTCAAGGAGATCTGGAAATTTGCCTTTAAGGAGATGGGAATGTCAGATGTGTGCATCGCCATGAGGCTCAACAAGTCTGTCTGGGCCAGAGGGATAAGGAATGTCTCATCGTGTATCCATGTACAGTTATTGGGATGAGGATGAAGATTCCCCAACCAAGCTCTATACATTGGTTATCCATGTACCTGCCACCACTTTCAAAAACCTGCAGACAGTCAGTGTGGATGAAAACTAACAGCTGATTATTAAATAACATTTTAAAATGAAAAAGGAGAGAGAGAATGAGACCATGAGTACTGACAATTCTGAGAGTTTTTGCAAAAGAGTGGAGAGACGGGGAGTAGACAGCAGGGTAAAGGGATCAAGAAATATTTTTTGAAGCAAGAAATAATAGTATGTTTGTCTGCTGATGGGAATGATTCAGGAGAAAGGGGAAATTTCAATGTAAGAGAGAGATAGGAGAATTCCAGCGGCTTTCTTATGAACAAACAAACGTTTTCCTAGACGTCCCCAGCTGATCCTGTCCTGGAGTTGGACGCTGTGTCTGCTCCCTGTAGGAGGACTGTGTCTGGTCTGGGGCTGCTTCTTGGACCTGTTACTGAAGACCATGGTTGGGCCCCACCCACCCCTTGAGGCACGGGGCTGGGAATGGTGGTCGTCTGAATGAAAATTGGTCAAGAAGTTAAAATGGCAGTGGAAGAAGCAGCTGTCACGTCCTTTGGGTCTATCCAGCTCCCCCCTCATACGCTTTCAAGTCTCCTGTCCTCAGGAAACAAGGCCATCCCTTCCCCAAAGCGAGGCCGTGCTGGCGAGTCCTCAGCATCTGCGCCCTGCCCCGCTCCCCTGGCCCTCAGGAGGCCAATCCACCAGGTCTAGAGGAAATGCCTTGTGGTCCGGTCGCCTAAGACCAGAAGTCTTGTTCAACCCCCGGATGCCATGGTGGTGTGAGACGAGAACAGCTGCTGAAAACAAGCAAAGAAGCAAAAAACCCAAACACTTGACCTACCCGGGGAAGGGGGCCAAGGGCCAACACTCCCAGCCGTTATGGTCCCCATCCGGTCCCTGGTAGGAAGGGGCAGTTGAGCAGCTCCTACTGTCTCTGTGAAGCCCCCACCCCAGGACCTGGGGGTCTGCCTGCAGGCTCGGACACTGCCCACGTCCGGTGGGCACAGAGTGGGGCTGCACAGGGCAGGAGTGGTGCCTCTCGCTTGTTGGCTTCTGGCCCATTCTCATGGTCTGTATCTGGGAGTTTCTATTTCCAGTGATAAGACTTTTTTTCTCTTTCCTCCCTCCTGGATCAGGGGTTCTCAGACTCTGGTCTGCATCCAAACCACTCGGAGGGCTTTGAAACAGATCACTCAGCCCTCACCCCCAGACTTCTGATCCAGGAAGTCTGGGGTGGGGGCCAAGCATTTGCATTTCTAATACATTCCCAGGTGAAAGCAATGCTGTTGGTCCTGGGCATTAGCTGCCATGGGTCCCAGTGTGAAGACTTCTACCTTCACCTTCTGTGTGTGTGCGTGCGCGCATCCCTTGGGTGGGGGCAACGGTGATTCCTTTCTGGGGCCTCAGTTACAGCCTTACAGGGAACACAGCCGTCCCCTTGGTCAGTTTAATGTGGGGGTCTTGGGTGGGCTAGGGGCTCAGGCTGGTCTTTGTTTAGCTCAGGTGGATTAGCTGTACCTCCAGCTAATAGGCCTAGCTCCATCCTCTGCCAGCACTCCAGCTTGGGGCAAAGAATTCAGCACTTCAAGATGCCTTGCTTTGGACCTTCTCTCAGCCTGAAAACCATGAGCACATAAATTCCCATTGCTTGAGCAGCCCAGGAAACCTGGACACCTCTCCCATCCTCCTGTTCTGTGCTCCCCTAGCCCCACTTGTCCCTCAGGACTCTCCAAGCTGAGTGACATGGAAGAGAAGGGCTTCTGAGAGGAGAGGCTCCCCAGCACCCCATCCCCAGATCCCCACTAAAACAACTTCTCTGACACCTTCCACTTGCCCCAGTGACCTGTGCTGACATCTCTGGAAACTGGGACTTTAACTTTAAATAGACTTAAAAAAAAAAAAGTCTCTGTTCCTCCTTTTTAAAATTTCTTTTCCCCCTTTTCACTTTCAGCAGAAGTAACTGGGGAAGATGAGACAGGGTTGCAAAGGGAAGGTGGAAGGGAGAGGAAGGGGAGTCTCAGTCCTGACTATGAGGCCCCTGGTCCTGGGTGCTTGCTGGGTGCCTGGCCCCCACTGGAGCTGCCAGGTCTGACCCTGCAGGCATCCTCACTAGCCCTGCCTTCCACTGTGCCAGCCCCAGACCGGGCTCTCACTCTGATAACAAAAACAATAATCAAAGCCACCATATGAACATTTACTCTAAGAAGGTACTGCTCAGTGCTCTTCATGCATTATTTCATTTAACCCACATATCAACACTGTGGGGTAGGTACAGTTCACCCTCCTGAACAGAGGAGAAAACTGAGGTTCAGAGTGGTTGTGTGACTTGCTCCAAATCATCGGTGAGGCAGGTCTAGTGGTGATCAGCTCCCTCAGCTTTGGTTTATCTGCAAATGTTTTACTGTTTCCCTCATTTTTGAAAGAAAGTCTTACCAGCGGAAGACTTGCTTCCTCCCAGGGTTGCTGGTATCTTCTGGCTGGTTGGCAGTGTTTGGGGTTCCTTGGCATCACATGGCAATACAGTTGGCAGCATCTCCTTTCTGTTCTGCGTTCAGCTGACTTGCAGTTTTAACAACAAGTTTTTGGCTTCTCTTTCTGGGTCCAATTTCCTTTGCTTAAAGGACTTCAGCCAATTGGATTAAGGCCCACCCTCCTTCAGTCTGGGCACACCTTAATGGGTAACATCTTCACAGGTTCTAGTTACAAACAGGTTCTCACCCCAAGCCTGGCGCTGGGACCCGAACATGCCTTTTGTGGGGGCATGGCTCAATCCCCAACAGGAAGTGGTCCCTTACCCTCTATTTTCTGCAATAGTTCTGGGTATTTTTGATAGAGTTCCCTGTGGAAGTCATCCGGGCCTGGAGTTTTCTTTTTGGGAATGTTTTAAATTACAAATCACTTTTTAAACAGACCTAGGGCTATTTAGAGTTTCTATTTCTTCTTGGTCAGTTGTGGTGATTTGTGCCCTTTAAGGAATTTGCTGTTTAATCTAAGTCGTCAAGTTCGTTAGAGTGACTTTTCTCATAGTATTTCTTTATTACCCTTCTCATGTTTGTAGAGTCAGCAGTGGCATCCATGCTCTCGCTCCTGATTGTGGAGGTTTGACGCTGTAAGCACCCATAAAACCTGTTCTTAAATTCAGCCCATTCCTGTGGGTGTGAGCCCTTCAAGGCGGAACTTGGATGGGGTTGCTTCACGTAAGATGTAGCCCACCCAGGCAGGATGGGTCTTAATCCTCTTCCCGGAGTCCTTACTAAGAAGAACGAAATTCAGAGACAAAGCCACAGAGGAAAGGAAGCAGCCAGAAGCTGGAATCAATGGAACCCACAAGAGAAGGGAGAGACCAGGAGGTGCCGCCATGTGCATTGCCACGTGACAAATGGACAGCCAAGGATCACCAGCAGCCAGCCCCAGAACCCCACAGTCCTCAGTGAGCAACCTTGCCTTGATGCTGTCTTGATCTGGACTTTCTTTTAGCCTCAAAACTGCGAGCTAATTAATTCCCATTGTTTAAGCCAACCCATTTCGTGGTATCTTTTTGAGCAGCCTTGGAAACTAAAATAATGATGTTGATCATTTGTGTTTTTTTCTTCTCTCTTTATTCTGATTAATCTATTTATAAGTTTGTTGGTTTTCATAATCTTTTCAAAGAACCAACTTTTGGTTTTATTGCTTTTCTCTGTTGGTTGTTTCTGTTTCTATTGATTTCATTTTTATATTTATGATTTCCTTTTGTTTATTTTGGATTTAATTTGCACTCCTTTTTCTGGCTTCTTATGATAGAATCTTAGGTTATTGATTTTAAACCTTTTTTCCTTTTCTAGTATAATTATACCTTTACCTCTGTTCCATAAATATTTTTTTTTCATTGAATTTAAAATATTTTCTAACTTCTCTTGTGATTTCTTCTTTGACTCATGGGTGATTTAGAGATTTTCCAGGTATATATTTTATATATTTCTAATTTCATTCTATTTTGTTTGGATATACTTTGTATATTCTCAGTTGACGATCTGTTTTGATGAGAGTTCCATGTGCACTTCAAAAGAATGTTTGTTTTGCAGTTATTGGTTGTAGTTTTTATAATTATCAATTAGGAAAGTCAGTGATTCGCAACCAGGAGTGATTTCGCAATGTCTGGAGATGATTTTGATTGTCACAATAGGGAAAGTATCTGGTGAAAAGAAGACAGAGTTGCTGCTGAACATCCTGTGGCGCACAGGACAAGCCCCATTATTGAGCCCAAATGCCAATAACGCAGAGGCTAAGACACTCCGGGTTAAACTGGTTATTGTGTTATTTAGTCTTCTATATCCTTATTTATATCTTGTTTAACAGTTTTATCAATTGCTGAGAGATGAGTGTTAAAATCTTGAACTGGGATTATGGGTTTGTATATGTCTTCCTTAGTCTGTCAGTTTTTATATGATATATTTTGATGTTCTGATATTAGGTGCATACACATTTAAGATTGTTAATGTTTTCTTGAAGAACTCTTTTGTATTATTATGAAATATCCTTTAATCTCTGGTAATACTCTTATATTCAAGAAGAGAGAGACAGAAAAATTATATGAATGGCAATGAGGTGCAATGAAGAAAATTAAAGCAGGTAGGAAGATGGAGAATCCTGGACGGATGTCATCATCCAGAACGGCGGCATTTGAGCAGCCGCAGCCAGGGCTGTCCGAGTCTGTGGTACTCGGCAAGTAGCATGCTATTTTAATTTGTGTGGTTTGATTTACAAAGTCTTTAAAACCCATTTTCTCATTCTTCTTAATTAAAAATGGTCTGGTTATGTTTAGCCCTTTACTTTACCATATGAATTTTAGGATTAATTTATCAAATCCCATGACTAACCCTATTATTTTACATGAGGCAAGACTTTCAAATTCTTTATATAGATTTTATTTTTTTTAAAACTCTATGCAGGTGGGAGAAGAGGAGAGAAGCAATTGTCATCTTCTGCCTTAATAAAGAAAATTCACGAATATTTGTATCTTTTAGAAATAAAGAATGTCCATTTAAGTATTATTGCTGAGGCAAATAAGAAAGAAAACTAATCAGAATGACAATTTTTAGAATTAGAAGTTTTCATTCATGGGTCATAGGGATAGCTTTTGAACTCCAGGTATCTTTCAAGATTCCTTTGCTAGAAATAAGAAAAAAGTAAGAGGATTCAATAATTTTTTTTTGCACCTTTTGGAGAAGAGGCTTATTATTATTATGTGGAGATTTCTGTTACCAGCATTTTCCTCTTTTATTAGAGCAGCTGCAGGTGTATGGAATAATAATGCAAAAAGTACAGAGTTCCCATATACCACCCCCCCTCAGGTTTCCCGTTATTAACAATTTGCATTAGTGTTGTGCCTTCCTTACAACCGATGAAACAATATTATTATAATTGCACTACTAACTGTAGTCCATAGTTTGTATTACCTTTGTGTTGTACAGTTCTATGGGTTTTCTAAAACTTTAATTTGGTAACATACAACCTAGAATTTCCCATTTTAACTATCTTCAAATATATAATTTAATGGTGTTAATTACATTCGTAATGTTGTACTACTGTCAACCATCATTCGCGACCAAGACTTTTCCATCACCTCAAATACAAACTCTCCACCAATTAATTACCCATTTCACACCCACCCCAGCCCTTGGTAACCTGCACTCTAGTTTCTGACTCTATGAATTTGCATATTCTGATTATTTTGTGTGAGTGAGATCAAACAATAACTGTCCTTTTTTGTCTGGTTTATTTCACCCAACATGGTGCCTCCAAGGTTCATTCATGTTGTCACATGTATCAGGACTTCATTCCTTTTTATGGCAGAATAAAATTCCAAAGCAAAATATATATACCACATTTTGTTTATTTATTCATCATTTAGTCATCTTTGTATAAAGGCCTCTTGTTTCCAAGACTAAATACTAGAACTTCTTTAGTGAGCAGGGAAAGAAAGGGGGCCAGAAACTCAAAACTTTAAAATGGAAAAGAAATAGGGAGACTAGTATAATTAAATAAATGGCTTAGGCAGCACATAATAATTTGCGTCTAAGATCATTTGAGATTTTGGTTGGGATTGCAGTGAATTGATACATATGGGGAGAATTGCTATATTTTATGATACTGAGTGTTCTCATCCCTGAGTGTTTTATCTGTCCATTTATTTCGATTTTTTTCTTTTAGTAAAATTTTGAAAATTTTCCCTGCAAAGCTTTTGTACATGCTTCACTAGATTTATTCCCAAGCACCTTATTGTGTTGTTGCTATTATAAAAGCTGTCTTTTTAAGAATTTAGTTTTCTATTGATTGCTGTTGTTGCAATCCAGCAATCCTCCTGAACCCTGACATTAGTTCCAATATTTTCTGTAGATTTCCTTCAGAAATCTGCCAACCACTACTGTAAATAGTGATTTTCCCCCTTCCTGTTCAATCATTACACATCTTATTTATTTTCTTTGGGATATTTTGAGAGCTTGGAGCTCCAGGACAATGTTACAGAGGAGTAATAATTGCATTCAGCACCCAGATAGGAGAGCAAGCATCTTTGTCTGACTTCTGGTTTTCTAAAGTGTTTTCCATCTAACATTGTGATATTGAAAACAGGAGGTTGTTTATAGATAAGCTTAACCGTGATAAGAAGCTTCTTTTCATTTCTAGTTTTGCAATTTTTTTTTCTTAAATCATAAATGACTATAGAATTTTATTAAAGGATTTTTTTGTGTTTACGGAGATTATTTTGCTGTTCTTCTCCTTTATTATATATGCATGTGTGAATGTGTATGTCCCTGAATTTGATGCAAACTGATGTGCTTAATGTATTCCTGACATGTATGTTTGTTCCTTGTACTTCTGTATTAATGTTTGGAGGTGGGATTGGTTATAATTTTCCTTTCTTATACTGCTATTTTTCAGTTTTGTATTCAAGGATTTCTAGTCTTATAAAATGAAGGTAGTAGATCTCACTAGTAAAACTGTCTGGACTTACTTTATTTTGTAGGTAGAATTTAAAATGCAAATTCTATATCTTTCATAGTTAAAAAATGGTTTTAAAATTACACCTTGAGTCAGATTTAGTAATTTATATTTTTCTGGGGAATTGCCCATTATACCTGTTTCTAATTTTTTTGACATGAGGTTTGTTCAGTTTCTCATTTATTTAAAATTTATTTCTGGTGGCAGACTTGGCCCAGTGGTTAGGGCGTCCGTCTACCACATGCGAGGTCCACGGTTCAAACCCCAGGCCTCCTTGACCCGTGTGGAGCTGGCCCATGCGCAGTGCTGATGCGCGCAAGGAGTGCTGTGCCATGCAGGGGTGTTCCCCACGTAGGGGAGCCCCACACGCAAGGAGTGCGCCCCGTAAGGAAAGCCTCCCAGTGCGAAAGAAAGTGCAGCCTGACCAGGAGTGGCATCACACACAGGGAGAGCTGACACAACAAGATGACACAGCAAAAAGAAACACAGATTCCTGTGCCGCTAACAACAACAGAAGCAGACAAAGAAGACGCAGCAAATAGACACAGAGAACAGACAACCGGAGTGGGGGGAGAAGGGGAGAGAAATAAATAAATAAATAAATCTTAAAAAATAAAATAAAATTTATTTCTATCCTGTTTGCAATGATGTCCCTTTTCCTTTCTCATCTAATGCTGCTTATTCTGGACTGGCTCCCTCCATCTCCCCCTTTCTGGACTTCGCAATTATCAGGTTTTGAAAATAATATGTATTCTCTAATTTTTGGGTCAAAGGGGATTTGTGTGGGTATATGCACTAGATTAAATTTGTCTATTGTCTTGTTTCATTTTTCCATACCTTAACTTTTTTCATCTGCTTGACTTTGCTCATTTCTCCTTGTACATCTGCCTATTTTTGCTTTATGTGCTAAGTCTGTGCTCTTAAGTGAAGATTGTTACATCTTCTTGGTGAATTATTATAAGATGCTCTTCCACATTTTTTTTTTAAGATTTATTCTATTTATTTCTACCCGCCACCTCATTGTTTTCACTTGCTGTGTCTGTTTGTTGTGTGCTTGTCTTCCTTTTTCAGGAGGGACTGGGAACTGAACCCAGGATCTCTCATGTGGGAGGGAGGTGCCTGATTGCTTGAGCCACCTCCATTCCCTGCTTTGTTGTGTCTTGCGTTATGTTTTTCTCCCTGTGTCATCTTGTTGCATCAGCTCGCTGTCTTTCTCGTCTTCTTTAGGAGGCACCAGGAACCAAACTCGGGATCTCCCATGTGGTCGGTGGAGCTCATCTGCTTCCCCTGCTTGTATTCTCAACTGAATTTAAAAGTGGGCTGCTGCAAGGAGCAGAACCTAAGCGTGGGGTGGTTGGGCTTCTAACATCGCAGGCTGGAGAGCTGTGACCTTGGTCGCAGGCAGCGGTGCACGGTGTGGACAGCTTCTTTCCTGGAGAACCTTAGCATGCTAGCCACGTGCAGAGTGAAATGTTAGGCGTGGTGGTGGTGTGGAAGCAGAGAGATTCAATAATCGCATATGGAAGGCCAGGGCTCAGTCATGCTTTTGGGAAGGAAAAAATTTATTTACGACCGGCTAGGCTTGGGAACTTTTCTGTTCAAAAACCCAAGTCCCAAATAAGATTTTCGGGTTCTTTTTATACAGAGGATGTAGGAGTGAAGAGTCAAATGGTGGTTTGTGTGAGTGCTAGATAGGCTTGAGTTAACACGTATTTCTCACATTCCAGGTAAGCTTGAATTAACATGTTTAGTTTGCATCCTTCCTGAATGTTCAAAGTCTAGAGCGCCTGTATCACTTAACTGGCTTTCTGGGACTGGAGAGGTTGGCATGGTTATGAAGAGCAGGGCTGCAGTTTTTTAGTGTTTGACACAGAGCCCAGGTTATTCATGAAGAGATGCCCATACCCCACATCAGTGGTTAGGAGCTGTTTACCCCAGAAACACATGTTCTTTAACTTAATCCGTTCCTGTGGATGTGAGCCAGTGGCAAGGTGGACCATTTGATAAGGCGAAGTTAAGGTGGGCCCAACTCAATCAGGATGGGACTTAATCCCGTTACAGGAGTCCTTTATTAGCAGAATGAAATTCAGACACCCACAGAGAAAGCCACAGGAAGCGAGAACTGAAGGTCAACAGAACCTGGAAGAGAACGGAGAGGCTGGAGAGGAGGGAGAATGTGACAGGAGCCCGGGACCAAGGACCACCAGCAGCCAACCCCAAAATTTATTATGGTGACCTAAAAATTCCCATTGTTTAAGCCAACCTGGTATTTGCTTGAGTGGTCCAGGAATCTACACAGTAGGACAAGGTTAGAATGTTGGTATGTGATAGTCACTTGTTACTGCTCTCGATAATAGAAGAAAAAGAGCAAATAAGAAGGGTCATGTTTATACTGAGAGCACCTGTCTCTGCCCACAGCCGAAATGTAATTTGACTGGGTGTCCTGCAAGTTGGAATGTTGCAAGGTTGGAAGGTCTCTAAACCTTGAACAGCCTGTTGGGAGTGGTCGCACTTGAAAGGGTGGGCTTGTGGTCCCCCACTTTCTCACTCACCTCCGCTTGAGCACTCTGTGGCAGGGTGAGCACTCACTCTAGCGAAGCAGGTACCGTGGCTCCCTCTGACCCTCTGGCTTGGACGGCTCAAGGGCGAGGGCTTGAGGACAACTCAGAGAAAGTGAGAAGACGCAGCATCCATTCTGCCCCTAAGGTCCTGATTTGGGACCTCAGGGGCCCAGTTTAAAAATGGTGTTTCTCACCCTTCCCTGCTTGCTAAATGAAGCTCTGGCTAATGGGATGTGCAAAGACGCCTCTTGTCCTCTCGGGAAGTCTTTATAAAGGCGATGGCGCAAGCTCTCAGACCCTGCTTCCTTGGCTCCGTCTTGCTGTGTACGTGGTGACCGAGGCTCTTGCAGACCTATGTGACTGTCTTCCAGTACTTTGGTTGTATAAGAAACTTTACAGAGATGCAACTTACACACTGTAAATGGTTTTTAGAATCTCATTTTAGAATATTTTCATCATCCCCCAAAGAAGCCCTGTACCCCTCAGCGGTCATTCCCCATCCCCACTGTCCTAATCTACTTTCTGACTCTCTAGACTTGCCTGCTCAGAGCATTAATATGGATGGAATCATATAAGACGTGGTCTTTTGTGTCCTGCTTCTTTCACTCAGCCTAACATTTTCATGGTTTATCCATGCTACATGTATCAGAACTTCACTCCTTTTTATCGTTGAATGATATTCTACTGAGTGGCTACACCACATTTTGTACTCCTTAGTGGGTGGACACTGGGTTGTCTCCACTTTGGGCTATTGTGACGGATGCTGCTAGAAACATTCACGTACAAGCTAATACTATTTTTTGGTGGTCATAGTTTTCATTCCTCTGGAGTAGATCCAAATTAGATGCTGTAATTTTTGCTTTATAAGTTAATAATTTCTTAATTTTATCCATGTATTTATCTATTTGCTCATCATTTTTTCTTGTATCTCCCACCCTTTATCTGTGATTCTTTTCCCCCTACATGAAAGACATCCTTTAGAATTTCTTTCAGGGAGAGTGAACTCTCTGTGTTTGGTCTGAGAATGTCTTAATTTCTACTGCAGTCTTGAAAGATAGTCTTACTGGGTGTGCCATTCTATGTTGACAGTTATTTTGTTCTTAACTTAATAAGGATGCCATGCCATAGTTTTCCGAATTCCTTTGCCCTTCTTGAGAATTTAGCTGTTTTTTGTTGTTCCTTTGTAACAATCTCTTTTTTTTTTCTGACTGATTTTAAGATTTTCTCTGTCTTTAGTATCTGGCATTTTTTTTTTGTTATACTAATGCTTTATTACACTATTTTTAAAAAATTTATTGAAATATATCACTCATACATAAACAATAAGTGTATAATAGTTGTGAACTTACAAACCAAACATATATAACATCAAACAAACATATATAACATCTCACCCTACCACCAATAACTTGCATTGTTTTTAAAATTTTTAAACTAATGATTAAAGAGCATTGTCAAAATATTACTACTAAACAAAGTAGTTTCCCCCTAACCAGTCTGATTGTTATTATCTTTATATCATTTGTATATGAACACACATAAACAATTAAGTGTATAGTAAAAGTTGTGAACTTACAAAGCAAACATGCATGACATCATACAGGGGTCCCATACATCAACCCTCCACCAACACCTTGCATTGTTGTGAGACGTTTGTTACAAACTATGAAAGAACACTGTCAAAATCTTACTACTAATCATAGTCCTTATCTTTCATTTGTTGTGTTTTTCCCCCAACTCATCCTGTTATTATTTTTTAAATATTTTTTTTATGGCAGAAGTTGTAAACTTACAAAACAATCATGCACATGTGCAGAATTCCCAAACAACACCCCTCCATCAACACACCACAATGTGGTGTGTCATTTGCTACAGATAAAATAATATCATCTAATTATTATCATGTCCATAGTGTACATTTGGCTCACATTTTCTATACTGCCTCAGTATCAACACAGTATATCTTTTGCATAGATGCAAGAATATTATATTATTACTATTACCCACAGTCCATAGGTCACTCCAGCTGTATTTTTCCCATGCTTCTCCACAGTCCCAACACCCTGCAGTAGCGATATACATTTGTTATAGCTAACAAAGGACACTCTTGCATCTGTACCATCAGCCACAATTCTCACCCACCTCTTGGTTTATTGTGCCGTCCAGTTCCTAGATTATTCTCAAGCATTCTATTAATTGGCATTTACATAACTAGACTATCATTTTCAGTCACATCCCCATTTATAAACTAGCTGTTACTCACTGTGTGTTACCATCCACTCTATACATCCCCACACTTTTACAGTAAAGCTAATTAAAACTTCTGCATGCATTAGACATCAGTAGTCCACTCAGTCCTTCTCTTATCTCCTTTAAGAATCTACCACCTACCACCAAGTCTTGAAGATATTTTCCTATAATTTCTTCTAGAAGTTTCATGCTTCTTGCTTTTATTTTTAGTTTTTTAATCCATTTTGAGTTAATTTTTGGAAAAGGTGTGAGATAGGGGTCCTCTTTCCTTCTTTCAGCTCTGAATGTCCAATTTTTTCAGCACTATTTGTTGAATGGATTGTTCTGCCTGAGCTATGTGAGTTTGACAGGCTAGTAAAAAATCATTTGATCATACCTGTGAGGGTCTGTTTCTGAGCCAAATATTTGGTTCCTTCAGTCTATTGTGTCTGTCTTTAGGCCAATACCATATTGTTTTTACCATTATAGGTAGGTATTATGATTTAAAGTCTGGAGATGTGGGTTCATTTTTCCTTTTATGATGTTTCTGGCTGTTCAGGACTCTTTACCCTTCCAAATAAATTTAATGATTGTGTTTTCAATTTTATCTTTAATGCTGGTGTTATTTTTTGGGGGTTGTATTAAATCTGTATATCAATTTGAGAAGAATTGTTATCTTAATGATATTTAGTCTTCTAATCCATAAGCATGGACTGTTCTTCCAGTTATTTAGGTCTTTTTTGAATTGTTTTAACATTGGGTTTCAGTTTTCTGAATACAAGTGCTTTACATCATTGGTTAAGTTTATTCCTGACTATTTCAGTTTTATCTGTCATATTTTATTTTCACCACTCTTTTGACACTTTCAGTTACTTTTATTGATATAATCATCATTTCCAGACTCTCTTCCAGGCCCCTCTCTCCTGTTTTTTCTTCTCAGGCTCTAGCACATCCTTTAGTATTTCCTGAAAATGTGGTCTCTTGCTTAGAAATTCTCTCAGTTTCTGTTTATCTGTGAATGTTCTAATCTCACCCTCATTTTTGAAAGACAGTCTTGCTGGATATAAGATTCTTGGCTGGATGTTTTTCTCTTGTAGTATCTTAAATATATCTGACCACTGTCTTCTTGCCTCATTGTTTCTGGTGAGAAATCAGCCCTTAATCTTATTGGACATCCCTTATATGTTATGCATTGCTTTTCTCTTGCCACTCTCAGAATTCTCTGCCTTTGGCCTTTGACATTCTGATGAGTTATGTGTCGTGGAGTTGGTCTATTTGGATTTTTTCAGATGGGAATATGTTGTGCTTATTGGACAGGGATATCTATGTCCTTCAGTAAGGTTGGGACATTTTCTACCATTATTTCTTTAAATATTCCTTCTGCCCCTTTTCCCTTCTCTTCTGTTGGGACACCCATGACATGTATGTTTGCACGTCTTTTGCTGTCATTTAGTTCCTTGAGAACTTGTTCAACTTTTTCCATTCTTTTCTTCATCTGTTCTTTTGTATGTTCACTTTCAGAAGCCATTTCTTCAAGCTCACCAGTCTGTTTTTTTTGCCTCCTCAAAACTGCTATTATATGATTCCAATGTTTTTTAAATGTCATTGATTGCACCTTTCATTCCCATAAGATTTACTATTTTTCTACATATGCTTTCAAATTCTTCTTTGTGCTCATCCAATGTCTTCTTAATATTCTTAATCTCTTTAGCCATCTCATTGAATTCTTTAGGAAAGTTGTTTGAACATCTATGATTAGTTGTCTCAACTTCTTTATGCCATCTGGAGACATATCTTTTTCAACTGGGCCATAGCTTCCTGTTTGTTGGTATGGATTATAATTTTTTGTTGGTGTCTTTGCATCTGGCTTACTGGAGTATTTTTTCCGGGTGCAGTTTTTCTCTTTAGTTTAGGGCTTCCTGCCCTTTCTCCCTTGCTGGTTGTGCAGTAGGAGCCAAGCATGTAGTTGGTGCTGTAAGCTGTGGAGGCTCAAGCTGCCCTCATTGCACCAGGGACCAGTGAAGCTTCTTCCAACTTTCTCCTTTGCCAGGGGTAGGGACAGAGTCACAGCTATGGGGAATAATCCAAGTGTAGGCCTAGACTGTAGTTGCCCAGAGAGACTGATGGAGCTTCATATCCCATTCTCCCCTGCCTGGGGCAGGGATGGGGCTGCAGGTGTGGGCAGCAATCTAAGCAGTATGGGTCCAAGATGACCGCAGTTGCCCTGGTAGACTTCTGATTTTCAATCTATGGCAGATAAAGTTCCCTGCAGTTACCTGTATAGGCTGGTGCAGGGCTCCTCAGCCTCCTCCCTGACAGAGGCAGGGCTGAAGCCTAGGCTTGGGCTGCAGGCTGATCTGTGTGGAAGAAACTGGTTCCAGAAGCTGGTTCCTGCTGACACTGAGAGTTTCAGTCAGCCGGCTTCCCCTCAGGCTGGGGGTGGAGTCAGAATGGCGGCTACCGGCCTCTTTCTGACTTGGGCTGGTTCTCACCCCAGCTGTTCCCAGGGTTATTTCTCAGCCAGCCAAGTGTACCAATCAGTAGCTAAAATCAGCAGCCAGCCGTCTCCTCCTCCCCTGTTTCTGGGAAATGGAGCCTCCAATTCCCATCACAGAACAGTTCCTGGGGCAGCTTGTGCTCCCAGAGTAGAACAATCACCAGCCTCCGCGGCTTGTCTGGCAATTTCCCAGAGAGGCTGGCGCAGGTCCCCGCAGCTTCCTCCCTGCTGGAGGTGGCACTGGGGCCCAGGCTAGAGCCGCAATCTGCCCTGGATGGGAAGAAGCCGGTCCTCACAGCACTGGGATCCTCAGGCTGCCCCGCTTCCCCTCGTGCCAGGCGCGGAGTTAAGATGGCGGCTCCCGGCCTCTTTCTGACCTGGACAGGCTCCAGCTTTAGCTGTTCTCAGGATCATACTGCAGCCACTGAATTTCCTCCTCATAGCTGAAATGGGTGCCCAACTGTCTCTTCCTCCCCTGTTTTGGGGAAGTGGAGCTTTCAATTCCAGCCCTGGAACAGCTCCTGAGGCAGCTTGTGCTTCCAGTAGAGAATGGCACTGGCCTCCGGGGCATGGAGCCTCTACTTAGGAGTCTTCTCTGCAGATGGGCATCTCCTCCTTCCACTCCTTCAAGGATGTTGCAGGATGCTCTTCTGGCCTCCTAGAGCCCCCAAACAGGTGCTTCAGCGGCTCCAGAGAGCTCTGGGTGTTTGCTAACTGCCCTGGTTCAGGAGCTGACTCTAGGAGCTCCTTACTCCACTGCCCTTTTGCTGGTTGTCCCAGTATCCTGCATTTTAAAACATTTATTCTTTTATTTATTCTGTTTGACGTTTACGGGACTTCTGAATCTGAGAGTTTACATTTTTCCTCAGTTCTGGAAAATTCTCAGCCATGATCTCAAATAACTTCACTCTGATCTTATATTCACCATCTTGTTCTGGAACCCTGAATAGATATAAATTAGCCATTTCTGCTAGAATCTCCAACTTATCTTGTCTTACATACTTTTCCATCTTTTTGTTAATCTCTCAGTGTTGTGTTCTGAATTATATTTCCATCTTTCTCTTCCGGTTTACCAATTCTGTCCTTATAATCTACGTGTGTTTTGTATTTTATGACACAATGTAACATTTAAATATGTTTAATATTCATATAGATAATTATCGCTAGCATACACACAAGTATGTACAACACAAACACATGTTTAACAAAGCTGATAAAGCAAACACGTGCGTTGTTTCCCCAAGTGAGAAAGAGTATTGCCAGCATCCCAGAAGCCTCCTCACCACTTCCCAACAAGTGCCCTCTCTTCCCTCAGTGTAACCTCTATCTTGACTTTTATGGTATTCTTTCGATTGATTGCTTGTTTGTTTGTTTTACTACCTAATTATGTATCCCAAGAAAAGAGATAAGACGAAATGGAGTTTCTCGCTAAGAGATTTCAAATGGAGTGCAAAGGCCACTCAGGAGGATACTCTAACTTTCGTGTCATCGAGATATCACAAACTGCCAAGGCATCCAAATCCAAAGGCAACCTTGTTTCTAAGCCCATCGTAGAGCAACCACAAGACCAAAAATCAGTAAATCGTCTAACTTGAAGGACGTTTGCAAAGCCTCAGATATCCACTGACCATAATTCTTTACAAATAATTTATGTATTCTTCTCCTTTTTCTTTGAACACCCTTGCTTGGAAGCCCCACGACAGTTTGGGCTGCTCCCTGAATCTTGCTCCACGAGTTGCAATTCTAAGATCCCAAATAAACATTTTTGTGGCTTTACAGCTCAGTTTATTATTTTCTGATTAATAATCCCTAAACACTATAATATCAATGCCTTTGAACTTGATATTGTGGAACTACACAGTGCATATTTTGTTTTATCTGATTTCTTTTTGCTTAACATTATGTTTTGAAGATTCATCTATGTTTTATATCTGCCTATCTGTATTTTATTCATTATTATTGCCACATTGTATTACATTTTTAAATATACCACAGTTTATCATTTCTACTGATTGTGGGCATGTCAGTTGAGCCAGTTCTGGACTACTTTGACATTTTTCTAGTGCACGTAACATCTTTCCTAGTGCACAAAAGAAAGTTTTTTTTGTGGGAAAAATGTCTAGGATTGAAATTATTGGTCTGGCTAGTGTGCGTATCTTCAGATTTACTGTATATCACCAAAATTCCCTGCCCCTCCTCCCCCAGTTTTCCTACTCTGTCATGTAAGAAAGACCTGGTTGCTTCACATATACATTGACATTTATATTGTCAGAATTTAAAATTTTATCAATCAGGAACGTGTGTGGCTATATGCCATTGTAGCCTTAATTTACATTTCCCTGATTCCTGTGAGAATGAGACCATATATCTGTGCATGTCTTCTTTCCTTGCAATTCTTGCGCAGGTTTTTTGCCCATTTTCCTATTTATTTATTTGTTCCCTTTTTTCTTATTGATTTGGGAATATTCTTTACATATTCTGGTAACAGGCCCCTTGCCATTTATCATTTTCTTCCACTCAGTGGCTTCCTTTTCACTTCTTCATAGTGTCTTTATATGAACCAAACTTCTTCATCTTAAAGTAGTTAAATTTACTAATCCCTCCCACTTTGCCTAGTGCCTGCCGTGTACTGTTTAAGAAATATTTCTCTACTTTGAAGTCATGGTAGATACTCTCCTCAATTGTCTTCTCAAATATTTATTGTTTTGCCTCTCATGTTGCCCAGTTGTCCCGGCACCATTTGACAAAAACCTTGCCCTTCCTTCATTGCTCTGCAGCACTGAATTTGTCATAGATCAAGGGCTCATATATTTACTTGTTTCTTGGATTTCTGGTATTTTCCATCAGCCTATTTGTCTATCCTTGTGCCAATATTATGCTTTCTTAGTTTGCCAAAGTTTTATATTACGTTGTGATAGTAGAGCAAACCAGCCCACCTTTTTCTTTTCAAAAGGGTGTGCTGTTTACACTGAGTCCTTTGCATTTCAGTTAATTAGGTCTTCTCCTTGTTTTCTCAGCCATGCTTTGTAATTTCAGAGGCAGATGTCTGGCATGTCTACCTCTTCAAGAACATCCCCAGTGTCAGTGGTGGGGAGATGTGTGGGGAGGGGTGCCCATGGGGCCTGTCTCCAGGGAATATGTGTTCATGTGGCCACAGGGTGTTATCTCAGTGGGTGGAGACCCACACATTAACCAACAAAATATTAAACTTCCTTCCTGGGAAGTCCTGCTGCATTCCCTAATAGAATGACAAGAATCCCTAGACTATGTGGACAGTGCCAGGTGAAAGAGGACAAACTAATATGCAAGGCCCTTGATACTGATGTTTGTATTTATGAACCTTATTCTTGTAAAATTGACATTTAGCCTAGTAATATCTATTGCCTAAGAGTTGCCTCCTGAAAACCTCCTTGTTACTCAAATGTGGCCTCTCTTTAAGGCAAATTCAGCATATAAACACACTACCCTTCTCCTGGCATGGGACATGACTCCCAGGACGAGCCTCACTGGCACCAAGGGACTTTTACCAAGTGCCAACTAGCAATGCATCTGGGAAAAGACCTTGACTAAAAGGGGGAAATATTAAATACAGTTTTTATGGCTAAGAGATTTCAAAGTAAGTCAGGAGGTCTTTTCAAAGGTTATGCTTATGCACATCTCTGGAGTATCTCATTGACTGCCACAGTAATCAGTGCCTCCAACAGCTGGGCTCCTGAGGGCTCTAGGGGCATCTGGACATTATAGGCAGGGCAGACAGTCTCAGGAATTTGGCACCCTGTCAGTGGGCCTTACCTTGGAATATATGGAATATATGTTCCCCAATGAGTTAGACTCCTTTATAATTTACCTGTATATGGCTCATTGCCCCTTTTATTTGAACCTATAATTAACACTATACTCATTAAATACATGTTGCAGAGACTTAAATCTTTAGTTTGTTCATATGCCAGTTGAGCCCTGAATCTCAGCAGAGTTGTAGCCAACACCTACTCTCCAGTTCATCGGATTTGTCCAGGAGAACTACCAAGAGGACCATGATGGATGGTGTCCATCCCAAAAAACACAAAGTATCTACAACTGCAATCAAGACAGTTCCATCCATCTGCCCCATGGAATCTAAGCTCTCTCTCAGTCAGAAGCAGAGTGGGCATCACCATCCCCAGATCCTCAAAATTGAAGAATGAACATACATAAGGGGAGATGCAACTATAGACCAAAATGGACTTACTCTTCTAACAATGGAAGAACTTGCATAATTGATATAAGGGCAGTGGCCACCAGAGATTCTGTGAGGAGGGAGAGGGAAGGATAGGTGTAACTTTGGGTATTTTTAAGACACTGGAATTGCTCTGCATGACACTGCAATGATGGATGCAGTTTATTATGCATTTTGTCAAAATCTATAGAATTGTGTGGTGCAAAGTGTACATAGTGTAAACACTAGACCAATGTTAATAGCAATGCTTTAATATGTGTTCATCTATTATAACACTAATGAAAGTGTTGCTAATGGGGGAAGTGTGAGAAGGGGAGGAGATGGGGCATATAGGAATCCTCTATATTTTCAAGGTAACTTTTATGTAATATAAAACTTCTTTAGAAATAATAATAATAAAAAAGAGCATCTCCAGCCTCCTCAATGCTCTCTTGCTCTTTTGTGGGTCTCTGTCCCTAAGGATGTAAACAGTGACGCTTCCACTTCTGCATCTCCAGCACATGACACATAGTTGGCCCCGAGCAGGTGTGTAACAAATATTTCTTGTATAAGGTAATGAATTTTATTGTTGCTTGAGAGGGCAAAATTATTTTAGCAGTTTGCCAAAAGTTTAATAATGTAGCAGTGAATCATCAAACATTTATTAAACACCCATCAGGGGCAGGAGGGGTATATTATTTTGTTATGTAACTGTCTCAGCACCAGCACTGACGGAGAGAGCATCTGGAGGCAGTTTCCAGGCTTGGCATCTCTTGGTTCCAGTGCCAGATGGAAAATGTGATGGACCTGGTGCATGACGGGTACTTCCGAGGTCTCCTTCTCTTCCACCTCAGGGTCTCTCCCCAGGGAAGAACGACTTCAGGTTGAAGGCAGGCTGGCCTTGGCGATCCTGCTACCAAAGCTTGTCTCAGAATGTCTTTGTCTTCATCACCACCTGGTTCCCACCTACTCGCCCAGTTCAGCCTGCCCACCACACCCCACCATTTTTCCTCTGGCCTCCCTCTTATTCTCTCGCCTAAAACTCAATTTGCATCTTAATGGCAATGGATAATTAGAACCCTCCAGCATGAATAATTCTAGACAAATTAATTTTCAAGCCAATCAGAGAAAATTAATTGGCTCCATAATGCTTCCCATTTTCCAGGAGAGGCTCCACAGCTGCTGCCCCACCTCTTCTCAGCTTCAGGCTCTTCTTCCCCAGCACTTTGGAGACAATTGCTTGTTAGTTTTATTGTTTGTTTGTTTGTTAAGGGCTACCACAGGCAGCAAAGCAACCTCTGCTTGCAGCTAAATGACCCATTTAACAAGCGAGATGAATATCTCCTTAGGGCCACCATTGGCCGAGAGAAATCCACCTGGTCCTCTGCAGCCCAATTTCCTTTTTAACCTTTTTATTTGATATCATGGAGTAAAAAATCATAAAGAGCAGTACATAAAAGATATAAATATACAGCCTACTGGATTATTATGGAGCACACACTCATGAATATCTGTTCCTATTCTGTGGTTTATCTTTTCTCTTGATGTCGTTTGATGACTGAAATTCTCGATTTTAATATATTCAAGTATATCAGTCTTCTTCTTTATGACCTGATTAAAAATTTACTCCAGAGTGAACACTGTATCTTATATTTTCAGGAGAGAACTGTAGTTTATTCCCATTCTTTTTCCAAAATGGAAATAGCTTTATATCTTTTTCTGATAAAAATGATGAATGGTCTTAGTACTCGTTGTGAACACACTCATACACACTAAGAACTATTTAAGAGTAGGTTGAAGATATCGTGGCACTTTATTATTAATTATTACAGATTAACAATAATGTTAAAATAAAAACTTGAGAAGTAGATGGTTAGATCTCAGAGAACTTAATTGAATCAATTCATGAACTGGGGGAGTCCAAATGCCACCAGGTAGAGAGAAATTCCTTTAAACAAAGACAGCAATGGGCTTTTATAGATAGAACAAAGGCACACATTGGGAGGAAATTTTCCTTGGTTAGTGCAGAGTACATAACGGGCATATGAATAGGGAGGTGGCAATGGCTGATTGGTCAACTTATTTGTTTTTAAAAAAAGATTTATTTATTAAAATTTATCCTCCCCCTCCCCCCAGTTGTCTGCTCTCTGTGTCTATTTGCTGCGTCTTCTTCTTTGTCCGCTTCTGTTGTTGTCAGCAGCATGGGAATCTGTGTTTCTTTTTGTTGCGTCATCTTGTTGAGTCAGCTCTCCGTGTGGGTGGTGCCATTCCTGGGCAGGCTGCACTTTCTTTCGCGCTGGGCGGCTCTCCTTACAGGACACACTCCTTGCGCATGGGGCTCCCCTACGCGGGGACACCCCTGCTTGGCAGGGCACTCCTTGCGCGCATCAGCACTGCGCATGCGCCAGCTCCACATGGGTCAAGGAGGACCGGGGTTTGAACCGCAGACCTCCCATGTGGTAGGGGGAAGCCCTAACCACTGGGCCAAGTCCGCTTCCCTGATTGGTCAATTTAAATTCTGTTTTCTGTGTGGGCTGCACATTTACAGGGAATAAAAATGTACTTAGATTTTTATTTTTGCTGAGGTGGGATTTAGCGCTGATTCTTCCAGGTTGGACCCATTCAATTTTATTTATCTATAACAATATCATCATCACACCTAAGAAAATAAATCTCTAATACTTTCAACATTTCCTTAATTATCTCCAAAATCTCTTTGATACATGTAGAAGGAATAATATGCCTATTCTTCAGTTTCGTATAATAGAATCATACTGTATATGTTCTTTTGGGTTTGCTTTTACTCATCGTTGAGTCTGAGAGACTCACTGTGTTGCTGTGTGTGGCTGTTGTTCATTTTTATTCATTTGTATTTAGTATTCCATTGCATGGATATGTCAAAAATTATACATCCAGTCTACTGTTGATGGAAAATTGTGCTGTGTTCCATTTATGAATAACCATATGACTATTGGTGATCATATCCAGGAGTGGAATTGCTGGGTCACAGGATAAAGTGGTTATTCCAATTTACATTCCTACCAGCAATGTATGAGAGTTACAGTTTTACCACATCTTTGCTAGTAATTGGTATTGTTAGTAAAAAATTTTAGCTTTTCTGGGGGTGTTGTGGTATCTCATTATGGTTTTAATTGACATTTTTTTTGATGAGTAATGATATTAAATACCTTTGCAAAAAAGTATCAGCAAGTTGAATATCCTGAACCCAATTAGGTTGACTGCCTTTTAAAAAATCAATTTGTTATAGTTCTTTATATTCTGGATACAAGGCCTATGTTGGATTTATGTAATATAAATATCTTCCAGTCTGGCTTATCTTTTCACTGTCTTAATGATGCCTTTTGGTGAACAGAAGCTCTTAAGTTTAATAATTGCTAATTTTCATTTCTTTTATGTGTTCTAGTTAAGAAATCTTTACCTACCTAAGTTCATAAAGATATTCTTCTAAATTTTCCTGTAGAAACTTTCTTATTTAGGTCTACTATTTATCATAAATTAATTTTTGTGGGAGCAGTCAAGGTTTATTTTTTCCCCCACATGAGTAGAATTGCTCCAGCATCATTTATTGAAAGACCATTCTTTCCCCCACTGAAGTGCATTGGTGCCTTTGCACAAACAAATGACAGTGTGTGTGGAGGTCTTTTTCTGTGAATTAAAGATTCAGTTCCATTGGCCTATTTGTCTATCCTTATGCCACTGTCATAATTACTGTGGTTTTAGAGTAAACCTTGAAATCTGGTAGTATAAGCCTTTTACTGTGTTTGTCTACTTCAAAATTGTCCTGGCTATTCTAGGTCTCTGCATTTCCATGTCAATCTTAGAATCATATGCCAACTCCTTCTCCCTTTCCACAAAAGCCATGGGATTTTGATGGAGATTGGACTTATCTGTAGATCTTTGGTGGAGAATTGATGTTTGAACAGTATCATGTTCACCAATCCATGGACATGGTATAGCCCTCCATTTACTTAGATCTTTTTTGTTTTTCCTTGACAGTGCTTTGCAGTTTTCAATAGTAGAGTACTTGGCACTGCTGTTTGGTCTCTCTTTCCCCAGTCCTTTTTCTAGGAGAGAACAGTTTTCTTGGAGCCTGTCTGTGTTGGCTTCTTTAATAAACTATTCAGGATAAATGTGAGGTGATAGGGTAATAGGGAACTTGGAGCCACGTGACCCCTGATGTCCCCAAATCCCAAAGCTGTCAAGCTCTCCACCTTTTGGCACCTTCTTAGCTTGTTTGCTGTGGACCTGAGAGAAACAGGTCTGCTCCATCTTTGCTGGAGCTGCAAGTTCCCTTCCATACCCAGGTTATCGATGTTTGTAATTGGAGCACTTCACTCTCAGTACCAAAATCTGTATTAGTTTTCATTGCTACATACCAATTACCACAAACTAAAAGGTTTTTTCTTTTTAAAGATTTATTTATTTATTCTTCTCCCCTCCCCCCCCCACCCCAGTTGTCTGTTCTCTGTGTCTATTTGCTGTGTCTTCTTTGTCCGCTTCTGATGTTGTCAGCAGCACGGGAATCTGTGTTTCTTTTTGTTGCGTCATCTTGCTGTGTCAGCTTCCCGTGTGTGCAGCACCATTCTTGGGCAGGCTGCACTTTCTTTCACGCTGGGTGGTTCTCCTTACGGGGCACACTCCTTGCGCGTGGGGCCCCCCTACGCGGGGGACACCCCTGCGTGGCAGGGCACTCCTTGTGCGCATCAGCATTGCGCATGGGCCCACTCTACACAGGTCAAGGAGGCCCGGGGTTTGAACCGCGGACCTCCCGTGTGGTAGACAGACGCCCTAAGCACTGGGCCAAGTCTGCTGCCTAAATGTTTTAAACAACATGAATTTATTATCTCTCAGTTTCTGTAGGTCAGAAGTCCAGGCACAGCAAAACTAGATTCTCTGCCAGGGTCTCACCAGGGCTACTGTTCTCCCCTGGGGCTCAGGAGCGTCTTCCCAGCTCACTGGTGTAGGCACAATTCATTTCCTTGCTGCTAGAGGTCTAAGATTCCCATTCTGTTTCTAGCTGTTGGGACGGAACCTATCTCAGCACCAGGAGGCCACTCTCAGCTCCTTGTCATGGGGCTCTCTCCATCTTAGCAGTGGAGAACCTTCTTGGTGTCAGATACTTCTCCTGCTTTGAAGTATCTGCATTTCTCTTCTGCATTAAAGCAGAGAAAGCTGACTGATTTAAAGGGCTCCTGGGATGTGTTAGGCCTATCTGAAGGTCAAATGAACCATACAGCCTAATATAACACAAACATACTGACATATGGGTGTTATGCAATTTCTATCAAAATCCCAGCAAAAGTATTTTGCGTATTATAAAATTTGAACGGAAAAGTGAAGGAACTAAATTAGGTAAAATAATATTGACAAGGAAGAGTAAACTGGGAGGAATTACTCTACCCAATATTAAAGCTTACTATACTCAAAGCAGTGTGGTATTGATGGAGGGGTAGAAACATAGATCAATGGAACAGCATAGAGGGCCCAGAAATAAATGCACACAAATATATGGCCAATTAATTTTTTTTAAAAGATTTATTTTTATTTATTTCTCTCCCCTTCCCCCCCCCTGCCCAAGTTGTCTGCTCTCTGTGTCCATTTGCTGTGTGTTCTTCTGTGTCTGCTTGTATCTTGTCAGCAGCACCAGGAATCTCTCTCTCTCTTTTTTTTTAAAGATTTATTTTATTTATTTCTTCCCCCTCCCTCCGTTGTCTGTTCTCTGTGTCCATTTGCTGCGTGTTCTTTTGCCCGCTTCTGTTGTTGTCAGCTGCATGGGAATCTGTTTCTTTTTGTTGTGTCATCTTGTTGTGTCAGCTCTCCGTGTGTGCGGCGCCATTCCTGGGCAGGCTGCATTTCTTTCGCACTGGGCGGCTCTCCTTACGGGGTGCACTCCTTGCATGTGGGGCTCCCCTACGTGGGGGACACCCCTGCGTGGCACAGCACTCCTTGTGCGCATCAGCACTGCGCATGGGCCAGCTCCACACGGGTCAAGGAGGCCCGGGGTTTGAACTCTGGATCTTCTAAATGGTAGGCAGATGCTCTATCAGTTAAGCCAAATCTTCCCCCAATTGATTTTTGATAACAATGTAAAAGCAATTCAATAGAGGAAGGATAGACTTTCAAAAATTGGTTCTGGGACAAGTGGATAGACAAAAAAAAAGATCCTTAACTTAAACCACACACTTTATATTACTTAACTTAAAATAGATTATAGGTTAATATAAAAATATAAAACTTAAAAAAGGTAGCACAGGAAGAAATTTTTGGCATCTTAGGCTACCAAAGAGTTCCCCAAAGGAAAAAATTGATTAACTGGCCATCATCAAAGTTAAAAACTTTTGCTCTCTAAAAGATCATGGTAAGAGGATGAAAAGATAAAGAGAAGGTATTAGCAAACCCCATATCCAACAAAGGACTAGAATTTAGAACATATAAAGAACCCTCAAACTCAATATTAAAAAAACAATCCAACTATAAAATGGCCAAAAGTCATGAAAGGACTTTTCACCATGCGGATAAATAGATGGAAAATAAGCCTATCTAAAGATATTCATCATCATTAGCCATTAGAGAAATGCAAATTATAACCACAATGAGACAGCACCATGTATCTATCGGAATAGCTAAAATAACAAATAAATGGTGACTACCCAAAATGCTGGAAAGGATGCAGAGAAACTGGATTACTCATAAATTATATGTGAGAATGTAAAGAGGCACAACCCTTCTGCAAAACAATTTGGCAGTTTAAAAAAATAGTAAATATGCAACTACCATACAACTCAGAAATTGAGTATTTATCCCAGAGAAAGGGAAACTTAAGTTCACATAAAAGCTTATGAATATATATGCTTATATTCATAGCAGAATTATTTGTGAGAGCCAAAAACTAGAAACAACCCAGATATTACTCAGTGGATGAATGGGTAAACAAACGTGATACAGCCATACCATGAAATACTATACAGCACTAAAAAGGAACAAACTAGATACATGCAACCACTTGGATGAATCTCCAGGGAATTATGATGAGTGAGAAAAGTCTCTCTTAAAACATTACATGCTGTGATTCCATTCTTAAAATTGCATAGTATAGAAAGAGAGAGCAGATTAGTGGTTGTCAGGTGTCAAGGAGGGGTTGGAGTTGTGTAGGGAATGAGGGAGCTGGATGTGGGTATAAAAGGACAGCATGAGGGGTCATTGTGGTGAGGGCATGTTCTGCATCTTGACCGCATCTATGTCAATATCGTGGTTGCGATATTGTACTGTAATTTTGTGAGATGTAATCATTGGGAGAATGTATACAGAGGATTCCTTTGTTTTATTTCTTACATGTATATCTTCAATGATCTCAAAATAAAAAGTTTAAATAAAAAAATGGGAGTGGCTTTTGAATAACCCCATGGGCAGAGGCTGAATTTTGAGGAGCATGAGAGAAATAACCTTGAACATCTTGACCAAACTGATAGTGATGTGGGCTATGGGTGGAAGGCTCTTTGTCTCTTCAGAGATAACTAAGTTGTTTGACTTGTGGGTGTGAAACGGTAAGAGGCTGCAGTCCTGCTCTTAGGGACCAGCAGGCTCCAGTCCCAGGAAATGTTTAACAAAGCAAGGGCTATAAACTTTAAGTATTTAGGGGAAATGCAAAAACCAAGGCTTATCTAAAATGTCTGGAGTCCTTGCTAAAAGCTTACCTAAGATGTGAAAGAGATATATGCTAATTGAAGCCTATTGAGAACTGAAACAAAGGGACCATTTGACCTTTCCTCTCTGTATAAAAGACGTTTGAAAATCTTGTTCCGGGCTCGGGATTCAAACAGAAAGCTCCCGAGTCCGGCCGGCCGTCAATAAACCATTTTTTCCTTCTCAAAATCATTCCTGAGTCCTGGCCTCTCTATACTCGAATAATTGAACTTCTCTTAAATTCCACAACAATAGGAAAAATATGAGATTTCAGAGGCTAATGGTGAGGACTCAGAAGGCTCTGAAGTCTATTATAGAGAAATCCTGTATTTCTTTAGAGAATACCCAAATTGCTGTGAACAGACTATTAACAGTAATCTGAAATTTAACAAAGCTTCTGGTGAAGGTTCAGAAGTAAGAAAGATGCTACTGGAAATGGGAAGAGGGAATATCTTTGTAAAGTTTAGAATGAATCTTAAGAAAACAGTGTCCTACAGTTACGTGGAAAGCAGTACTTAAAAGTAAAGAGCCTCCACCTTTAGCTAAGGAGATTTCAGAGCAAAATGTTGAAGATGTTTCCTGGTTTCTTCTTGCAGCTTAGAGTAAAATGAGAGGAGAAAGATAAATTGAGGGCAAAACTCAGACAAAAAGGAACCAGGAGTGCATGATTTTGAAAATTTTCGCACTCTCCAGATGGCAAAAGATGCTAAAAGTTATAAATGATTGCTGAAAGCATGTCTTAGAGAAGAGGCTGAGTGTGTGACTGGACAACCCTCTGCTGAAACCTCGGAAAATAAAAACATCAGAGTATTTAGTCACACACGAGACTCTTCCAAGGGATGAAGGCTGTTCATCATAGATCTGAATCAAATCAGAGGGCTGCTAGGGAGCTTAAAAGGTTTGTTGCTTAGTCATCTCAGAAGTGAAAGACGGAGAGGGGATTATCTCAAAATGATCTGTGTATGTGACTTTTGTCTAATAGAGTGAATCCCTGTGAAATGTATGCAAACCCCACGGGTTCTTGGGAATATTTTATCAGCAGAAACTCTCTCAGCTTGAACAGCAAAGGACTGAGTAAGTACACAATGAGAGGAGGCTGTCAGACTCCCAAAATTTGCGTCAGGATGCAAGCTGATAAAACTACTGAGCTCCAAACACATGCTGCCTTCATGAAAAGAGAGGATGAAGTCAGAGGGTGGAGCCCAGAGCCATGGAAGATTTTTCCAGACCCCACCCCACCCCGGTTGCCAAGCCCTGTGTGACCGCATAGGACCACGGAGAGGAGGTTTTACTCTTCTGACCGGCTCGTGGGACCTGGCGCTCTTGACCTTGGGTAGACCGCCTGGGTGGGCCTGCCCTAATCCTGTGTGCTCTTTAAAATCGCTGAAGAGGAATGCAGAGCTGAGGCCCCAGGGGAATTCCATGGGGGGGAAATTCTCTGATGCTGGAAGTGGCCACGTGAAAGCCAGCCAGGAGACAGGCACCTCAGCCCTCACGTGTGCAAGGAAAGTGAACCCTGCTAACAGGATGGGGTGGGGGACAGGCTCTCCCCCAGAGTCTCGGGGAAGAGAACTCAGTTCAGGCCCATCTTGATGTCAGCCTGTGACATCCTGAACAGAGCATTCAGCCACGGCGTGCTGGACTTCGACATGCAGAGCTGCGGGCTAATAAATAGGTGCTCTTTTCAGCCACTGAATTCGTGCTCATTTGTGGTGCTGCAACAGAAAACTAATGTAGCGTTGGCTCTGGTGAGCTGCTGTAAGCAGGCTCCAGCACGGCGCTTGGGCGCTTCCTTGACCCGCAGCCTCGGCGCCTTGGCCCACAGCGCGGCGGGCCCAGGGGGGTCGGGCAGCCCAGGGCATGGGGCAGGGGGTGCACGCAGTGGCGGTCATTTTCCTCATGGAGTTGTGCTCTCATCACCTCAGTCAATTATAGAGTTTTCATTACTCTAAAAGGTAAAATCCCATACCCCCTTATATCCCTATTGTTGTCCTTTGGAATTGATATTATGTCTTCTTTGCCATTGCTGCAAAAATATTACAATATTACTTTTCACAATCATCCATAAGTTACTTTAGTTGTAATTTTCCTGGGTATATCATATTCAGAACACTTTATAAAAGAACATTCTTATATTTATACTATTAACCACAATCTTCATCCACCACCGTAATCACTATTTTATACAGTCCTTAGATTATCCTCTAACATCTTTTCAATTGACGTTTACGACCCTAGACTACCGCTTTCAGCCACAATCACATTATAAATCAGCAGTGTTAGTTATACTCACTATAATGTATTACCATCAACTCTATTCATTTCCACACTCTTACAATAAACCTTATTAATAGTGCAACATACATTAAGCATCAGCTCCATTCTCAACCCACATCCTATCTCCTAGTAACCTATACTCTATAGTTTAACTCTGTGAGTTTACCCATCATATTTAGTTCATATTAGTGAGACCGTACAATATTTGCCCTTTTGTGTCTGGCTTATTTCACTCAACATAATATCCTCAAAGTTCATCCATGTTAAACAAAACAAAACAAACAAAAAAAAGGTTCTTCCATGTTGTCACATGCAGCCTGATTTCGCTTCTGCTTACAGCTCATAGCATTCCGCTGTATGTATATACCTCATTATGTTTACCCATTCATTGGTTAATGGACCCTTGAGCTGCTTCCATATTTTAGAAATTGTGAAAAGTGCTGCTATGAAAATCAGTGTGCAGGTGTCAGTTCATGTCCTTGCTTTCATTTCTTCTGAATATGTTCCTAGTAAGAGGATTGTTGGATCGTAGAGCAGTTCTATATTCCGCCTCACGAGGTACTGCTGTTACCCATAAAAATGACCTGCCCCCACCCCGCACTACCGAGGAGAAACATTTCTCTCACGGGGAAGGTGACTTATGCCAAGTGCACGAGCAAGGAACTGTGGGAAACTTCCGCAAGCCAGTTCAAAGTGAGAAGGGGGCTAGGGTTTTTATTTTCTATTTTATTTTTGTTGTTTGGTTTGGGGCTAGGGTTTTTATAGGGGAAATAAGACTTGAGGATCAAGGGATGCTTGCATGATGCATTCTTGCCATGTGGGTGCTGAGAGTCTCCTGTGTTGTCATCTGTGTGCAAAATTCCTGTTTGCTGTCCTGGTCCACAGCCTTCCGTCTCAGGGAAGGCGCAGATTTCCTGGAAGGTGCTCCTGGTGCCATTCTGTGGTTTTGCTGAGAAGTTATTTTATTCCTGGCTTTCCTGGAATAGAACTGAGAAGGTCTGGTTATTGTCCTTCTAGGAACTAAGAACAAGGGGTAAACTACTAAAGTTAGGCTAGTAGAAAACCAGTTCAACTAGATCTGGGGAAGGTATTTGGATTTTTCAGACCTGCATAAGGGAAAAAAATTTTACAGAAGTACATTTCCCAGTGATCACTGCCAAGCTGTCTTCCACAGGGGCTGCACCATTCTACGTTCCCACCAGCAGTGGAGGAGTGTTTCTGTTTCTGCACATCCTCTCCAGCACTTGTAGTTTTCTTTATTTTTATTTTTTATTTTTTAATGGCTATTCTGTAAGGTGTGAAACTATCTCATTGTAGTTTTGATCTGCATTTCCCTAATACCTAGGGATGAATCTTTTTTTGTGTCTGCTTTCTGGCCATTTGTGAAATACAGTTGATTTTAAAAAAAAATTTTTACTGCCCCCCTTCCCCCACCTCCCAGATGGCCCTCGTCTACTTGTCTTCCCCAGGAGGCACCAGGAACCGAACCTGGGGACTCCCTCATGGGTGGCAGGTGCCCAGTTGCTTGAGTCACATCCATTCCCCTGCAACTGATCTTGGTATATTGACATGCTAGCCTGTGATCCTGCAAAATTTAGTTATTGGTTATTTTCCATTTTATTGTCAAAATATTGGTTAGTTTCAGGTCATTTGCAAATAAAGAGTTTTTTTCTCCTCCTTTCCAGTCTTCAGGCCTTTTGCTCTTTTTTCTTTGCCTTATTGTTCTCTCTGGGGCCTCAGTACAATGTTGAAGGGAAGTGGAGAGGAAGGGTATCCTGATTTTGAGGGGAAAACCTTCATTATGTCACCACTAAGTATGGTGTTATTTTTTCTTTTTATCAGATTTAGGAAGTGCCTTTTTTTGCTTAGTTTCCTGAGAGTTTCAATATGAACAGGTCTGAAAATTTATCACATTCCTTCTTTTATCACGTTCCTTTTTGTTTTTCTCCATCTCTTGAAATAGTCCTGTTTTTTCTCCTTTGTTCTGTTAATGTGGTGAATTACATCAATTGATTTTTGAATGTTAAAGGACTCTTGCATTCCACGATATATTACTCATTTTATATCACTGGATTTATGTTGCTCATGTTTTGTTTAGCATTTCTGCAACTCTATTTATGAGTGAATTTGTCCAGTAATTTTCTTTTCTCTTAATGTCCTTGACAGATACTGAAACTCAGGTTATATTGGTTTTGTAAAAGGAGTAGGGCAGAATTTCTTCCAAGGAAGAAATCTATGCTACTGGTTTCATTTCTTTTAAAAATATGTGTTACGGTTTTCTGGGGTAGCCATCCTGGTGTGGAGCTTTGAGAAAAGAGTTTTATTTAATTTACAGTTTTAATTTCTCTTCAATAATTATGGAATTGTTCAGATTTCCTGTTTCTTCTTGTGTCTGTGGTAGTTTTCTAGAAATTTGTTCGTATTCTATAGCCCAATTCTATGAGGGCTCCGCCCTCACAGGCTTTTCCCATCCTGTGTTATCTTTCTCTTAGGAGTTAAGAGATGTGGAGATGTTGGCTTAAAGAGAACACCCCGTAGGAACACTTCCCCCGCCTGGTACCAGGGCTGGGATTGAACCTAGGACATCCAATGTGGGAAGCTGGCGCTCAGCCACTGGGCCACACTGGCTCCCTGAGTTGGTTTTTTCATTTGTTTGCTTGTTTGTTTTTATTTTTAAGAGGCACTTGGGACTGAACCCAGGACTTCCCATGTGGGAAGCAGGTTCTCAACTGCTTGAGCCACATCTACTCCCCGGGAACACTTTATTTTTATTTTTAATTTTTAAAAATTTTATGAAGTATATCATTCATACATGAACATACATGAACAGTAAGTATAGAGTAAAAGTTGTGAACTTACAAGCAAATCGCGTAACATCATACAGGGGCCCCATATAGCTCCCCACCACCAATTCCTTGCATTGTCGTGAAATGTTTGTTACAAATTATGAAAGAATATCATCAATATATTACTAACTATAGTCCATATCTTATATTTGGTGTATTTTCCCCCCAGTCCACCCTATTATTATTATTTTTAAAAAAATATTTTCATTACAGAGGTTGTGAACTTAAAAAACAATCATGCACATGTGTAGAGTTCCCACACTATATCCTTTCACCAACATGCCACACCCTGGTGGAATATTTGTTACAGATCATGAGATAATATCATCAGACTGTTACTAGGTCCATAGCATACATTTGGCACATATTTTCCATACTCCCCCATTGTCAACCCAGTACATCTTTGGAGTAGATGCATGAATATTATATTATAACTGTTATTCACAGTCCATAGGTCTGTATCTTTCCCATGCTTCTCCACATTCCCACCACCTTACATTAGCGATGTACATTTGCTCTAGCTCACAAAGGACACTCTTGCATCTGTACCATCAACCACAATTTTCATCCACGCCTGGGCTTACTGTGTTATTTAGTCCCTAGATTATTTTCTAACATTCTTTCAATTGACATTTACATCCCTAGACCACCCCTTTCAGCCACAATCCCATTCATAAACCAGCGGCTACTCACTGTTGTATGTTACCATCAACTCAATCCATTTCCACACTTTTACAGTCAAGTTAATTAAAACTTCTACATACACAGAGCATCAATAGTCCGTCTTAGCCCTCCTCCTATCCCCTAATAACCTACGCTCTAGGTTTTAACTCCATGTCCTCATTCCTGGTATTTAGTTCATATTAATGAGAACATGCAATATTTGTCCTTTTGTATCTGGCTGCTTCGCTTAGCATAATGTCTCCAAGAAACGTCCATGTTATCATATGTGTCCCAATTTCATTTCTTCTTACCGCAGCATAGTAGTCCCATGGGACAATTTTACTCACAGCTTCTAGCCTAGGGATGAGTTAGAAAGAGTCAGTATTTGATCATCAGTTTTCTGTTGTTCCTTTGTTCTCAGCTTCTGGTGGACTGTCTTCTCTTTACTATAGACAAAACTTTCTGGGGGGAATTCCTAAAAATAGCTTGGGATTTTGTTTTCCCCTGAAGCAGAAAGGATGCCGAACACAATGCTAACTCCTGGAATTCTTAGGGCTCCTGCTAGCAAAAATCTCTAGGCCTGTTAGGAATTTCTTAGCTCTGAGCTCTTGGCTCCCTGGCTAGTAGGCTGCCTCAGGGAACCGAGTTTCCCTTTCTGCGGCAAAGGATGTGAAGAAGGCAAAAAGCCACTCTAGCTGCTTCACAGGTACCTGCTTGCTAGACCAGCAATGGGATTCCTCTCCAAACTCTGCTGTGGATGTTTGCTGACTCAAAGGTGAGCGTGATTTGAAAAGGAGCCATGCGATGGTGGAGAAAGACCTTGGCAGGGTCCTGCTTCCAGGGAAGCAGCTCTGGCGGGCTTGGAGCCTAATACAGGAGCAGCGAAGGTGCTCAAGGCCTGCCAACAGGCAGATGCTTGCTGCGGCCGCAGGCGGTCTCTCTTACTTCTTCACGTGAGCCTTCGGCCATCAGCCTTGCTAACCTTCCGCTGTCACTCACTCAGAGAGACCCCTTTCTTCATCCCCCTTATTTTCTTACACACTCCCTCCCCAAGGGAAGATACTCACTGGACTATGTTTTACTGTAATACCAGAAAAACTCAGGATATGTAAATACTGAGGCTTTGTTCTGAACCTTGGCAACCAAGGGTTGAGAGCTCTATATTAATGGGTACCTTTCTGTTATAAAACATAGTAAGGTCTGAAATTGCTGAAACTGGCTGGCTTTAGCCTAGACCTGCTATGACGGCTGTTCTAAACAGGCTCATCCCTGTTCAGGGTTACACAGAACTTAGCCTCTCCTTTGTGTATAACTGCGCCACCCTCCTGTTTGAGGTCCCTATGGAAAGCCTCACGACTGACCTCTGCTCTGTACTTTCCTATCCCCGAATCTTAACCTCTGATGAGCATTGTCACTCACCCCACGTGCTCAACCCCTTGACGTTCATTAACGATGGAACCTGTGTCAGCTCCCCCTCAATTCTCCATCAGCATCCCGAAGGTATAAAATATTAGACTTTCTGCTGTTTGGGGAAGCTGATTTGCGATTGCACATCTACGGCCTCCCACCGGCCTTCCTTTCTAGCCTCGTTTGATGTGTCTGTTTCTTCTGCCGCACCAGGTGCACAAACCCAGTCGGGGGCCATGTCAGCCCCCTTCCTTTACGAAAGACGTGATCCCCGTGCCCACGTGGCGGGAGCCCTGCTCGTTTCCTCTCCCTCACTCTGGGTGTTGCCTCCACGTGGTGGGAAGCGCTGGGCAGGCCAGATAACCTCCCCCGAGGCAGGTTGCATAGGTGGATTGGGAGTCTTCTCAGGCCACATACCTGTTTACTTCCCACAGGCATGAAGAGGCCTGGGATCTGAGATTGGCTGGTGGAAAGGAAGGAGCAGGTCTTAGAACCTGAGAGTTATGAACACACATGGTTGGGACCGTGTGCACGGTAGGTGCTATACAGTGGACACACCGGAGGAGGCTCCTGCCCTCGTGGAGTGGAGAGTCCAGCAGGGAGAAGAGCAATGGATAAGAAAACCAACAAAGGAGCAAGATGTCACACACACACACACAAAACTATATATAAAAAAATAGATGTCACAGATGGCGACAAGTCCCCTGAGAGAAATACGGAGAGTGACACAAAAGAGAGAAACCCGGGGGGGGGGGGGGCGGGACTCACTTAGCTGGGGCTGCTAGCTACTCCCCAGTGGAGATGACTGGTTCTCCCCAAGACCCAACTCCTCTTCCTACCTCTGAGTGGCATTTCCAGCTGGTCAGAGGGCCACCCGTTTAAGGGGACACACCCAGCCTCCCTGAAGAGGCGTGGCCAGGTTGCTAAGTTCTGGCCAAAGTCACAGATGAGCTTAGGGTATGAGAAGTGTCAAGGTTAGAGGTCACAGAGGAAACTAGACATAGGGGAAATAAGAATGTAACAGAAATCCAGGGGAAGCAGAGATGAGGCCAGCTGAGACGGGGCTGGAAACGCACTTTCCAGTTAAGAGCCCGTGCTCCTTCCTTACGGGACTCCCTAATGAAATGCCAGGGAACTGCAGCCCACGCGGCCCTGGGGAGGGCAGGTGGGCAGGGGGGCGTGGCACGGCCTGGTCCTTCTCCCGGCCGCCTGTCCCCGGGCCCCACAGGGTGCGCAGGGAGCCCGGGGAGGAGCAGGGCGCCCGCCTTCTCTGCTCCCTGGGCCCGCCCTGGGAGGCAGGGCCCGTCCCCACCGGGCCAGAGCCCGGCAGCCAGCCAGCGGCAGCGCCTGGGCCCGACCTGGGGGCTCCCCGACCTGGTCCCGCTGTCGGCCCCTCTGGGGCTGCCGGAGCCGGCGTCCCAGCTCCGTGGTCCCCAGGGGGCTGCACAAACACAGGCACCCTGGCTCGCAGGGACCCTTCACCAGAACTCACTAAAGTGCTCTCGGTGCCAGAGCCTCAAGGAACCAGGGCTAGTCGGGTCTGAAGAGACGAGTCTGGAGAAAACGGGGAGGGGGACACACCGCGGGGAGAGGTGATGAGCTGCAGGCGCGGAGGGGCCGTGAGCCCGGCCCTGCTCTCCCCGAGGTTAGCTGGCGAGGCTGGGCAGGCAGGAGGCCCCCAGCCCCCCAAAGCCTCCTGTGCGACGGGGGGCTGGAAGGGAGCCCCCAGGGTGGAGGCGCCTTCCAGGGGCCTGGAGCTGGCTTTCTGCCCTTGACCTTCTCTGGGGTCACGGATTCCATCCCTGTAAGCTGGGCGATCGAGGTTGCCACGGTGACGGGACTCTAAAATGTGTAGTCTGAAAATCACATCTTAGGTGTTTTCCTTCCCTAGAAACACAGGCAGGGCCAGACCCCTTCCCTTCCCGGGAGGGGGAGACCCCGGTTTCCCACGCAGCGGCAACCAGGAGCTTCGGAGGCGGCGGTGGTCTTAACGCAGCCGGACGCAGCCTCTCCGTCTGCAGATGGACATGGGAGGCAGGGCTGACGGGTGTCAGGGTCCACAGGCTGGAGGAACAGAGCACGCACTGGAGTGGACTTACTGGTGTTCTGCTGTGGAACTACTGTGATCAGTGATGGAAGACATTGTAGCACTGGGGTGTAGACAGTGGCTGCGGTAGCTGCTGAGGGTGGGGAGAGGGAAGAGGAGATGTGATGTGGGGGCATTTTCAGGACTTGGAGTTGTCCTGGGTGGTGCTGCAGGGACAGATGCTGGACATTGTACGTCCTGCCATGGCCCACTGGGTGGACAAGGGAGAGTGTAAACTACAATGTAAACCACTGTCCATGTGGTGCAGCAGGGCTCCAAGATGTATTCACCAAATGCAGTGAATGTGTCACAATGATGAAAGCGGTTGTTGATGTGGGAGGAGTGGGGGGAGGGACATGGGGGGATAGGGGGACCTCATAATTTTTGAATGGAACATTTAAAAAAAATAAAGAAGAAGAAAAAGAAAAGTCAAGGGCAGACCAGGACTCTCTCCTGGTTTCCCTCCCTCCGTCCCTCCCTCCTTTCCTTCCTTCCTCCCTCCCTCCCTTCTTTCCTTCCTCCCTCGCTCCCTCCCTTCCTTCCCCTTTCTTCTGCTCTCCTGAAGATGTAGCCACCGTGCTTCTCCATCGATGGAGAAACAAACCATAGCTTTGCTGTCTGGGCTGCTGACCCCGTTTTTCCTGTTTTCTCTTTTACTCCCAGTGGTGCCCTTTCCAGCGGTGAAGGGACGGGGCACTGGGGAAGCAGGGCTAAGATTCCTAGACACAAGAGGACCCAAGAGAAGGGCTGGCCCAACCCTGCTAGCGAGTGCTGCGGGGAGAACGCGGCTCTCAGGACCCAGGGCCTGCAGGTGGCTGGGGCATAGTAGGAAGAGGCTGCTGGCGCCGGCCCGGCACCGAGCTCGGAGACATCCGGGGGAGCCTCGCCTCGATATCGTCCAAGCTCCCTGCCCCCAACCCGGCCCCGGCTACTCAGACCCTGCTTTCAGACGGGGACCCCCAGCTGCTCTCGGGAGGTGGGGGCTGGCCCCGAGAGCTGGCCCAGGGGGCCGCCTTGCCCTGCTCCACCAGGTCACGGGCAGCCACTGCTAGGAGCAGGGCCAGCGAGGGCTGCTGGAACACGGGCCCTGGACATGTGGGGAAGCTGGGCTGGTCAGGGGCAGCAGTCAGACCCCCGAGGCCCCTTTTAGGGGAGGGGCTGCTGAAGGTTTGGTCCAGGGGGGAAGGAAAAGGTGAAATTTGGGGAAACGGTTGAGGAGAAGAACAAGCTGCCGAGGACGGGCTTGTTCATGTGAGGGGTTGGGAGAGGACGTTTGGGCCTGGATTTTGGATGCTAGGGCCCTGAGTTCGAGTCCAGCCACTGCTGCTGATAGCTGGGGGACTTCAGCTTCCCACTCGCCCTCTCCGAGACTTAGTGCCTTTACTTATGAAACAGGAAGATGATAATGCTCACCTCACTGGGTTCTTGCTGAATCAAATGAAGTATTTGTGGAGCAGTGACATGTCTCCACTGCTCTGTAAATCGTTATTATTAGCTTTCAGTAACCAATGTATTGAAACGTATTCCATCCACATGTATAATCAGGGGCGTGGATGGAGCTCAGTGGTTGGGCGCCTGCTTCTCATGTACGCGGTCCTGGGTTCAATCCCCAGGACCTCCTGAAAGAAAAGTGTACAATCAGTGGTGTTTGGAATAACCACAGAGTGACACATTCATCACTTCAATCAATGTGAAAGCACTTTTATTACTCCAAAAAAAAAAAACCCCAAACAAAAAACACAATAAAAAGACCCTACCCCTATGTAGCCACAAAGTTCTACATACTGTTTGACTCCTTTTATACAAAATGTAAATACAAATAAACTATAGAGACTGAGATAGATCAGCAGTTATGTATGGCAGGGAAGGTAGAGGGAAGGTGGAGAGATTCGGAGGGACTATAAATGGCTATATTGTTCACCTGGCTGGTCAGGGCAACAGGACTTGGAGTGAGGATGCAGAAATCTCATCCAACCAGCTGGGTGGGCTCTCTGGCTTAGTGGGAGTGGGCAGGCAGGTGGAGCTAACTACAGGCATACCTCGTTTGAGGATGCTTTACTTTCTTGTACTTTGTGGATATTGCATTTTTTTTTTTTTTACAAATTGAAGGTTTGTGGCAATCCTGCCTTGCGCAAGTCTATCAGGGTGGTTTTCCCAACAGCGGGTGCTCACTGTGTGTCTCTGTGTGATGTTTTAATGAAGGTGTGTACAATTTTTAAGACATAATGCTCTTGCACATCCAATAGACTCCAGGATAGTATAAGCATAATTTTATATGCGCTGGGAAACTAAAAAAATCCATGCGACTTGCGTTCCCGCTATCTTCCCTTTATCGCCGTGGCTGGAGTGGAACCTGAACTACCTCCAAGGTCTGCCTGTGCAGTTCTTAAGCTTGGAGTCAACAAAGGGAAAAAGAGAGCTTTCAAAAACACGCAGCCTTTCCAGTTAGGGTGGCAGTGCCTGGGGACAGGGCGGGTAGAAGAGCCTGGCTTCTCTCCCCCGACGTCCCAGGAGCCCTGAGGTCTCCTCCCGACCGGGGAAGGCCGTCTCATCGAGGGCGGCCCCCCGTTGCCCGCCGTGCTCTCCGTCTCCTTTCAGAAGCCCCTGCGTGCTGGGGAAACGCCTCCTGCTGCCCCTCACCTCCCGTGGGCGGCCTGGGCGGGCCCGGGGCCTGGCCGCTGGGGCACGGCCCTGGAGCAGGCCTGGCCGGGAAGCCGGGGTGCCCGCAGCGGGAGGCCAGGCCCGGCGCCCTCCGGGGCGGGAGGCGGGCGCCCCCTGCAGTGTCGGCTCTGCTCGCAAGGGGGCGCCCGAGCCCCACGCGTGTACCGGGCCTGGGCGGGCGGGCGGCGCGCGCTGCTGGAGCGGAGCAGGCGCGCGTGGGGGAGACGCGCGCCCCGCGCCGCCCGCCGCTCTCGGCGGAGCGACCCGCGTCACGCCGCTCGGTGTGGGCCTCTGTCTGCTGAGTAGCAGCCCCCCAGTGCCGGGGCCTGGAACAGCCGTCTCCCGATCTCGCGGTGCCGTGGTCTTCCCAGCAGGGGTGCCGGCCGGGGCTGTCGTCCTGGGGGCCCTCCTGGCTGGGACGCACACACGGCTGGCCGGGGGCTCCTAGGGGGGGAGGTGGACATTGCCGGGTCCCCGGAAGGCTCACCCAGGAGGGCACAGCCTCGCTGCCCAGAGGCATGGAGGCAGAAAGTAAATGCCGCTTGCTGGTGGGGAACTGAAGAAGACTGTGCGGCCATCTTCAGCCCACGCTGCATTTGAGGGCTCTGGGCCTCAGTTTCCCCTCCGCCAAATGTATACTGACATGGACCAAAACAAAAGCTACCCCTTGCTTCACAAGACTGAAGAAAAAACCTTAAAAGACCTTGAAAAATCCAGAGGACAGCCTTGAGAAGCAGAGAGCTTGCTGATGGTGTAGCTAAGGCAGCAGCTCTCGTTCAGGCGGGAAAGAAAGGAGTTATTCTGGCTATGGAAGGAAACTGACTGTAATTATATACTCACTCTGACCCAGGTACAATGCTCTGCTTTCATTTCTTCTAAGCCTCAAAATAACCCTGTAGGAGCAACATTCCAAGCAGGCAGTGGGAGAAGAGGTGTGCCGTATCAGGACCCAGGAAGCAGAGAGCACACCAGGGGCAGATTGAAGGGACTTCTGGCCAGTGGGCATCAAACCTAGAAATTGGGAGACAAAATTATCCATTTTTTATGTATCTAGCAAACCTTCATCCATCTATCTATCCACTGATCTATCCATCCATCCGTCTGTCCATCCATCCATTCATCCATCCACCCACCCACCCACCCATCCATCCATCCATTGATCCACTCATACGTTCATTACTGCTTTCACTGCTGAGTTTCTATTATGTGTGTGGCCCTGTATCACATTTATGATTAAGATAGCCCCATCTCCTTGGGGAGCTCAGAGCACCCTTGGGGAGGAAAGCTGGTAACCAAGTGACGCCATTATTGTGCTGATGTTGGGACAGGGGTGAGCAGTAGGAACTCCTATGAGAGCCCAGAGGCAGGACAGAAGACAGTGACCCAGGGACCCAGTGCAGAGGACAGGGGAGCCAATGTATAAGTGGGGCCTGATTCAGGAAGGGATGGGCCCAGGGGCTCGGACTCTGAGCCTGAGCAGCTGTGTCTGGAGAGAGAGAGCATTTCCCTCAGTTCCAGGAACGTCTGCCAGCTCTTCCTCAAGGATGGGAGTGCTCTGGTGGTTTCCAGCCTCTAAGTACGTGCAGCTGCGGGACATGGCTGAGGCCACAGTCCTGGCACCGCAGAGAAAGGCATCTGACTACCTTCCCTCCAGAGAGGACCAGAGGTGAAGAAGGTATCTCTGAATTCACAGGGTTTGGATGACTCTTAAGATGAAAAGGAAGGCTATAAAGGAAGAATGCCGTTATTCTGTTGGGGTATATGGAGTGCAGACACAGCAGCCTATTTTGATATTGTAATAGAAATGTTTTAACCTTGGCAATGCCCTTTTACACTGAAATTGTCTTTGTTTGGGCAACTAAACCATGAGTATGGCCATTGCTTGACCCAGCAGAATTGGGGAACCAGATATTCAAATTCCGGGATATAAGATGACAGATAGTGAGAAGAAATGTGATCTGTCAGAAGCAGTTTCTTCCCAAGTCCCACTGTCCAAAGACATTTTCATTGTTCTGCTATTTTCCATGTACAAGTATTTTTGACAAGGTTGGTATGCATCCTACCTCGTGCACAATATCGCCTCTTGCTTTTCTTTCCTTTTTTTCTGTTAATATTAATTACCATAGACCTGCTCATCATAATATAATCCTCACAATTACTTTGTGAGCTGGACAATATTTTTTTTCCCCATTCTGTTCATAAAAAATTGAGCTCAGAGTGGTTATGTTGCCTTCCCAAATCTTACAATCATTGAACAGCAGAAGCGAGTCAGGTCTGGGATGTCAAGCCCGAACACCTTCTGCTCCGCTGGCTGCATCGCGTAAGAGCTGGGGAACCCCCTTCTGCCTGGTGTTCGGAGGGAGATGGATAGAGGCTTTGGAGCTCCAGGGGCTCGTCCTTTGCTCACATGCTGGAATTGTGCAGCGCCCAGGAGGGATCGATTCCCTCTGCATGTCAAGGTGGTTCAAGGTGTATGGGGCGCCTGCTCCTTGGGTTCTCATTTAGCTTTGGGTTACCCAGCAGGGCCTCGCTCTCTCCTCTCCTTTGGTTCACGTCCTTGGCCCTTGGGTTGCTTCCAGATCACAGGGGTTGGTACGTGACCAAGCCTGGGACAGTCTACCCAATTTCCCTGGTCTCTGATGTATTCAGGAAGAGTAATTTGTTCTACCTGGGCAATCACGTCCTTCCCCAGAACTTCTCTCCTGCCGTCTCTCCCTTGGGGACGCAGTGCTGGCAGAACGTGCCCCTGGGCTCCAGCAGCACCCCCTCCCTCACGGAGGCAGCCCCCCTGCAGAAGGAGAGGAGGCTGGAAAGGGGCGGAAGATGCCAGGAGGGCTCCTGAGGGCACGGTCTGCACGCTGGTTCAACCGTGTGGGGCGCCGCCTGCCCCAGCGCTCTCCCCACCATCCTTCTCGGTGACACGAGCAAGCACGTCCTTTCTATGATCAGCCGGTTTAGAGCAGGGGTTTGTCACTTGCAATCAAGAGTCTTAACTAGCAGAGGGCTCATTTGTCGTAATGAATGAAACGCAGACTAACTCATGTATAAAGGTGAGGTTGATTGTGAGGACTTAGGGAAATAGACTGGCACTAAGGAGCAGGATGGACAGGCAGACCTTGTGGGAAAGTCGCGAGGTAACCCCTCTAGCCGTCTTTCCTGCTCTCCCTGGGGCCCTTGGGCCTCATCTCTGCTTCCCCTGGCTTTCTGTTCCAGTCTTGTTTCCCCTACGTCTGGTTTCCTCTGTGACCTCTAACCTTGACACTTCTCATACCCTAAGCTCCTCTGTGACTTTGGCCCACTGTAGCCCTGATCGGTGTGCTTTTGACCTGCAGTCAATCTGTCTCTTGGTGTGGTATCTTTGTTTGGGAGGAAAAGCAAAACCAGGTGTGCACTCCTAGGGAAGCAGGTTGGTAAGATAGGGAATTAATAGACAGATCTGGAACCTGGCAGAGAGTCCACGTGGGCATCAGTAGCCCCCAAGATGGCTGCTGGAAGACCCCCCCCCCCAGGATTCTGCCATTCAGAACGAAGACTTCTTCTGGATGCAGAGAAAAGCCCCGGATGTGCCCTAGGGACTTTATCATCGGGTCCTCACTGGGGGATTGACAGGTGGGGTGATCAATCAAAACAGCCAACAGCTGGAGCCCCTCCCCCGCTATTAGCAAAGGGTGGAATAACAGTTTGAAAGCAGGCACAGGCCTGAGCTCGCTCTCGCCCTGCTCTCCTGCCTCTGGACCCGTCCCTGCCCTCTGTGTGCCACTCTCGCCATTTTTCCTCTGCCCTGTGGCCACACAAGTAAACCTGGGGATTTATCATCTATCATGGGGAATTGTCGTCTGTAAATCAGCCCTCTTCATCTCTTTTGATCCCCCTCCTCTCTACCCGGGACCCCTGCTCTGTTATTTTCTCCCATTTCTCTTCCCTCCCTGCCTGAGTAAATTACTGGCCTAACTCACCCGGCGTGCGCCTGAAATTCATTTCTGCAGCACAGCCAAGAACCTAGATAGAATCCTGTAACACTAGGCCAGTCGCCTGTGGCCAGAGGCCTGAGGTCAAGGGGTCTGGTCCTGGCAGCCGGGGCTGCGCCTTGCGAAGGGGCTGTGGGTGGAGCCTGGGGCGTGGCGGGGGACAGCCACGGAGGCTGTGCCGGGGAGGCGGCCCCAGATGTCAGGGGTCCTTGTGTCAGAGGCTCCCTGGCCCCCACGGCTCCAGGTCTCCCTGCTCTGCTTCCTCCTGCCACCAGGGGAGGCCCTCACTGTCTGTTCCCATCCTAATACTTTATGCTAGCGATGGGGTGCTCTCCTACTCCACCCTTTCGCCCACTGCCACCCCACGCCTGAGGCCCTGAGCTGCCCTCCCGCTACCTTCTCTGCTCCGGATTGCATATCTCCATACCTTCTCTCCTTGTCCTCCAGGAAGTCCCAACTCAGTGGACCACTCCTCTTTAAACCCTTTCCTTTAAACTCCCTTCTCTCTTCTCCCCAGTTCCTCTGTGCTCCCCTCCTCGAGTATTTATTACACTGAATTACATTTAGGTTTTGCGTCTGTCTCCTGTACTAGGCAGTAATGCAGCATGATGTAATGGAAAGACTTAGGAATAAAGAACAATCCCGGGTTCAAATTCTGTCTCTGTCCTTCATTAGCTGTTTGTCTAAGGGTTGGTACCTTAACTGTTCTGAGCCTTCATCCCAAACCATAAAATGCAAACAATAATGCATCCACGTCATAGCAGTGCTGTAAATATTAAATGAGGCACCCTATAGAAAGTGGAGGACATTGCAGCGTTCTTGAAGGCTGGGACAGAGAGCGACTTGTCCTTGTTTCCTCAAGGCCAAGCACAGGGACTGCCACTTATGAGAATTTCTGCAACTTTGTTGAATGAATGAATGCTTAATTCCAAGAATCGAGGAGGGCACTTTGAGGCTGGGTGGCGTCTTCCAGTTGACTGAGAATTAGGGATGCATGAGGCCCCGCATCTCCTGCTTTTTCCCAGATCCCATATCATGAGCCTTCCCCCTCTGTGATGTGCAATACGGGGTGATTTCGGGCTCTGGCCTCAAGGGAGTGGGGGTTCTCGGACCTGCCCTCTGTATTAGTCGCCCACTGCTGCATAACAACGTTGCCGTGGACGCTGTAGTGTAAGTCGGCGCACAGGTGGGACCTCAGAGTAGCTGTGGGTCAGGACCTGGCACATCTTGGTTGGGACCCCTGCAAAGTGGCAGGCAGGGAAAGTGCGAGCCATGGCTGGGGTCTCGGGAGACTCGGGCTCAGGAGGAGTTGGCAGCAGTCGGCTCCTCACAGGCTGTTGGACCAAAGGCCCTGGCTTCTCACAAACCGCTGGCCAGAGGCTGCCCTCTCTGCCTCTCCCGAGGCAGCTGGCAACCTGGCCGCGCGCGTCCTCAGCGCCCCCAAGGGTAGAGCGGCCCCAGGAAGGCACGAGCCATCAACCTACGTGACTTCCCCACGGACACACATTCACACACATCCTGTCACCCCTGCCATAGCCAGACAGCCCGGAAGGCAAGCCACAGGTCCTGTCTACACTCAAAGGGAGAGGATCATGCAAGCACACAGGAGCGTGAGCGTCCAGAGGTGGGGTGATGGGGCCTTCTTAGCGTCTGCCAGCCTCACCGGCTCCCTGTACACAGCTGTTAAATGAACAAAGTATTTGAAGTGATTCTTTTCAGATATCGAACAGTGAAGCATAAGAAGTGGGTTCCACATTTTCCTTGGCTTTCTGCCTGGGGGCGATTTTTAAGCCATAGCCCTGGAAACTGGAGCTTGCTTTGTCTTGATGGGTAGAGGAAACAGAGACTGGAATTCAAGACTGAGGAGGTGGCTAGAATTTGAGAGTAGGGACCCTGAGGAGAGGGAGCCACAGAGAGGAAGCACCAGGAAATGGCCAAATCCCCGAGCTGCTCGTGTGCGTGGCAGGACTCCGAGAAGCCCAAGGACAGCTGCTGGGGAACTGTGGCAGATTAGATTTTGCAAGGATGGTCTCAGCAGTTTCTCTTTTCCCACCTTCTCTTTTAAAATATGACTTTGGCATGTCTGCCTCACATGGTAGAACCGAGAGTCCAGGGAAGTGATGGTATGTGATTTATGAGGCTGGGTAATTAAAAGCCACACAGCATCCACCTTGCTCACTAGAGTTCTTGTGCTTGGAGCCCTGAGCTGCTATGTAAGCATCTGGCTGCCCCAAGGCTGAAATGCTGTGCAGAAGCCAAGTCACATGGAGAGGCTACACACAGGCATTCCAGCTAGCAGCCCTAGACTTCAGGTCATCTACCCAGGTGCCTGGCATGTCAGATGAGTCAGTCTCCACGTGCCAAGCCAGCCTCAGCGTTTGCATCTTTCCAGCTGAGGCCCCAGACATCACGGAACAGAGCCAAGTCAACTTCCCTCTGTCTTGCATGAATTCCTGACCCACAGAATCTGTGGGCGTAATAAAATAGATTCCTTTCTACCTTTGTTTTTGGTTGACATGCTTTATTTCTACATATGGGAGTATATGTAGAATTTCTAAGCTGCACAGTTTTCTAAGCTGCACAGTTTTGGGGATCATTTATTATGTAACAGTAGTAATCAGAACGTGGAATTAGAGCTGAACAGAATTTTCTGAAGTTGCAAAGTGCTGGGGAGCCATTCTTATCCAGGCAGAAAGACTTGTGAAAACATTGGCTATTTAGTATAAGTCCAGAAAGACCACATCTAAGGTACAAAGAATATAGCTCAGGAGTAAGGGCAATACTTCAGTATTTAGAATAAAACTAAAATAGAACATTCCTGCCAGTAATTTAACTGCTTAACATAACAAAATACAACACAACTTAGAAGTAGATGACACAATCTGGAATCTCTGAAAAGTATCATTTATAATGTTCTGCATACAATAAAAAATAACAAGACAGGCAAAAAAGGAAAATGTGACTCACAATAACGAGAATAAATTTAATAGAAGAAGATCTATAGATGACCCAGAAGTTGGAATTAGCAGAAAAAGATATAAAATAATTATTATAAATATTTTAAAGTACTTATAGGAAAGTTTAATAAAATATGGGAACAGATGAGAAATTTTATTAAAAGAATGTAAACTTTCAAGAAAGTCTTTAAAAACAGAAATTCTAGAACTGAACAATATCCTCCTTGAAATGAAGACTTCATTAGACTGACTTTGATTGTGGACTGGACATAGTTGAAGAAAGGATCACTGATTTCAAAGACAGATCAATAGAAATTATACAAACTGAAGAATAAGAAGTAAAAAGAAAGTAAAAGATAAAAGAAAACTAAATGAAACATCCAACCCCAAACAGAAGTGTCTGAAACAGATCAGATAATGTCAAACAGTCTGACATTCAAGCAACTAGAGTCTTAGAAGTAGAGGGGAGAGGAGAAATATTTGAAGAGATGATGGCTGAAATTTTCCAAAAATTGATGAAATACATCAATTACAGATTCAAGAAGCTCAGCAAACATCAAGCAGGAAAAATACACAGACAAATAATGGTCAAATGGCTAAAAACCAAAGATAGAGGGAACATTTTAAAAGCAGCCAGGAGGTGTTGGGTTTAGTATTATATTCAGGGAACAACAAGAAGAGTGAGTTTTAACTTATCATCAGGAACAATGGAAGTAGGAGACAAAAAAAAAAATGATACCTTTAAAATTCTGAAATAAAACAAAGACCAGTGAAGATATCCTCTAAAGATGAAGGGGGAAAAAAAAAAAGAACTTTTTAAGGCAAACCAAATTTGAGATGCTGCAAGAATTGCTAAAAAATGTTCTTTGGACTGAATGTAAGTGACCCCAGATGGAAGCTCCAATTAGCATGAAGGAACATTGGAAATTATAAATATGGAGGTTAATATAAAAGAGTATTTAAATTTTTTCTGAAATGACTATGGACTGCTGAAGGCAAAAATAACAACAAAAAAATATGACGAAGTTTACCTATGTGTAGAAATAAAGCAGGCCAAGCAAAAACAAAGGGTAGAAAGGAGTCTGACTACATATGCTGTCATAAAATTCTTACATTTTATGTGGATGGTATAATAGAAACTTGAAGCAGGCTGTGATAAGTAAAGGATGCCTATTGTAACCCCTGGAGAAATGACTAAAAATGACAAAGAGTTATGGCTATAAAGCCAATAGAGTGAATAAAATGAAATATATAAAACTACTTGATTAATTCAAAAGAAAGCAAAAATGGTGGATCATAGAAACAAAGTACCAAAGAACAGATGGGACAAATAGAAACCAAATGGTAAGATAGTAGAATTAATGACTACCATATCAGTAAGTGCCTTAAGTGAAAATGAAATATATATATATATATATGGCGGATTAGTATAGGGAAAAGGAAGCTGTGGGGCACAGCTGAAGACCTGGCAGACCACGTGGCCGTAAGATCCCGCCTGGAAACCTCCTATGGGATCCTAGGAGACCTGGCCATGAGAATCTCATTTGGAATGAGAATCCCGTTTGGGGTCAAAGGAAATTCCTAGATACCCTCAAAAGGCCGCACCATTGGAGCTTTGAAAACTGGCAGGTGGAGCAACCAATGAGAATGACAAACAACCCCAACATGACGAAGGGCGAGGAGGACAGACTTTAAAAGCCCTGCCTTGGGGACTCATGCACGGGGCTCACTCTGTGGCTCGCCAATGGTCCCTGCCTCCGACTGGGTACTTTCCTCGTTTTCTTGTTTCTTAATGAACTCTTTACTCCCTTGCCTACCCCATGTCATGTCCATAAATTCTTTTATGTGACACAGGTCAAGAACCCAGAAGCCCAGAACCCAGAGCTTTCCACTAACATACTTGCATGAGGTATCTATGGTTGAAAAACAGACCACCCCAACATTCAGAGGCTTAAGACAACAAACGCTTTTCACCTCATAGTTTCTGAGGGTCGGGCCTGCAGGAGAGGCTGGGCTAGATGTTCTGGTCCAGGGCGTCTCATCAGTGGGATCACAGGCCAGCAGGGGTTGCAGATCAACGGCCTGAAGGCTTGAGTTGGGCGGGAGGATCTGTTCAAGATGGCTCCCTCACCTTGAGGATGGCAGGAAACCTGAGTTTCTTGTCTCTTGGGCCCCTGCATCCGCTGCATAAATATCTGTATGTCATTGCATCTAACTTGCCCTAGAAAGAGCAATCCAAGTGAGAGAGCAAAGAAGAAGCTTCAGTGCCTTCTAGAACTAGCCTCTGAAATCTCATGCTGCCATTTTTCACTTTTGCTGCAACAGGGTAACATCTAATTTTAACCACCTAATTATTCATCCTAAGAATTATCCATTTGCTACTACAAAACAAACAAGCAAACCAAAAAACCCCAGTCCCCTAAACAAACAAACATTCTACAGTACAAAGATGTGCTCCTCTTGCTAAATTGCTGAATCCATTTAAGACTCCTTCTCCTTTGCAAGGCAAGGTCACATCCATGGCCTCCTTACCTGTTCACTCTAAATGGGTGGGCCTGCCGTCCCCACTCAACGGATAAGGGTGGGAAGCTTTCAGACAGGGCCTGTGCCTGGCCCTGGCACCCAGGTGTTTGCTTCCAGGCTGACACCAGTGATATAATTGAAATGGGCTAAGAAATTGCCAACCTCCTCAGCTTTTGAGGTGTCTGTGCACTTTTAGGGAAGGTCAGGACTTGTTTTTGTTTCAGAATAAATGGCCGTCTTAGGGTATAGTCAGCCTGGCATTGGCAGTGCTGGGTGATTTACTGTGATGACGAGACCAAGGGGGTGGGATCAGGCTAGAAAGACAGAAGGGAAGTCTAAGGGGTGGGGTCAGCCTGGTGGAGAGGTACATAGTGTGTACAGAGCTAACTGGTGACATCTTTGCAGTTTCCCATGATAGAGATGTCTTTGTTATTCATGGTGGGTCTCAGGCCACACCTGAGAGCTTATGCTAATGAGATGACAGGTGTGGGGCAGGCTTTGCTAGAAAGATCAACCATGTGATTAAGAGATTGGCTTTGAGCTACTTCCTGTGAGCCCAACCCCCAGGGAGAGAGGGGACCCAAGATTGGGATCAACACGGGGCATTGATTCCATCAATCATGCTTATGTAATGAAATCCCATAAAAAAACTGGACACAGAAGCTTGGGTGAGCTTCCCTGGTTGTTGAAACACATCGATGTGATGGGAGGCAATGTATTCTGATCCCAAGGGGAAAGGGCATTGTAGCTTTGCACTTGAGATCCTTCCAGTCTTCACTCTCTGTGTTCCCTTCTTTTGGTGGTTCTGATTTGTATCCCTTTTGCTATAATAAAAATAATCCTGAAAATAGTGCCTTCTTAAATTTTGTGAGGTGTTCTAGTGGATTATTGAACCTGAGGTGGTGGTGGCCACCCACAGATTTGTAGCCAGTTGGTTACAAGTGCAGGTGGACCTGAGAACCTCCAAATTTGTGGTTGGTATCTGAAAGGAAGACCGTTTGTCAGGACTGTGCCCTTAACCTGTGGAGCTGGCACTAACTCTGGATATATAGTCAGAAGTGACTGAAGGTATTGCAGGCCTTTCCATGAAATGGTCCTATTTCACAGATGGAAATTGAGATACAGGGGAGAAAACTTGCCCTATTAGGACCCTCAAGGAGGTATGAAGTTCCCTGGTGGTCAGAGGCAGTGAGACACCAGCCCTTTGGGGGAGGTGGCTGTCAAGTTAGCTCAAAGTCGTCCTAAGCCTAGGAGTTCCCAGGGGAATGTGGCAGAATCTGGGCTAGGTGGGGTAATTAGTGTGACAGGCGATGAAATCAAGATTTCAAATGATCTGGAATGAGTAAAAATCTGTAGTAATGAGTAAAAGATCTGCCATTTGGGTACTGGAAACCAGAGGCACAACTTCACAATCTAGAGGACCTGATGTAGGTCTTGTGAAAAATTTTAGGGACCAGACCTCTGGGAGAGGTGGGGGCTATATCTTGCAGCTGTTATGGATGCCTCTTAACATGAGGACCAAAAATCCTGTAGGAGGAGGGTGATCAGGATATCTGGGATGGACCCCAAATCAAGTCTCGTGAGGGCAGAGGAAGAAATGGGTAAGGAGAAGTGACAGTGAAGGGACTTTGAGATATCTAAAGGGTTGTCCTATGGAAGGGAGCCTAGCACAGTCTGTTTTACTGTAAAGGATGTCACCGGGATGGATGGACAGATATATGGGGAAGTAGATGTTTTACTCAAGAGAAGAAAACCCAATAGAGGGGCAGATACTCCTGAAGGAATGAGATCCTCTGCTGGACGCTGATGACCTTCCCAGTAGTGAAACTGTGTTTTTTCAATATATCTCAGTTTAGTTCTTTTGGACTTAAATAAAAACTTATTTCCTAGAAGGCTGAAAATGCTCAGATATAACTTTAAGAAAAATGAAAGTGCTTTCTCAAGGCTTCTTTGATTTCTCTTTGAAATGCTAAAATATGATGTAAGCCTCTTGGCTTTGGAACTCAGAGCTATTTCAATTCCTTCCACAGGTGATAAAAAGCACCCAGCCTGCTACAGAGTGAAAAGAGATTAGGCAGTATGTGAAAACACTTCCCTTCAGCCATTTGAGAGCTTTTTTTGAAATGCTAATCTCAGCCCTACAGAGCTGTTACCTTGGAATTCACACCTATTTAATTCTACATGCAGGTAAATAAAGCATCCCCTGGTGAACACAGAGTTGTGAAGCCAATCTGAGGCAAACTATGAAAATTCTAGACTCTTCCAACCTAAGGGAACAAGGAAAATACAATTATCTTCTTTCTCCATCCAGTATCATTTATTTTTGCGAAAATATTGAGCTTGAAGAGCTTCAGGGAACATGGCAAGAGCTTGAAGAGCTTCAGGGAACATGGCAAACTAACATTAATTGAGTACCTACTACAAACCATGGACAGTGGGGGATGGCAAAGTGGGATCATTTTACATTTAAATCTCCCCAATCCTTTCGTTTTAAGTAATATTAGCCCTCTCTTTGCAAATGCAAATCATAGTTTAGGTAAATTAAATAAAGTGCTGCAATACACACAGCTCGTAGTGGAGTGGGGAAGCTGACATAAAACTGAATATTGGTTGACTAAAATCTCAGGGTCATATTGTATTAATCAGGAAGGAATGGCAGGTGCTGTAACAAACATCCCCCAAATCTCAGTGGCTTAATATAACAAAACTTGTATGAATTGCTCAAGTCAAATGGGTTGGTTGATGGATGATCTGTTCCATGGGGTTGTTCAGGGACCATCTTCAAAATGTGGCCACCAGTGTGGGAGAGCAGGAAGCAAAGATTTTTATGGGCCAGGCCTGGAGGTGGTTCTGCCCCCATTCTCATAATCTTAACTTGGTCGTTAGGCACCAGCCTAACTCCCATGGGCTTGAGAGACATAGTTAATCTATGTGCCCACAAAGAAAACATTAAAGGGTTTTGGGAACACATGTTATGAAATTTTCATTTAGTACACTCAATGAGCATAACACTGTGTTTCACTTATAGCAGGCACTTAATCTATTTAAACTCAAGGTATGAGTGAATGATGAATAAATGATGGCTCAACTTCACAGTAGCAATGTAGTGTGAACAAACCAGAAAATCAATACTGGGTTCATTGGAGCATGTGGTAATTTGGAGCTCTGTACCCCAGAAAAACATGTTCTTAACCTAATCTATTCCTGTGGGTGTGAAGCCATGTTATTAGGACCTTTTGATGAGGTTCCTTCAGTTAAGGTGTGGCCCAGCCCAGTCAGGATGGGTCTCAATCCTATTACTGGAGTTCTTTACAAACAGAAAGAAATTCAGACAGACAGAGAGAAAGACATGGACGCAAGAGGCTGAACGTCACTGGAACCCAGAAGAGAATGGAAAGACCAGAAGAGGCTGCCATGTGCTTAGCCATGTGACAGAGGAGCCCAGGACCAAGGATCTTTAGTGGTTAGCTGCAGAATGCCATAGTCTAGGAAAGAAAAAATTGCCTTGAAGAGGCCTTGATTTGGACTTCTAGCTTCAAAATCGTGAGCTAAAATATTTCCATTGTTTAAGCCAACCCATTGTATGGTATTTGTTTGAGCAAGGAGGAAACTAATGCAGAGCCCAAGCAGGCCGTTGAAGTCAACGTGGCCTTATTTAAAAGTGAAAGTAGTTACTAGTGTATCAGTCAGTACAAGGTAATGTAATACTCGTAGAGTCAATGTAAAAATTAAATGGGTTAGTATGTGCCGGGAACCAGGAACAGTGACTGGCGCATAGTAAATCTGTACGTGTTAGCAGCTGCTATGACCAGCAGATGGGTTCCCCCGGGCTCTTCAGTGAGAGAGTCTGATCTCCACTGGCCCTGGCCTCTACACTTTGTCCTTCTTTAACCAAATTCTGGAGATTGTAATACTAATTGGTACTGTTATGCGGGCGGGGTAGGAAGCGCTTGCTTAAATGCTTAGGAGACTTTGAATCAGTCATCCCTCAAAGGAGGCTCTGGCCTTTTAACTGACAAATTTGCAAGGGAGTAAAGGCCATTAACTGATTATACATTTTTGTAATAATGGGGTAGTTTACTAACTGCTAAAACATTTTTTATAAAATCATCTATGGTTTTTGGGGGATGATGTTTTCTCTTCCAAATCACTTATCCTCACTAGGCTTGGTTCCACTCCTTAATATGGGATGCTGAGTCATATTTACCTGTCCCTTGATAGAGCTGATTCTTCCTGTCTCTGTAGACTTGCTCTTGTCCAGGCATGATAAGAGGACATGAGCTTGGGGGCTTAAGGGTTGAAGCTCAATTAGCCTTCCCATGGAGATTTTTATGATTTACACAGTGCATATTATTCAGGGTTCTCCCGAGAAACAGACTCACAAGAGAGATATGTATGTATAGATGTAAATATTAAGACACTTATTATAGGAATTGGCTCATGTTACCATGGAGATTGACACATCTAGATTCTGTAGGGCAGGTTGTAAGTTGGAAACTTAATGAAGGTGAAGTTGAATTCTCCAGGAGAAGTAGCAAGTTGGAAACTTCAAGGGAGATGACATTGAATTCCTCAGGAGAAACTGACTGGCTGAAGTAGAGATAGAAATTCTTTTTCCTGACTTCTGAAATCCTCACTTCTGGCTTTTAATTGATTGGATGAGGAGCTTCCCCTCATTGCTGAAGTGAATCTCCTTTGTCGAATTTAGATACAATCAGCCATAGGTGCAATCACCTGACTAATGATTTAAACCTATCAATGAAATACCCTCACAGTAACTATTGGACCAGTGCTTGCTTGACCAAACAACTGGGCACCATAAACTCACCATGTTGACACAAGAACTTAACCGTCTTAGAATCTGAGAAGCAGAAATAAAGGTTGAGCTGGAGAGGCAAGGATGAGGTTTCATGGAAGAGGTGGCATTTGAAGTGTGGATAATGGGAAGTCTATTCCAGTTTGTGGGACCTTGTGTAATGGCAATGTGTATTCAAACAATGTCCTCCCTGCTGCGCATTGAGTTGGGTTGGAGAATAACGAGATAAGTGTAGATGTCATACACTGTCTCTTGGCTGAGAGATCATCTGATAGCTTTGTCAAGGAATTTAGACTTGGATTTATGAGCAGTGGGAGCCCCTGTAGGCATTTGAGCAACAGAGTGAATGCTCACAGCAATGCTCAAGAAGAATAAGCCAGCATTTCAGGAAGCTGAATTTGAGGAGAAACCAATTAAAGATGAGGAGCCAAGGATAAGGGCACGGAAATGGCCCAGGTGAGAGACACTGGGAGGTTACACTAGTAGGTGGAGTGCGTGGAATGAGGCTTAGAGGCTACATGCCAGAGCCAGGACCACTTGGTGTTAAAGAACATGCCCTTTCTCTATAGCCTGCAGCCGACCTCTCCACAAAGACTCTTAGTGAAGGTCTCATGGTAAGTGTGCATCAACTCACCTGGAAGGCTTGTGAAACAAACCCACATCGCTGTGTCCCAGTCCAGAGATTCTGATTCATAAGGTCTGTGGGTGGAGCTTGAGAATTTGCCTTGATAACAAGTTCCCAGGTGATGCTGATGTATGTGGTGATACGTTTTGGGAACCACTGGTATTGAGGGATCACATCAGCTTTGCCAGAATCCTGAAGACCTATTTAAATCTCTCTCAGCCTCATGGAGGATTCCATCCAGCTTTAAGTCTGGTTATGTGTACCCATGCACACTTGTGTACTCATACACTCAGGTGTGGTCCCACAGCAGAAAGTCTTGTTTGGAAAAGTTTTCTGAGTCAGAGATACCTCGATAGGTGTGCCTCTCTCTGGATCCCACAGGTTTTTCAATTTCAGAATCCCTACAGAAATGTGACCCATTCATCTGGACTGGCTGGCACTGGTAGAAAGGACAGCCCTTCAGGAAGGGATGCGGCCAGGTGGGGGAGGTGGGGACAGCTTGGGAAGAGAGGGTGTTGAAGGGGAAGGATGACAGCGTTAGGTACTGCTTTTCTGACTCATTAACAAGTTCTTAAGATCCAGCCCTGTGGAGGGATGGGTGGGGAGAGGAGAACCAGGAAAGGAGGGCATGGATTCATCAAGAAGAGAAGACCTAGGAGAGGAGAGGAGAAGGAGGGAAAAGGAGAAGGAGATGGGAAGAGAGAGGAGAAAAGGCAGGAGGAAGCCAAAGTTTTGGCAGGTGTAGCAGTTTGAGATTATTTCTGTGAATGTCCCAAAAAGAGAAAGATTATCTTTGTATACTGGTCTGTTCCTCTGGGTGTGATACCCTGTGTATTAGATTCAGCTGAGATGGCTTTGGTTAAATTATGTTAAGATTAGAGCTTTGATTCAACCACATCATTAGCGTGTAACTGACCCCTTGGTGAGCTGAGATAAATGGGCACTCACTCAAGAAGACACAGGGAGAAGAGAGAACTTGGTCATGTGATGGAAGAAGGTTCAAATAGCTAAAGCCCTGGGAAAAGAGATGAGCCATTTGCCTGATAGTCTGAAGCCAAAGAGAACAGAGCAGCTGAGTAGCTGAGAAGGCCCGAGGGATCAGGCAGAGATCACCTGCCATCTTGCTCCAATATGTGGCAACTGACTTTGGTGAGAAAGCAGCTTTGAGTTGGACTCTTTAGGGCCTTGTAACTGAAAGCTTTTACCCCAAATAAGTACCCGTTATAAAGCCAACAGATTTCTTGTACTTTGCATCAGCATCCTTTTGGCTGACTAATATAGCAGGCTACAGTCCTGTCTACACAAAGTTTAAAATGTCAGACTCCAGAATGTGGTAGACTGAATTATGTACACCAAGAATGAACACGTTGTTAACCTTAGTCCACATTCCTGTGAGTGTGAACTCACGTGTAAATGACATGTTTCAATATGTTACGGTGAGTCAGGGTGTGGACTCATTTGTGAATAGGATCTTCTGAGGTCCTATTTAGGTGTGGTCCAACCAATCAGGGAGGACCTTAATCCGTCTTACTGGAGGCCTAATAGAGAGAGAACCACAGGGAGAAGAGCAGACACAAGGAGAGAGATTGCCATGTAACAGGAGGCAGAGATCCTAGCTAAGGAAACCTCGGGGCTTCAGGGAGCCAGCATCAGAGTGTTACAGATTTTGGGGAGAAAGCATGGCCTTGCCAATGCCTTGGGTTGGCACTTCTAGCCTCCAAAACCATGCACCAATAAATTCTTGCTGTTTAAGTCAAGCCTGTGTGTGGTATTTGTCCTAGCAGCCCTAGAAAACTAAGACACAGAGGCATCTCTTTCTATGACTGCCACAACATTGAAAACCATGGTGGTTCCTATTTCCAGGTATGTACCAAGAGCTTTGTATCTTTCCTTTTGAAAAAAAGATTCATTTATTTATTTATTTCTCCCTCCTACCCTTGTTGTCTGCTCACTGTGTTCATTCAATGTGCATTTTTCTGTGTTTGCTTGTCTTCTCTTTAGGCAGCACTGGGAAATGATCCTGGGACCTTCCGGAATGGGACAGAGGTGATCTTGCATCACCTCAGCTCCCTGGTCTGCTGCATCTCTTATTGTCTTTCCTTTGTGTATCTTTTTGTTGTGCCATCTTGCTGTACCAGCTCTCCACTTGGGACAGCTTGCCACATGGGTGAGCACTCATGTGCGGGCCAACTCTCCTCTCAGGCCAGGTTGCTGTGTGGGCTAGCACTCTGTATGGGCCAGCACTCCTGTGCAGGCCAGATCACCATGTGGCCCAGCTTGCCTTCACCAGGATGCCCTGGGAATCAAGCCCTGGACTTCCTATATGGTAGACAGGAGCCCAATCTCTTGCACCATATCTGTTTCCCTGTATCTTTTCTTCATCAAAACCTCACATGACCCTACAAGGTAGATTTTATTTCCCATACTTTATGGATGAGGAAACCGACTCAGCAAGGTTAGGCGCTGGATTAACCTGCATATCCCCTTGTGTGCACTTTTCTACCTGCCTCTCACCCACCCTTACTGGACTCAGAGGATGGGCAAGGGCTGCTGAGCAGCACCATGGAATCAGCCTTTAGACCTGGGGTAGAGGAGGAGGTGGTGGCCCAGGTATGTCTTCCTTACTTGTCGGAATAACAAAATCGCTTGTCTGCTTCACACCTGGCTAGGGTTGGGGTCAGAAGCCTGCCATGCAAAGCCTGGAGCCCACATTCTGACCTCTCAGCCCAGCCCTCTGCCCTGCTCAGCAAACTTTTTTTGGGGGGGTCAACGCTACTTCCTTTCTTTCCCTTTGGCACCACCTCGTTCTCTGCTGAAGACTGTACTTTCAGTTTTGCAGAGTTGCAGCTCCCTCATGTGCCTGCATTCCTACCTGGGTTCTTGTAATTTGCCTTTCAATGAATGTTCCTATTTCCCAAGGTCCTGTCCTCGCTGAGATGGACAAAGAGCCCTCCTGCCCAGGGAGCCCTCCAAGAAAAGACTTGTGGTCCTACTTCTGTAAATGCTTGTCTTAGTTTGCCGGGACTGCTATGACAAATACCACACAGTGGCTTGGCTTAAACAATGGGAATTTTTTGGCTCATTATTGCAGAGACCAGAAATCCTAAACCAAGGTGTTGGCAAGGCCATGCTTTCTTTTGGTACTGGCTCGCTGCAATCCTTGGGATCCCTCCCTGATCTCCCAACTGGAGTAGCCCCAATTCCATGCAGTCCCACAAAGCCCCTGCCATGGGCTCTGCACACTGCTAGTCACTCAGTGGGTCACTGCTAGTCCACCGACCTCCTGGGAACTCCTTGAGAGCAGGACACTTGGTCACTTCTCTTAGGGCCCCTCCTGATCAGACACAGATGGATCTCAATGAATGTTAATAGAATGAAGGGAATGGACCTTCTCCCCTCATACTATAGATGGGGAAAAGCAGACTCAGAGAAGGCAAGTCCTGTCCCCCCTCAAGTCACGCAGCTGGTTGGCGAGGAGCTGAGGCTAGATCTTATTTCCTGATTTCAAGTCCATCCTACACTGTAGGATGGGTCTTTGCTCTATTGACTTCACAGTATGCAAGGAAGTAGAAATACCCTATAAAAGTATTAGCAGGTACTTTATGGTCTAAAGTGTCTCTTTTAGGTAGTCCTCTCTGAGTTTACCAAGCCTTCCTGCTATAAATTACTGAGGAAGAAAGGAAGTAAGCTTGAGTTTTCTGTAGTCCTTACCTTTTCCCTCTTTCAACTTCATGCTAAAAATAATAAACCTCTAGTGTGGAGACCTAGAATCCTGTTTCCTGGATAAGTAAATCCTGTCACATATCTGGAGCTGGTTGAACAACTAATTAAGGACTTATTATAGCTGCCCTCCTCCCACATATCTCTCTTGCCTTGAGAGCGGTGGCCACAGGAGAAAGAAAGCGAGAAACTGTCTAAAAATAAAGAAAAATCTGCAAGACCATCCTTAAGAATCTGTAGGCTTCCCTTTGGGCTCCTGTTGGAGCAGATGCAACGTGGGGGCAGAAGCTTTTGCGGTGATATGGTGAGGAAGGGCAGCAACCTCAATTGTCTTTTTCCGCAGCCATCTGGCAGCTCCTCTTGGCTGCAAACCCCTGTCTTCAAAGGTTGTGGGCCAGTCTGACAGGGAAAAGACGGAGGTAGATCGGTGAGTTATTGGGAGTCCTGGCTTCTCTACCTCTTCCACTTGTGTGGTGTGGGTCCATATAGGCAAAATGATTTGTATTAAGAGATGTCAGGGTAGAGATTCCTTCTGGGGGCTGGAGGTATTGATTGGAACCAGTACAAGGGAGCTTACTGGGTAGCTGGGAATTTTCTATATCTTGCTGTGGGCAGTGGTTACATGAGTATAATATTCTATACAAATTCTTAAGATTTGTGCTCTTTATTGCATATAAACTAAACCCCAGTTGCAGCAAAACAATGTGAGAAAAGTCTTGAGTTGCATTCCATGTACAACTGGTAGACCATCAGCCTGTCTTGCAGACTTTCGAAGATTTCTATCGCCCAGCAAAATGGATGTGCATCTTGGATTTTGCTGGCATGGGGAGGTCTCGTTACAAAATATGATTATTAACAAAACAATTGTTTGTTAATAATCATATTGTTTTTTTAGTGATGAGGAAGAAACATCGTAAGCATTTTTTCCATTCTAACATGTCATTTTAATTCTATTACTGTTTTAGATACATTCTAGGAAACAGGGTTTGGGGCTGATGTGGAACACATAATTTTCACATTTAAATATCCTGTTGAGTACACAGGATTGCTGTGAGAATTAGAATGCAATCATGTTATGTGAAGAATCCAGATTGGGCCGGCATGGAGCAAGTGATCAATAAATAATAGTGTTAATTCACAGCAGGGACTGAGGCAGAAGCCTGCAGGTGTGATGTGGGACCCTGAGTTCTCTGGGTAGTGGACGGGGAAGTTTAATGAGAAAGCGGTAGAGCAGGAGTTGGTGGGAGCCTGTTACTAGCTCAGGGACGCTAGGTGAGGGCAGACTGGAGCCAGGTTGGTGCCTCTGGTGACTGATCCTGGGAGTTAGGGCTGAGGGGACCTCAGGGGCCAGATCCCAGGGCTGAGGAGGCTTGTGTGTGGGGTCGGGTGGGGGGCTGGTGATGCCTGGCCTTGTCTCACGAGCACACCGGAAGACCTTGCTCACCCGCGGGAGAGGGTCACCCAGTTTGTTGGCTCGGTCAGTCACTGATTCATGCTTTGCTTTTTCGTGCATTTATTGGATGCCAGGTGTGACCGAGGTACTGTTCTAGCAGTCGTGCTTACACAAAGAGGAAAGAGATTTCCCCCCAGCTTTGAGTATTAATTACAAAAAGAGTCAACAATTATTGAGCACTTTTGTATACCAGAGACTGTGCTATGGGCTTGAAGAGAATCATCTCATACAGTCCTCATCCCAGCCTCATGCTGTAAACACGGACAAAGAAAATCGAAGCGCAGAGAGCATTAACTCCTTCCTCGAGTCACACTGCCAGCAGGTGGAGACAGGCTCTGAGCCTGGGGAACCTGACTGCTGAGCCCACACTTTAAAGACTACACTCTCTTCCTCCTCTTAGGTGTAGTAACTGGCCATTGTAGAAAAAAAATCACAACATATGCATAAGCACGAGGAAAACTGCATGAAATCCTAATACAGAGAGAGAGCACCTGTTAGTATTATGAGATTTTTGAGAATTTTCTTATGTAAATATGTAATTTAATTAAGAATGCAATGCTGTATATACCATTTTATTTAATTAATTTATTTTTTAAATTTTTTTAAAGACTTATTTTTTATTTATTTCTCTCCCCGCCCCCCCCCCCCAATTGTCTGCTCTCTGTGTCCATTTGCTGTGTGTTCTTCTGTGGGAATCTTTGTCTCTTTTTGTTGTGTCATCTTGCTGCTCAGCTCTGTGTGTGTGTGTGGCGCCATTCCTGGGCAGGCTGCAGTTTTGTTTGCACTGGGCCGCTTTCCTTATGCAGCGGACTCCTTGCGTGTGGGGCTCCCCTATGCAGGGGACACTCCTGCGTGGCAGGCACTCCTTGTGCGCATCAGCACTGTGTGTGGGCCAGCTCCACATGGGTCAGGATGCCCGGGGTTTGAACCTTGGACCTCCCATATGGTAGGCAGACGCCCTATCTGTTGGACCAAATCTGCTTCCCTATACCATTTTATACATCTTTGATTTTTGATTGCTAGTGCTAATAAATGCACATCATAATTTTATTTGCTACATAATATTCCATTTTTGAGTTGTGTCAAATATTATCTACTTACCTGCTCTTGGGAATTTCAGCTATTCTATCTTTTATTTCCCCCTATTGTGAGCAATACTGCAGTGAACAACCTAGTACGTACCTCTTTGTATCCTTTCCCAGTTATTTACTTGGGCTAAATTCCCAACCGTTTTGCTGGTTGGTGGATTGAACTGTGCACCCCAGCTTGGACATGTTCTTGATCTTGGGCCACATCCTGGTGGTGTGAACCCACTGTAAATACGATCTCTTGAAGGCACTTCAAGGCAGTCAGTCTGGGACTTCACCTGGATTACTGGAGAGCTTTATAAACAGAGTGAAAGTGAGAGAGAAAAGCCACGGGGGGAAGCCAGAAGCTGAAAGTCAACAGAGCCCAGAAGAGAAGGGAGGAGACACCACCTCGGGCATTTCCACGTGATGAAAAAGCCAAGGAACAACTCCACAGATTGCTGGCCAGCCAAAAATACAGACCCTGGGAGGACTCGAACCTTCTAAGCCTCTGAAACCTTGAGCCAATAAATTCTTGTTATTAAGCCAATAACCTATTGTATGGTATTTGTTTTAGCAATCAGGAAACTAAAACACAGGCTAAAGGTTATGCAGGCTTTATTCATCCTTTCACTTTGTGATGGATGTTGTTTCCACTTGTTTCTATTTCAGGCAATACTGCTAGCAAGCATTTTAGCAGGTCTCTTTGTGCACATGTGTGAGAATATATTTAGGGGAGATATCTAAGGAGGGAATTACCACATCATAGATTATATGCATCTTCAGCTTTGCTATATATTTGTTGCTCAATTGTTCTTCATAGGAGTTGTATCAATATATATACTTCTAATACTAATGTACTTAAGTGTTAATTTTCTCACATTCTTACCCACATTTGCATTACTAGACTTACATTTGTGCGTATGTGTGTTAATCTGAAGGATGAGATATAGTCTTTCATTGCTGTTTTGATTTTCATTTCCCTCATTGCTAATAAGGTTAAACACTTTTTCAAATATTACTTGGCCATATTCTAATTTTCATTCTTTTTTTTTTCTTTGACCCATGAAGTATGGGTCAAAAAAAATTTCTAACCTAGTCAGAACTTGCTGTGTTATTTCAGTCTGAGGATTTGTGACTTTCATCACTTCTGAAAGACTCTCAGCCATCATTTTCTTTTCACATATGACACCTCCAATGTATTTTTGCAATTCATATCAGATATATATTAGGCCATTAAAAAAACATCTTCCGTGATTCACTTCTCTTTTATATTTCCTTCTCATTATCTCTCTGTACTGCATTCTGGCTAATTTCCTTAGTCCTATCTTCTAGTTTACCAGTTCTCTCTTCAATTGTGTCTAGTATGCTACTTTAACCACTCACTGAGTTTTAAATATTAGTGACTATAAATTCAATTTCTAGATGTTCAATAGAATCAAAATTGCCTTTTCCTTCTTATGATTTATATTCCTTTAAAGAATCCTTATCATTTTAGCATAGTTATTTTACAGTTAGTTTCTGATTTTATTTTATTTTTTTGTATCTCAAGTTCTTGTATCTGTGAATTCTTGCTCATGGTGGGTTGCTTCCTTGTGCATTTTAAAAACTTGTAATTGTGATGTCATCTTCCGAGGAGCTCCATCATCATCCACCCCACCCCTATGCCCACAGGACTCAAGTGCAAACTGCCTTATGGAAATGCTCCTGACTAAATATTTTGGTTTTCTGTTTACTTCTCCCAGGTATTTCTGACCCTGGATCAATTATTAAGTTAATTTATTGACTGGAGGATTCCTGCACCTTGCAGGGGATATAAATTTGAACACCAAACCCCTGTAAGATACAGGCCTGGGATTTTGACATCTCATGGGAGAGCCCTCCTGACTCCTCCATAGACAAAGGAGGGAAAAGATTTGTTGACATCTTCCTGGGCCTGTTGATAGATTTTTTTCTCCCTAGTTCCCATTTCATTGAAGTTATATCCCTTAAAATATCCCGGCTTTAAAGGGGGTCTCTGTTCCAACTTCCTGCCTTGTGGAGCCCGAGGTCTATTCTTCTGACTCAGTAAAGCCATTCAAACCCAAGCTCAGTCTTTTATTTTCCTTGTTGAAAGCATATGACTTAAATCTCTAAGATCATTCAGCTTTTTAATCATACTTTTTATTGAATGGCTTAATTTGAATTGACTGCTTTTTATGCCTGCTGCACAGTCGTCATCCTGGGCTTTCATTTCATTGTTCTCCTTGGTTAATTCAATTACTTTGGATCATTTGAATCATTATTCATTGAACCATTTGTTTGTCTGAAATGTATCCTTAAGCAATATATTTTTTTTCAGGAAGGAGACATGGGAGAAACACTTTCTGAGAATTCATCTCTTAAAGTATCTTTATTTTTCCTCATGCTTGATTGATAATTTTGTTTAACAGGCAATTCTAGGTTGAATCCACTGCTGGTGGCAAGGATTCTGAACCCTGATTCTCTACTAAAAAATAAGTTTGTTAAGAGGTTTACATTAACTAATGTATATAAAGGTACCAGTAGAAAACTTGGCTCGCAGGTATTTGGCTTAGGAGTGGTTAAACAGAAGCAGAGCAAATGATTTGCTGTGTAGGTGATTTATTAATTATCTTGCTTGCTTTAAGGAAAAACCTACAAGAAGGCAAGGGAAGCAGGACAGAGCAAGGAAAGAGGGCAAGCGAAGATGTCTAACCTCAGGCTGATCCCATTGGGAGCTCTGGAGTGTGAATGGCACCAGAGAGGTGTCCCATCTTGTAGTGAGAAGGCCAATATTTTGTCCTGGCGTATCAATCAGATATTGCTTATAGGCTGCCCCCAGGGAGGGAGGTGTAACATGCCTGGGGTTGGGGCAATTCTCAGGGGAGCAATGCAGCCCTGAGTCATTGGCACTGACAGGCTCAGCAGTTGGGGGTGAAAGCCCTGGCAATGAAAACTCTGTGAGGAGGACCAGTGGTGACTGCTTCAGTGTTTAATAAAAGTTAGTTCCCCGTTCTTCTTCTCTCCCCAAGTGTGCACTGTCTGGGGAGCAGAGAAGTCTGGGTTCCTGCTCTGACAAAATGGGTCTCCTATCAATTAACCGTAGGCACCCATTTTGGGTGTTACTGGGAATGCAAGAAGAATAGAGCTTGGGTCTCCAAGGTGGAAAGCAAAACATTCCCATCTGAACATGGGCCAGTAGAGTGGTAAGTACATGAATATTTCAGAAAGAGAACAGAGCAGTTAAGCAGTGGAGACCTGGGGGCAAGAATAGAAGAGAGGTTCATTGTAGATGGAGGAGGGCTTAGATTGCGAGCCACAGGGAATCCTCAATGGAGCTAGTCAGAAGGAAAAGATGCACACTCCTCCAACACTTAGAAGACACACAGGCCGGATTGTGTTAGATGCCCCGGTAGGGGTGGGGAGACATCTTCCTGGGGCACATGGGACCTCAGCCAATCTCCGGAGGGAGGAGGGGATTTGGATTGGGGCTGAGGGTCTGGAGAAGGCATTCTGCAGAGGAAACAATGCTGGTGAGGGCCTCAAGAGGGGACTGAGCTCAGCACTGCAGGCATTGCATGAAAGCCGCTCTGCTGAAAACAGCAACGGCTTCCTTGATGTCAAAATGGTCTCACTTAGCTGTGAAAGAAAGAACATCATGTTTCAGGGTGAAAACTGCAGCACACCTATGACCTTGACAAGGCTTCTTAACTTGGCCATAGTGTGACTTAGTTTTAGATATTTTGAGGGAAGGTCTTTTTATTTTTTTTTGAAAAAAAATTACCATGGAGACTGGAAGTTCTCACATAGGTAGTTGGGACAACCTGTTGGATTCTTTCTGAGACACCTATAGACAGGGGGAGTCCACACAGCAAGGGCTTTGAATCAGCCAGATGTCCCAGCTCTATGACCCTCCGCAAGTCAGTGGCCCTCTTTAAAGTCAATCTTTCCATCTGAAAGGTGGGATTCCCACACCTTTCTGGGCAAAGCTGAAGGTCTTGAGAGGATGTAAGTCTAGAGCTTCCTTGAAGGGCCTTCTGGAAGTCCTTTGTGTTTACCCACCCCAATGCACACACATACACTCACACTCTCACATGCATGCAAACATTTCACAGACACACACTCACACACACTTGCAATGAAGGAGTCACCTTGTGGATTCAAACTCTGCATTTATTTGAATCGGTGGTAGAAGGGACACTGGCAGGCAGCTGGAGAACCAGCTCTTGTCCTCGGGTTGTTCCCTCGTGCTGTGGGAAACCACATCTCTGGGTCTTAGTTCTGCCAAATGTAAAACACGGGAGGTGGCTCAAGTGCTTCTCCAGGTCTTTCCAGTCCTAGGAATCCATGGCTCTAGGTTGTGCGAGGCCTTGACTGCCACATATTTTAGGAGTTTGGAAGTAGTTTCTCTTATGAAAAGGAAAAAAATATCCTTGGCTCCGTGGAGCTAAAGTCAAACCTCCTAAGGAAGCATACGTTGGTCCAGATCCCAGAAACTCATGATTGCATGTATGTATGTGGCGCCCCCTACCCCTCCATCAGGCCTGCCATCTTGTTTTGACTTCTCAGGGTCTGTGAGGTCCTGGAGTCAGGCAGGTGGCTCCCAGGGGAATTCCCACAGATGCCTGGGTACTGCCTCGTGTTCCCAGAAGAGCCCTCAAAGGCCAGGATTGGTTTGTTTTTGCCAGATTTAATTTAAAAAATGGTTAATGTCACCTTGTATCTACTTAGCTCCTCTGTGAATGGCTGGATATGATGCACAGGAAGGCACAAGGGACCTGGGCTGTACCCAAAGACTCGATGACTGGCGAGCCGAGAACCAGGTCGCTCAAGGGTAACGGCAAGGTCATCATCCCTGAGGACATCCAGTGGCTTTCTCTCCTCAAGAGACTATGACATGCCCTTCTGTGCGAAATCAGCAGGTGGCCATGGGAGCAGCCTCAGGGGAGGGGCAGATTTCTGGTGAATTGCCCCTCTTGCGTCTTGTTCTCCAAGGTGGTTTGCCCCATGGCCCCATTCCCCTTTTGCTGGAGCAATCCACATTGTCTGCCCAGGAGGGTGGGCTCCCCTTGTTACTGTAAGCAAGCCTATTTCCAATAGAAAGACCTTCCCAATGGGCATTACAAAGGAGAAACACTCCTCTCAGTGAGAAGGTGATTGATTGCAAGGGCACAAGAAAGGAACTGGGGGATCTTCCCCAAACCAGTTCTAAGTGAGAAGGGGCTAGGGATTTCATACGGGGAATAGGGTAGAGGGTCAAGGGATGGCTGCTACGTGGGCGATGACTCTGGAGTTTTTTTTACAGGGTCTCTTGAGGGAGATGTGGGCACATTTCTTAATCCTGTGTTACCTCTTGTACGCAGAACTTGTGTTTGATGTCCTGGTTCACAGCCTTTTGTCCCTGAGGGAAGTTTCAGATTTCCTGGACTACAAGGCATTCCTGGTGCCATTCTAGGTTTTTGCTGAGATGTTATCTTATTCTTGACATTCCTGGGAGTAGAACTGGGACGGTCTGGTTATTGTTCTTCTAGGAACTAAGAAAAATGGGTAAACTACTAAGATTAAGTTGATAGAGGGAAGTGGACTTGGCCCAGTGGTTAGGGCGTCCGTCCTCTGTGGTTCAAACCCTGGGCCTCCCTGACCCGTGTGGAGCTGGCCCATGCGCAGTGCTGATGCACGCAAGCAGTGCCCTGCCACGCAGGGGTGTCCCCCGCGTTGGGAAGCCCCACGCGCGAGGAGTGCACCCTGTAAGGAGAGGCGCCCAGTGCGAAAGAAAGTGCAGCCTGCCCAGGAATGGCGCCGCATACACGGATTGCTGACACAACAAGATGACGCAACGAAAAGAAACACAGATTCCCGTGCCGCCGACAACAACAGAAGCAGACAAAGAAGAACACGGACAGAGAAGAGCATGCAGCAAATAGACACAGAGGACAGACAACTGGGGCAGGAGGGAAAGGGGAGAGAAATAAATAGATAAATAAATCTTAAAAAAAGTTGATAGAAAACCAGTTCAACTAGATACCTGGGAAAGGGACTTGAATTTTTCAGAGCTGTTTATGGAAAAGATTTTTTTTCCTTAGGAAGTACTGGGATTGAACCCGGGACCTGATACATGCAAAGCACACACTCACCCACTGAACTACACCCTCTTCCCTTAAGGGAAAGACAGTTTTATTGAGCACATTTCCAGCTATCAGAGGTGAGCAACCAGAGCCAGGCATGAACGCTGAAGAATGTGGGCAGGGCGCCCTTTGAGATATTGGGGCCGACAGCTAGCCGGCCAGGTCGTAGCATTAGCTCCAGTGATACTCGTAGAAGGCCCAGCCCAGAGAAGGCGCGGGGAAGAAGGTAGCCGGTCACCTTCTGTGCAGGGACAGAGCTAGGCTGTAGCTCTCCTGATGCAGACTTTGTGGCTGGAAGACACCTCCCCTGCAGCTCGCAATTTCCTTGAAGACAATTTCGCACTTGAGATTCTGTGGGTGGCGTTGGTAGCGATGGAGGTGGAGTAGGAAGGCAGCTAAACCACCCTGTTTCCTGTTTTCACTTTGAATGCAGATGTCACGTATTTAAATCAGTCTTCTCCGCTCCCGAGAAGCAAGCGTTTGTGGTCCCTCTTGAAGCTGTGGCATTAGAGATGAACTTGGGGGAAAGGGAGGTGCTGGGGTGCACCTGGCTGCACCCCACCCTGTGCTGTGGCTCAAGCTCTTCTCCAGCTCTCTGGAGGGAACATGAAAGCTTCCACCTCTTCCACCTTTCCCAGGATGGGCCCGTGGCCAAGTGCGATGCTGGGTGTTTGTCGGCCAAGAGTGTCTGTCTTCAAGCACAAGGCACATCCCTGCAGGCAACTCCCTGGGCCCTTTCTCAGGGAGGCCACATTCCTTTCAGAGGCAATATCATTGCTACTTGACCTGGTTCCACGGCTCCTCGAGGAGCAAGGGCTCTTCTGAAGCACATCACAAAGGCTCTGCAGAATGACCCTCTGTACAGAGAAAGGCAGGACACTCCCTGGTTGACTCTAAATAGTACACGGCTTCTCCTGTAGGTTTAGAAGCATTGTATAAATGCCTGCCTTTTCAGAGAGGGAGCAGAGAGGAAGCAGCCCTGAGCCTTCATTTTGAGAAGAAGCAGGTGTGGGAGAAGGATTTTAAGGCTCTAGCAGAAGAAACTGCAGAGGGCCAGCCTAAGTGACCAGAGGTGACAATTTCAGAAGGGGCTCTCGGAGATGCCTGGGTCCTGGTCAGAGGCTTCATAAAGGACCAGTAGACGCAGATGATGGGAGTAGTCAAATGCTTCTTACATGACGCCCCGTGCTTGTGACCCCTTCCTCCCCAGCTTTCCCACCGAAGTCTCACTTTTGGGTGCTTCTGTCAGTGATAACAGGAAAAATGTTGTAAATCCTCCTTTGAGTTGCTTATGCATTTATGTCTTTGCATTCTGTATATATATTTTTTTCCATAAAGAATATGGATATAGGAGTTTAATTAGAAATTGTGTAGAAGCTGAGCAGCTGAGCTCTCGCTTTCTTTAAGGCAGTGGTTCTCAAAGTGTGTTCCCCAGCTATTCCCCAGATCAGCAGTCTCAGCACCACCTTGGGGTTTCTTAGATATGCAAATCCTTGGGCTGGTCCCAGACTCTGAAAGCAGTGTGCTATGTCCTCCATGTGGCTCTGATTGAGAAATGATTCACATTGCCTTTTGCAAGCTTGTCTTTCTCAGCTCTCCCCAAAGTAGAGAGAAAGGTAAAGATTATACCACGGTGTGGTGATATTTCAACTTGGCCAGGCTCTCGGACACAGCTATTTAATCAAATAGTGATCTTGTGTTGCTGTGAAGGTACTTTGTGGATGTGGTTAATATCTACCATAAGCTGATTTTAAGTAAAGGAGATTGCCCTTGATAGTTGGGTGGGCCTCATCTAATCAGTTGAAGACCATAAGAGCAAAGACTCAGGTTCTCCAGAAAAGAAGAAATTCTGCCTCAAGTTTGAGGCATAAAAGCCCGTGTTTCCAGTCTCCTGGCCTGCCCTGTGTATTTTGGACTTGCCAGTACCTACAATCGCATCAGCCAACAGCTTGAAGTAAATCCCTTTATGCATCTCTGCGTTTACATTTCTCGATCTCTCTCTGCATGTATATCTGTATACACACACATACACATATATGTATATGTTCACACACACAGACATGCCCTATTGCCCCTACTGGTTCTGTTTCTCTGGAAAACTCTGGCTGATACACATGGTGTAGAGGCCCGTTTTGTGTGGCCCCTTTAAGAAGTGGGTACGTGAAGAAGACGCCTTCCTGGGTAAGGAGTTGGAAAGACCTGGTATTTCAGTTTGCCAGGGCTTCTATGGCAAATACCACACACTGGTTGGCTTAAACATTAGGAAGTTATTGACTTTGGAGGGTGGACATCCAAAACTCAAGTCTCCTCCCGCAGCCTGGAGCCTTCTGGGGCTGGCTTGTAGCAGTCCTGGGCGTCCGTGCTTGCTTTTCTGCCATCACGTAGAGGTTTGTGTCCATGGTCTCCTTCTGTGTCTTTCTCTGACTAACTGCATCTGAATTCCCCCACTTATAAGACTCTGGTCCTATGGATTACAGGCCACCCTGATACAATTTGGTCTCATCTAAATAGGATCTTCCAACAGGTTAGCCAGGGAAAAGAGGAGATGAGCTGCAACATGCGGCAGTTGGCAGGCAACGTGGCGGAGGCAACATGGCCACATGTCACTGATACCTTGAGTTTAAACTTGAGGTCCCAGTTTCTTTTTCCAGGAGCTCCCCTTAGCACTGGATATTCCAAAGAGTCCTCACCACTGGCCCCCACTATTGGTGGGGTGGCCAATACCAGTGGGGCCCTTGCCCTTAGCATTAGCAGTGGGAGGGGTAATCAATAGTTTAATAAAGGTGAGGGTGCAAACCAGATTGCTCTCTCTGCCTGGAGGAACCCGCGTCAAGTCTTGGTGAGTACTGCTGCCCTTCTCTCCCGTTTCTCAGTAAGCTCTGTTCTTTCCCCTCATTTCCCAAAACATTCTTTTTACTGGCCTAACTAAACCAGTGTGCTCTTAAATTCTTTGATGCAACATAGACAAGAACCTAGAGGAACCCAACACTTCCCCATTGTCACCGAGACCCTATTCGCAAATGAGCCCACACCTTAACTGATAATACCGTCTCCTAAGGTCCGGTTTACAAATGGGCTCCCACCCAAGGACTTGGGGTGAGGACTTGGACATGGCTTTTGAGGGGGGCACGATTCCACCCCCAACACCTGGGTGCAGGGAGGTGCCTCTGTAAGAGGCTGAGCTGTGCCTCCCCCAAAGCTATGCTCACGCTAATCCCCATGACCTTGGAAACGGGGTCCTTGCAGATGTCCCGTAGATACAAGTTCAGGCGAGGTCATGCTGGATTAGGGGGCCCTAGGCCCAGTCCTGATGTCCTTATAAGAAGTGGACAGACCCACAGAATCAGGACAGATGGCCGTGTGAAGATGGAGATGGAGAGTGGAGCGATGCGGCCCCATGCGCGGAACAGCGGGGGCCACCAAGCCGGAAGCTCTTCCCTGGAGCCTTCCGAGGCAGCTGCCGTGCCGACACCTGGGCTTCAGAGGCCTGGCCCCCGGAGCTGGCGGGGATGCATTTCCATTGCTGAAGCCACCCGACCGTGATGGTGCTCGGGAGCTGGGGACTGAGACAGCCACCTTCCCCTGAACGCCCAGGCTGTGACAGGAGCAGCGGGCTGGGCCCCGGAGGAGCCCCTATGACGGGGGTGAGTCCAGGGGAGAAGAGCTGGCGGGGAGAATGTCTTTGGGTCTAGGGGGGCAGCCCCCTCGGGCGGGCAGGCTCTCGGAGGCTTGGTGGACGTCTGTCTCTCATCTCAGTGTTCTCAACCACACACCGGAAGGCTCTGAGACACCGGTGAATCCTGTGATTCCTGGTTCTCAGACTGAACCAGCCTCAGGATCCTCAGGGAACTTGTTAAAATGAGATTGAAACTCAGAGTTCACTGAACTCATAAACAAAAAAATAAGAAAGGCAGGAAAGATGCTTGGCATCATCAGTCATTAAGGAGATGCCAATCAAAACCACAAGGTGAAAACACTTCAGTGCGGGTATCATTTAAAAAATGGACCAAACAAGTGGTAGCGTGGATGGGGGGAAATTGGACCCTCCTGTATTGCTGGTGGGAACATAAGATCGTGTACTAGTTGGGAAAACACTTTCACTATTCCTCAGAAGTGTAAACAAATAATAATAGGGAAAACTGTGCATGAGGCTGGGCATATGGGAACTCTGTACTTTCTGCATGATTTTTCTGTAAACCTGCAAGTGCTCTAATAAAAAAGTCATATTAAACACAGAAAACAAAACAAAGGAAAAAACTGCATTGCCGGCCCCACCCCTAGTACATCCCACTCAGGTCTGGGAGGGACCTGAAAATCGACATTTCTAACGAGGTCTCAAAAAATGCTGCTGGTCAGGGGCCACACTTTGAGAACCACAACTTAGAATGCGTTCAGTTGCCAGAAAGGGAAAGTCTGTATCAAGCAAACTTAAAAACGAAGAGGATTTGCTGGTCTCAGGGGACAGTCTAGAGGCTCAGGGTTGAGTGAGTCTCCCGGTGAGTGGGGATGAGGTCTCTTCAGATCTCTCTACTCCCACTCCTGTGGTCTCAGCCTCATGCTAACAAGAAGGCTACCTCTGCACCAGACATCACATCTGGGGAAAAGAACCTGCAGTCCCCATCTTCCAAGCAAGAGTCATTGGGTCACACCTCTGAATTGATGACTGAGGCCAAACAGGAGCTGGGGCGGTGGTGGAGGGATGAACAGGGTGGACACCCAACAAACTCTTGGTGCCATTAGGAAGGGCGAAAGGAACAGATGCTAAGCGGGGAACTGACTAGTTTCAGGGGGTGTGGGACTTGCCCACGTCTCGGGGACCCCCTCAGTCCCGGGCAATCTGAGATGGAATGTCCCCCGGGAGGCTGGGTAGGCAAGCAGCAATGCCAAGCATTGGGTAGATGCAGACCAGGAGCCCAAATGTGCACGGAGCTGCATTTTGACAGTTTGCATGAAAGTTTGAGAATCCCCTTGTTTTCTTCCTTGAGCAAGTCCACTTCTTCCTCTTTGGGCAGGAGCCTGGCATTCACCTCTGATTCTCAGGTCTGCTTATCAAGCCCCCATGCTGGGGTGTCCGAGCCTCTCTGCTTCCTGGCCTGGGAGTCCTTTTTCATGACACAGGACAGACAATATTTGTTCGTGTTGCTTTTAGTCAGTTGTACTCCTTGGGGGACTGGGAGAGGATATAAAATTCATATTCTACTTCATTAAGACTTTTTAGCATTGATGATTTTCTTTCTTCTTTAAAGCACAGCTGAAAATTCAGTCCGTCCCACCTGTCAGAGGGCTCCTGCAGTGGGTGGTCCGATGCCCCCATGTAGCATTCCAAGGTGAGGGAGGAGAACCAGGGGTGGGGGAGTCGAGGGGCAGGTGCTCATACGGCAGACGTGAGAGGCCTCGGGACTCCTGGCTCTGAAAAACTGCCTCTCCTCCTGGCCCGAGGAGACCTGGGGGCTACGGGCCCCTCCACTCATTGGGTCACCTGGGAGAAACCTTGGTTCTTAAGGTGAGCACCCAGGCCTTCTAGGGCTGGGCAGCCCAAGGCACCCGCTTTTAACTCTACACTTAGTGTAGTACACTTAGTGTATACTTTGTGTATAGAGTTAAAAGGCAACCATACTCGTGTTCCAAATAAGTCAGTTTGCCTAAAACAAAGTGTTGTGTTATGATTAAGTTGCATCAGCTAGCTTCACATTTCAGGGTTAATCTGGTAACCAAGGAAACCCAGAATCAATGTAAAATGGCATTTATGTGGGAAATCCCGAAAGGAAATTTTCCCAGGGAACCTGGCAAATGCACATTAGTGTTTCATTCCTTTGGCAGGAGATTTTGTGTTCTGTTCAAATAAGGGCGGGAGATGTGGTAGACAATTCTGAGATGATCCCCAAAGGTTCGTGCCCTTGTGTAATCTACTCCTGTTGATTGTGAGTGGAACCTGTGAATATGGTTTCACTCTCCTGATTTGGAGAGGTTTTTTCCCGATGGAATTGAAAGATTACTCTGGGTGGGCCCGACTTCGTCAGGTGAGTCCTTTAAAAGATGGTCTAGAAGTCAAATATGGAAACAGCCACAGCAGGCACGCTCCCGTTGGCCTTGCCAGGTTGTGGAGAGAGCCGTGTGGCAGGGAATTGTGGACACCTCTGGGACCTTGGGCCTCTGTCCTACAGCAGCCAGAAACTGAGAGCTGCCAACTGCCACCTGAACTGGAAAGAGGACCCAGAGCCTCCAAAGAGCTTGCAGCCCCTGCTGACACCTTGACTGCAACCTCGAGAGATGCTGACAAGGGCACCCCACCAACCAACGCCTGCACTCCTGATCCACGGAAGCTGGGAGACAGAGGTGCCTTGTTTTAAGCCTCCAAGCTTGTGGTAATTTATTACACAGCATAGAAAGCTAATACAGGAGAGGAGCGGTAGCTCTAAGTCATCACGATCATAATAATAGCTGCCGTTTAATGACCATCTACTGTGTGCCAGGCATGTCCTTTTATACATTATCTCATTTAATCATCATAAGAATCCAGGGGGTTGGGATACCCCACGGGGTTTAGAACTCCTTGATAACAGTATACACTGATTTTTCCTTCCCATGGAAAACAGATGGAATGAACAGCTGGTCACTCTTGCCTATTGTTTTTTTTTTTTTAAGATTTATTTTTTAATTTATTTCTCTCCCTTCTCCACCTTCCCCCCCCCCCCCGCCCCATTGTTCTTAAGCACTTCTCAGAGATGGGAGGGAAGAGGGGCTTTGGTGGAAGACAGACCTGCCTTCAAATCCCATCGTTGCCATTTATTAGCTGGGCCACCTAGAGTGCCTTGTTGGATGTTCTAAAAATTGTTTCCTGATCTAGAAATTCCAATGAATGGAACTCTTTGCTATAAGAGATGCGGCCTATTTGTCACCCAACCTCCCCGGGTGCCAATCGCCTGTTAGAAATGTGCCCTGTCTGTTTCCTCCAGCCCCCCAGTAGCAGCCCTGGGAGCCGGGCGATAGCGCCCTGATTCTTCAGGCGAGAAAGCAGGTTTCACAGGGGTTGAATGACGTGCCCAAGGGTGCCAGTGGGCGAGTGACGGGGCTCAGGTGGGAGCTGAGCCTGTGAGCTGTTGGGCAGGCCCCCCGAGGCCCTTTGAGTCATACCACCGAGTGCCAGCCGTCCCATGCCCCCGCCTGCCCTGCTCGCGGCTCATCTCCCAGCACACCCAGCAGTCCGTGACGGAGCGGAGCCGCCATCTGGCATCTCTTGCTGCAGGGTCTTCTCACCTTTCCCCCTCAGCACCGTCCCTTCCAGGAGCGAATCCTAGGGATGGTGGAGCCCTGGGCAATTTCCTTTCTCGTGGTGTTCTTCTTGGTCCTGAGACTTAAGAGGGTGCCGTGGCCGGGGCCCACGGAGTCCGACCTGCTCTTGGAGGGGAAGGCTGCCCCTCAGGGCCGCAGGGGTGGGCGCAAGTCCCCCTCTGGGGTCAGGATCCCAGGCCTGTGCTTGTGAGTTGGGTCACCTCTGTGTGTCGTTTTCTCTGCTTCTTTCCTCACTGACCTCCCTCAGGGTTCAGCAAAGGCTTTTCAAACATTCAGGTTCTCCCAGGGGCGCTCTGGGCAGCCGAGGGTGGCTGTGTTGGTCGGGCCAGAAAACGGAAAGGAGGGCGGCCCGCGTGGAGGGCCTGCCAGTGCTGGTGGAAGCGGGAGCCGGAGCGCCCTGCAAGCTGGGGACACGGAGCTGGGTCCAGCTGCCGCTCACCTTCGGGATACTCTGCTTCCAGAGCAAACCGTCGAGGGCCTGAGTTTTGTTTCTGTTTAACAGAGAGATTTGATTCCCTCCACGAAGTGTGATCAGTGAGGTTGTTACTTTCCATTAGACCCAAGAGCTTTAAGGTCCAACGGGAAAAGAAACTCCAGCGGCCTTGCATTCGTCACTGAGGGCTCCGAGCAGCTGGACATTCGTCTCTGGACAGAACTGCTTTCCCTGATGAAGCACGTGACTCCAGGAAGTGGACTGCACACAGCCCCTTAGCATGGTGGGGCTGCCACCCCATTACGCCAGCCGGAACAGCTCTGCCCGCTGCCCTCGGCCTTTCCTCACTGATGAGGGAGTGCACTCTTCCTTACACAGGGCCCTGGGCCAGGCCCCGTCACCGGGCAGACAGAGCCTTGCCTGCGGGCACAGATACCTGGGGGCCTCGCCCCGCCCACTTCTCCAGGCGTCTCTGCCCTCTGTGCACACTCACTCACACTCACACAGGACACATACGCATGCATGCACACTCACATAGTCACACCAACATGTGCACAGCTGCAGGCACACCCACACCCACACACACAACAAATACTCACCCATGCTCAGACACACATGTACACACATGCATGCACATAGACACACAACTCACATGTATTTACACACACACGTGAGGACACATGCAGACACACACTCACACTCACATAGACATATACACTCACATGTGCATATACACAGGCATACCCACACCTACACACACTCACACACAGACACTCAGATACACACACTCACATGCACTTATACACAGACACACACATATACACACAGAAGAACTCACATAGATATCCATTCACAGATGCATGCACACAGACACATACACCCCTTCATGTAGACACATAATAAAACACTTGTAATTCACACACTCATACACACACAACACGCAGACACACGTGCATACACACACTCACAAACAAGAACCAAACATACACACACGAGGAGGAAGTGAATATTTATGAACAAGAGGCCTTTAGATGATTGTTTCTCAAATATTCACTCCCCTTTCTCTCCCCCTAGAGGCAGAATACATTTTCCAGCCTCATGGATGTTGAGCTTGCACGCATCCTGCTTTGGTCAATGGGATGTTAGCAGCTCAAAGATTAGCGGAGGCTCAAAATGTGCTCATAGTGTCGAGTTTGTCGTTTTGCCATCTCCGTGGTAAGAGCTGCTGTCCCTTCAAGGGGATCCCAGAACACAGGTGGAGCAGACCTGAGCCCAACACATCGAGAAGAGCCCAGCCCAGCAGACCCACAGCTGAGCCCGGGGCCTTCCGTTTCAGGGAACTCCCTCCTACTGACTAGCTGACATGTGAGCAATAGTACATGGTTGTTTTAAGTCATGGTGTTTTGGAATGGTTTGTTATGCAGCAAGAGCTGACTGATACACCTTCCTCAAGTGAGATTACATGGTAGAAGAAAGAAATAATAGCCAGAGAAAATGATCTTTTTCTGGGTCTACACTCCCCCTGGTTGGGAGGAAGGAATAATTGAAGAGGGTCGTAGTGGGAGTAGAGAGAGCCACGGCCCTTGGTGCTCGCAGAAGCATCCTTCTCTTCTGGGTTTTCACATGGCCTTTCAAGACTCCAGTCTGGGGCCTTGCAAGCTATTTGAGAGAATAATAAAAAGGGAGGAATGATCACAGGGCCGTGGGTTCACATAAATATCCTAACAGGACCATTTTCCTTAAATGAAGATGGAATGTGACTTGTTCTTCTCAATTATAGGAATAATAAACATTCTCTTCTCTTGATCAGCTTTCCTAACTACAGGCAATGCCGTTAACTGTAAAATGCCTAATGCAAGCTCTGTATTCTTCCCATCACAGTACAATTACGGCTGCAATCAGACAGCTACTGCTAGCGTTATTTTTGAGCTACGGAAGGGAGATTTGATTTATTAAAAAAACACACACATAGGCAACAGAGTTATTGGACCTCAACAAATGTTCCTTTAACTAAAATTATAATTTTAAATACTCCTTAAAAATGGTCCCATTAAATCTGATGCCAGACCGTGTATTTAAACAAAACTCAAGTTAAGTGGGTTTCTTTTCTTCTCTTTCCGTAGGTAATTAATCAGATGAAAGCCGATCTTTCAAATGGAGTTGGCAATCGCCTTGTCTTTTTCTCCAGCTGCCCTTTCCTCTCTGCAGGCAACTTCTCTAAGTCCTTATGGGGCCAAGTCCCGTCGGGCCCAGCCTGGAGTTGGCTCAGATAAAACTCGCTGTAACAGGACGTTTCACGTTGCCACTTACCGCTCTGCAGCCTAAAGGGCTCTCGCGGCCTCCCTTCTTAGCCTTTCCTGTGCAGGCAGCCCATCCCCTGTGCGCCTGCCTCTGTAGCACCTCCCACCTGCATGACCCGGCTGGAGGCTCAGTGGATCTGAGCAGAATGAATCGCAGCGGTCTGTCTTTGAAGGTTTTTGTTGAAAGGAAGGCCCTGATGAATCATTCAATCACAACTGCGGACATTCAAGCACGATTATTATCGATTCTCATTTACCACCCCCCTGGCTGACGGCCAGGGAAAGTACCCACGGCCGGTGGGTAGCCTGGCAGTGGAAACGCAGGTGGCGCCCGCTCTGGGTGCTACCTGCTCCACCTGGTGGGAGGACACCTGCTGAAAGGCCAGGCTGTCAGGGCTGCACGATGGGCACAGGGTGGACCGCGAGCTTGTGCTTTCCCGTACCTGCTGCCCTCCCGCCTCCCACTGTCCCACTCCCACTTTTCCACCTTTCACCACCCAGCTCCAGTCCACCTGTGCGTGTGGAAATGCCCACGACGACATCCACCCAGCCTGATCTAGTCCTCCCTGAACCTGAAGGGCTTCAAATGAGGGCTCTGTTAAACACTGTTTCTTTTTTTTTAAAAGATTTTAAAAATTTATTTCTCCCCCCCGCCCCCCGTTGTCTGTTCTCTGTGTCTATTTGCTGCATCTTCTTTGTCCGCTTCTGTTGTTGTCAGCAGCACGGGAATCTGTGTTTCTTTTGTTGCGTCATCTTGCTGTGTCAGCTCTCCATGTGGGCGGCGCCATTCTTGGGCAGGCTGCACTTCCTTTCGCGCTGGGTGGCTCTCTTTATGGGGCGCACTCCTTGTGCATGGGGCTCCCCTATGTGGGGAACACCCCTGCGTGGTAGGGCATTCCTTGCGCGCATCAGCACTGCGCACGGGCCAGCTCCACACGGGTCAAGGAGGCCCGGGGCTTGAACCGTGGACCTCCCATGTGGCAGATGGATGCCCTAACCACTGGGCCAAGTCCGCTTCCCTTAAACACTGTTTTGAGTCACGCAATGCTCATTTTACATCTGTGTACAGGCTTCCGACCAAATTAGATTGTATTAACTGTTTCTAGGCCTCTCCTCACCTCCACCCCCAAAGCATGCGGCGGCTGCCTGGGGAAGCGAGGGAGTGTGGGCCGTGGAGTTGACGAGCTGACATTCACACCCCAGCTCTGCCACTGACCTAGATTTCCAGAGCTGAGAAGTTACCAGAGCTGGGGGTGGGGGGTGTACAGAAAACCCCCAGGTGGGTTGGCTGAGGGGCCCCGGGTCTGTGAGTGGCTGGACAGGGCGAGTTTGCCCGAATGCTAGCACGGCCGGTCTTCCGTGGGCTGGAGAGGCTGGTGGGCTCTTCCTGGTGGGCTGGAGAGGCCGCAGTTTGAAAGTGGGGGAAGATGGGGAGGGGGCGGCCTAGAAGGAAGAGAGCCTTCTTGTGCTAGAATCGAATGTCTTAACTACACGTTGCACAGAGCAGCCTTGCCCATTCTGGGGGAGAAAGAAACGATTTGAGCCTTCCTCCTCAGTTGAGATAGGAACAAAACGTCAGGAGCTGTTGGGGTGGGACAGGGACGCACCGAGTGGGTGGGATGGCTGTGAAGCTGCCCGACACCAGCGGCAGGTGTACTGAGCTCTGGCGGGTGGGGGGCCCATCTGCTGTTTCAAAATACAATTTTAGTGTGAAGTCTCCTGCAATCCAGAAGTTGGAAAACAATTTAAAAAAGTCTGTCGTCTGAACAAAGCATATCTGCCCACAGGACTGGACTTCAGGATTGTCATTTTAGAGACGATACCACCTGCCTTTGCGGTCTGAGCCAAAGGTCTGTGGTTGATAGTGAGCGTTTTTGGGTGCACAAGGCAAAAGGGGCAGCTGTGGTTAATAAGGGGGCAGGTGTTTTTGGTCAAGGGGCGTCTCACAGTCGCTCTTGGTTTTTCCTCCTCTCCCACCCTCCCCTTCACCTAGCTCAACCCAGCCGTCACGTCCTCCAGGAGGGCTTCCTGACCACGCACACAGGGCCCTGTGCTGGCGTGAAGGCAGCTCGTTCTGCTCTCTGCCATGGAGCTGTGCATGTGGGGACGTGCCGGCTTACGCTCCTGTCTCAGGCATCGCCCTCGTGGGGGACACAGGGAGGCAGGAAGGGGGTTTTGCCTGGTGGTGGGACACATCCAGACCCCGTGCTCTTCTTTCTTATGGGCTCAGGCATCCATTCAACCATCCACTCATCCATCATCCATCTGTCCATCCAGCCGGTCAGGTTCAAGGTGCTGAGTATGCGGTAGCCAACACCTTTCACGAAACTTCCCGTCATTTAAAGTCTTCCAGATTAAAAATAAATGACTATGTAATTAGAAATTGAGATAGGTGTTATCAAAGAAAAATAAATGGCCCCATGGGTGAGATTAATGTGAGGAAATAATTAATTTTAATGTTGAAAATATTTAAAAATTGTTGGAGAATGGGAAGCAAAAATGGAACCCATATATACTGCTAGTGGGAATGTACAGTTTGGCAGCTCCTCAGGAAGTTCAACAGAGAGTTTTCCTGTGGCCCAGCAATTTGAATCTAGGTATATATCCAAGAGAAATGAAAGCATATAACAACGTAAAAACTTGTATACAAATATTCTAGCAGTGTCATTCATAATAGCCAAAATAGTGGAAGCAACTCAAATATCTATCAGTTGAAGAATGGATAAACAAAATGTGTATATTCACATAACGGGATATTATCCAGCCATAAATAGGAATGACTTATTGATACATGCTACACTATGAATGAACCTTGGAAACATTATGTTAAGTGAAAGAAACTGTACATACAAGGTCACATGTACGATTCCATTTATGTGAAATGTGTAAGCTAGATAAATCCACAGAGATAGAAAGCTTAGTAGTGATTTCCAGGGACTGGGGAGAGGGGGCAATGGGGCATAACTGCTAATAGGTATGAGGTTTCTTTTTGGGACAGTGGAAGTGTTCTGGAATTAGTGGTGATAGTTGCACAATTTATGAATCTACTAAGCCCACTTAATTGTACACTTTAAAATAATGAGTTTTATGGCCTTCAAATTCTATCTCAATAAAAAAAATAATGTCATGCAGGTTAAGAAATGGAAGTCTGTCGGTAGGTGGAAGTTGTCTTAGTGACCCTCCCCATCTCATTTTTCTCTGTCTTCCTTGGGCAACCACTTTGGACTTGACTTATGTTTTCATCGTTACCCTACTTTCATTATAGTTTTACCCCATGTACATATACGTGCTGGCTTTGGCTCAGCACAGGCATCTGACGAGGTTACGGGCTGTACCAGGCAATGGCAGAAATGTGGTCAAAGGGCGTGGGCCCCTCTGTAGTGTCCACTTCTACGTCCACAATAGCCCATTTCCAGACCCTCCAGCTCTCGGCAAAAACAGAACACTTCTGTGGGAGTCGGGGCCTGGGTCACGCAAGACCGAAGTCTGGAGGTAAAACACGGAACAGTGGCAGAGGGGATCTTGCGAATACAGTCATCGACGTGTCTTCAGTTGTGCTGCTTCCTCGGAGCTGGGCAACCCCCACATCTGCTGCATCGCTTGTCCTGGCCTCTCAGATCATGTCTCTTCTGTTTGGGATCTCATTTGTTAACATTTAAAAATATTTCTTGCTTTGCTCTCTCATTTTTATGGAATACATTCCCCAGGGGTTTCTTGAGAAAAGGTTCACAAAAAAACACTTTTGGAAAACTTAACTGTCTGAAAATGATTTTTTTCTCCATTCTCTAGTCACACATGAGTAATAATTCTAGGCTGGAAATAATTTTCTTTCAGAATTTTCAGGATAATCCTGTACTATTTCTATGAGTATTGCTGTTAATATTAAGAAACACAAAGCCATTTTGATTCATGATTTTTTGTATGTGAGCTGTTTTTTTTTCGTTCTCTCTGGCAGCTTGTAGATATTTTTCCTTGTCTCCAGTGATCTGAAAATTCAGAATGATGTGCCTTCATAGAGTATATTTTTATCCACTTAGCTGGGTTAATGGTAGGTCCTTTAAATCTAGAAATTTGTGAACTTCATTTCTGGGAAAATTTCCTGATTAATTTCATCCTCGATTTTCTCCCCTCTATTTTCTTCTCTTTCTTTCTGGCTATGGATTTTGGGTGTCTTGAATTGGTCCTTTAATTTTCTTATCTTTCTGTTTTCCAAAAATTTGTCTTCATACTCTACTTTCTGGGAGATTTTTTAAACTTTGTTTTCCAGTCCTTTTATTGAGTTTTACATTTCTGCTGTTATATATATATTTAATTTTCCAGGAGCTCATTTTTGTTCTCAGACCATTCCTTTTTTGAGGCTTCCTGTTCTTATTTCATGAGCGCATTATTTTCTTTTGTCTCTCTGAGGATATTAATGATTATCTTTTCTTTTTAAGTTTTCTTTAGTCAGCTATGGTGTCTATTTCCTCAAAGTTGCTCTTTTCTGTTTATTCTTTCCTGTTATATTTAGGCATTGTAGAGTTTTTCCTCATATACCTGATCAACCTCTGATACACCTGTTCAAGATGAACAGTAGGAGCCTAAGATGGTGATGACAGTTCTAAAAAAAGATGGAAGTCTGATGGCTTGGGGAAAGCTTGTCACCTTGGGGTTTCACTCTAGAATTCATTGACAACGTCTTGAGGTCTTTCTCCTTTGGCAGAGTAGAGCCGTTCAGGTCCCTTTACAGAGGGTCCATGTCCACTGCCAGCCTCTGGATACGAGGACTAGGGAGGTCCTACAGTAAGCGTCCAGTCTGCATCCAGTCACCTCGACTTCTGGCTGTGGCCCAGGATTCACACTCTCACTTGTCCCTGGCACCCCCTCTCTGGAGAACCTCTCTTTCATCCTCTCTTAGAAATAAACATCCAGGCCTCTGTTAGGGTAAAGGGAGGGCTGCCATCGGAGTTATGGGAAGGGGAGCCCTTTGTAAACACATTCACCAGCTATTTCATTCAGCCTCACCCTAACCTGCAGTCCAGGGGACCCTGAGACAATGAGTGGTGAACGGGATGGAGAGTGGCCCATCCCACCCATGAGATTGCCATCTGTGGTGGTGAGAACCACAGCTTGCCTTTTGGCCTGTTTTACTATTGTTTTAACTTCTCTATATACGGTGTGTCCCTTCAACGCAGGCATGCCGGCAGCCCCCCACCCCTTTGGTGTGTCACTGTCTTTCAGGATTCTGCGGCATAATTTGATCTGAAGCCAGTTTTCTCCATTGCTGGCCTTGACTTTGGCTGTCTTGGGTCCTGCTAATTCTGTACCCACCCTACTTCTGCTATCCAGCTGCCAAAACTTAATTGCTACTCTATTCTCCCCTGTCCACCCCATCCCTGTGGGTTTTTTATTTGAAACATCCTTTAATCTAGTTTTAATGGTGTTTCAAGAGGAAATGAAACTAGATAAATACATTCGACCCACCACTGGAAACCAGAAGACCCTCCAGAAATGATTTCTTATAAGTAATACTCATATCCCTAATTTGTCTCTGGAGCATTCTGGATCCACAGAACCTACAGATGCCCAAAGAACCCAGCAATAACGATTTTTAATTTATAGGATTGAAATTGCACACCCATCAACTCAAACTTTGATTGACTTGTTCACTCGACAACCAGAGGGGTGATGGGGAAGCTTACATGGTGGAGGGAACATGGGTTCATGGGTGCAGCACTGAACATCCAGGTGAAGGGTGGTGGTCCTTCTCCGTGGAGCTCCTGGGGCACCCCACCATACTCACTGTACCACCCCTAGCCCCCTAATTTCCATTCCCTGCCATCAGCCACTTAAGGCAGAAATCACATCTTACTGTTCTCTTGCTTGAAAACATTCTCATCAAACTTTAAAAAGTCCAAACTCTCCCCCCCCCCCGAGCCCCCAGGCCTTCACAAGCTGGGTTCTGGCTTCCTCTCCCTCCTCTCACTCTCTCCTCCCTCCCCACCATCTGTGCTTACTGTTCCCTCCAGAAGTCCAGCTCTTTCCTGCCTCAGGGCTCTGGCCCCTGCTGTGCCCTTCTTGGAATGTTCTTCTCCAGCCCCTCCTCGTGCTGGCATCCTCATCATCCTTCTGGTCCCAAGTTGAACGTGAGCTCCTTTTCTGACCCCTCCCCGCCCATCCCAGTCACAGCCTTCTGAGGGTCCTGCCTGCTCTCTGCGTGGACAGGAGGGGTCTGGGTAGTTTATGTCCCATGATGACAGCTGCTCACATGGGAATGATGCCTCGTCCGGGTTGGAGATACTTCCATGCGATGCGGGGGGGAAGCTGACGAGAATGCACGTGTGATGGAGTGACTCAGCCGTCTAACAAAGGACCCAAGGCTTGGCCTGAGTGTGTGGCTGAGAACACTGGGGGCACAGTGAGAGGCTGGGGGAGCTCCCGGTGAGATGGCCAGGCAGGTGGGCCGTCCTGGTCTGGAATCCAGGCTCTGCCCCTCCTTGGCTGTGTGGTGGTGCTAGGGCGTTTCACTTTTCCAGGTCTCTGCTTCCTCGTGTGTATAAAATGGGAGTAAAGGAGCAGCCTCTCAGGAGGCTGTCGCGCAGGGAGCAGGGCGAACGCCGTCATGGTTGTTCCAGGCAGGCAGAAGCTCTCGGTGCTGGGGATCCCTGTACTCCAGACACTCCAGGAAGCTCCGCCGAAGGGCGGCAGGGCTGGGGCCTGACTCAGCGAGAGGCACTGAGCAGGGGGGGCTGGGGTGGGGAAGGGCCCGTGGAATGGCCTGGAGTAGGCGGTGGGGTACCAAGGCCGGGTCAGTGCTTCCAGGGACGGTGGGGCTCGGGCGACCACACAGGCAGGTCGCGGCCACCCGGGCATCCAGTCCGCCGCTTTGCCTGGCCCCAGCCAGCTGGATGGTGTGGGGCCAGCCTCTGCCTCGCCTGGACCGACCTTCAGGAAAGCTTCCTAAGGAGCCTGAGGGACTGGCCATGGGTTCACGCACGAGCCCCCTGCCAGTGCTCAGGATCCCGCGCCCAGCAGAACCGGTGCTGTTTGCTATGCCAGGCGTTTGACCTGACGCAAACTGGGAGCCGGTTCAGCAGTTCCTGCAAAGCTGCTGGGTTTTCGGTTTGTTGGATGCTGGAGCTTGATGTCCACCTGACAGGCAGCTGTGGGGAGGGAAGGGGGACGGGAGTTGGGGGAGCAAGGAGGAGCTCAAACCCGCGTGTGTGAGCAGGAACCCACAGGGCGGACTGAAAGCCCTTCGCGCCCACTGCCCTGCAGGAGAAGCCGGTGTCCTTTGCACGGTGCCAAGTGCACGCTGGCCTGGCGTGGGAGCTGGGGCGAGAAGGAGGAGGCCCAGCTGCCGCCCGCGAGGCGAGCCGGGAAACCAGCGGCAACCTGTGAGAGCCGTGGAGGCGCCTGCCCGGACTTTCCAAGCAGGAACACCCGGCTGGTGCCCTCTGCACCTCCTTCAAAAACATCAAAGCGGCGTTCGCGCAGCTGCGCGGCCACGGCGCAGAGCGCGGCAGCCAGCAGGGGCCCGTCCCTCTCACCGCGCCTGCCGAGGAGGCTGCGCCTGGACCCGCAGGGGGAGCGGGGGACGTCCCTGTGATGGCCCGGGCCCCGTGCACCTGAGCTGTGTCCTCCGCATTCCGTGGTCAGCGCCCTGGCAAAGGGGCCCTGGCATCCCCGCCAGTGGCCATCAAGGAGCGGGACAAGTGCTGCGCACGGAGCTGCGCCATGGCCGCTCTGGGTTCCAGAAGGGGAAGGAAGCAGCTTTCTCAAGTACAGATGGGTGAGCTGAGGTCAGACCAGCGCACAACGTGGCTTGCTCCTCAAGCGCTGGGGTGCCTGGCAGGGAGTGGGGTGAGGGGGTGCAGCGAGGGAGCGGTTCCCCCAGGAAGCAGCCGGCAGGGCAGCCTGCAGGGCAGCCTGCAGACCCGGACTTATGAGCAGGTCCAAGTTAACTTGGAGCCTGGAAGTTGGCGTGATGTGCGGGGACCCGCCCGCAGGGGCCACGCTGAGTGTTGGCTTTGGGTGACAGCACTGGAGGGCAAAGGTTTCTGCTCGGGCGGAAAGATGGGGTTGTGTGGAGGGCCCGTTCCCTCCCAGATCTGGGGTGGAGGACAGGGCCCTGGGCCTGGGTGAGGGACCTCAGCCTCGGGCTGCTGGGACCGGGGGCAGAGAGCCCGGGAGCAGAAGTGTGATGCCGAGAACCGACAGCAGGAGGTGCTTCCAAAGGGATCCACACGGCTGCGTGGACGCTGCCCTGGCCTCCCTCAGTGGCCGCCGAGCCGCAGCCCTTTGCTGCTGGACACCGGGGGTGGGGTGGGGTCCCTGCCCCACCCAGCGGGCAGTGTTAGGGTCTCTGCACCAGGCGGCTCGCCTCCCCATGCTTTCTCTGATCAATACGCCATGGGTTATATGAACAATGAATGAATTCAGCCAAGTAACTCAAGCCAGTGATAGAGAAACAGTGAAAATACCATCCATGTGCTCAGAAAACATTCATTGAGCACCGGCAGACTGTGGGCCCGGGTCTGAGGCTTGGGGCCCTGGAGGGAGGTGGACGCACGGGGCCTGTGGGCCGCAGAGGCTGGGATTTCGCCTCAGTGCTGCCAAGCGCTGCGAGAAGGGGCCGGAAGCACTGCGTGGAGCAGGGGCCGCCCTGGCCTGGTTTCCTGGAGAAAAGAGGCGCAGAGCTGAGATCCAGCGTTGCGCAGGCATTACCCAGCTGCCGGAGACAGGGATGAAAAGAGCCGTGAGGCACAGGGCATGACTGGAGAATGAGAGATGGCCAGCGGAGCCAGAGTGCAGGCTAGTTCTAGAGGCACGAAGGCTGAGACGGGCAGTCACGAAGGTGATATGAGCAGGGATTGCTTACTAAGCACCAGGCATTGTCCGAAGGCCTTTGTACACACTGATGATCTCTCATGCCGACCTCGAGAAGTAGGTACCATCGCCATCCCCATTTACTGGTGAGGAAACTGAGGTGAGAGAAGAAACCATCCACGCCCACAGCTTACTGTCAGCAGAGCTGCGGCTTTCTTGTCCCCTATTCTGCATCCGTGACTTTACTACTGCAGGAAATTCTTGCCCAGGAAGATGAAGTTGTAAATAACTTCATGGTTTGTTTTCAGAATGCCCTGAAAAATCCCATTATCTGAACAATAGACCACTTTGACTTTCTCTCCAAAGGGTGAACAATTCCTTCTAAGACAGAGAGATTGCTTGACTGGGCTCATCGAAGGGCTGTGTTTTCTTCAAGGACTTGTTTTACAACTCCTTCTTGTTGGATCCACCAATCCTAAACTATTACAACACAGATTTTGCGTGGATAGATCTATCTTGAACCGGACCACCCAAACCTCGTAAATAATCCAGCTTTGCCTTTCCCCTCCTGAGGCCAGTCTGTAGAGCTGTGCCCCTCCCCTCTCCCATGCAGTAAACAATACGCTTGGTTTTGCTGGAGTGGCAGTGGATTCTGGCCGTCTCTTTGGGGAGTCAGCCGTCAGCAGAGGCTGAGTAACTTGTTCCAGGTCACGTGGCCGGTGAGTGAGGGAGCCAGGATGTGCTCCTTATACTGTAGCTCCAGCATCTGTGCTCATAAGTGCTGCACCTGCCAGCGCATCAGAATCAGGAGGAGCTTGTAGTCCCTGTGTCCCTGGTGCGACCATGCGCCTCACCCCTGCCTGACCCTCTCTGGGATGGGCAGCCAGCCTCTTGGAGGCAGCTGTACAGCTGCTGGGAGCCGTCGTTCAAGGCGTGTGGCACAGCAGAAGGAACGGGGTTCTGGATTGGGACAGATCCAGCTCGTTTATTGACCAGCTGTGTGACTTTGAGCAAGTGACCCAACCTCTCTGAACTTTGGGTCTCCCAGGTGCACAGTAAGGATGTTGGCTCAAGGCCTGGCACACGGCAGGTGGTTAAATAAGTTTACTGCTGCTTGCTTACATGGACTTGCTATCTGCTTCTCTGATCGATCCCCTCCCCACCCCTCACTACTCAACTCGCTGTTTCAACAAGCATGGACTGGTCCCCAGAAGTCGGAAAGTTCTAGAATTTTAACCGAATCTCTCCTCCCTGAGCTCTTTCATCCCTTTGACTTTGGTCCTCAGGTTAGTGCAGCTGGAGCAGTAAACCCCAGAGAGAGCCACTGCCTTGGCCCTTTCGGGTCTGGAGTTCTCTGCTTCTGTAACTTGCAGGTGGAAACACCCTCGTTCTTGAAGATGGGCTCATGGCACCGTGAAAGGAGCACTGGACAAGGAGTCTGGAGACCCAGGGGCCTTGCCCCGGTTGCTACACAGCCGCTGTGTGCCTGCCCTCTCTGCCCATCGGTTTCTTCTTTTGGGAATTGAGGAAACGGCCTTCAGCTTGGTCTCTGAGGGACACGCTCCCCAGCCACATACATCTCCAGGTCCTGTCCCTTGCCCAGGTAGGCGGGGATTTGCCGGATCCCACTGTGGCCAAGACACAAGCAGACCAGGGAAGGGGCCCGAGGAAGCAGGCAGAGCTGGAGGAGAAGGGCCGGGAGGCATGCATGTGGTCCTAGGAGGCCGAGGTGAACCAGGCTGGAGCACCGGGGAGAAGCGGGCAATGACGGCCTCTCCTGCCCGTCCAGCTGCTCCGCCCGGCAGGCGTGCCTCTTCTGGCAGGAGCCTGGCGTACATGCAGAGGGTGGGTCCTGCTTCCAGGAGGGTCGGATGGTATCACAGTCGCCAAGGCATTTTGATTAAGACTGTGCTCCCAGTTCCACCCCCAAACTGCAGACATGAACGAAAGCCATCTGAATTCCCAGGGCAGCGAAAAATGCTGGTCCTTAACGCCAAACAAATGAGGAAGTGTTTCCCCGTTTAAATGTCCCTTTTGTCAAGCAGCCGAGGTCTTAGAGCGCCGCTATCAGTTAGCACAGAATAACGCAAATGCCCTTGGCCCTTACAGGAGGGTCTTCTCTCTCTGTGTCTCTAAGACTGGTCTCCTTTCTGCTAAGCGTGTTTCCTCCAGCGGCCTCTGTGTCTTTTTGGTAGCTCCTCTTCCGTTCCCTACAGACAGCAGTTCCACCACGAGGTCAGGGTGTAGAGGAAAGCTTGTACAAGGTGCTTGGAGCTGTCTGAGCCTGGGTTCAAATCTTAGCTCACAAAGTAGCTGGGGGGAGGGGAGGCTCTCTGAGCCTTGTTCTGAGCCGTGTCAGAATCTGGGGGTGCATGCCTGCGCTCCACATCTCTGTACCAGCGGATGGGGGCAACGCGGGGCTGACATCCATCTTGTGGGGAAAGGTCTTCCTTATGGGGTTATTTTGAGGATCCCAGGTGATTTCTAGAATGCCAGCACAATCTCTGGCCGTGGAAGTTTCTCAGCAAATGGAAGATTAAAAAGGAGAAGTGGGTGCTGGCTTTGGCAGCACAGACACTAAAATTGGAACAATACAGAGAAGATGATCACGTCCCCTGGGCAAGAATGAATGCAAATGCGTGCAGGGTTCCATATTTTTAGGCAAGGAGTTAATAATAGGGTGGTATATGGGAATCCTGCATTTTATACGTGTTTGTTCTGTAAACCCACGACTTCTCTAATTATAGAAAAAGAGCTCGGACAAACTTAGAAAAAAGTGGGAGGGAAACAATGCAAGGAAAGATGAGGAATTAGGACACCTTGTGCTTTTTAATCCTGGGTATAGAAAGAGTCTGAGAGAAGAACCATAGAATTACAGTGTTTTCATGTACTTCTTGTCTTTTTATATTGATTTGTCTTACTGTGCAAATTACAAATACTCAAAATGAAGAGCCTAGTTCTTACATTTCCTTGGGGCTTCTCTTGATGACTTATGTTAGTTTTCTTCAAAGTGGGTACATTTTATCTCCAATTGCTGATTCCCCCTTTACTAGTCTCTGAAGATATATGGCTCCAGAACTGAATTAACTGCTTCCAAATATATTTTAAAAGAGGTTTCAATGAAAGCAAGCCATTTAATTTTCCTGTCCTAAATGATCTGCATTGCTATGCTAAGCCCACGTTTAAGGAAGTCACCATTAAGAGAGTAGATTTCAATGTTAAAACTAGATGTACCTAAAATGCATTCATTATATAATTATTTACGGGGGGATGGTATTACATTTTTATTTTTATTTTATTTTTATTTTTTTTAAAGATTTATTTTTATTTATTTAATTCCCCTCCCCTCCCCCGGTTGTCTGTTTTCTGTGTCTATTTGCTGCGTCTTGTTTCTTTGTCCGCTTCTGTTGTCGTCAGTGGCACGGGAAGTGTGGGCGGCGCCATTCCTCAGCAGGCTGCTCCCTCCTTCACGCTGGGCGGCTTTCCTCATGGGTGCACTCCTTGCACGTGGGGCTCCCCTATGCGGGGGACACCCCTGCGTGGCAGGGCACTCCTTGCACGCATCAGCACTGTGCATGGGCCAGCTCCACACGGGTCAAGGAGGCCCGGGGCTTGAACCGCGGACCTCCCATGTGGTAGACGGACGCCCTAACCACTGGGCCAAGTCTGTTTCCCGGTATTATTTTTAACTGAGAATAAGGGACATGGAAAAATTGGTTCAGAAGAGCAATGGACATGCTCAGGGGGAATTTTCCGTTGCAGACCAGGCCATGGCAGAGGAGAGAGAACATACAGGACTGGGCCACACTACTGAATAAAAATGACTGCCCGCAGAGGCCGTCAGTGAGAGCCGCGGGTGTGGGACCGCGGGGTGGCGTGTAAGCGGGTAGAGCTTCACCTCAATTCCCAGGTTCCAGGTCTACTTTTCAACTTTCAGTCCATGGAAAACTCTGGAAAGCTCTTTGGAAAGTTGAAAAGCCTGAGTTAGTAACGACCGCCCCGAGCCTCCATCTACCTGGCAGAAGAGGATGACAATGTGTGCTTCATAGTGTTACAGTCAAATGAGAAGAAGTGGCACTTTCCTGGCATGTGCTAGAAGTTAGAAGAGGCTCGGAGGCTTCCATCCTGCACAGCAGTGCCTCTGGCATCTGCAAGGACAAACACACAAACCCATACGTCCAGGATTTATATCTAGGATTTTTTTACTGTAAGCGTCAGAAAACAGTTGCTCCGGTAATGACCGAAATCCAAATTTAAATATAAATAGGAAAACAATGTCACCACCCCAAAACCCTGGCCTTTTCCTTTCTCAGGGGCGTGGTGGGAAGGGTCTGTGCCCAGGAAATCCCTGACAGCCTGCTTTTAAGAAGGACTGAGCCCTTTCCCTACGGCCTTGGAAAGAGTTGTGCTTTCTGGGAACACCTTGCATCCATTTACTCCTCCCAAACTTTGGGAAACAGGGAGGGTCATATTCTTGTTAAAGCCCATTTTTCACACGAGAAGACTGACATGGAAATAATCTGTGCAAAACACACAGACATTGTGTGGTGGAACTGAGCAGAAATGGGCAGGTTGGGTAGAAGTTGGCATCAGAGCCGGCGGTAGTGGGCACTTGAGCTGGCAGAAGTGGGTGCCCGAGTTGGGTGGAAATGGGCACCTGAGCTGGTGGAAGCGGGTATCTGAACTGGGTGGAGTGCGCTTCTCAGCTCCCAGTGCATGGAGACGAGCCAGCCCGCAGGCACGTAACGTGGGTGTCACCCCAGAATTGTCCGTTCCCCACTGCTCCTCCACATCCTCTCCCCGTGGGCTCAGACCCACCACTGCACAGCCCTCTTCACTCCCTCTCCCCCTCCCTCCGTGCCCACTGCATCCAGGAGATTCTCCTCCTTGGATTCACCGCTGCTGCTCGCTTTGGGCTCACCCAAGCCTTGGGAGCCTCTGACCACCTGTTCACGTATTCCCCCCTCCACCATGCTGCTTGGAGCTTCCTGAACTTATCAAGCTCTCTCACGCCCCTGCGCCGCTGCAGCGCTGAGCCTTCAATAGAAACCAGCCCTTTCCTGGCTCTCCCGCGTGCGGAAGACGCCCCTCAGAGAAGCCTCCTGAACGCCCAGGCTGGGGACACGCCCTGCGCCCTGGAGCCCGTGCCCCCTGCCCTTCCCCAGCCGTGGCTCTCCCTGCTCCAAGGCCATTTCGCCTGTGCTGTCGTTCGTAAGCTGCTTAGGGAGATACCATGAATCCACTGGCTTTAACAGCAGGATTTAGGGGAGCCGACGTGGCTCCGTGGTTGAGCTCTGGATTCCTACGCATGAGATCCTGGGTTCAGCCCCTGGCCCCTGAAAAACAAAGCCCAAAACAATGGGATTTTATTACTTTATAAGCTGTGAAAATGTCCAGATCAAGGCATCATCAACCATCAGGGTGATGCTTTCTTCCCAAAGACCGGCTGCCGGCCACCCTGGACTCCTGTCGCATAGGGCCGCGTCTGCTCGCCTCTCCCTTTCCTTCCAGGTTTTGTTGCTTCCAGCTTCTTGCTCCCGAGGCTTTTCCTTCTCTTGGTCTGAAATTCTTTCTTTTATAAAGGACTCTAGTAAGAGGATTAAGAGTCCCCCCCCCCTCCGCAAATGAGGTGGGCCACACCTTAAGATCCTTTTCACCAAAGATCCCACAGGAATGGGTTAACCGTCAGAGCACACGTTTTGGGGTACACTCAACTCCAGACCATCACAGTCTGTTTGCATTTGCCTCTTGGGCTGGGAGGGAGAACAATTTCTCCCAGGGCTGGTATGGCCGAGGTCAGCCTCCTTCCAGCCCAAGCTGCCGGCTCCAAGCAGGACGCTCCTGTAGGCTTAAGGAGACAAGAGGTTTTGGGGTCTGGGCCGTGGGCCCCTGTGGGTCTGCGGTGGACTGAAGGAGGGGAAGTGAACCAAACCTGTAGGTTGGACCTACAGCGCCAGCAAGTGCTGGCCGGGAAACAGCCCAGCGAACACCAGGGGCAGCGTGCATTGACCTGGTTGGACCACGGCCTCCCCATCCCCCATGTACAGGTGGGGAAACTGAGGTCCAGCAGGCGTCCAGAGCCTTAGGGTCAGAGCTAGGACTCCAGACCAGGCCCCGGGTTCTCCATCTACATCTCTGACCTTCAACTCCCTTCATTTCAGCCTCTAGACGCTGGTGGAGAGAGAGCGCCCAGGACGAGGCAAAAGTCCCTTCCACGGGCAGCGCCAGGGAAACTCTGTTTTCTAGCACCATCAGTGACTCCCTGGGGACCTGGGTGTCCCCAGGGTGGACATCCAGGCCAGGAAGTTGGGGGGGGGACTTGCCATCGCTCTGATTGGAGCCAGTTTTCGGATACTCTTCCGCAAGCCCTGCTCCTGCGGGGGCCTTTGCCTGGGTTCTCACCTCCCCTGTGCTCCCTTCAGAGGCAGGACACCTGTGCGGGACCCTCGAGGGAGCTGGGCGCGCCTGCCCTGCCTCTTGCCTTGGGACTAGCCGAGGCTGGGGGCACCTGCCGGGCCCGCGCTGCTGGGACCAGATCAGGAGACACGGACATTCTGGGGAGAGCAGGAGACGTCGGGAGGCCAGACTCAGCCAGTGATGGGGGGCGCTGAGCCCCAGAAGACGGGGAGCCGGGGGTGGGGGGTGGGGAGTGGGGTGGGGCTGCATCCTGGCGTGCTGCCCGGGGGACACACCTCCGTCCAGCAGGAAGGAGCGGGCACAGTCAAATGAGAATAATCGAGGATGCTTTAATAAAGAGACTATCTACACAGGGGCGGGCGTAGGGGTGGTGCAGCCTCCCGGGCCCTCAGACCTTCGGAGCTCTTCCCGCCTAGAGTCCTGGAATCCAGAGACCTGAAAGCGTGTCCTGTAGGAAAGGCAGCCGTGGCCCATTAGAAGGAGACGGCTGCGCCCTGGGCCTAAGGAAAGGGCACAGTGGGGGGCGGCTCCTCCGTTCTTCCGAGTCCTCCGATCCCGTTGCTCTCCTGCGGGCGAAAGGCCATGGGCACCGCCTGTCCAGCTCGCGGGACAGCCCAGGGTGGAGGGCAGGTCTGCAGGGGCCACGACGGCCAAGTCAGGGGCGCCCACGCGCCGGGACGGGAGGCCCCGAGCTCCACTGCCTCTGTGGCCTCGGCCCCGGATGGGCCTGGTCCCCCTTGGGGTGGGGAGGCGGGGGGTGGAGGGACCCCCGCTCTGCTGGGGCGCTGGACCTCGGGGAGGCAGCCAGAGCTCGGGCCTCCAGGACCTGCTGCCCTCAGGCGCCCCGGAAGCAGACCCAGGCTCCCCCACCTCGGGGGGCTTCCATTCTCACGGGGCCCTGTACCTTTTCTTCTGGCGGGATCTTCTTCTTGCGCCAGAAAAAGTAATAATACCTGGGCCAGGAAACAGGATGGACGTGGGGTCAGTGGGGAGCAGGTCTGGCCCCGGCCGGGGGCCCCGGGGCTGGGAGACGGCACTCACCCACCTCCAGCCACGGCTGCCAGGCACAGGAAAGCCGCGGTGCCGACGAGCCAGGTGACGACTCCGGGCTTCCAGGCTGGGGGGCGAGAGCGGGGTCCGGGGTTGGGAGGGCAGACAGGGCCGTCGGCCCAGAGAGAGGGCCACACACTCATCTCTCCATCCTTCCATTTGGGCACTTGTTTGCTTATTTGCAAGCGCCCATTGAGCACCCACTGTGTGCCAAGCCCAGGGCCAGGTGCAGTCCTCTACAGGGCTGGGTGCAGTCCTCTACAGAAGAGGAGACACGGCCTCTGCTCTCCAGGAGGGGCAAGCAGACAATTAGGCTGCAGCGTCCCGCGACTCGTGCTGGGACACAGCTAGGGAAGGAACAGGAGGAGGGGCGACAGGTCTCTGTGGGGGTGGTTGAGGAGGGCCGCTTAGGAAACAAGACTCTGGGATGGACTTAGAAAGATGTAGAGGGTTCTGGTCACCCGACGGCCAGAGGGAAGAGGTGGGAAGAGGGGGGCTGCGGAGGTGACCAGGGGCTGCTCGTGTATGGGCCTCCTGAGGAGGGTGGACTTCAGCTGGGGGCAGCAGGGAGCCACTGACGGTTATAAACAGGGGGTGCATGGGTGGGTTTGCTCCTGGAGAAGGCGTGGTTGCAGGGTGAGAGGCAACCAGAAGGAGCAGGGAGGCCAGTTAGGAGAGGCCACCAGCATCCAGATGAGAAGGGAGAAAGCCTGCACAAGAGCGGTGGAAGCCAGAATGAGGACACGGGAGCACTTTTAGGAACGCTGTAACGAGACTTGGCGATCGCATGCGTTGAGTCAAGGGGAGGGAGGCCCCTGGCTCAGGCGATGGAGGGCTGGAGGGGGGCCATTTGCTGGGGGTATCTGAAGGAAGAGCAGGTTGGGGGTGTGTGTGGGGACGAGTTGGGGTGTGCTTCTGGGCATTCTGATTCTGAGCACCCAATAATAGACCCCCGGGGGCCATGCCCTCGATGTGCGTGTGTGTCTGTGGTTGTGAAGCTGGACAAGTAAAAAAATCCTGAAATCCTGAGAGCTTGCCTTCCCCCAGGGTGGGAACAAAGAGCAGGGAGAGTTCGGAACCAGAGAGAAGAAAGGCAATGCCGAAGGAAACGAGGGGGTCGGAGAGGGAGGCCACTGACCTGGGCAGAGGGTAGGGTCGTGGCAGGAGAGGTGGTGCTGCCTGCAGCTGATACAGTTGGTGACCTTCATCTGGAAGTGCAGCTCTACGAAGGCGGGATGGGCGGGGGGGCCTTAGAGGGAGCCGGGTGCCCCTCCTCCCTGGCCCCGACCCCTGCCCGGAGATACTCACCACAGGATTTGTTGCAGGCTGCCCGGGAGGGTGAGAGGGTAGAGAGACTCAGCTGCTGGGGAGGCAGACAGAGCTGGGAGCGCTGGGAGCAGGGAGAGGAGCTGGGGAAGGCGTGGAGGGAGGAGAAGGCAGGGATGGGGTTCTGGGAGGGAGGGGCCCAGGGCAGGCCAGAGGAGATTCCAGCGAGGGGTGGGTGCCTGGACCCCTGGGATCAGGAGGGTGGCTGGCAGAGGAGGCCAGCCCCAACTCCTACCCTTCTCCTTTAGCTCCTTGGATAACTTGTTCAGTCTGTCCAGAAAGACCTTCTTGCTGTTGTCGACCTCAAGCAAGAGCGGTGCTTTATCTGGGAGGAGGTAAGACGGAAAGGGCTCTGTCATTATCGTTTCCCTTTCATAAGTGACATCGGTTACATAACTTGCTCCAGATTGGGCGTTTCTAAAAACACAGAAACTCTGGAAGGCCCGCAGACGCTTGCTCTGTCCATCTCCCAGCACCTCCCGACCCCCGGTCCAAAGGCCCCTCTGGGAATGCCTCGCAGGGCTGAGCTTCGCCAACCGACCCCCCCGCGACCCAAGGCTCTCACTTCCTCACCGTCCCGTAAGGTCATGATGACTTCGTCTATGTGCTTGAAGAACCTGGCCATCTCTTCTTCCAGGTGGTCCCGAGCTGAGGGCGGGGACCCCATGAGGCCGCCGGGGTCCCAGCCCAGGGAATGAGGCCACCCCCGCCTATGGCCCCTGGCCAGGCCTCACCGAGATACCAGGGTGCGGTGTGGAGGTGCTGCTCCAGGAAGAGGGCGTGGAGGCTTTGGGAGAGCTCCACGGGGGGCCCCGGGGTGCCCCAGAGCACCTGCAGGTCGTAGTCCATCAGGGCAGGCAGCGCCTCCCAGCACTGGAGGCAGTTCTTCGCGCCGGCGGCGGGCAGCAGGCAACACAGCACGAGAAGCAGCATCTTCTGGGCCCTTCCCGCTGGCCTCCCGCCCTGCCTGGTGGTTCTCCTCGGAATGCTGGTGCCTTGTCCCCGCATTCTTTTTGCAGAACAGAAGTAAATTCCAAAAGGGAGTCAGCCGTGATGTCACCGCAGGAACCCAGGCTTGGGCAGGGGAAAGCCAAGTCAGGGCCTTGGCAGCCTTCCCTGGGAGAGGGAGCGGCGGCTGCTCGCCGGGGCGGGTTGTCCTGAGGGTTAGAGAGCGGCCCCGTGGGCCTGCTGGTCCTCAGCCAGCACCGCTACGTTTTGCTGGCACGGGACAGTTCCTCAGGACGGGAATCTGGGAGGCTGGGAAGGGTCAGCTGAAGAACTTGAATCTCTGCACGCTTTTCCTTATAGAAGGGGTCAGATAGGTGAAAAGCTTCTGGAAAATACATTTTTCTTAGGGTGGTAACCCTTCAGCTCTCTTGCGGCTGGCCGAAGTCAGAGGGGCTGGGCCTCTCCTCCCATCCCAGAGGGTGTCGACGGGGCTCCAGGCAGCAGTCCGTGGAATTCCCAAGATGACTCAGAGGAGCCTAAGCCCACCGCACTGAAGAGGGCCCCAGGAGGCCAGCAGTCCAGCGGTTTGGCTTTCCCTGAGCAAAGAAAGGCCTGGAAGAGTGGGCGGTCAAGGTCAGCTCCTGGGAGGGGTGGGCTCCTTTTCTGCCTTCCTTTGGTTTCCTTTACCCTCTTCTGCTTTCCTTCCTCCCTCAAACTGGACTTAGTGAGCTCTAAGACTTGGGTTTGGTTTTGAGGGCGACCTCATCAGAGTGTTCTTGCGTGCTTTGGTTCTAGACCATCAGGAAACCCAAGCTTGGGTATCTAGTTTTCTATGAGATGTTTTTGAACTGGGTAGAATTTTTCTCTGAGGTTTGGGGCTAAAACCCGAAAGTATGCTTGTGTCCTTTTCTTCAGTTTATGCTTTTCCTTTGGGGAAATTGTGAGAAAGGCAAGAGTAGGGTGTGACTTTTTCCCTGGTCCATTATCATTTCAATTGACCCCACAACCTTAGCATCTATTGGCTAAAGTATTATCAACCCTTTGCAGTGGCATTTAAACATAGAATCCCAAAGACTATAGGCTGGGGAAGCCTTTGAAATCTAACCCCTGCCTGTTGTTGGTAGCTCTTTTCTGTTAGCTTTCGAGTCTCTACCATGTGCCCTGATTGCTCCATTTATTTTGAATTCATTTGTATTCTGGGGGGATGTAAGTTAGGAACTGAAATAATGGCAGCCCTTTCCTTTCTCAATATGCCTAGGTGTCAGACACTTCTTCCTAGGCTGAGACAACACCCAGCCTGTCCCAGCCATCTGGGCTCTCCGACGCCACAGGAGGGCTGTGTTTGAAGACAGGAATCAAGTGTTCCTTCTGCGGTCAAACATCTCTCCAGGCTGAGTTCCTTTAGATGCCCACCTTGGAATGTGGTTTCATGCAGCCCCCACCTGCTGGTTGCTTGCCTCTCAAACCATCCCTCCCCGTCTTTGGCAGAGACAGAATTTGCCACTGGATGACCTTTCTGTGTTTGCAAGTTTGCGAGTGAGACCCTCCTACTTCCTCTTTCAGTACAGACTTCCCCTTGCATCACGTTTTCCACTGCTACAACAACACCTGATCACCAACTTAGAGGTTTACAGCAATCCTTTTTTATCTCATGATGTCCACCTGTCAGAAGCTCGGGCACAGCTTCTGGGGTCTCCACGCAGGGTCTCACAGGATGAAACCATGGCATTGGCTGGCCTGGGTTCCTTTCTCACGCTTGGGGAAATTAGGTTTCTTGCCGTTGTAGGACGGGGGCTCCTGTTCCCTTGCTGGCTGTGCTGAGGGCTGCTCTCAGCAACCCTCAGGTCCCTGTCCTGGGCCCCTCTCAGGTCTTCAGTCTCTTCTTTCAGGAAGGGCCAGGTCCCTTGTATCAGGCCCAGGGTGATCTCCCTTTTCATGAACTCAGTGTAGACTGGTTGGGACTTTATATACACCTGCAAAATCTTCTCACCTTTGTGATACAAGGTAACCTAGTCATGGGAGTGACATCCATCATAGTCACACTCAAGGGGAGAGAATTTTACAGGGTTGTATGGAAGGCAGTGGTTCTTAGTGACTTTCTCAGAAGTCTACCAACCACATCCCTAAATCTCAAATATCTATCACTTGGGGCTGTCATGTTAGAAGCCCTCCCCCCACCATTAGTCACCTGCTTGGGTTAGGGAATTGTGTCTCCCAAAGTTTGCTGAATAGGAAAATAATTAAGCTAGCTGAAGGTACAGCACATAAGGCCATTACTACCTGTTCTAGTCGGCCAGTCTGCTGAAATGCAATATGCCAGAAATGGGATGACTTTTACAATGGGAATTTATTAACTTCCAAGTTCACAGTCCTGAGGTCATGAAAACATCCAAATCAAGGCATCATCAGGGTGATACTTTCTTCCTGAGACTGGTTTCCAGTGATCCTGGACTCCTCTGTCACATGGCAAGGCACATGGCAGCGTTTGCCGGTCTCTCCCTTTTCTTCTGGGTTTCATTGCTTCCAGCTTCTGCTTCTGTGGCTTTCTTTTCTCCCTCTCAGTTTTCATCCTGTTTATTTTTTATTTTATTTTAATTTTTATTTAAAGATTTATTTTATTTACTTCTCTCCCCTTCTCACCCCTGCATCATTTGCTCCCTTGTGTCCATTCACTGTGTGTTCCTCTGTGTCCACTTGCATTCTCGGCAGCACTGGCAATCTGTGTCCCTTTTTTGTTGCGTCATCTTGCTGCATCAGCTCTCCATGTGTGTGGCGCCACTCCTGGGCAGGCTGCACTTTTTGCGTGGGGCAACTCTCCTTGCAGGGCACACTCCTTGAGTGTGGGGTTCCCCTACCCAGGGACACCCCTGTGTGGCACGGCACTCCTTGCATGTGGCAGCACTGTGCGTGGATCAGCTCACCATGTGGGCCAGGAGGCCCTGGGTTTGAACCCTGGACCTCCTATATGATAGGTGGACATTCTGTCAGTTGAGTCACATCTGCTTCCCTCATCCTGTTTTTAAAAGAACTCCAGTAAGAGGATTAAGAACCACCCTGGGCCACAACTAAACTGAAGTTACTTAATTCAAAGGTCCTATTTACAATAGCTTTATACTCACAGGAATGAATTTGCCTGAAGGACATGATTTTCTGGGGTCCATATAACTTCAAACCATCACACTGCCCATTAACATTTTGGCATGGGTTCCCCTGACCCTGGCTTTTTTTTTTTTTAATACATTGTTTTTTAAAAAAATTTCTTTGTCTTTATTTTTTTTAATGTTACATTAAAAAAATATGAGGTCCACATATACCTCCCACCCCCCTCACCCCACTCCTCCCATAACCACAACCTCCTCCATCATCATGGGACATTCATCGCATTTGCTGAATACATCTCTGAGCACCGCTGCACCTCATGGTCAATGGTCCACATCATGGGCCACACTCTCCCACAGTCCACCCAGTGGGCCATGGGAGGACATACAATGTCCAGTAACCGTCCCTACAGCACCACCCAGGACAACTCCAAGTCCTGAAAACGCCCCCACATCACATCTCTTCCTCCCACTCCCCACCCTCAGCAGTGACCATGGCCACTTTCTCCATCTCGATGCTACATTTACTTCCATTACTAATCACAGTAGTTCCGTAGTAGAATACCAGTAAGTCCACTCTTGTCCATACTCTATTCCTCCATTCTGTGGACCCTGGGATGGTTATGTCCCCTCCACCTCTGTATAGAGAGGGTGCTTAGATTCCACTTGGATGATGGATGCAGTTCTCCTCTTGACTAAACAGGAGTCTCCTGGGAGATTCTGGGAAGATCTCTAGTCTGAGGCACAAGCTTTTGCTTTTAGGCACTGAGCTGTGGGACCTTGGGGCAGAGGAGGTGAGAGATCCAGGCAAAGTGGAGTGGTGCAAGGACCTAAGTCTTAGCAAAGTCCACCCCTGCATCAACTCACTAGCTTGGCAAGGCCACCTGGGAGGTCACTGGCCTGCACGTCCTGGCCAGTTGTTACAAGGGACCTTGGTTGAAAGGGTATTTGATAAATCCAAGAGATTGGCACCTGGCTGGTCAATGCCTTTACAAGGGATTGGATTCAGTTGTTTGAATTTTTAATAAAAAATTACAATGAAAATCCTCACCGGATGACCCATCATAAATGAAATATTCATTTCATTTTCTTTCTGGTTAAAACTTGTGTCTTGAAATGCTTTGTTGTATCTACTTAGAATGATCAATGGGGGCCCCTGGGGGTTTCTCCTGCAGAATTTGGTAGAAACATTAAAATTGCATGAAGCCACTCATGTAATTTTAATGACCATTAAAAGAATTTTGACTGGAATCGGAAAGAATTTAAAGTGAGACTCTGCTTCAGGGGAAGGTTGAAGCCGTGGTCCCTTGATGCTCAAGGAGAGAAAGGTCGCGGTCTGTGAAGCTCCCCTCCAGCCCGCTTGCTGGCCAGAGGCGTTCTCTGCACACGCAGCCGCGGCCTGAGGGTTTGCAGGACAGGGAGCTCCTGAGCTAGCTTCCTGGAGGGAAGCCCCTCCCAGCGTCTCCTTGCTGCTCCCAGGGACTCCTGCAGGGCCAGGGCCGGGCACCCTCCAGTAGGACTCCCTGCAGCCCCTCCCCTCCAGCCGGGAGCGGTGGAATCTGATAAGCACAAGCCGCCCTGTGCCATCCAGTTCAGCCCCCACCGCCCACTCGCCCTCCTTGAAACCTGCTCAGGTCTTCCTCCACAGCAATTTCCACATCCACTGCCCTCCCGTCGGCCCGGCACACGTTTGTGGTTCTCGTTAGGGGATTAGCTGGGCCTCCGTTGATCATTTAATATGCCATTAACCTGGATCACCCCAGACCATACCACCTGCTTCCAAAAATAGGGCCGCATCACAGTGACGTTTCTCTGTGGCCTCTGCGTCTGCGAGGCCTCTGTTCCTCTGGCATTAGTCCTCGGTGGTGGACGGGCCCTGCGTGGCTATGAACACAGGCGGGGCAGCTGCCCTGGGCCGCCTGCCCCTCTGGGAGGGGAGCTCCCGTGCCCCTCTGCACTCACCGGCTTGGCTGTCCCAGTCAGGGACGCAGCAGCAGCCCTGGCTCCCTGCTGGGAGTCCCAGCTCTCCCGAGGGTCCTGATGGGAGCCCGGACCCCCGATACTGCCCTGGAGAGGAGGGACGTGGCTGCTCTAACTCAGCCCCAAGCCCAAAGCAGAAGGTCCTGCATCGCGTCCCGAGGCCCTGCTCCTCCGTCTTGTCACGCCCTCTTTGGATGGAGGTGCGCAGCAGTCCTCGGAGCAGGCGTGCCCACCTCCCCTCTGCAGTGCTTACGGATCACCCCCTCTCCCCAGGCCCCTGGGTTCCCCAGGCAGAAAGCTGAGGCGCTCCCAGCGGGCGGGTCTGAATGCCAAGGCAACAGGGACAGGAAGGGGCAGGGGCTGCATTTACACTGGTCAAAGGCACTCTTTTTTTTTTTTAATTTATTTTTAAAAGATGCATAGATGACACAAAATGTTACATTAAAAAACATAAGAGGTTCTCATATGCCCCACTCCCCGTACTCTCCACTCCTCCCTCATCAACAACTTCTTTCATTAGTGTGGCACACCCATTGCATTTGATGAGTACATTTTGGAGCACTGCTGCACCACATGGATGATAGTTACACTGTAGTTTACACTCTCCCCCAGTCCGTTCAGTGGGTATGGCAGGATGTATAATGTCCTGCATCTGTCCATGCAACATCATTCAGGACAACTCCAAGTCCTGAAAGTGCCCCCACATCACACCTCCTTTTCCTCTCCCTGCCCTTGGCACCTCCCGAGGCCACTGTCTTCAAAGGCGGTCTGGATGGGCAGAGGCTCCAGGTCCCAGAGACTGGGCATTTGTTTTTCCTGGAGAAGGAGGAGCAGAGACAGAAGCAACCTGCGGGATGTGCTGGGGTGTTGCTGTGGAGTTCCCCCGAAACGCACACACACGCACATATGCCCACTCACGCACACACAGACGCACACTGGCACACACTCATACACCGCCGCACGCTTGCACACACACACGCTCATACACTAGCACTCACACACACTCTGGGGAATGGAGCTCCCTTCCTGCAGTCTGCTGAGCTGGTGCCAGGGCTTCTCTAGGTGAACGCCTGAGGCAGGGTCAGAGGCCGATGCCAGGAGACACGGGGTGTCTTTGAAGGACAAAGGGGCCTCCCTGCCCAGGCCTGCCGACACCCTTCTCTGCTATCATGGGGTCTCACGTTCAGGAAAGAATGAGGCTCCAGTCTTCCAACAGCTATCTCTCGGGACTGGTGACACCCAGAGCCCCCTGGCCTGGTTGGGTGCCAGCCCCTCATCCCTGGACAGACAGAGGTCCCTGGGCGGGGCGGGGCCATGCAGCAGGGAGGCGCACTGCTGAAGGTTTAGAGGGGTCCGCCTCTGAATCTCGCTAGTCCCACCTCTTCCCTTCCAGGGTGTGGCAGATGGCGTTTTTCCAAAGAGGATGGCAACGATTTCCCCCACTTTTCTGCAATGCAAATTGGCCACTTCCCCATAAGAAGTGGTCTGATTCCCTTTCTTTCTTACTTTTTTTTTTTCAGGAGGCACTGGGGGGACTGAACACGGGAGCTCGTACATAGGAGGCGGGCACTCAACCAACGGAGGTACACCTGCTCCCCATAATTCCCTTCCATCTGATCTGGGCTGGCCTGAGTGACTTGCCTGTAATTAACAGAGTGCAGTAAAAGTGATTCTTTGTGACTCCCAAGGCCAGGTCAGGGCAAGCGTGCTCTCCAGGTGTCACTCTTGGGCTCCTTCTTGGAACCCAGCCGACACCTGGAAAAAGCTTAAGCCACGTGGACAGGCTCTGGTGGGCTGTCCCACCTTGGAATCATGCCAGCCCAGATACCAACCTGCGAGAGAAGAAGCTTCCAGAGGCTACCAGCCCCAGCAGGTATCCTCCAGTCTTCTGAGTTTAGCCTCCAGGTGTTGTGGAGCAGAGAAAAGCCAATGCCTGCCCCGAGCCCGCGGGCAGGGCTCCATGTAGCCTTGCCCAGCACACTGGGAAGGGGCTCCCCTTCACTCGTGGTGCGGGGGTGATGGCTCTCGGCCAAGCAGATGGTACATCAGGGCATGAAACCAACTTAGGGGGGTCTTGGGGACTGGCGCATGGAGGAGTTTTGGATCTCCAGGTGGATTCTGGTGCAGCAAACCCAGTTAGCCACACGGAGGACCACAGACCCCATTCGGAGGCTGTGCCACTCCCACCTGCCACCCCCACGGAAGCAGCAGGGAGATGGAGAGTGCGCTGCGACAGTCCCTCCTTGTGGCTTGGGTTCCAGAAAGAAGGCTCCTGTTGTACAGAGAGGAGGAAGCCAGGGAACAGATGTGCACGCTGTCTTTGACGAGCTAGATCTGGATTTGAAATCTTGGTCTGATATTTCCTCGCTGTGTCATCCTGGCCAGTCGCTTCAAGTCTCTGAGCCTCATCGTTAAAATGGGTGTATCTGTTTCCTGGCTGCTGAAACACATACCACGCAGGGGGTCGCCTTAACGACGGGAGTTTCCTGGCTCAGGGTTTCAGAGGCTGGAGGCCTGGCCTCCCCACGGCGCCCGGATCTTCCGGCTGCCAGCTGTCTTGGGGCTTCCGCGGCTTTTCCCCTCATGGGGCGTCTCCTTCTCCTCGGTTCCTTCGGCTTTGACTCCCGGCTGCTCCCCGCGGCTTCCTTGTCTGTGGCCCTCCCTAAGAGACTCCAGGGGCAGGGCTAAGGCCCTTCCCGGGTCAGCTGGGCCACCGCTTGCCTGAAGTCCCGCACTGAAAGGCCCTAGTTGCAGTGCGTTCACGCCGAGAGGGATGGCTGAGATGGAGCCTCTTCTCCTGGGGTGCTTAGGCCAAGCTCCCACGAGGGGCGGCTAGCGCTCCGTCTTCTGAGAGGGTTGTGAAGAGGCAGGTCCGGTGCTTAGCCTGATGGACGTGCCAAAGTCCTTCGTCTTCTCTTTGGGGAACCTGCAGGCGCCGGCCCAACTGCTGAGTGCGGCAGCTAAGCAGTGAGCTGCCGACTGCTCCACTTCCGACAGGAGATCACAGCACAGGCCCGTCCATGTGCCTGGTCCTCCGTACACCAGCGTGCCAGGGGCACTGGGACGGACCCAGCTGCAAGACAGGGCAGCCATGCGTCGGCCACCCTCAAGAGAGCCTGCTGGAGGCCCTGAGCAGCAAGGGCCAGACGAGGCGGCCTGCCCGAGCACGTGGGCTTCCTCCTGCTGGGAGCGGCCCCGTGCCGTGGCCCACCGTATGGGCATACACACTCGTGTGCACACTCACCTCACACACCCACACACACTAATGCACTCTCACACCAAACACCCGTACACACACATCCATACACACTCGTGTGCACACTCACACACCCATACACACATTCATGCACACTCACACCAAACACCCATACACACATCCATACACACACTCATGCACACTCACACCACACATCCATACACACGCACACACATCACACAGCAATACACACTCATGAACACTCACACCACACACCTATACACGCTTATGCACACACTCACAAACCCCACACTCATACACACTCATGCACACACACTTCACACACCTGTACATACTCACACATTACACACCCATACACATATCACATGCGCACTTACACATATCACATGCCCATATACACCCACAACTCACATGCACACTCACACACTGCTATACACACATTCATACACACAAATACTCATACACACACTCATAAATACACTTACACACTCTGTGACAGTTTGAATTTGGTGACTCCCCAAAAGGTATTGTTGTGGAATTTAAGAGAAGTTCAATTATTTGAGTATAGAGAGGCCAGGACTCAGGAATGATTTTGAGAAGGAAAAATGGTTTATTGACGGCCGGCCGGACTCGGGAGCTTTCAGTTTGAATCCCGAGCCCTGAACAAGATTTTCAAACATCTTTTATACAGAGAGGAAAGGCCAAATGGTCCCTTTGTTTCAGTTCTCAATAGGCTTCAATTAGCATATATCTTCCACATCTTAGGTAAGCTTTTAGCTTGGACTCCAGACATTCTAGATAAGCTTTTAGCATATTTGGTTTTTGCATTTCCCCTAAATACTTAAAGTTTATAGCCCCCGCATTGTTAAACATTTCCTGGGACTGGAGCCGCTGCCAGTCCCCAAGGGCAGGACTGCAGCCCCCCACCGTTCCACACCCACAAGTCAAACAACTTAGTTATCTCTGAAGAGACAAAGAGCCTTCCACTCATAGCCCACATCAGTATAGGTTGTGTTTTTGAACTGATCCATTCCTGTGGGCATGAGATCCTTTTGCTTGGACCGCGTCGGTGAGGCGAGACTCACCCGAGCCTTGGCCCTTTTGCTGGGTCGGATATAAGGGGAGACACAGGGAAAGGAAGCCGCTGTATTTGGTCTTGAAATGCGAGAGAGAAACGAGATGTGCAAAGAGCTGGGGCTCAGGGAGAGACAAGCCACGTGTCTGAGAGCGCACAGCTGAGCTCAGGAAGAAGGCGGAGCAGCTGAGCCCAGAGAGGAGCTGGAAAGAGCTGCGCCCTGAGCCTGGCTGCCCTCAGCTGAGCTCCCGGAGCCGGAAGATTCTGGAGGGGAAGGCGGGACCTCGGTGGGGATCAGCGGCGTCTCGCTTTGCTGATGGCAGGGCCCTGAGAAGGCGGCTAGGTTGGAGCCTTGATGGGGACATTTCACTGCCTCAGAGCTGTAAGCCAGATAAGGCCCTTTATAAATGCCAACCTGGGAGCCAGGGTAGCTCGGTGGTTGAGCTCTGGCTTCCCATACAGGAGGTCCCGGGTTCAATCCCTGGCCCCGGTACCTCCAAAAAAAAGCCAGCCCATTTTGGATACTTTGCATTGGCAGGTCTTTGGCAGACTAAGAGAGACACACGCACTTACACTCGTGCATACAGACCTGTGTGCGCAGCCTGGTGCTGCTGCTCAGCCGGCGGCTAGCCAGCATGGAAATCTGGCTGCTATTGACGTCTGCACCCGCGAAACAGCCATTTAGCACCCATGTCTGCAGGACTCTGGAGCCAGAGCAAGTGGCCATCGATTTAGCAGGGGAGGTTGTGAAAGGTGGGCTGTGAGCCAGGCACAGGTGACTTAGAAGAGACTCAGACAGAGAAGACCCGCTCAAGGCGGCTGGGTGCAGCTTCTCCAGAGCTGGCTTCTCCAAGCCTCCTCAGCGTGATCCGCAGCAGCTGCTCTCCTTGGCGGGTGCAGCGTTGCTTATTGCAGGTCTGCTTCTTGCTTATTGCAGGTCTGCTTCCCGCCCAGGGCCATGCTGTGCACTCTGCAGAGAGGCGAGCGGCCAAGGAGCAGCTCTGTGACGATGGTGCCCGGCCCTGGAGCTTGCTGGGAGGACAGAACATGGACGGCAAGGAACGTGGAAGACAGCACGAGGGCCAGCTGTCGTTGGGGCCAGGTCATCGGCTCTGCAGCCAGTCGCAGGGCAGGCGGGGAGGGAGCCTGCCTCGAGGGTCCTGCTCTCTGTCCGGGTGTGGGATTTGGGTTCCGATAGGGGCTGCCTGCCAGCGTCTGCCCCTGCACCTCAGGTCCCAGTTCACTTCTGCACTCCCAGCTTGCTGACCCCTGCCATCGCCCGGAACGCAGCAGAGTGGTCAGCCAAGCGGAAACACAGTGGCTCAAGTCTGTCTGGGGGTCTCTGTTCTCATCTCCACGGCACCCTGGGCCTCTCGGCTCTCCTCCCGGACCCCTGGGGCTGCCTGCTTTCACCTCCTTCCTAGTCACAGCTGCTTTTTTGGAAAAGAGAGCAAAAAGCCGTCTGTCACTGACATCTTTTCTGCTGTGGTATTGGACTTCCTCGCTGCGGAATGAAGGGCCTGGTCCTCTGAGGTGAACTCAGTTAAGGGGGTGAAGGCATCATGTCTGGGAATCTGCTATGTGCCAGGTGCTTTAGCCGCATGATCGCATTTAATCTTTACAATATTTGTAGCAGTCAGGTAGGCGAGGCTGAGGTAACAAACACCCCTAAATAGCAGTGACTTTTAAAAACAACCTTAAGGACTAATTTCTCCTTTATTTCAGGTATCATGAGCTGAGGGGGTCCCTAAGAAGCCCCGGCCGATGGCTCGCTGCGGGTGGTGTGCGAAGCAGGGCTCCAGGGTCCGGCTCACATCTGACCCAAGTCTTTCTCCCCGTCTTGCTACCTGACCTCTCCCATGAGCAAAGACGCCATCTGGAAGGGGCGACGTGGGCAGGGCAGAAGCTGCTCAGTTTGGCAACCAGCGTGGACGTGCACCGCGGGCAGTGAGGACAGCGTGAGCGCGTGGAGCTCGCTGACGGGGTGCGACCTGTGCTGGGTCAATGGTCACAGTTGCGGGCAAGCCGTGGCAAAACAGCTGGGAAAACTCCAGCTCTCCCAGGCGCAAGGGCCCCGCTCCAGCTGAATCATTTTATTCTCTCCGTTTTCTAATCTTTTTTTAATCAAAAGTCATTTACAGGAATTTACATTTTAAAAAGGGCTTTGAACCCTCACAAAGCCCCAGCCTAGAGAGGAGTGCGCAGCGTGTCCTGGGGAAATCTGAAGAAGAAACGCTCAGGAGCGGCAGTGACATTGTTGCCGTCCTTTCCGGGTTGCCCCCTGCCCCGCCCCTGCAGAACTCTCTGCAGCTCAGCTGGAGGGCAACTGAGTCAGGGAAGGAAGGGGGCTGGGGGCTTCATCTCCCGGGACCTGCTGCAGGGGTGAGCTCCTGCGGGTTCTGCATGTGCGGAAACCAGGGCTCAGAGAAGGTGGGTGGAGAATGAGAGAGTCGAAGGTCAGCTCCGTCCTGAGCCCCTGCCCTTCGCCACCCTCACTGACCCGGGGCAGCTCTTCCAGAAGGCCTGGAGGGGTTTCAGCTCCCACAGGCCCTTGGGGCCCAGTGAGGCCCTCGGCGTGTCTGCTCTGAGCCCGGGGTAGGGCCCTTCGGCTTGGAGGCTCCAGGAGCCCTGGGGTGGCAGGAGGCGGTGGCCAGGACACGGGAAGGTTCTTTTGATGAGGGAAGGTCACGAGTGGCCTGGAGGGAGGGCTTGTGGGTGTCACAGGAGCCCGTCCCTCCAAGCCCCTTCCCGTGGGTGTGTGCAGTGCAGGAAGCCAGGAACTTGACTTTTTTTTTTCCCCATCCTTAACAAATCAATTTTATTGATACGTATTAATAAAGCATATATTCATCCAAAGTGTACAGACAATTGTGTTCAATATGATCATACAGATGTGCATCCATTACTTCAATCACGTTAGAACATTTTCAGTATTCTAGTAATAATAGTAACAAACAACTACTAAACAAAACTCTTTCCAGACCCTATCGGGGTGCGTGCATGGAGGATGAAGGCTCCTTCTGCAGCAGGAGACCCCAGGGGTTTCCCTTTGCTTTTCCCTCAGCTGGCACGCCCCGCTACTTTTCCAGCTGTGGTGTGCTTTGCAGCGGCAAAGAACCAAACTCCACGAGCCCTGCTCCTCCTTCCCCACCGCTCCCAGCCCCGCCTCACGCCTGGGCTGCTTTACCGTTGCCCTGGGTTGTCCCCGTGTGGGAAAGGCACCCTCGCCTCCATTTTAAAGGTGGGGAAATGGAGGCCGAGGGCGATCGGAGTGGTTCGTCCACGCTCCCCAGTTAGCAACGTGCAGGGCAAGGCCAGCCTGCCAGCTCGCCCTCGTGGGGGGGGGGAGGGGAGCCCCGCGGCGCGCGTGTGCGTGGGGGTGCGGGCGCCTCCTGCCTGCCCTCCCAGCCCCTCCCGGGGAGGCAGCCCTGGGGACAGTGAGTTCTCTGGGGGAAGAAAGGCCCTCTCAAGACGGGCTGGAGATCCCTGAGCCAAGCTTTCGGGGCTCTCAAGACATCCCCGGCTTGGACTTGGGGTGGGGGGTGGGAGGCCCCCGAGGTGCACAGACTGGGAGCTCTGCTGTTGGGGTGGTGGGAGGGGGGAACCCCAGCCTTGGGGAGCTGGTTCCCCGCTGGTAGATTTCGGATCACTCAGATGTTTAGGGGATGGATGTTCTGACCCCTGGAGGCCCTGTTTTGTGTGGCAGGAGAACAGAACAGGGCTTAGGAGGGGGGCTCCAGGTCAGACTGGCTCAGGCAGGGGGGCTTGAGGCAGTACAGTCTCTAGCCAGCCCGCTAATGCCTATCTCCTAGGGGTACAGAGGGGATTATTTGGAATACTTCATGTAAAGCACTAAGCAGAGAAGCAAGCTCCGTCAACGCCAACTGTTAGTGTTATGAGTATTATAGTGAAATGGAGGGTAGTAAGCTCCGCAGCACCAGAGCTAATCAAGCAAGGTGCTCTGGAAGAGACTTCCACAGGGAGGGAAGGTTGACCCGGATCATGTTCCGGTCCCGGCATCGACTTTGATTCTGTCTTTGCTGAGCTGGGTGAGTTCGGGCAGGTCGCATGACCTCTTGGGACCTCAGTTTCCTCTTTTGTAAGCTCCTCTCTTCCTATGGAGATAGGACAACGATTCAAGCCAACACAGGGTCAGTTCAGGCGACTGAAGCACAGCATCTAAGAGCGAGGATGAGAAAGGGCTGCAGGGGGAGGGGCTGGGGTGGCTTTCCCAAGACGTGGGGTTCCGCAGAGCCCCTCGGGGGCTTCGATTTAAGGCTTTGCTCCAGGGCCCTTGGCCAGAAAACTCCGACTTCCCCACTCCACTCTGTTCCCTTTATTGGGCTCTGGTGTTCATTGAAGCAAATTGCACAAAAACTTCCTGCAAACGCCTGGTCATGTGGCTCAGAATTGGGCCCTGCAGGGTGATTAGAGCCATCCATCTTAATTATGCTGAAAACCACTTAGGCTCTTTACATAATAACACCTCATTTACAATTTCCCAACGTAGAGCTGAGCAGGGCAGGGCTCTCTCTCTTTGGGTTGAGTTTTCCCCTCAAGCCACATTTCCTCCTTCACCCTACCTTGGTGGGAGGGTGGGCTGGGTGTTGAACTTCCCCTTTCCTAGTGGACTTTGGGCTCGTCACACCAGCAACTTGTTTAACCCTTAGCACAATCCCTCGTGGTCCATGTGTATTCATCAGCATTAGACAGATGAAGCTCAGAGAGGCTAAGCGACTTGCCAAAGGGAATACAGCCAAGAGGTGGTGTCTCGAAGAAGGAATGCTCAGCTCTGTTTGCCATTGGCTTGTCTAGAGAAGCCTCCATCTCCCCTTTTTCCCACAGTCCCAGTTTCAATTCCCTGGTTTCCAGGAAGAAGGGATGAGAAGAAATTATTCCCTTACCTAAGGCAATCTCTGATTGAGGCCCAGAAAACTTGCAGACACTATACACACAAATACCACACATGCAAACACATACATCAGCACATGGACATGCACAAGCATATGTGCGTACGCACACGAACGCAATGCACATCCCACGCATCACACGTGCCTCGGGGAGGCGGCTCCCAGGGTCCTTGGGGGGCAGCCTCGGGTGTGGAGGGCAGTGCCCCTGTCTGTCTGTGGCCAGCAGGATACTTGCCTTCCGTGGAGCAGGCACGAGGAGGCGAGCTGGAGTGGAGGCAGAGCAGTGGGCAGGGACAGGGCGAGGGGCTGGTGGGAGGCAGTAAGAGAAGCTCTGGGAACATATGCAGTGCAACCTTTTGAACAAAATGTCTTTTATTTGTGACATGCAAATACAACCAATGCCAGAAGAGATCACTTTTTCCCTTTGATTCCAGTGATAACAAGCTGATAAAGAAAAAGTAATATATATCAAGGAAGAATTTATCTTCCAAGTTTCCTCTAAAACACTAGAAAGAGTTAAAAAGAGCTGTGCAGATATCATATACACATAACCACCTACAATTAAAAAGACATGGTAAAAAATATTCGAACATGCCCCAAACAGAAAACAAGAAAAGCCTGGTGCAAGAGGCCTGCTTTCCTTCTCAAAGCCAGAGGGCGTCCCGCAGTGCACACACGTGTGCATTCCACGCACTGGCACCCTGCTCACATGCCCCGTCTCCCCCCACAAGGCCCGCCCCGACCGGGTTCTCCTTTCGTGCATCACCGTGGAGCCCCACTTCCCATGCCTGTGGGACCCACCCTGACTGCAGGAATGGCAGGGCAGCTCTCCAGGGCGCGGAGGCGCTTAGGGGTCTGGCCGGGCTCTCAGGCCCGTGCTCGGAGCCCCCGGGGAGTAGATGCAGGAGGGAACATGTGTACGCTCTGAAGGGGTCCGGGCCTGAGGGGCCCCTCCTAGAGATCTGGAGACCCCTGGGCCTGAGAAAGTTGACGCCAAGGGCCGAATAGAGGGGTCGACATGTGGCATCAGAGAGGAGTTGGTGATTGCATATTGAAGGCTAGGAGAAGGAATTTGCTGAGAAGGAAGATTTATTATGACCACCTGGGCCTGGGGGACTCCTGTTCAAAAAGCTGAGCCCCGAGTAGGGCCTTTAGGTTATTTTTATACAAGAGACACATGTGGTGCGGCCAGGAAAAGTTTAGGGGTCAAAAAGACTGTTAGTTTTTTAGGGTTTAGGGGTTCGTTTGAATACCAGCTAAGCTTGAATTAACATATCCCCCTCATTCTGTCTGGCTGTAACTTTGAATACACATTCAGTCTACATCCGTTCTGGATATTCAAAGCCTATAGGGCCTATATCAGTTAATTGGCTTTCTAGAAACTAGGCAAAATTGGATACAGAATTAGGTAAGTTTGAATTCGTGCACAGGCCGTGTTAGACACACACAGAGACCCTACCGGAGCACCGGAGCCACGGCAGGCCCTGCCCTGGGGTGAGGGAGCCAGTGGGGCAAGGAAGGGCCGGGGAGGGGAGATGGGCTCTCGAGGAGAGGGCGGCCCTGGTGGGGTGGGCAAGGAGAGACGGAGGTGGACAAGCAGGGCCCTGCCCACAGGGGTCAGCACGGGGGCTGGGGTCTCAAGGGTGAGAAGGTCAGTGGGGAGATGAGCCTGGACCGGCTGGCAGGGGCAGGATATGGGAGCATCGCCCAAATTGCAGAGCAGGAAGGAGGCATAGGCGGCTCCCAGGGTCCTTGGGGTGTGGAGGGCAGCGCCCGCGTCCGACTGTGGCCAGCGGGAGACTTGCCTTCCGTGGAGCAGGCACGAGGAGGCGAGCTGGAGAGGAGGCAGAGCAGTGGGCGGGGGCAGGGCGAGGGGCCGGGGGAAGGCGTAAGAGAGGCTCTGGGAGGGGAGGGATGGGGGCCTGGGGACGCTGGCGACCACCCAGCTGTAGCACTTGGGGAGGCCCCTCTGGACCGCCCCTCGTTCCTGGGCCCAGGGCCTTGAAGGTGTCTTCCGGAGCAGACCCCCGACGTGCCCACTGGCCACTGCAGCCTTGGGGGCCTGCAGCCCACGTCCTTGGAAGAGCCCAGGACCCGCAGGCCGGTGGGTGAGCTTCCGCCTCGCACCCAGTCAGACTGCAGCGGTGGGATGAAGGGGCGGGGTTCCGGGGCGCCCCGAGGGCAGCACCCCGCCCCGGGGTGGGGGTCGGTGGGACCAGGAGCGGCTGGGAGCGCACCACCCCGAGCCCCGGGCAGGCGCGCGCTCTGCTGGAGCCTGAGCAGCCGCTGCAGGGACCAGCCGTGCGGGGGGAGCGCCTGGCGCAGGGCGCACTGGATTCTGGCAACTCTGCCTATTGTCTCCCAGGTCCTAGAAGAGAATCTGGGGCCCAGGAGAAGCCCGGCCCCCAGGCCTGGCAGGGGGGTGGGCGGGCTTGGGCCTGGCGGGAAGCGCCCACTCGCCCCCTCCCTCTCCTCTTTCCAGAGCCCCCTGGACGCGGCGGCCCGGGAGGTGGACTTGGCTTCCTGGGAGGCATGTGTGTGGGGAAGGCGGGCGGGGGGCAGCCCTCGGGGTGCCTGAGCGGGGACTGCGCCCCTCGCAGCCTCGTGACCCCCTATGAGAGCAAACTGAATTCACTCAGCACCGCGCTGGGAACCGGGTCTGGCTCGTGTAAGGACTCAGTAATGTGGGGCTATTGCTATTGTCAGTACTCATCCCAAAGCAGGTCCCTAGGTTCACACTTGCGCTCAGCCTCGAGGAAGCCCTGCCTTAGAAGGTTCCAGAGGGACGATGGGTGGAGAAACCACCAGGCAGTGATGGAAGCTTGCAGACCAAGGACTCGACGGGGGCGGGGGGAGAAGCGGGGGATGAGGTTGAGGCGGGCAAGTCTTCCCGAGGGGAGGCCAGCCTTGAGCTGAGGGCGGGGAGGGGTGTGTCGGGTGTGTCGGGCTGAGGGGTGGGCGGGACCCCTCCCCGGAGCAGCTGGGCAGGCGGGAACCTCGGTGCAGGGTCTGAGGGAGAAGAGGGTGAGAAAGGGGGGTCTGGGGGCGGGCAGACTAGCAGGTCCCAGCTCCTGGCTCCTGAACGAGGGATGCATCTGGCTCACAACTGCCTGTGCAACGAGCGCTCTTGACCTCCTGGAAACATGGAAATGGCAGGATCCTTGCATGGAGGAAGGCGCTGTGAAGAGCTGATGACGCAGCTTACAGTGCGTGGCGAGCTCCCAGTGAGAAGCTAGTTGCCGTGGTTCTTCTCTCAATTCAAGGGTTTCTCGAAAGCAGACCTCTATTTCCCAAGCCTTCCCATGTTCTAGAACACACTGAGCACGGGAAGGCTAGCATGGCACACGGGGGTAAGTGGAGGCAGGAGGCAGGACGCGGCTGAGCGTGACGTCGCTCTCTGCCCGCCGTGGCCATGGCCGGCTGGTCTGGGACAGCTCTGAGCTGAGGAGCCTCCACTGCTGCCTGGCTGCTGGACTCATGTCTTCATCCAGGCTGGATTCTAGACAGTTCCCGGGAGGCTAGGAGGGGGTCCTTGCTCCCCGCTGTGACCTCAGCGCCCCATGCGCCCGAGAGACATGGAGGAGGCGGTTCGCCAGACGAATCTTTTGACACACGCCTCCTCTGTGCCAGGCAGTGCATGGGGTCGTTGCACGCGTTATCATCACGAATCCCCAAACCTGCAACAGGGAGATGACCGCGATGTTAAAATGAGTAAGCAGAGCCTCAGGAAGATTAAGTTAATTTCCCGAAGCCACACAGCTAGGGAGCGGCAGACGTGGGCTTTAACTCACACTTGGGTGGTGGGACAGGAACCAGATGCGCGTGCCCCATTTGGAGTGGAGGGGTGGGGTCCCGGGGGTCTCAGGGCGTGGAATGGGTGGGCCACCGGCCGCAGTGCCCTCCTGAGCCTTGAGCCCCCGCTCATTCTTCTCCATCCGGCCCTCACTCCCTCGTGGCTGACCCCACTTCTGAGTGTCCGCAGAGAAACAGCACGTCGTTCCAGGACAGCGGCAACCGCCGGGCACTCCCCAAGTGCCCCAGACTGCTTACGGACTTCCAGGACAAGGAAGAAAAGCGAGGGGACCGCGATGGCGCCGTGGCTTGTGGGGTGAACCTGCCTGTTCGCATATGGGTGAGGTCATTTAAACAACTTCCATGAAAGATTCTGCAAAAGCAAAAAATCAAGCCTGGTGGTTTCCGCGTCACGGGAGGGGTTGGGAGGCACTTACATGATTGAATATCTGTCTCCCAATTGGTAGAGTGCGCTGTCAGTGCGGGGACCGCGCCCATTCAGCTCTGCTCCGGGCAGCCCGGCCCAGAGCCAGCAACTTGCAGGTTCTTAAGAAACACTCCTTCCCAGGGAGGCAGAAACGTGTGGATGTATGTGTGTGTGGGTTGTAGGAGTTTGTGAATTGTGTATGTGCAGGAAATTGTAGTTTATGTGTGTATGTGTGTGGGGTTATAAAAATGTGTGTGTGTGTAATTCTCACGGGACATGGTGTGTGTGTGTACGGAGGTTGCAGGAGTCTGGTGTCTGTGTGTGTGGGTTGTGGCAGTTTGTGTATGTGTGTGGTTCTTGTAGGAGTGTGTGTGGGGTTGTAGGGGTTTGTGTGTGCATAGATAGGGAGATTGAAGGAGTGTGTATGTGTGTATGTCGATTGTAGGAATTTGTGGTTGTGAGGGAGCCTGTGGGATACAAGTGTCTGTGTGTGGGTTGTAGCAGTAGGTGTGGTGCGGTGTGTGGTTCTTGGGTGTGTACGTGCATTGTGGGAGATGGCAGGACGTGTGCGTGTGTGGGGTTGAGGGATGAGTGTGTCTGCGTGAGCTGTGGCAGTTTGGGCACGTGTGGTCCTTGCAGGAGCTGTGGGTGTACTGGGGAGACTAGGATACGTGTGTGTGGCTCTGGCAGGAGAGTGCGTGCGCGCCTGTGGGCGCCGTGTGCGTGTCTGTGTTGGTCTAGGTCCCGCTGTGCTCACACATGCCCTCTGGCATCCGAGCAGCCTCACACAGCCTCCCGCGGCTCACCAGGGAGGCGGGGGCTGCGGGCTCTGCCCGGTGCTCGAGGGGCCCGGGCTGGGGGAGGCCCTCCCAACACAGTTCCTCGTCCCTGAGAGAGGAGCAGCGTGCCCCGCTGTCCGTCACCTCCGAACACTTCTGCCCACCAGGGGCACATGCTGTTTTAATTATTTTTGTTTGTTTCGAGCGAGTTTCGAGCTGGAAGAGGGTGGGGGTGCAGCAGCGCCACGTTTCCAGATGGTGGGGAGAACTGGAACAATTGTGGGCACCCTAAAGACGACCGTGGGGCCAGCAAAGCCCTGGGACGAGCTAGGGGAGCTGCTCTCCTCTCTTGACATCTGGGGACCGGGGCAGGCCCGGAGCATCCCTGGAAAGGAAGTGAGGGGCAGCGGGTCGGGGGAGACCCAGGGCCCACCCCCGGCTGGGAAGCGCTGAACAGCCCACCAGACGTGGGCATCCTGGCCTACCTCTCTCTTCCTTGCCCAGAAGTTTGGATATGTTGGATTACCCAGATTCAGTAGAATTCCAGTTTGGAAAATACCATTTTTGGGGTATGTTTTAAGTAGAGAAGGCCTAAGTTCCCACTTTGGTCCTGGAGGCAACAGTGATCAGCCCTACGTTTCAGATGAACAAATTAGGCTGGAGAGGAGAAGCAGCTCCCAAGACTACGTCGTCAGCAGCGGCTGGCTGCTTGGCCGCAGAACTGTGGGCTCCCTGCCCCACACCTGATCCTCGGAGATGTCTCTAGACTGAAGTGGGAAATGGACCCTCTCCTCTTAGACTTGGCTTTCCTGCCTCCAGGCCTAGCCACAGCGGAGGCTCAGCGTTGGCAGCTCGTGTTCACTGTGGCGGAGCTTGTTATCCGCGCTCTGCCCCTTGCCTGCTGTGTGCACAGAAAGTCTGCTGAATACTTCTCTCAGCCCCCAGTTTTCTCATCTGGTAAGTGGGGATGAGCACAACACATTCCAGAGTTTCCTCAAGTTTAGCAGGGGTTTGGTTCCAAAGTCTTGTACTGAATGCGTGCTTGAGAAGTCTGGGTTTTCTTTCCTCTGAGTCTAGGCAGGGTCATGGAGTCTGGGCGGACACCGGCAGGGATGGGTGGGGGGGGTCACCTCTGCCACCCAGCGGGGCTGTCCTGAAAGGCCCTCCAGGTCGGTGTAGATGCTGGCACAAAACTGGCTCTACACTCTTCCGTGGTCGGGATGGGCTTCCCGTCCTTCCTTTTTTTAAAAAGATTTATTTTATTTATTTCTCAACCCGCCCCCACCCCATTCCCCATGTTGTCTGCTCTCTGTGTCCATTTGCTGTGTGTTCTTCTGTGTCTGCTTGCATTCTCATTAGGTGGCTCCAGGAACTGATCCTGGGACCTTCCGAAGTGGGAGAGAGGAGATCACTCTCTTGTGCCACCTCAACTCCCTATTCTGTTACATCTTATTTTCTCTCCTCTGTATCTCTTGTTGCGTCATCTTGCTGCACCAGCTCTCAGCGTCAGCTGGCACTCCTGCACAGGGCGGCTTTCCACACTGGGCTGCATTCCCACACAGGGTGGCACTCCACGTGGGGTGGCATTCCCGCATGGGCTGGCACTCTGTGTGGGCCAGCTCGCCCTCACCAGGAGGCCCTGGGCATCGAACCCTGGACCTCCCATATGGTAGACGGGAGCCCAACTGCTTGAGCCACATCCGTTGCCCTTTCCTTTTCTAAAAAGCCCTCGATGGCCATCTCTTCCTAAGCTGCAGCTGCTGGTGCCCCAGCCTGGGCAGGGCACCTCCCGCCTGCTGGGATGATGGAGGGGCAGGGGTCGCTTAACGTGCCAGCGTCTTCCTTTTCCTTTCTGTCATCACAGAACTAATGTGTTCTCAACAAAGGGGGAGGAAAAGAGAGGCGATTAATTCCAGAGTGCTGGGTGCCTTCATTAGAAAGTTCAAAATCGCGTTTTATTTCCATTTTGATGAGATTTTTATGACTTAGGAGAGACGAAGGGAAATCCCGTGAGTGTAATGGACCCAGAAAGATCACTGATAACAGGATTGAATCCAACGAACCACGAGGAGTTTGGTAAATTAATTAAATTTAAGAAAATAATGTGGGCTTTTTTTCTTTCTTGCTGTTAGATTAAAATTTCTGAAACGTTTTGAAAAGGCGATGGCAATTGTCAGTCACGGGAAATAACAAGGGCAACAAAACTCCTCTGAGCCTCTTTCTTGCTTTTGTCTTACGAAGCTGCATGGGGGAGAGGAGGTCTCCGCGGTGGGGTGGGCAGGGGTCTGCTCCCACACGCTCCTCCCGGACCGGGCTCCTGGACCTTTGGTTCTGAAACTCCGATGTGGGATCACAGCTCTGCTGTCCCAGCATTGACGAGAAGGCCTGCGTCAGGCCGGGTCTGGCTGGGGTTGGCATCCGTGACAAGCCACCCGGCCACCCAGAGGGGCCACAGAAAACTGCTCTTGGACAATGCGGGTGTCCAAAAGCTCAGGTTTGTAGAGGACAGATTGGTTCTGGAGCTGCGGCTCGGAAGCAGCCGTCCCTTGACTAGAGCTGTCTCGGTGTTCCCTGCATACTTTTCACCGTCACTGCATTTCAACCTCCCGAGGAGGCAGGTGCGTGGCTGGCACTCTTGCACTGACTGCCAACTTACCATATGCCTTGACATACGTGACCCCACGTGATTAAAACTCACCTCGCCAGGACCTAATTATGGGCACTTTTATTGCCGTGTTACAGATAAAGGAAAACACGGCCATGTTGACGTGTCTCATTTTACACTCAGGATCGCTATCCCCAAATGCACCCCGAATTCTGCCCAGCAATTGTGCTGCATTCCTCCAGCCCAGAGGCCAGCAGCGTTTTCTGTGAAAGGCCCGAGAGCAAATATTTTAGGCTTTGTTGACCACGCAGGCGCTGCCAAAACTATTCCACTCTGCTGTTACTACACGAAACAGCCCGGAGAACACGGGTGGAAATAAATGAACTTGCAAATGAGAACAAGCAGAGGTTATTTATTCTGAGCTTGCTCTGGCAAGGGAGTCGGCTGCCGTCACTTGTGTTTGACAGAGACTTGAAAGGAGACAGAGGGGAGTAAAAGCTTTACAGCAGAAGAAAGAGAAGGCCTCGAGTATGCCCTGGATGGACAGCTGGGGCCAGCGGGCACAGGGGCATTCTATATGACTGGTTAGGGGAGTACACCTGGCTTTCTCTGGGGGTCCTAGGTTAGAATTAGGAGTCAGAAGGAGAGGAGCCGCCAGCTGCTGGTGACCCTCTCACTCTCCCGGCTCCTTGCGGCACAGCTTGTGTTTTGGCTTCCCGGCCTGGTTGCTGCTGACGGTGGATCAGAGATTCCGTTTTAGGTATGGTCTCCCTATTGTCCGTTTGCCTGGTCAGCCTCTCCTAGGTATACAAAGGATTCTGGTTAGGTTCCAATAAATTTATGGACACTGAAATTTGAATTTCGTAATTTTCATACGCCACAAAAGCTTCTCCTTCTTTGGAGTTTGTCCCCCACCATTTAAAACTGCAAAAATGCTCGCAGCTCCTGGGCTGTATTAAAAACAGGCTGCTGGCTGGGTTTTACCCGAGGGCCATCGCTCGCTGACCCTTGCTGCGGGCTATTCCCTCCTCCACATCCACCTCTTCCTTGCAAGCCTCCAACAGCTCCTCCTTCCTTCTCACGCTCAGCTGAGAACCTCGCTTCCGGCTTCACTGAGAAAACGAAGTCCCAGAGGAGACCCCAGGGTAACGTCCACATTCCCTGACCCCTGGATCATTCCCAAAGCGCTCAGCCGCCGTTTCTCTTCGCTTCAACACAACGAACAACACTGTCGTCATCGCACTCGCCTCATCAGTTACCATATCATTTCTTTGCTCCTCTTGGCGCAAAACTCCCTGTAAGGCTTTTCTGTACACGCTGCTCTTTCCCACACCTCTTTTGTCATTCTCTCTTCTTGAACAATTTTTGGCAATTCATTTGTTAACCGAGGTGGAGTTTACATAGAGTAAAATAAACAGACCCTAGGTTTAACAGTTTTGACAAGCGTGTACTGCCGGCAACTACCACCCAAATATAGAATCTTTCCATCATCCCTGAAAGTTACTTTCTAACCTTTTCAAAGCCAAGGTCACACTTGTTTTGGTTTCTATCACTGTAAATTAGTTTTGCCTGTTCTTGCAACTTCTATAAATGGAATGTGCCTGGCTGCTTTTGATTAAACAATATTTTTCAGATTTGATTCAGCCATGTATTTCTGGTTCATCCTTTTAAGTTTTTCTGGGTAGTATTCACTTGTGTAAATATATCACAATTTGCTCATCCATTCTCCTGTTGCACGGCAATTTTTTTTTCTAGGTCTGGATTATTTTGAGTAAAGCTACTATGAATATTCTTATGTAAATTTTCTTGTGGCCTGCATTTTCCTTTCTCTTGGTTAAATTCCTAGGTGAGTGGTAATTGTATATTTGACTTCACAAGTCACTGCCAGTTGTCTTCCGAAGTGTTTGCCAGTTTACCCTCTTAAAACCAACGCGTGAAGTTTCAGCTGATTCACATCCTCATGTACAATAGTTATTGTCAGACTTTTTATATTTTAATCCTTGCTGTAGGCTTGCAGAGCATCTATTGCCTTTCCCTGATGATGATATCAAATACCTTTTCATGTGTTTACTGCCTATTTGTATAAATCCTCATTAAAAAATCGGGTTGTCTGTCTTTCTCTCCTTGGTTTATAGGGGCTCCCTATATTTTTTGGATATAAGTCTTTTGTCTGATATGTATAATCCGGTTATTATCTCTCAGTCTGTGGATTGTCTCTTCTTTTTTCTTCTAATAGTGTCATTTGATGAGCAGAAAGTTTTAATTTAGATGAAATCTATTGCATCCTTTTTGCTTTATGGTAAGTGCTTTTGTGATTTATTTAAAAGAACAAGTTCTAAGGTTGTGAAAAATACTCTCTTATTTTTCCTTCTATAATATTTATAGTTGTAGCTTTTATATTTTTAAAAAATTTATTTCTCTCCCCTCCCCACCTCCCCTAGTTGTCTGCTCTCTGTGTCCACTCACTGTGTCTTCTGTGACCGCTTCTATCCTTATCAGCGGCACTGGGAATCGGTGTTTCTTTTTGTTGCGTCATCTTGCTGTGTCAGCTCTCCTTGTGTGCAGCACCATTCTTGGGCAGGCTGCACTTTCTTTCACGCTGGGCAGCTCTCCTTACGGGGCATGCTCCTTGCGTGTGGGGCTCCCCTACATGGGGGACACCCCTGCGTGGCGGATCTCCCATGTGGTAGGCAGATGCCCTAGCCATTGGGCCAAGTCTGCTTTCCCTCTGATAGAATTTGTATAAAACTAGTATTGTTTCTTTCTGAAATATTTGCTAGAGTTCATGAATGAAGTCATTTGGGTTTGGAGGCTTTTTTTGTGCTTATTGTTTATTTGGTTTTAATGTGGGAAGATTTTAAATTATGGTTTCCATTAAAAATAGATTGCTATTCAGATTTTCTATTTATTCGTGTGACAGTTTTGGAAAGTTGTACTTTGTGAGGAACTTTTTCATCATCTAAGTTGTTGAATTTCTTGACATAAATTTTTCATAATATTCTATTATTATCCTCTAATGTGTGTAGGAGTTACAGCTGTATGTACCCAGAAAAACATGTTCTCAAACTTGGTCCACTCCTGTGGGTAGGACCTTTGGTCCTGTGGGTAGGTCCATTGTAAGTAGGACCTTTTGATGAGGTTCCTTCAGTGAAGGTGTGGCCCAAACAAATAAGGATGGGTCTTAATCCTGTTACTGTGGACAGTTATAAGCAGAATTAAATTCAGAAGGACAGAAAGAAAGTCCCGGGAACTGAGAAGGTCAATGGAACCTGGAAGAGAAGGGAGAGGCCAAGAGAGGCCGCCATGTGCATTGCCATGTGACAGAGGAGCCCAGGACCCAGGATCACCAGCAGCCAGACTCTTTGGGAGAAAGCATGGCCTTGATGATGTCTTGATTTGAACTTTTTCCTGGCCTTAAAACTATAAGCTGTTAAATTTCCATTGTTTAAGCCATCCCATTGCATAGTATTTGCTTGAGCAGCTAAGGAAACTAAAACAGATTTTGGTACTAGAAGAGTGGAGTGCTGCTATTGCAAATGCCAAAAAATGTGGAAACGGCTTTAGAATTGGATAATGGGTTGAGGCTGGAAGAATTGTGAGGTGCCTGAAACAAAAAGTCTAGATTGCTTTAAAGAGACTGTTGGGGGAAATATGGGTGCTAAAGCTACTTCCAATGACACGTAGGAAAGTAATATCAAAAGCATTATTGGCAACTGGAGGAAAGGTGATCCTTGTTTTAAAATGGTAGGGAACTTGGTGAAATTGAGTTCTGATGGACAGAAGGCAGACTTGAAAGCAATGAACTTGGATATTTAGCTGAGGGGATTTCCAAGCTAAGTGTGGAAAGTACAATCTGGTTTTTCCTTGCAGTTTATAGTAAAATGTATTTTTAAAAAAAGGACAAACTGAAAACTTAAGTACAAAGAAATCAGAAATTGATGGTTTAGAAAATTCTGAGCTCATCCAGATACTGTACTCTGAAACTAGGGCCAGAAGTAGCTCTTTCAGGGACCTCCCAGAGCTTTTGGAAAGTCCTTGGAGAATAGGGCTCCGTTTGAGAGTTTAACTGAGCACAGATGCAGTCAGCCATTCCAGAGGAAGCCAGGATTGGAAATGCAGTTATGCAGGACGGGTCTATGGACAGTCCTTTTGTCTGATGGTTTGGACCCCTATGATCTGCTGAGAGACCCAACAAGATTTTTTTTTGCCTGTATGTAATTTGTATGAGCAGAACCACTGCCAGCCAGGACTGTAAAGGGCAGAGAAGGAAAAACTGAAGGAAGAATGACTTCAAGGGGAGAACCGTGGAAGTGGAGGTCTGGACTGAAGATATTTCCTCAGGGTTACGAGTGAGCCCACCCATGTGTGCGGAAATGGTGGACCCAACCCTTTGCTTGGATGGGCAGGCCATCTGCTCCTGCACTTGGAGGAGGTGGGCCTCTCACCCCATTGTTCAGTGAGTGCTGCCACCCCAATGCCAGAGAGGGCGGAGCCTTCCTTCCAGTGTTCAAGGAGAGCATGACTACTGGGCAAGCACTTGGATGGGGTAGGGCAGCTGCTCCATCAGGCCTGGAGGACAAAACATCAATCCACAGATGACTCTCAGACCTTGAAATCTAATGGGGTGTACCCTGCAGGGTGTTAGAATTGTTTGGGATACATTATCCTTATTTTCCTTCCAATTTCTCCCTTTGGGAATGGGAATGTCTAGTCTATGCCTGACCCTCCTTTGTATACTGGAATCAGATAACTTGTTCTCTAGGTTTCACAGGTCCACAGACAGAGGGGAATTGTGCCCACGGAAAGACCACACCTGTAACTGATTTTGATGAAACTTCGTACTTAATATTGTTACTGAAATGACTTAAGGCTTTTGGGATGTTATGATGGAATGAATGTAGTTTGCATGTGGAAAGAACATGTCTATTTGGGATCCAGATAGTGGAATTTGGTGGTTTGGAGCTGTATGTACCCCAGCAAAACATGTTCTTAAGCCTAATCCCTTCCTGTGGGTGTGTAAGCAGGGCCTTTTGATAAGGTAACTTCAGTTAAGATGTGGCACACCTCAAAGAAGATGGGACTTTTATTTCTGGAGTACTTTGTATGTGGAATGAAATTCTGACAGAAGAGAGAGAAAGTCATGGGCAGTGAGAAGTTGAATGTCGGTGGAACCTGGACGAGAAGGGAGAGGCAGGAGAGGCCGCCTTGTGCATTGCCATGTGACGGAGAAGCCCAGGGCCAAGGATCACCAGTAGCCGGACCCAGAGCGTCACGGTCTGGGGAAAGAAAATATTGCTTTGATGATGCCTTGATATAGACTTTTTCTGGCCTCAAAACCATGAGCCATTAAATTCCCATTGTTTAAGCCAATCCAGTGCATGGTATTTGCTTGAGTAGCCTAGAAGTATAAAATAAATTTCCTGATTTAATTTCATTTCTCAAATTAGTATTTTGCATTTTCTTTTGTTTTCTTGATCATTCTTACTATTTTATTTATCTTTCCAGACAACCATTATTTTTGATTTGCTGATTTTCTTCATGACTAGTCTTGTTTCATTTTCTGTTGTTTTTCCCCCTTCTCATCTTTATTATTTATTTATTTCTCTCTTTACTTTGGACTTAATTTACTTTTCTTTTTCATGTTTCTGAGGTAGAAGCTTAAGTCACTGATTTTAAAATTTCTTCTTTTCTAATAGGAATTGAAACTATAATTTTCCCTTTAAGCATTGCTTTAGCTGCTTTCCACACTCTCTGGTATGTTGTATTTTCATTATCATTCAGATAAAAATATTACCTAATTCCCTTTTGAGTTTTTCTTTGACCCATGTGTTATGTAGAAGTCTGTGGCTTATTTTCAAGATATTCAGAGTGTGTTTTAAATATTATTGCAAATTTATTTATTTACTTATTGCATTCTAATTTAGTTCTAGAGTATGTGAGAACACACTCTGCATGAATTCAATCCTTTGAATTTCATTGAGACCTGTTTTATCAGCATATGGTCTATTTTGGTGAATGTTCCAAAAGGAATGCATTCTCAAATTCTCAGGTATAGTGTTCTGTAGATTTCAATTTGGTTAATTTAGATATTAGTCTTATTCTAGTCATCTAAATCCTACTGATCTATTTATTTTTTAACTTTATTTATTACTTTTTAAAAAGATACTTAGATTACATAAATGTTACATAAAAAGCATATGGGATTCCCATGTGCCCTGCTCCCCACACCCCCCACAGTTTCCCACATTAACAACATCCTTCATCAGTGTGGTACATTTATTGCAATTGATGAGCACATTGTGGAGCATTGACACTAAGCATGGATTAAAGTTTACATTATAGTTTACACTCTCTCCCATACAATTCTGTAGGTTATGACAAAATTCATAATAGCCTGCATCTGTTGCAATATCTTTCAGGACAATTCCAAGTCTGAAAATGCCCCCACATTACACCCATTTTCCCCTCTCCCTGCCCTCAGAATCTGCAGTGGCCACAGCCTCCATATCAATGATATAATTTCTTCCATTGCTAGAATCACCATAAGTCTATAGTCAAATACCAGTAAGTCTACTTTGGTGATTAGTTCATTCCCCAATCCTGAGGATTCTGGGATGGTGATATCCACTCCGCCTCTAAGTGAGAGAGGGGGCTGCGATCCATTAGGGCTGATGGATGGGACTCTCCAGCTTGCAGTTGAAGACTCTCTCGGTTCCTTGGTGTGGTGGTTGTCCATCATTACCTTCTTGTTAGTTGAGCTGGGCGAGGCTAATGAACTGGAGAGTAGGTATTACAACTCTTTTGAGATTCAGGGCCCAGCTGGCACTCCTGGACAGCCCAAAGATTTAGTCTCTTGGACATACACCTACCAACTCTAGTACTAATTATAGAATTCAAATAGAACAGAAGAGCCACGTGTAGGGAAACCACAACTGAGTCCCACTCTGTCACCCTGGGGAGTATAAGTTCCAAAGTAGGGCCCATTGGAAGGGTGCCAAACTCCTGAGCTCTCTGCCCTAATTTTAGTGTCTGGATGTCTCCAGAGCCCTCAGGAGCCCCGCTATTTGGGGAAGTATCTACGTTGGCAGTCAATGAGACCCTGTTGAGACGTGCATAAGGGTAACCTCTGGAATGACCCCCCGACTCACTTTGAAGTCTCTTAGCCATGTAAACTCATTTGTCTTTACCTTTTCACCCTTTTGGACAAGGTCTTTTTCCAGTTGCATTGCTAGTTTGTGCTTCGTAGTAATCCCTCCTACTTCTTTTTAAAATCTTCTTTTCCTATTAATTACTAAGAGAAGCTTGTAAAGATTTCCAAGTATGCTTGTGACTTTATCCTTTTATCCTGTATAATCAGTTCATTTTTGCATCATATGTGTTAAAACTATGTTAAACTATACATATTAGGATTGTTATGCTCCCCTGGTGAATTGCTCCTTTGTGTCTTTGGCCATATTCCCCATCTTGAAGCCTTCTACATTTATCGTTATTACAGTCAGCTTTCTTGTGGTAGTGTCTGAAAAATATTAATTTCTCCAACCTTTTACTTTTCACCTGTATGGTTTGTCTATACGGGTTATTGGATTTACACTTTGTCTTTCATAAATAGCATATTTTTAAATCCAACTTGACAATTTCTGCCTTTTAATTTGAATTCCTAGTAAATTTACATTTACTGTAATTACTGAAATTGTTATGTATATATATTATTTTAAAGTCAGTGGCTTTTTTTTAAGGTTTTTTATTTTTATTTCTCTTCCCTCCCCCCCCCCCCATTGTCTGCTCTCTGTGTCCATTCACTGCGTATTCTTCTGTGTCCACTTGCATTCTTGTCAGGTGGCACAGGGACTCTGTGTCTCTTTTTGTTGCATCTTCTTCCTGCATCAACTGTCCGTGTGTGTGGCGCCACTCCTGGGTGGGCTGTGCTTTTTTTGTGCAGGGCAGCTCTCCTTGTGGGGCATGCTCCTTGAATGTAGGGCTTGCCTACGTGGGGGACACCCCTGCGTGGCATGGCACTTCTTGTGCACGGCAGCACTGCGCATGGGCCAGCTCACCACATGGGCCAGGAGGCCCTGGGTACTGAACCCTGGATCTCCTATATGTTAGGTGGATGCTCTAGCAGTTGAACCACATCTGCTTCCCTGAAATTGTTATATTAAAATGAATTTTATGTATTTGTTCCATCTGTTCTTTGTCCTTTTGTTCCTCCTTTCCTGCCTTCTTTAGGAGGAATCAAGCATTTAAAAAATTCTTAAATATTTCCATTTTATTTCCTCTGCTCTTTATTTAGCTTCTTTGAATTTTTGTTTTTGTTAGTGTTTATCACATTCTACTTTAAATTATTACAACACTTAATATATAATGTGACCTACCCTCCCTCCTGTTCCTTATTTCTACATATCTTTTAAATCCCATAAGGATGGCTCTATTTATTTATTTACTTTGTTAACTCCTTAATTTAATCTGCTCCATGGCCCAGCTTGGGTCTACCATTCCCACAGTTGCTGGGGACAACTGAGGCACAATTAGCCACTCAATGGTAAACCTTGCTGCTACTCAGAGCCCAGTGCTCAAATCCACAGCCAGAAAACTGCCCCCTGTATGTACAGTAGACAGAGAAAGTAAACTCTGCCCAGAGATGGCATCTGATCCCACAACTCCTCAGGCCTATGTACCATACTTCACACATGCCCAGGAGATGTAACAACAAGGTAACAGCATGTAACAGTAACCACATTCTCGGCTTACTCCCAGCCTACCCATCCCCCAAAAGATACAACCATCGCACTTGCACCTACACCCCAAGCCCATTCCCAATTTGCTAAACATGGCGCCAGCCTGCACACACTTAGGAGGAGGCAAGTCTAGTGCTGAAGAGCCCCCGGGGCTCCAGGAGCCCAGGTGGACGGTGCCGGGCTGACCCGTGCCCCGGCCGTGGCTCAGGAGGCTGTGGCCAAGAGCTGCTGATTCAGGCCAGGCAAGAGGGGAGGTAGAAGCCAAGCAGGCCAGCTGGAGAAGCTGTCTCCCTCAGCCCTTCTGCTCCTTTTCACAGCCCAGAGTGCTGCCAGGACCAGAGTGTTGAAGGGTGAGCAGTGGCTGCTGATGGACAAGGTCAAGAGACACGACCATCTCTTGCCCCTCTCCTGCTGGAGCCACGCTGTTCTCCAGAACCCAGGCAGCTCTAGGCAAAAAGTCTGGGAGCCCAGTACAAAAGAAGCTCCAGGGCTTCTGAGTGAGGGCAGGACTTCTTTCTTTCCAGCTCCCAGCCTCTTCCTGTGCTTGCTGGTGATTGCTTGATGCTGGCAGAAAGAACGTTTACCCTGAGCTCTCAGCCAGTCTCCAGTATTACAGCTTGAGAACATGAGGTGGAAGATTCCCCATAGGTGTTATCTCTGGGCTGGCCAAAGCCACCCACTGGGTGGTGAAAAGAAACCAGCCCTTCCCATGGCCCCTGGCCAGTTTCCCCAGAAACTCACCAAGGGGCGCTTCTCAACCCAACTCCCCCAACCATGCCCCAGGGGAGGTGGGGCCTGGAGTGGAAAGAGGGGCAGGGCCCTGGCATTCCACTCCCGTAGGGTGCCTTCTCGCTGCCAGCTGTGGTCTCATCGGCGGTCCTTGTGCTCCCAGCTTGACTGGAGGCTTGAGAGGCCCCGGTCCACGTCTTGCCGATTAGCGCAAACAAGAGCCTCCCAGATTTTCTTCACAGCTTTCGGGCGAGTTGTGAATGTGGAGACAGTAAGCAGGCCCGAAGGCCAGTGGAGAGCGTTTCCCTGGTGCTGTGCCCACTCGCCGCCCGGGGGTGGTGAGGACGGCTTGTTCCACTTCGGAGCAAGCTGCCCATCTGCAGGAAGCCCGCGTGGCCCTGCCCCCGCAGGGGTAGGGTGCAGAGGGGCAGTGCTGGCTGTGGTCAAGCCCTGCGGGGGGCTAGGCCAGGGCAGGGGGCGAGTCCCCGTCAAGCCTACTGCACATACAGTGGTCTGGCGCCTCCAGCTCTGAGCCCAGCTCCCCTAAGTCCCAGGAGAGGCCTCAGAGGAGGCCCCCGGCTTTGAGAATGCGGGGCTGCTCTCAGGCTCCAGTTTGCAGCAGATGGTGGCCAGGGCGCAGCCTGGGGGGACAAGCTTTAAGTCGAGGCCAAAGCCCAGTGTGCAGGCCGGGAAGTCGGGATCTGCATACGCCTGCCCAATGATCTCACAGAGAATAGACCCCAAAAGAAAATATCCACGGTCTCGCCGCAGCTCTTTCCATGACGCGTCTCAGGGGCATCCAGTCGGGGTTTCCCAGCACTGGGCAGCGTGCCTGGCCATCACCCTTGCGGGCGGTGTGCTTCTTGGTGTGGCCTTCTCCACTGGGGGCTTTTCCTCTCCTCCACTATCAGCCGGGACAGCCCAGACTCTGCCACGGCGAGTCTCATCCGGCTTGACGAGGCAGGTGTGGAGTTCACGTGCCTGTGGACGATGCAAGTGGAGTGCAAATAGGCCACTGCAGAGCCTATGCCCTCGGCAAACCTACCTTCTGCCGCCCGGGGAATGGGCCACCCTGCGCAGGAAGTCCTTCGGCGCGCCTCTCTTGGTGCTCCGTTAGCAGGTTCTGCTTCTTGTCCTCGTAAAGCACGCCAATGGACTTGAGCGCATCGGGCTGGCCCAGGCTGCGCATCACTTTTACCTCAGTCAGAAGAGCCTTCCATGTCTTCTCATCGCATCGAATTGACTCCTTCACGGACGTCACTTTGGCTGTGGCTTTGTGTGTCACCTTGGTGACCTGCCCAAGGAAGCCCTTCCCCGGACCTCCCGTGGATCAGGTCACGTGGCTGGAAGATGCGCTGCAAGTAGCTGCCAGAGCAGCGTGGGATTCCCATGTCCAGACTGAGCAGCAGGGGCTCCTCCGGGGAGCTGGGGCCAGGGGACTTGCAGATGCTATTACCGTGCCTCAGAGAGCGTCTCCTCAGTGTCTTTCTCGATTTTCCTTGGTGTCCAGGGTGCTGAGCGTATGTGAGTGTCCAGCATCCTGCACGGGGGGAGAGAACTGTGCCTCCAGCTGCAGCTGCTCCAGGCACTGGGAGACAGCGTCATGTCAATCAAGAGCTGAGGCATGTGGCTCGTCTGGCTCATTGCCTCCTCTACCTCCTCCACTTGGAGTGTGCAGATCCGTATCCCATTGACCTCCAGGATGCGGTTCCAGGGTGGTCCCAGTCCCGTTGATCTCCAGTGCAGTTGCTGGGACTGAAGTGCCTCCCGTTGACCTCTTTTGCTTGCGTAGTGGTGGCATGGTTGGAACAGGCACGTCCACGGCCATGGAGAAGCCCCATCTGCCCACGGTGGTGGCCAGCATGGAGAGGAGCGTGACGGAGTGGGGCAGCTGGTTCTGCACAGGCTCCGTGGAGAACCTCTCAAATGCGGGTGGCAGCACCATGTCGCTGTAGCACTTCCCACAGTAGAGAGTGGCACGCTGCACCAGTGCATATACGTCCCCATCCTCGATGATCCCCTTGCAGCACATACAGGCAAAGCACTCTGGAGTTGTACTTGAACTCCCTGGCCACCGTGACTGGCCCTGTCATCAGCAAACAGCAGCCATGGCAGATCTCTCTAAACTCCCCCAGGAGTCCTTGTGGCAGTAGAGCTTCCCATACTTCTCGTAGCACCAGCTGGTAAGGGAATCCTGGCATTCTGAACACTGGAAGCAAGAGCTGGGCCAGGCTTCGTTGACAGTCGGGTACAACCTCTGGCTTGGAGCAACAGGGTCCTGAAATCTCCAACATCTCCAAGCATCTTCACTTGGCAAGTCAACATCTTGGTTCTGAATGTTTCTGCTGTCTGCAGAACTAAAGGAGGATCAAGATTTTCAATATGAGGATATTCAAAATACCTTGTTCCTGCTGCACCCTCCAGAACCTGCTCCAGTCTTGGGAAACTCAAAGCCCTTCTGTCAACCTCTGTTTAGCACCTGCTCTGTGCTCGGTACTAGGTTACAGAATCAAGACCCCGTTACTCCCTCCTCTCACATCCACCTCATCTAATTATTCAGCAGATCTGCCTGGTTCCACCCTCCAAATGCCTTTCCAATTATTCCCAGTCCTTTGCCCCAGCACTAGTTCAGGTCTTGGGCTTCTTTCCCATCTCCTGCACAATTTTACATGGCCTCCCACACTCCAGGCTATCTCAGCTCCGGGCTGGACCCCAATGTCTGCAGAACAAAGGCTTGCCTGTCTAGCGGGCACTCCTGTTCTCTATCCCATTCCATCCTGCTCTTAGGAGATCTGCCCTTCAGTTTTCCACCACTCCTCCCTCCATGGGCTCCTTCCCCACAGTGTTTAAATAAGTTAAAGTCTTTTCCATTAACAAACAACCCGCCCGCAGGACCCCATGTTCCCTTCCTGCTACCACCCTTGCTTTTTGCCTTCACAGCCACACTTATGAAAAAGTTGTCTACACTTCATCACCCTGTTTCCTCACTTCTCACTTAATGAATAGCCCACTGCACTCTGGTTTCCACCCCCACCATTTCTCTGAAACTGTCTCATCGTCACAATTCATTTTTATTATTTTTGCATTAGCAACCATAAATTTAAAAATGAGTTACAAACAATATTCTTTCACATTTACACTTGTATTTTGTATTTCTGGTGCTTTTAATTTCTGTGAATCTGGTTTTCCATCTGGCATCATTTCTCTTCATTTTGATTGCCCTCTTTTAGCATTTTTTTCTTGTAGTGTGGGGCTGTGAGCAATGAATTTTCTCATTTGTAAATATTTTGTCTGAAAATGTATTTTTTGACCTTGATTTTTTAAAAGTGTGTTTTCACTTGATATAGACTCCTAAGTTTATTTTTTTTTCTTTTGGCACTTTAGAGATAGTTTGTTTTCTCATTTCCATTTTTTTCCCTTTGTCTTTGGATGTTTTTAATATTCTCTCTTTAGCTTTGATTTTCAGCAGTTTGCCTATGAGCTGTCTAGGATTAGTCTTCTTTGTATTTATCCTGCTTGACATTTTTGGATTTCTGGGTTTAGATCTTTCAGCAATTTTCTGAAAAAAATTGACCAATTTCCCTTCAAATATTTTTTCAACCCTATGCACTCTCTTCTTTCTTTCGAGGAGTCCTACATTGTTCCACATTGACATTGTTCCACAGGTCTCAGAGGTAGTGTTTCTTTAAATAAACTGTTATGTGCTTTAGCTTGGATAGTTTCTCTTAATATGCCTTGAATCCATTTATTTTTTTCTGTGTGTCAAGTCTGATATTAAGCTCATCTAATAAATATTTCACTTAGATATGTTGTTTTTCAGAATTTAAATTTTGTCCTTTTTTTTAGTTTACATTTCTCTTGAAATTCCTCATCTCTTTACTCATTCTCTCTATTTTCACTTCTCAATTCTATAAAAATTTACCATTGTCTTTGAATTCCAAAATGTGGGTGATTTGAGATTTTACATTTATTGGCTTTCTCCCCTCTTGATTGTATATAAATTTCCCTGCTTTTTTAAGTGTCTACTAATTTATTACTTTATGATGGATATTTTAAATGCTGTTTTGCAAAGACTCTAGACTCTTATTTCTCTAAAGACTGTTGAATTTTATCTGTCTGTCTATCTGTCTATCTATCTATCTGTCTATCTATCTGTCTATCTACCTACCCATCCATCCATGTTGGAGGTAGTTGAATTATTTTTGGATCATCCTGGGTTTTGGCTGTTACTGCCTCTTCTCTCCCAAACTCTTATTGTTGAAAGTTTCCAGAGCTCAGTCCTTGGTCCTTTTCCCTGCTTTATTCACATTTTATTCCTTGGTAATTATATTCTATCTCATTGATTTAAATACCATATACACGCTGATAGCTCCAATACTTATAATTTAGCATTGAACTGTCTCTTGAAGTCGCGCCTACTCCTCTTCTCTTCTTGGAGGTTTAACTGACTTCTCAATCGCAACATGTCTAAGACTACACTTGGATCTCTGCTCTCCCTTCAACTCCCCACTAACCTGATCCACTCACAGCCTTCCCATCTTTCTGAGTAGCAACTTCCTTTTATTAGTTGCTCAGGCCAAATGCTTTGGAATTATCTTTGACACCACTATTTCTCCAAAACTCCTCATCAAAGGTATCAGGGAATCCTGGTGACACTACCATCAGGTCCACCTACTATCCCTTCTCTCTCATTTACTGCAGAGCCTCCCAAGAATCTCTCTGTCTCTCTCTTTGTCTGCAGTCTATTCTTGACACAGCAGCTGGAGTGATCTTTTAAAGGTAAATCAAACCATATGACTATTCTGCTCAAAGCCAGGCAATGGTTCTTGGGTTTACTCAGAGAAAAATAAAAACCATGCAGACGGGTCCTGTATGGTGCCTCTGGTCCCATCTTCTACAACCTTCTTGCTCACTTGCTCCAACCACATGGCAAGACATGAGGTGAAAGAGGTTGTGGAGGACCTTATTGCCATATTAATGGGTCTCTAATGAAAGCAGTAGGGAGCCAAAGGAGACGTGACATCGGTTTCCATTTGGCAAGACCAGCAGGTGTTGGCTGTAAGGTAGATTATTGATGTGAACTGGCAAAGGTGGGCATTTTCATCTCAGGGACCAGTCTAGAGCAGCGTTTCTGGTCAATGGATCCCATCTCGACCCTCCTTGCCCAAGACACTGTGACCGAGATGGTACTTTGCCCACAAGAAGAACCCACCAGTGTTTCCACCAGGGGGTCTGTCGTAGCTCCTGGGAGGCTTGCCTCCCTTCAAGCCTCTTCCTTGAAAAGAAAAAGCACATTTCATCTGTTTTGCTGAGTGGAAAAAGGCTACAATTCCCGTGTGTCCTTCCTCCACTATAAGTTCTTGCTAATTATAGAGACTAGTTACTGCCCAGTTGTGCTATTGGTCTGACAGCTGGACTGAGTGAATTAAATTTGCTCTATTTTCTTTTGAGCTTATATAAATCAGCCTGAGAACAAGTGGTGTTCACCAAAAGATTTTCTTTGGGGAGATGCGGAATTGGTGAATGATGACCCTTAGAAGGCAGCTGGGCATATTGGAAAGAACTCAAGTGCTGGCATCAGAGAGATTGAGTTTGAAGCCTGTCTATGCTTTTTACTGTTTGTGTAATCTTGGGGAAGTGAATTCAAGTCTGTAAGATGGGAGTAATGAAGCCTCCCTTGCATAACTGCCCAACGTGGAGTCTGCTCCACAGGCCTATGAAAGCAGTCTGGGCAGCAGAGCAACTCAGAGATACTCTTCTTTTCCCTTAGCTTCAGATGGGCCAGCCCTGAGGATCTCAGCCTCCAGAGGGTGCTCCCTCTACCAGAAAATCACGTAGAAGAGCAGACAGTGGGCCGAGGAAGGCGTGGAGGGAATGTCTGACTTTACAGGGCACATCTCTTTTGGGGTGACTCTGGCCTCTTCTTCTGGAAGTTCTCTAAACAGATTGGACATTCCTCCTGTCATTTCACCCAAACTACTTAGTTTTTTCTTATAACTATTGCAATCATCTGAGTCTCTAGTAATTTCTGCATACCTAATTCAAATAGTAACAATAATATAATGAGCATCTGTGTATCCACCACCCAGCCTGAGAAACAGAACATTTCCAAAAACTGGGTGTCCTGGCTGCCCCTTCTCCATTGTAATCACTCCTTTGAAATCGAGTTGATCAATCCTTTACATTTTTATAGTCTTGCCACATGTGAGTTTATCTCTAAACACTATGATGCCAAGGTTTGTAGATTTCTGAACTTTCTCTTAATTTCAGTGATTTTGTATGTCTTTCTTTTGGCCTGTGTTTTCCATTTAACATCATGTTTATGAACTTTATTGGAATCTACGTTTTGTTTATCCATATAACCATGATTGCTCGCTTTGGTTGTTCCCTTTTTCCCACTCTATGAACAATGCTGCTATGAGCGTTCTGGTATATGTTTCGTGGTGCACATGTGCCCTTGTTTCTGTTGGTTGTACGCCTTAACAAATGGTTTTCTAGAATGCTTTTACTCATTATGCTCAATAGATTCATTAAGAGAACTTCTTAACTTTTGAATTGTCAGGCTTCTTAAATATTGCAACCTGATGGGAGTTTAGTGGTATCCCCTTGGGGTTTCCATGCTCTTTTCTTCCTTTTTTTTGTTCCTCTGGTCATTCATTATTATTTTTAAATATTTTTCTAATTTTTTAAAAAGATAATTAGATTACTCAAAATGTTGCACAAAAAATTATAAGGGATTCCTCTATGCCCCACTCCCCACACCTTCCACCCTTCCCCACACCCCCACCCTTCCCCACATTAACAACATCTTTCATTAGTGTGGTACATTTATTGCAATTGATGAACACATTTGGAGCATTGCCACTAAGCATGGATTATAGTTTACACTGTAGTTTACACTCTCTCCCACTCAATTCTGTAGGTTATGGCCGGATATATAATGGCCTGTACCTGTCGTTGCAATGTCATCCAGGTCAATTCCAAGTTTTGAAAATGCCTCTGTGTGATACCTCTTTTTCCCTCCCCCTGCCTTCAGCACCTGCAGTGGTCACTGCCTCCATCCACATCAATGGTATAATTTCTTCCATTGTATTGTATTGTAGAAATACAATAAGTCTAAAGTCCATGCTCTTTTCTTTACAGGAACATTTCAAGGACAGCATAAGGCCAAGTCCACCTGGGTGCATGTCCCCTTGACACCGAGTCCCAAATTCATGAGGCTTTTATGTCTCTGCCTTTCTTATTTAGACAGAGGGGCAGAGGCCTAAGACATAATTTGATTGGCCTTGTCTCCTTGAATTTGGAAGTTTGCTCTCCCCACCCCCTGCCTTTCCACAACCTGCCTTCAGTTGTTGATTAATTTACCGTAAAGCCCAGGAGTGGTGCAGCTGCGTGAAGGGTGAGAAATAAGGTTGGTTTGTGGCTGGTGAGTGGCAGGCCATCCATCACTCTGAAGGAAATTGCTCTTTTAAGGAGAAGTAGTGAATTGTTTCTGGCCTGGGCGTAAGTCAGGCAGCCACGTGGAACTGCAGCAGAGCTCCAGCTCCGGGTCAGGAGCCCTGATCGGTCATTTGTTGCAGCGGAAAGTGTCACACTTTGCAAATTTGCTACGGATAGGCCATCTGACAAGCGGGGAAATGCAGTTACAGGGACTTCATCACAGCCTCCTAACGAAGATATTGCCAGCCTCCTGCTTGCTAGCTGACTCCCAGCCGGGTCTGCCCACGCCACACTGCGCCGCTCTTCCTTGAAGATGACCAGCAGCCGTTGGCTCAGCCTTTCATTGTCTGATTCATTATCACAGTGGTTCTCAGCTGGGAGCGATTTTGCTTTTCAGGGGACAGTTGGCTGGGTCCGGGAACATCTTTGGTGCTCACCACTGGGGGATGCTCCTGGCATCCATTGGGTAGAGCTGGGGATGCTGCGAAAATTTCTACAATGCAACGACAGCCCCACACAGCTAAGTGGTCAGCCTTAGTGAGGTTGTGATTACAGGTTGAACTGTGTCCCTCCCAAAAAATATACTGAAGTCCTAAATCCCAGTACCTGTGACTGTGACTCGATAGTTTTGGGGTCCTTCCAGCTCACTGTTCCTTCTTGATTACTTGGAGTATGAGTAATTCTCATCTGAAGCCTTATCTCCTTGGGCCGATGGGCAGGCACCTGCTTTTCAAACCCCTTTCCCGGCCACTCCTGCCCTAGTCAACGCTGCCCCTACTCAGGCCCCATCTGGGAGGTTGGAGCTGAGGAGCCCAGCCTCCTTGGTTCAGGTGGTGGAGGCTGCCAGCAGCGCAGGACCGTGGCGGCTGTGCGCGGGGACACAGGGCAGTGTGCAGGCTGAGAACACGGGTCCTGGGCTCTGTGGTCTGGGATTTATTCTGGATGTTCCCCTCGCCAGCTATGTGACCTGGGACTGTTACTCGATCTGCAGGGCCTTGTTTCCACGTCTGTGAAATGGGGACAAGAAAAGCACTGAATGCCTGGTGTTGTCAGGAGGTTTACATGCGTTAATTTATATGGTGAGGTTGTCCCAGAGCCCCTTTGTCTTAGTTTGCCAGAGCTGCTATGACAAATAGCACACAGTGGGTTGGCGTAAACAACAAGAATTTATTGGCTCACGGTTTTGAGGAGAGAAGAAATCTGAAATCAAGACATCGGCAAGGGTTGCTTTCTCCCGGAGTCTATAGCGTTCTGGCTGGCTGCCAGCGTCCCTGGGAGCCTTGGTCTGTACTCCTGCCTCCCCTCACCTGGTGGCACCGTCTCCTTCCTCACTCCTATGACTTCTGGGTCCTCTCTGTAAGGCCTTCAGGAACGGATTAAGGCCCACTCTGATTCTTTTGAGCCACACCTTAACTAAAATAACGTCTTCAGGAGATCCAAATAACAATGGGTTTACATCCACAGGAATGCAGATCAAGGGGAAGACGATGGCTGAATGTGGGCTGATTACTCAATTTACCGCACGCTTGCTGTCATAAACTGGGGTCTGAGAAATTCTGGCACCACCCCTTCAGAACAGCCTGCGTTGCCCTCATTAGAACGCTGCCATTTCCATCTTCTTCTGTTTCATTCTACGCTGTGTCAGTTCAGAACAAATCACACTGCAGAGCCCAAACTCCCCTCAATTATTTCCTTTTGCCTCTGTGCCACCCAGTGACAGCACCCTGCAGCGCCGCAGTGGAACCTGAGGCCAGAGGGAAAATCAGAAATACTGATTCCATCTTTATCTAAAATTCGATATTTTGTTTCTTGAGGATCCATTCTGATGTTTTTAAAAATTGCACAAGAATACTGTTTTTCTTGATTACTGAAATTTTGTGCCCAGGCTGAGTGTCTCGCTTACCTCACCCCAGTCCCAGCTCTTGTTCTGGCAAATAACTCGAGTGGGCAGATCTTCCTTTGTCCCGTCCCGTCCTCGTGTGCCCCCCGCTCCTCCTCTGACCCCGTCTTTGTCTTCCTCCACCTCTCTTTCCCCTTCCCTGTCTCGCTTACCCTCCCCGGCTCATGACCATCTTCAGGCTTAAACCCGAGGTTGCTGAACTCCGTGCACAGGGAACGGCCCTGCAAGGCCCATCACTGAGGGTGTGAGAACACGGAAGACAAAAGCCTGGGAGAGCATCTGTAGGTGCTTCCCAGAAGGAGCTGCCGGGGATGCTCGTCAGAGAGCACCCCCGCCAGGTGAGGACGCCTCTCAGTCCTGCACAGCTCAAAGGTCATCTTAGGGAAACTGTTGGCTCATGCCCTCGGAGCCCTGGAGTTCCAAGGCTGTTTCATTGACTGGAGACCACAGTAACCATGGGAGTATACCTGGTTCTGTACCACTGACCTCCCCTTTGGGCACCTGCACCCACAGGTCCTGAGGGCAGGTAGCAGGACTTCACCTGCTGGAATCATGGAAGGCTCTGGTTCAGGCAACAGCAGAGTTCCCTCCAAAAGTAGTTAGAGCATCACCTGCCTTTCCCTCCGTGCAGGCCCACCCTGGATGTCCTTGGGAGGGAGATGGTCTCCTTTGGACATGTGATCCATCCTCAGGCCAGGGCAAGGGGGACTGAGGGCCCACTCTGCACGGAAACGCCAGCAGGAAACTCACAATGGAGCCAGGCCCTTTGCAGCTTCTTCAGATCCCAGGTACCTTCTAGACGCCACAGCCTAGGCTGGGATGCAGAGTTTTGCTGACAAAAACCTATGTGTTTGTTAAGGTCAAACCAGCGCTTGCCAGTTAAGAAGCTGACAGTGCCGTGTTAAGCACAGAAGTTTCTGAATGAGGACATCAATAGGAGTGGAAGAAAGCCCTACCACTGGAGAGTCGCTCCAATCCTGCCTTGCTCTGCTTCATGCTGGAGGGAGGACAGCTGGTCCACCTGCCCAGTGAGGAGCTCAGCCTGCTGGGGCAGGGAGGAGGGCTGACCCAAGTCGCATCAGACTGAATAATGTTCCATTGTATGGACATACCACCTTTATTTACCCATTTATTTGTTGGTAGACATTTAGGTTCTTTCCACTTTTTTGCACTGATGAATAATGCTGCCATGAATATTTGTGCTCAAGTTTTTATATGGACACGTCTTTTCATCTCTCTTGGATATACACCTAAGAGCAGAATTGCTGGTCAGTTAATAACTTTATGGTTAATCATTTCTGGAACTGCCAAACAGTTTTCCAAAGTGACTGCACAATTTTACATTCTCATCAGCCAAGCTGGAAGGTTCCAATTTCTCCTTATCCTTGCCAACACTTTTTATTATGTCTTTTTGATTACAGCCATCTTAATGGGTATGAAGTGGTAATTAATTGTAGTTTTGATTTCCATTTCCCTAATGACTAATGATGTTGAGTATCTCTTCATTTGCTTGTTGGTCATTTGTACATCCTATTTGGAAAAATGTATATTCAAATCCTTAAGTTTTTTTGTCTTTAAAAATTTTTTTTATTGAATTATATCATACACAATTAACACAGATAAATAATGTGAGAGTAAAATTTGTTTTTTTTAAGATTTGTTTATTTATTTATTTCTCTCCCCCCCGCCCCATCCCAGTGGTCTGTTCTCTGTGTTTGTTTGCTGCATCTTCTTCTTTGTCCGCTTCTGTTGTTGTCAGCAGTACGGGAAACTGTGTTTCTTTTTGTTGCGTCATCTTGTTGTGTCAGCTCTCCATGTGTGCGGCACCATTCCTGGGCAGGCTGCCCTTTCTTTGGTGCTGGGCAGCTCTCCTTATGGGGCGCACTCCTTGAGCGTGGGGCTCCCCTACGTGGGGGACACCCCTGTGTGGCATGGTACTCCTTGCCCTCATCAGCACTGCTCATGGGCCAGCTGCACACGGGTCAAGGAGGCCCAGGGTTTGAACTGCAAACCTTCCATGTGGTAGACAGACGTCCTAACCACTGGGCCAAGTCTGCTGCCCTGATAGAAAAATTTGTGAGCTTACAAAACAAACATTTTTTAATTGAGTTATTTATCTTATTATTGGGTTGTAAGTGTTCACTGTACATTCTGGATACCAGTCCCTTATCCAATTCTTGATTGTGAATATTTTCTCTCATTCTACAGGCTGTTTTCTTTTCCCTCTCCTGGTGGTGTCATTTGCAACATAAAAGCTTTTGTTTTTGACCAAGTCCAATTTAGGCATATTTTTTAGTTTCTTGTGCTTTTGGTGTCATACCTAAGCAGCCATTGCCTAATCCAAGGTCATGAAGACTTAGTCCTACATGAAGACTTATTCCTATGTTTTCTTCTAAGAGTTTTATAGTTTTAATGATTACACTTAGGTCTATGAGACATATTGAGTTAATTTTTGTGTATGGTGTAAGGAAGGAATCTAACTTTATTTGTTTGTGTGTAAGTATCCATTTTCCCAACACCGTTTGTTGATAAGACTTATTTCCCAATGTAATTGTCTTGGAACCCTTTAAAAAATCAATTTAGCATATATGTGAGGGTTTATTTATGTACCCTTAAATGATACCATTGATCTACATGTCTATCCTTATGCCAGTACCATATTGCCTTGATTACTTTTTGAAGCTTTTTATTACGTTTTGAAATTGGGAAGTATGAGCACTCCAACTTTGCTCTTTTTCAAATTGTTTGGTCCCTTGCATTTCCATATAAATATTATGTCTAGTTTGTCAATTTCTGCAAAAAAGCAAGTTGAGATTTTGATAGAGATTGAATATGTAGATCTATGTGGGGAGTATTGCTGTCTTAGCAATTGTGATGGTTAATATTATGTGTCCAGTTGGCTAGGCTATAGTAATCAAACACTAATCTAGGTGTTGCTGTGAAGGCATTTTGTAGATATAGTTAATATCTACAATCAGTTGACTTTAAGTTGGGTGTTGGGTTATTACCATTTAAAATGTGGGTGGGTCTTATTCAATGAGTTAAAGGCCGTAAGAGCAAAAATCAGATTTCTAGGTGAAGAAAATTTCTGCCTCAAGACATAAAATCCTTCATGAATGTCCAGCTTGCTGGCCTGCTCTATATCTTTTGGACTTGCCAGCACCCACAATAATATGATCCAATTGCTTATGTATTTAAATATAGATATAGATATATAGGTATGGGTATGTTTATGTATAAACTATTGGTCTGTTTCTCTGGAGAACCCTAACTGCTACAACAATATCAAAACCTTCAATCCACGAACATGGGATGTCTTTCCATTCATTATCTGGATCTTCTTTAAGTTCTTTTTACCATGTTTTGTAGTTTTATTGTACACCTCTTGCAATTATTTTGTTAAATATATAAGTATTTTATTCTTCATGATGCTATTGCAAATGGAATAGTTTTCTTCTTTTCATTTTTGGATTTTTTATTGTTTGTGTATAGAATTGATTTTTGTGTATTGATCTTGTATCTTGCAACCTTATGTAACTTACTTTACATAGAGTTTTAGTGGATTCCTTGGGATTTTCTGTATGCGAGATCATGCCATTTGTGAAACAGATGCTTTTACTTCACGCTTTCTGCCTTAGTTTTCCAGGGCTGCTGTGATAAAGTATCATAGACTAGTTTGTTTAAACAGAAATTTTTTATCTCAATGTTTTGGAGGCTAGAAATACATAATCAAGGAGACTGCAGGCGATGCTTCCTTTTAAAGGGAGAGTCCATTCAGTGCCCCTCCCTTGACTTCTGACGGGTGACCATCAGTCCATGATGTTCCTTGGCTAGTGGTATATTTAACTCTATCTTTGCCTCCATCACATGGCCATCTGTGTCTCTGCTTACTCTTTGTATCCAAATTTCCTCTGCTTATGAGGACAATAGTTACATTGGATTAGGATCTTCCCTAATCCAGTCTGACCTAATCTTAAACAACATATTCAAAAATCCCATTTACAAATAAATTCACATTCACAGGCCTGGGGTTGGAACTTGAACATGTCTTTCGAGGTGACATAATTCAATATATAACAATTTCCAGTTTGGAGGTCATTTATTTCATTTTCTGGCTTAATTGCCCTGTCTGGAATCTCTAGTACAGAGTTGAATAGAAGTGACAAGAGCAGACACTCTTGTCTTATTCCTGGTCTTAGAAATACATCCTGTCCTTTACAATTAGGTAGGATGTTAGTTGTGGGTTTTCACTGATGCCCTTTATCAGGTTGAAGAAATTCCCTTCTATTTTGTTAAGTACTTTTAACATGAAGGGTGTTGGATTTGGTCAAGTGTTGATTGAAATGCTCATCCGGTATTTGTCCTTTATTTTATTAATATGGTATATTAAATTGATTGTTTTTCATATATTAAACCAATTGTGCATTCCTGGGATAAATCCCACTATGTCATGTTTATAATACTTTTTATAAATTGTTGGACTCAGTTTGCTAATATTCATAGGGATTTTTGTGTCTATATTTATAAGGGGTATTGTCTATAGTTGTCTTAAGATGTTTTTCTTAGTTTTGATATCATGGTAATACCGACCATGGAGAATGAATTGGAAAGCATTATCTTCTTTATTTTTCAGAAAAGTTTGTCCAAGATGTATAAATTATTATTAAATGTTTGGTAGAATTCATCAGTGAAGGCATATGTGCTTGTACTTTTCTTTATGTGAAGTTTAAAAATTAGTAATGTAATCTCTTGTTACAGATCAATTTAGATTTTCTATTTATTCTTGAGTGAGTTTTGTAGATTGTGATTTTCTAGAATTAGTCCATTTCTTCTTAATTAGCTAATTTGTTATTCATGGTTTTCCTCTATAATTCCTTTTACTTTTATAAGTTTGTTGTCAATGCCCCCTCTTTCATTCCCAATTTTGGCTAATTTGAGTCTTTCCTTTCAAATTACTAAAGGTTTGTCAATTTGGTTGATCTATTTTTTTTATTATAGTAATGTGTATAGAACTTAAACTTTCCTATTTTAACCTTCCCAAGTGTACAATTCAATATTAATTATATTCGCAATACTGTGCTACCATCTCCAACATCCATTACCAAAACTTTTTCATCACCTCAAACAGAAACAATTGCTCTCTATCACTCTCTCCCTCAAACCCCCAGTAACCTGTAATCTACTTTCTGTTTCTATGATTTTACTAAGTCTAGGTGTTCCGTATAAGCGAGATCATATGGTGTTTGTCCTCTTGTGTCTGGGTTACTTCACTCAACATGATGTCTTCAAGGTTCATCCATGTCGCAGCATGTACAGAATTTAATTCATTTTAAGCTGAGTAATAATGGCACAGATATACCACATTTTGTTACCTCTCTCCTTTTAAAGATTTATTTATTTCTCCCTCCTCCCTCCATTGGCTGCTTTCTGTGTCCATTCACTGTGTGTTCTTCTGTGTCTGCTTGTGTTCTTATTAGGCAACTCCAGGAACTGATCCTGGGACCTTCCAGAGTGGGAGAGAGGTGATAATTCTCTTGCGCCACCTCAGCTCCCTGATCTGCTGCTTCTCTTATTGTTTCTCCTCTGTGTCTCTTTTTGTTGCATCATCTTGCTGCCCCAGCTCTCTGTGTGGACCAGCACTCTTGTGTGGGGCAGCACTTCCTGCAGGCCAGCTCACTACATGGGCCAGCTTGCCTTCACCAGGAGGACCTGGGCATTGGACCCTGGACCTCCCATATGGTAGATGGGAGCCCAATTGCTTGAGCCACATCTGCTTCCCCACATTTTTATTACCCCTTGATGGGCACTTTGAGTTGCTTCCACTTTGGCTATTGTGAATTTTGCTGTTATGAACTTGCTGTAAAAATATGTTTGATCTCCTGATTTCAGTTCTTTTGGGTGTATACCTAAAAGTGGGATTTCCGGGTCATATCATAATTCTATGTTTAACTTTCTGAGGAAACTTCAAACTGTTTTTCCCAGTGGATACATCATTTTATAATCCCACCAACAATTCATGAGGATTCCAATTTCTCTTCATCCTTGTCAATACTTGCTCTTATTGTCTTTAAAAAAAAATACCCATCCTGTGGGTGTGAAGTGGTTTCTCTTTGTGATTTTTATTTGCATTTCCCTGATGACCAGTGATATAGAGCATTATTTATTGTGCTTATTGGCCATTTGAATATTTTCTTTGGAAAATTGTCTGTTCAAGTCCCTTTCTAATTTTTTAATGGGATATTTGTCTTTTCTGGTTAAGATGTAAGAGTTGGGTTTTTTTTTTTTTTCAAGGATACGGGCGCCGGGGATTGAAACTGGGATCTCGTATGTGGGAAGCCAGCATTCAATGACTGAGTGTCATCAGCTCCCCGAGTTGGTTTTTCATCTGGTTTGCTTATTGTTTGTTTTTGTTGCTGTTCAGGGAGCACCAGGAACTGAGCCCAGGACCTCCTATGTGGAAAGCAGGTGCTGAACTGCTTGAGCCACATCTGCTCCCCTGTAAAGATCATTTAAAAAATATATTATAGAAGGAGCAGGTGTAGGCTGGTGGTTGAGCACCTGCTTCCCATGTATGAAGTGCCAGGCTCAATCTCCACTACCTCTCCCCACCCCAATATATATATATTATAAATTCTAGGTCCTTATCAGATATATGATTTGCAAATATTTTCTCCCATTATGAGGGTTGCTTTTTATTTTCTTGACATTTATTTTGTTGCATAAATTTTAAATTTTGATGCAGTCCAGTTTATTTATTTTATCTTTTATTGCTCATCTTTTTGCTGTCATATATATATATATATATAATTTTAATGGGACAGGCAGTTTTTCCTTTAGGGGGGTGATCCCTGGGTAGGGGGGGTGAAGTGGGGGTGTCACTGTGGAGGAGTGGGGCTAGAATTCACTTTACAGGTAGGGATGTTCTTGCCCTGCATGGCTAGGTGCTGCTCTGCCCAGCGCGGTGATGTTGGACTCCTGCTGCTGCCCGTGGGCCTCCTGGTACCACTAGCTCATGGCAGCTGGAAGGTGGGATCGGTATGACCTGAGCTTGTGGTCCCCTGTGTCTTGGAAACCAGTAGTGCATCCAGGATTCCAGCATGGCCGCCTCTGTGCCCTGGTCCTTGTTGCTGATGATGTAGCAGAAGATGCACACTCACTCTATGCCCACCAGGTGGGTTTCCAGGTAGGCCAGGTGGAGGTAGACAGGACAGCCCCCAACCCTCAAATCCAAGGTTATGAAGGTGTCTTGTATGTCTTCTTTTAGGAATTTTATGGTTTTGGCTCTTACGTTTAACTCCTTGATCCCTTTAGTTAATTTTTGTATATGGTATGAGGTAGGGGTCCACCTTCACTCCTTTGCATTTGACTATCCTGTATTCCCAGCACCATTTGTTGAAGAGACCATCCTTTCTGCTAATTAATGTACTTGGCACACTTACTCCATTGGTCTGTATGTCCGTCTTTATGCTAGTACCTTGCTCTTGAACATTGTGACTTTGAGGTAAGTTTTGAAATCAGCAAACATGAGTACTCCAGCTTTGTTCATTTTCAGTATTGATTTGGCTACTTGGAGCCCCTTGCAATTCCATATGATTCTGATGGTTGGCTTTTCCATTTTTGCAAAAAATACTGCTGAAATTTTGATGGGGAGGTTGAATCTGTAGATTGCTTTGGGTAGTTTGGACAGCTTAACAATATTGTGTACTTATCCATGAACCTGGGATATTTTCCTATTTATATAGGTCTTTAATTTCTTTCAGAAGTGTTTTGTGATTTCCAGTATACAAGTCCTTCACCTCCTTCTTTAAACCTATTCCTAGATATTTTATTGTTTTAGATGCTTTGTAAATAGAATTTTTAAAAAGTTTCCATTTTGGGTTGTTCCTTTCCAGTGTATTGAAACATAACTGATTTTCGCATGTTGACCCTGTACCCTGCAACTTTGCTGAATTTGTTTATTAATTATATCTGGTAGTTTTATTGTGGATTCTTTGGGATTTTCTATATAAAGGATTATGTCTGTGAGTAGAAATAGTTTTGTTTCTTCCTTTCCAACTTTGATGCATTTTATTTCTTTTCTTTTGTCTAATTGCCCTGGTTAGAACTTCCAGTACAATGTTAAATAACAGTGGTGACAGTGGGCATCCTTGTCTTGTTCCTTACCTTGGGGTGAAAGCCTTCAGTCATTCACCATTAAGTGTGGTATTAACTGTGCTCTTTTACTTGTTGAGGAAATTATCTTTTATTCTTATTTTTCTGAGTTTTTTTTTTAAAATCAAGAATGGGTGCTGGATTTTGTAAAATGCCTTTTCTGCATCAGTTGAGATGATTATGTGATATTTTCCTTCATCCTATTAATGTGGTGCATTACACTGATTGGTTTTCTTATGTTGACTCACCCTTGCATTCTGGGCGTAAATCCTAGCTGTTCATGGGCCAGACAGCTTCACTGGTGAATTCTGACAAAACTTCAAAAAGAATTAACAATAATCCTCAAATTCTTCCAAAAAAATTCAAGAGAAAAGAATTCTTCCTAACCTTATTCTATGGGGTTAGAATCATTCTGATACCAAAGTCAGATAAGGCCATGCAAAAATTTTTCTTGATGAATATAGATGCCAGGATAAGTCCAATCTTATCAGCAATTCTGCACAAATTAAGTCAGTGCTCTTCATTCTCTATCCTCATTCTATCTTTTGTTGATTAATCTTCTAGCTATCAATTCCTTGACTTTGCTCATTATATTTAGTTCATATTAGTAAGATCAAACACTATTTGCCCTTTTGTATTTGTCTTTCACTAAATATGATATCCTCAAGGTTTATCCATCTTGTCATGTGCATCACGACTTCTTTTCTTCTTACAGTTGAATAATATTCCATCACATGCATATTCCACATTTTGTTATCAGTTCATCTGTTGATGGACACCTGCGTTGTTTCCATCGTTGGCAATCGTGAGTCATAATTCATTAATGATTATTTCTTAATTATTAATCATTATTGCTGCCATGAACATTGGTATGCAAATGTCTTTTCAGTTCTTTTGAGTATATACCTATCAGTGGGATTGCCAGATCATATAACAGCTCTATAACTTCTTGAGGAATTGCCAAAGAATCTTCCCCAGTGGTTGCATCATTCTACACTTCCATCAACAGTGAATAAATGCTCCTATTTTTCCACATCCTCCCCAACACTTGTAGTTTTCTGTTTGTTTTTTTTTCAATAGTGGCCATTCTAATAGGTAAGAAATGATATCTTATTATGGTTTTGATTTGCATTTCCTAATGATTAGTGATGTTGAGCATCTTTTCATGTTTTTTTTTAATTTGTATTTTCTCTTTGGCAAATATCTATTCATGTCTTTTGCCTTTTTAACTTTGAGCTATAGGATCCCTGTATATATCATGGAAAGTAAACCTTTATTGGATATGTGGTTTTCAGATATTTTCTCCCTTTGATTAAGCTGCCTTTTTCACTTTCTTTGAAGTACAAAAGGATTTAATTTTGAGAAGATCCATTTATCTATTTTTTTCTTTTGTTGCTTGTGTTTTGAGTGTCAGGTAGAGATTTCAGCCTTTCACCATTGAATAACGATGTTGACTGAGGGTTTTTCATATATTCTCTGTACCATGTTGAGGAAGTTTCTTTTTATTCCTATCTTTTGAAGTGTTTTTGTCAAGATATGCTGGATTTTGTCAAATGCCTTTTCTGAATCAATGAAGATGATCATGTGATTTTTCTCCTTTAATTTGTTAATATGGTGTATTACATTAATTAATTGATATTGTACCTCCATTGCATACCTGAGATAAAACACACGTTATCATAATTCTTTTATTGTGCTGTTGGATTCAATTCACAAGAATTTTGTTGAGGATTTTTGCATCTATATTCACTAGAGAGATTGGCCTGTAATTTTCTTTTCTTGTAGTGTCTTTATCTGACTTTGGTTTTAGGGTGATACTGGCTTCATAGAGTGAGTTACATAGTTACATAAGAGAGTGAGCCATTATTTCTTCAAATGTTCTTTCTGCTCCTCTGGGACTCCCCTAATGCATGTTTTGTACATTTCATATTGTCCCACAAGTCCCTTAGGTTGTTCTCACTTATTTATCTTCCTTTAACTTTCTGCTCTTAAGACAGAATGATTTCAATTATCCTATCTTCTAGTTTGCTGATTCTTTCTTTTGCCTGTTTAAATCTGCTGTTGAACCTGTGTAGTATATATTTATATTTTAACAAATCAATTTTATTAATACATATTAATAAAGCATAAATCCATCCCAAGATTACTATCAATGGTATTCAATATAATCACATATTTGTGCATTCATCACTCCAGCCATTCCCAGAGCTCTTGCATTATTCCAACAATAATAATATATACAGAAAAGAAACAAAATTCATGCCTTGCCTGCTGAACATTGCTGCTATTCTCTTTCCATCTCTTTAGAATATTTGTATTTATATTGTGTAAAAACAGTCTTATATATGCAACATCACCCATATTCATGTTTTACATGAGGTTTTGTAGTCTTATACAGTCCCATGTTACAGTTTTTCATTTTCCTTCTAGTAATATCATGACCTTAGTCTTTCCCTTTCAACCACTATGTCATACCCATACAATAGCATACAAAAGCACCATGATGTGATTTCACCATTTGTATTCATTTCCAAAGATTTATAAACAACTTTTTAAACTAATTTTGCACAGACTAACCCTCAGCTTTCCATTCTCTACCCTTATTCTATTTTCTATATTCTAATTATTAACTCCATGAGTTTACATAGTATCTTCAGTTCATAACAGCACAATTATTATGTGATTTTGTGTCTGACTTGTTTCACTCAACATAATGTCCTCCAGGTTCATCCATGTTGTCATATGCTTCATGACTTCATTTCTACTTAGCGCTGCGTAATATTCCATCATGTGAATCCACCAGAGTTTGTTTATCCATTCGTCAGTTGATGGACACCTGGGTTGTTTCCAACTTTTGGAAATCATCAATAATGCTACTATAAATATTGGTGTGCAGATGTCTCTGTTCTTAGTTCTTCAGGGTATATACTTAGCAATGGCATTGCTGGGTCCCATGGCTAGTCTATATTCAACTTCCTTAGGAACTGCCAAAGAGTCCTCCAGAGTGATGTACCATTCTACACTCCCACCAACAGTGAATAAGTGTTCCTGTCTCTTTAGGAAGAGAATATACCTTTAATTGGGGAGGTTGTCTTTTTATTGTTGAGTTGTATGATCTCTTTGTATATCATGGATATTACGACCTTATCAGATATGTGATGGCCAAATATTTTCTCCCATTGAGTTGGCTGCCTTTTGACAAAGTCCTCTGAGGTCAAAAGTGTTTAATTTTGAGGAGGTATCATTTATCTATTTTTTCTTTTGTTGCTTATGCTTTGGGTGTAAGGTTTAAGAAACTACCGCCTACCACAAGATCTTGAAGATGTTTTCCTACATTTTCTTCTAGAAGTTTTATGCTTGTTTCTGTTTAGGGCCTTGATCCATTTTGAGTTAAGTTTTGTGTAAGGTGTGAGATAGGGTCTTGTTTCTTTTTGATATGGATATCTAGTTCTTGCGGCACTATTTTTTGAATAGACTGTTCTGGCCCAGGCAGGAGAGCTTGACAGCCTTGTCAAAAATCTCTTGGCTGTAGATGTGAGGGTCTATTTCTGAGTTCTCAATTCAGTTCCATTGGTCAATGTGTCTGTCTTTATGCCAGTACTGTGCTGTTTTTACCACTGTAGATAAGTAATATGCTTTAAAGTTAGGAAGCGAGAGTCCTCCAACTTCATTCTTCTTTTCTGTTATTGTGTTTTTCATCCCCATAATTTCTGTTTTGCTCTTTTTAAAAATTTCTAACTCCTGCTTTCATTCCTGCATCACTTCTTGATTTCTTTTAGCTCATTGCATTTATTCAGGAGAATTGACTTAATATCTTTGATTAATTGTTGCAATATATGTTTAATATTTTTCTTTGACTGGGACATCTCTTTCTGTTTCTTTGTAAGTTTTGTAATCTTATGTTGAAGTCTGGGCATTTGAATATTTTGATGTGCTTACTCTGGAAGTCAGATTTTCTCCTGTGTCTAAGATTTTAGTGTAGATTGGAGCTCTTTCTTAACACGTATCCCATTTTACATTGATCCTATTGTTTAACCCACAGTGAATATTTAGGTTCTTCTCAGGTCTTTCTGAACATGCATCTTACCCTGGGCTTTTGTGATGGCTTCCAAGAATTCCCTGGTATGTGAGACTACCCATCTAAAAGGAGTTTCTCTCTCCAGCTTCTCCTCCTGAGGCTCAGGGCTATGCTCTTTATCTCAGCCACAGTCGTTCTTCCCAGGTGGCTGTGGTCAGCTTGGCTGCCCTCCACTGTTTTGCTCTACCTTTCTACCCCAGTTCCAGCCCACCACGCTGCTCCTCATTTCCATGCTGCTTTTCTCTGCCTCAGCTAAATTCCAGGTTAGGCAACTCACACCCATGTCCAGAGTTCATCTTCTGTAGAGCCAGTTAGGGCTGATGTCTAATATTTTCATTTATGTGCACCAATAATCAGGCTTCAGAGATCTGCACTTGAATCTTCCTGGGTCACCCAAATACTGCTGGTGGGTTGCATAAACTGACATGCAGAACTGGGCGTGTGTGTGTGGGAGGAGAGAAGGGCCTGGACAAGTAGACTTGTCTTACCATTTTTAGGTTTTTTTTTTTCCTGATTCAGCATTTGTTGAGTTGTTGGCTGTCCTCAACCAACTTCTGGAGTTTGTGGAAAGTTGATTCTGACAGATTCTACTCCCTCCCCTCCTTTTTTTTGCTGTTTCTAAGGGGAAATTGTTAGCCAGGGGCATCTTACCCCACCATCTTGCAGGTGTCACTGCTAATTCTGTTGATCTTTTCCAAGGTTTTATCAATTTTCCATACTGCTATTTTATTCTGTATTTCATTCACTTCTACTGTAACCTTTGTTATTTACTTCCTACTTTCTTCAGTTTGCTTTGGGTTTCGTTAGCTCTCTTTTCCCTGTGATTTAAGGGGGAAAAGTTGGTTAGAGATTTGAGATCTTTACTCTTTTTTACACATAGGCATTTATGGTTATATATTTCCCAGCTAAGTCCTACTTTAACTGTGTCCTATATGTTTTGTTATGTTTGTTTTTTTAAAAAAATATTTTATTTATTTCTGCCTCCATCCTCTCGTCCCCTCATTCCCTGCTCTCTGTGTCCACTTGCTGTATGTTCCTCTGTGTCTGCTTGTATTCTCATTAGATGACTCCAGGAACCAATCCTGGGAACTTCTGGAGTGGGAGAGAGGTGATTACTCTCTTGCACCACCTCAGCTCCCTGTTCTGCTACGTCTTCTTATTTTCTCTCCTCTGTGTCTCTTGTTGCGTCATCTTGCTGCGCCAGCTCTCCACGTTGGCCGGCACTCCTGCACAGGGCGGCTTTTCATGAGAGGCGGCATTCCCATGCAGGGTGGCTCTCCTGTGCCAGGCCACATTCCCGCATGGGCTGGCACTCTGTGTGGGCCAGCTCGCCCTCACCAGGAGGCCCTGGGCATCGAACCCTGGACCTCCCATATGGTAGATGGGAGCCCAATTGGTTGAACCACATCTGTTTTCCTGTTATGTTGTGTTTTAATTTTCATTTATCTCAAGGTATTTTCTAAGTTTCTTTTTGATTTCTTCTTTGACTCATTGATTTTTTAGGAGTGCATTATTTAATTTGCTTGTGCATGTGAATTTCCAAAATTTCCTTCTATTTTTGCTTTCTAATTTAATTCCTTTGAGGTCAGAAAACATAATTTGTATGGTTTCAATTCATTTGTATGTACTGAGATTTCTTTTATGGTATGACATGTGACTTATTCTGGAGAATGTCCCATGTGCACTTGAGTAGAATGTGCTTTCTGCTGTTATTGGGAGTAGTGTTTGTTCCATATATATCTACTAGATATAGTTGACTTATTGTGTTTTTCTTTTTTAATAATTCAATTTTATTGATACATATTAACAGAGCTTACAATTCATCCAAAGTGTACAATCAATGGTATTTGGCATAATAACATAGTTGTGTATTCTTCACTTCAATAATTATTAGAACATTTTATTATTTCAATAATAAACAAACAAACAAAAAAGCCAGACAAACAAAATTCCTTACTTCTCAATCTGTTTCCCCTGCTATACATAATGCTCTTTCTGGCTATTCTTGCACAATTATTTATTGTTTATTAAGTAGTTTTATTAAGATATATTCACATGTCCCATGACCTATCCAAAGTATGTAATCAATGGCTTTAATATAATCACAATGTTGTACATTCATCATCTCAAATTTTAGATCAATTTCATACTTCAACAAGAAAGACTCCAAACCCCTTAGCATTTAATCCCAGCCCTACATAACCACTAATGTATTTCATCTTTATAAGTTCATTTTTACATTTTATATAAATGGATTCATACACTATGTAGTACTCTGTCTCTGGTCTCCTTCACATAGTATATATTTTTTTGTCTGATATTAAGATTTTGTAGTATTAACCTACATATGTTCAGCTTCTCAGTAAAATGGTCTTATATATGCAATTTTACCCATATTCATATTTTACATAATACATTTATATTTCACATAATATATTTAGTTCATATTAGCACAATCACACAGTATTTGTCCTTTTGTGTCCGGCTTGCTTCACTCAACATAATGTCCTTCGTGTTCATCCATGCTGTCATGTTTCGTGACTTTGTTTCTTCTTACCACTTCATGATATTCCATCATGTGTATATGCCACAATTTGTTTATCCATTCATCAGGTGATGGACACCTGGGTTTTTTCCAACTTTTGGCTACTGCGAATAATGTTGCTATGAACATTGGTGTGCAGATGTCTATTTGTGTCATTATTCTCAGTTCTTCTGGGTATAGAGCAATCAATGGTATAGGTCCCAAGGCAAGTCTATATTCATCTTCCTTAGGAACTGCCAAAAAGTCTTCCACAGCAGCTGTACCATTGCACATCCCCACCAACAGTGAATAAGTGTTCCTATCTCTCCACATCCTCTCCAACATTATTGTGCTTTTCAAGTCTATTATTTCTTCATTGATGTTCTGCCTGGTTGGCCTATGTATTACTATGAGTGGGGTATTGAAGTCTCCAACTATAATTTTTGTTTTCTATTTCCCCCTTCAATTACATCAATTTTCATTTCTTATATTTTCAGTCACTGTTGATATGTGTACATAAGTTTACAATTTTTCTTTTTAAAAAAACTATTGAAGCTTATCACTCATACATAAATGTACATAAACAATAAGTGTATAGTAATAGTTGGGAACTTACAAAACAAACGTATATAACATCATACGGGACTCTCACACTTCACCCTACCACCAATACCTTGCATTGTTGTGAAACAGCTTTAACTAATGATTTAAGAGCATCTTCAAAATATTACTACTAAGCAAAGTATCTTACATTTGATGTATTTCCCCCAACCCTCTCAATTGTTATTATTTTTATAGCATTTATATGTGAACATACATAAACAGTAAGTGTATAGTAAAAGTCATGAACCTACAAAGCAAACATAATACAAGGGTCCCATACATCAGCCCACTACCGACACTGCATTATCATGAGACATTTTTTACAAATTATGAAAGAATATCATCAAAATCTTACTACTAACTATAGACCATTTTGGCATATTTTCCCCCCAAACTACCCTGTTATTATTTTTTAAAAATATGTTTTTATTACAAAAGTTATGAACTTACAAAACAATCATACTCATGTACAGAATTCCCATACAACAGCCCTCTATCAATACACCACACTGTGGTGGAATGTTTGTTACAGATTATGAGATAATTTCATCAGACTATTACCACTAACCATGACCCATAGCATACATTTGGCACACTTTTTCCATTTTTTTTTTATTCCCCCATTATATACACAGAACATCTTTGCCATTGATGCATGAATGTTACAGTATTGCTGTTAACCACAGTCCATAGGTGACTCCAGTTGTGTCTTTCCCATGCTTCTCCACATTCCCACCACCCTGCAGTAGTGATGTACATCTGCTCTAGCTCACAAAGGACACTCTTGAATCTGTACCATCAACCACAATTCTCATCTATCTCTGGGTTTACTGTGTTATTCAGTCCCTAGACTATTCTCTAGTTCTCTTTCAAATGACATTTACATCCCTAGACTACCCTTTTCAGTCACATTCCCATTCCCATTTTTAAACCAGCTGTTACTCACTATAATGTGTTACTATCACCTCTATGCATTTCCATGCTTTTACAGTAAAGTTAATTAAAGCTTCTACATACATTACACATCAGTATCCATCTCAGTTCTCCTCTTATCTCCTTTAAGAATCCACCACCTACCACCAAGTCTTGAAGATGTTTTCCTACGCTTTCTTCTAGAAGCTTCATGGTTCTTGCTTTTATATTTAGTGTTTTTTTAATCCATTTTGAGTTAATTTTTGTATAAGGTGTGAGATAGGGGTCCTCTTTATTTCTTTATTTCTTTTGACTATGGATATCCAGTTCTCCTAGCAGCATTTGTTGAATGCATTATTCTGCCTGAGCAGGGTGGGTTTGACAGACTTGTCACAGATGTAAGGGTCTGTTTCTGAACCATCAGTTTGGTTCTGTTGGTCTGTGTGTCTGTCTTTATGTCAGTACCATGCTGGTTTTTTAACCACTGTATATAAGTAATATGATTTAAAGTTCAGAAGTGAGAGCCTTCCAACTTTGCTTTTCCTTTTTAAGATGTTTCTGGCTATTTGAGACCCCTTACCCTTCCAAATAAATGTGATAATCACGTTTTCCATTATTTAAAAAAAATGCTGGTGGAATTTTTTATTGGGATTGCATTGAATCTGTATATCAATTTAGGTAGAATTAACATCTTAATGCTATTTAGTCTTCCAATCTTGAGCATAGAATGTTTTTCCAATTATTTAAGTCTTTTTAAATTTCTTTTAACAGTGCACTGCAATTTTCTGAATATAAGTGCTTTACATTATTGGTTAAGTTTCTTCCTAAATATTTCATTTTTTTAGTTGCTATTGTAAATGGAATTTTTTCCCCTGACTTCCTCCTCAGATTACTAGTGTCTACTTCATCTGATATAAGTATAGCTACTCCAACTTTTTTTTTTTGTTACTGAATGAGTGGAATATCTTTTTCTATCCTTTACTTTCAATCTATTGATATCCTTAGGTCTAGGGTGAGAGTCTTTAGACAGCATATAGGTGGCTTATCTTTTCTTATCCATTCTGCCAGTCTGTGTCTTTTGATTGGAGTGTTTAATCCATAAAGTTTTTATTTCTTTCTGACAGATTGGTGTTCTTATCATTATGAAATTTCCCTCTTTATCTATAATAACATTTAAAAAAAATTTAAAGTGTATTTTATATGATATTAGTATAGCTACCCTGGCTCTCTATGGTTGCTGTTTCCATGGTGTATCTTTTTCTACCCTTTTACTTTCAACCTATTTGCCTTTAAATCTAAAATGTACCTCTTTAGGCAGTGTATTAGTCAGCCAAAGGGGTGCTGATGCAAAATACCAGAAATCAGTTGGTTTTTATAAAGGTATTTATTTGGGGTAGAAGCTTACGGTTACCAGGTCATAAAGTGTAAGTTACTTCCCTCACCAAAGTCTTTGCCATGTGTTGGAGCAAGATGGCTGCTGACATTTGCCAGGGCTCAGGCTTCCTGGGTTCCTTTTTTCCCAGGGTTCATTTCTCTCTGGGTTTAGCTCTTCTGTTCTCCACCAGGTCAGCTGTAGATTATAAGGCTCTCTAGGTCTTGCCTCTCTCCACAAGGCCAGCTGTAGACTATCAGGTGAACAGCTCTGTCCCAGCTGCCTCATTCCTCTGTGTTTTCCTGTGTGTTCACTTCCTGGTCTCTAGTTCAAAACTCCAACATCAAAATTCCAGCTCTGTCCTTTGCCATGTCTTTTATCTGTGAGTGAACTCAACACCCTACGGATGTGGCCCAATCAAAGCCCTAATCATAATTCAATCACACCCAGGTTCAGACAAGTTTACAAACATAATCCAATATCTATTTTTGAAATTCATGAACCATATCAAACTGCTACAGGCAGCATATAGTTTGATATTGTTTTTATTTCTCCAATCTGGTAGTCTCTACTTTGATTAGCTCATTTAATTCATTTGCATTTAATGTTATTCTTAATAAGTTTGGATTTATGTCTCCCATTTTACTTTTTGTTTCCTATGTGTTTCATGCCTTTTTTTTATTCCTCTGTATCTCCTTTTTTCTTTCTTTTTTTTTAGTGTAGCATTTTAATTCATTTAACACATTTTTAAATTATTTCTTTTTAAATTATATTCTTACTAGTTACTCTAGGGCTTGTAATATACTTCCTAATTTACCAAAATCTACTGCAGATGTATACTAACTTAACTTTATGAAATACAGAAACTTTACTCCATAACTTCCCCCATCTTTTTGTGCTATTATGGTTATACACGTTAGGTTTATATATGTTAAAAACCAAATAACACATTATTATAATTATTGCTTTATATAATCGTCTGTCTTTTAAAGAAACTGAGAGAAGAAATGAGAGCAAGTAAATAATTATGGTTTGTTATATTAATCTTCTTATCCATTTCTATTTCTCTTTGTTTCTTCCTGTGGATTTGCATTACCATCTGGTGTCATTTACTTACTCCAATACGGCTGACCCCACTTTGCCTCATTCATGCTGTTATCATCATATATACTATATTCTGTTTGTTAGAAGCCCAATGATACAATTGTATATAAACTGTTTCATGCAATTACTCTTAATCAGTTAAGAGGAAAGAAGGGAAGGAACATTCAATTATACTTTCCTTCGTAGTTATCTATATAGTTATCTTCACTGGTTCTCTTTGGATTTTCAGGTGGATTAGAGCTACTGCCTGATTTCACATGCTTTCAGCCTGAAGACCGTCCTTTAGCTTTCTCGTAAGGCATGTTAGCAAGCAAAAAATGCCCTCGGAATTTATTTATCTGGGAATGCTTTTGTTTCCCTTTCATATTTTAAAGGTAGGTTTGCTTGGTATGAGATTCTTACTTGACAGTTCCTATTTTCAGCATTTTAAATATTCTTCCCCACTTTCTCTGGCCTTCATTGCTTATGATGCAAAGTCAGCTGTTCATCTTACTGGGATTTCTTATACATGACGAGTTGCTTTTCTCTTGCTGCTTTCAAGATTTTTTCTTTGTCTTTGTCTTCTAACAGTTCGTTTGGGTATGAATCCATTTGTATATATTCTATGTGGGGTTCCTAGAGCATCTTAGATATGTAGCTTAATCTTTTTCATCAAATTTGGGAGGTTTTCAGACCATTTCTTCAAGTATTTTTTCCAATTCTTTCTCTTATCTTATTCTGGTACTCCCATTATGTGCCTGTTGATGTGCTTAATGATGTCCCAAATTTCTCTGAGGCTATGCTCATTTTTTGCTCATATTTCCCTGTGTTTTTCAAGTTGCATAATCTCTATTGATTTCTCTTCAAGCTTGCTGATTCTTTCTTCTGCCAGCTCAAGGCTGTTGTTGAACCCTTCTAGTAATTTAAAAATTTTTATTTTACTTTTCAACTCCAGAATTTCCAGTTTTTTTCTTTTCTTGTAATTTATATCTATTGATATTCTCTATTTGATGAGACAATATCAAAATAACATCTTTTAATTCTTTAGATATGGTCTCTTAATTCTTTGAACATATTAAAGATGCTCTGCTAAATCCTACATTTTCTTCCCTTAAAAAATGATTTCTGTTCTCTGCTTTTTTTTTTTTTCCTGTGGATGAGTCACAATTTCTGTTTCTTTTCAGTTCTCATAATTTTTGTTGAAAGCTGGACATTTTAGACAATATATTCTAGTTGTTCCACATGCTAATCCCCCCTCCCCACAGTTGGTGTTGTTTGTGTTCGTTATTTAAATAGTAGCTTGGCTGCACTGCCTTTGTGAAGTCTATTTTCTCTTGCAGTGTTCAGTCTTTGATGTTCTTGTCCAGATTTTTTTTGATTTTGGTTTGTAGCCTGTTTGCTTAGACTAAAGCTTATATGTTTTAGTTTGCTAAGAGGCTCAAAGCAGATATCATAAAATAAGTTGGCTTTTTCAATGGGAATTTGCTAGCCTACAGGCTTACAGTTTTGAGGTTGAGAAAAATGTCCAGATCAAGGCATCATCCAGGCGATGCTTTCTTCCTGAAGACTGCTGCTGGTGCTCCTGGGCTCCTCTGTTAAATGGCAAGGTGCCTGGTAGTGTCTCCTGGTCTCTCCTTTCTCTTCCAGGTTTCATTGCTTTCAGCTTCTTGTTCCACGACTTTCTCTCTCTTTGTCTGAATTTCATTCTCTTACAAAGTACTCCAGTAAGAGGATTAATGCACACCCTGAAGGAGATTGGCCACGTCTTAAGATCCTACTCACCAAAAGTTCCTACTTCCAATGGGTCCACACACATATGAATGGGTTAACTTCAAGAATATACTTTTCTGGGGTACATGCAGCTTCAAACTACTACACTTGTCAAAAGTTATGCTTAAGCTTCCTTAGCCAGTTTGATTTTTTGGCTCACCATTGGAGCGTATGTGTCTTGGAGTCTGCTGGCACAGTTCTAAGAGTTTGTATTTTGGTCTCCCCTTTATTCGGGGACTAGTAGCTTGAGCTTTTCCTTTCTGATCATTCCTGAGGGGTACAGTCTTAAACACACAGTCTTCCTGACTGAGGGAAAACTGGGATGTTATTCTTAAGTCTGGTTTCCTAGGGGTCACCTCTGGATGAGTAGTTTATTGCTCAGCCAGCGTTAGGTTAGAGGTCGTGCTTAAGCCCCTGTGCCACTGTGGCTTCCGCCCTGGTTGCTTAGCCTGCATGTGGCTTGGGGAGTGTTTTCATGTCTGCCCCAGACCCTGCTCTGATTGCTTCTGAATGGGTGCAGTTTAATGCTTGTGCCCAGTCTTCTTGAAGTCCACGATTGACTGTGATCTCTGGAGTACACTTCTTGGATCTCTGTTTTCTAACTCCTAATTGCACTGCCTTGTTGCTTCCTGTATTATGGCACTAAGGACCCTCTTAATTGCTCTCCACCACATCTTTCATTGTTTTGGACAATGCCCTCAGGCATGAAATTCTCCACACTCTGTTTTGAATAAAGTCAGTCCCCTAAGGAGAGCGGAGTACTGGATCTGGGGCAGGGAAATTGATGCTCTGCTCTATGACGTGACACACTCTACAAGCAGGTACTGGATGGGTAGTAGCTTCCCCCTTCTTCAACTCCTTGTGTGAGCTTTCTCTCATTGCTGAAAGCAATCTCCTTTGTTGATTGTAGATGCAGTAAGCCTTAGATGCAATCAACTGACTAATGGTTTAAATCCACTAAATATCCCCACAGTAACAATCAGGCTAGTGCTTGCCTGACCAAACAACTGGATACTATCATCTAGTCAAGTCCACACGTGAACCTAACCATCTTAAGATTAAAGAAGAAAGGGCAGTTGGTGCTATACTCAGTACATGCCAGGCACTGTGCTGGCTCCCGGGGACACTTAAATGAGCAAAGACCAATAAGCTCTTTTATAGATTTCCAATCAGAACTTTCTGTTTTAGAAACTACCCCAGGAACTACATGTCCCTATAAGTGGGCCTGGTCAGGTTTGTTTTATACCTGATCCCAGGAATGAACATTCACAAAGTCAACAGTTTTGGAAGTGTTGTGACAAAGTAATGTCCTCCCAATAATGCCCTTAAGCATCTTATTGGCCCAAAGTCATGGTGCACATTTGTTCTTGATTCAGAGCAGTGGGAAGAAGTAAACATTTATTGAGTATTGCTTTGTACTGGACTCCAGCCTATTTGCTTTACACCTGCCCCCTCTCTAAACCGCGCTGAGAAGTGGCTGCTATTGCTCTTGTTTCACAGATGAAAAGCCTGGGTTCAGGGCGGTTAAACCGGTTACATAGAGGTGGATCTAACCGGTGACATAGAGGTGGATCTAACCGGTGACATAGAGGCGGATCTAACCGGTTACATAAGGTGGATCTAACCGGTTACTTAGAGGCGGATCTAACCGGTTACATAGAGGCGGATCTAACCGGTGACATAGAGGCGGATCTAACCGGTGACATAGAGGCGGATCTAACCGGTTACATAAGGTGGATCTAACCGGTTACATAAGGTGGATCTAACCGGTTACATAGAGGTGGATCTAACCGGTTACTTAGAGGTGGATCTAACCGGTGACATAGAGGCGGATCTAACCGGTTACATAAGGTGGATCTAACCGGTTACTTAGAGGCGGATCTAACCGGTTACATAGAGGCGGATCTAACCGGTGACACAGAGGCGGATCTAACCGGTGACACAGAGGCGGATCTAACCGGTGACACAGAGGCGGATCTAACCGGTGACACAGAGGCGGATCTAACCGGTGACATAGAGGCGGATCTAACCGGTGACATAGAGGCGGATCTAACCGGTGACATAGAGGTGGATCTAACCGGTGACATAGAGGTGGATCAGGACCGCAATTCAGACAGTCTGATGTCAAGTAAGCCCACATTGTCCCGGAGCACCTGGAGCTAAGCACATGGAGGCTTAGCTGGGGCAGGACCCTACCCCTCACCCTGCCCTGCCCTATCCCAGCAAGCTGGGCACGCAGGCGTCAGGGCAGCAGGCGGCGTAGCTGGCCGAGGAGAAGTACACCGGGGCAGTTAACGCTCTGCGGTGTATCAGGCGGGAGAGTGGAGGCCTCCTGCCTCACCGTGCGCTTTCATGGTGAGCCTTTTAAACGATTTGGATAAACAGCATGCTAATTATATTCAGGGAGGACATGGAATTGGAAGGGAGCATAAACACCGATGAGAATAAAGGAAAGAATTCAGCAGAATCTCAGAGGTTGTGAAAATGGGCTGACAACAGTCGAGTGAAACTCAAGCTTACAAAAAAGACAAATTAGGTGAGAGTTTTAAGGTGCCTGAGGTGACAGGAAGGGGACAACCCTACCCATTTTAATTTGTGCCCACAAATGCCCGTGAGGCGTAACTGTGGATGACATCACAGGGCAGGAAGGACAGACCCCACCCTTGCCCTGGGTGTGGTCTGCAGCAGGGGCTTTTCATAAAGAAGGGCCCCTGAGACTCCCAAGAGCATTTTCCTGGACCTGACCTGGTAAGACAGCAAGAGAGAAAAATATTTCAAGAATTAAAAGATGCTTGACTGATTGTCCAAGGGAATGCCAAAGTACATGTTATTTCCTGATCTCAGACCACCTTCTTCCTCCCATTTGGGGGGTGGGTGGGCGCAGATTGTGGTTCAGTGGGAGACAGCGCTGGCTGGTACACGGAGCCTGGTCTGACTTCACATGAACCATCAAATCTCTCTGTGCCTCACTTTCCTCATCTGTCTAAAAGAGGCATTTCTCTGGAGCAGGAAAGGGAGTGAATGCTGGCTGCTATTGAAATGTTTGCATGGACAAGAGAATTGGAGAAAAGGAGCTGGAGGGAAGGAAAGGCCGGGGGGAGGGGGTGGGGTGGGGTGGGACTTTAGAGGGAATTGAGGCAGCATCTACCTATATATTGTTTGGGCTGGAGGAAGAGGGGCAGATTGCCTTGGTCTGGATTCCCTCAAATAGACGTGGAGACAAAGGTTTGTTTCTTTGGGAGATGGTCCCAGGCAACATCAGGAGTGGGAAGGTCAGGCAGGGAAAGGCAGGAAGCCAATAAAGCATGGTCATCAAACAAGTTACCACTGGGGAACACACCTTGGAATTGTCTCATCCAAGGCGCAAGGGAGCTGGGGTATTTATTTCAGAAACTCCTGTCACTGCTTGAGAGATACTGTGATGGTTTGAAGCTGCATGGATCCTGGAAAATCATGTTGTTAAAGCTAATCCACTACTGTGAGTGTAAACTTATTGTTAGGGCCTTTTGATTAGGTTACTTCAGTTAAGGTTTGGCTCAGGGTAGGTGCTGGAGTCCTTTATAAGAGAACGAAATTCAGACAAAAGAAAGTCATGGAAGCAAGAAGCTGAAAGCGAGGAAACTCAGAAGAAAAGGGAGAGACCAGCAGTTGATGCCTTTTGCGTTACTGTGTGACAGAGTTGGAGCTTTTGATGTGAAGGGTTTTTAATGTTGGAGTTTGATGCTGAAACTGGAACCCCAGGGAGAGAGACAGAGCCAATTGCCTGGCAGTGGGCTAGTGAGCCTGGGAGGCGCTGTAGTGAAGGGTTTGGTCTGAAGCCTGACAACAAAGGTGGGAATGGAACAGCTCATCTCAGTGGGGTGTTAATTAGTATCTAAAACTTTTATTTATTTCCAGCACAACTTTCAGTAATGCACATTTAAACCCCCTTTTCTACTGCTTAATGACTTCTCAAGTCAGTCCTTTGGCTTTCTGGTCATTTCAGCTGTTTAAAATCTGCTGAGAGCAGTTAAACCTCCATTCTCAGGCTGATTTGAGTTCCCTCCTCTCTCCTGCTCCCTGAAGAGCCAGGTCTGAGTGCCAGGGATCCGGGCAGGAGGAGGAGAGGGCGTCCTGCTCTTCGCTTCTCTTCTCCCTCCATCGCTGCTCGGGGGATTAAGTCTGATTGGGGGGGTGGCTTCTCCCCTCCTTAACACTTTTTAAGTTGTGAAGGGTTTGAATTTTTGCCCAATATAAGCAAACTTGTTAGCCTGCTCGCTCTGGTTTCATGGGTGCCAACGGAAGACATGCGACTCCTGGAACAACGAAGGACAGATTATTTCTCACAGTAGTAACAACAGCCAGATCATCAGCACTTTCGGTGCCTATTCCCTGAGCCCCAGCTCTCACAGGGCCCTTTCTTCATGTTGTACATTCAGTGGGTTACTTTACAGAGGAGAGCCCTGCAGTAAGGGAACCAGAACCTTTATAATGGGCGGTAAGCATGCCTGCCCTCTCCTCTGAAAGGTCACTATTTCTGTCTCCCTGTATAAACATCCCTGTAAAGATCATCTAGAAAAAAGGCCAGTCAGTGCCTCCTTGCAAGACAGGCCAAAGCATGAGAGACCCACGGAGAAGTGTAACAGGGAGCCAGCCAGGATGCTCTCACGAGATGGTGATGTTGACTGGAGAAGCTCCCGGGCTGGCTCTGGCTTGGTCTTGTTCCGTCTTCTGTTTGTGGACTCCAGAGAGGTGGTGGACATGGGTCCATGTTGTGTAGAATTTTCTAAGGAAGGTATGTTCTTTGCTCTGTCCTCCTTTATGAGACTCCCCGGGGGGAACAGCCGTGCTTCCCTTAGCCCTGCCAGGGTCCACCGCCCAAGCCCCTCTCTGGGTGGGGTTTCACTGGCTGGGCTCAGCAGCCCCCTGGGATCCCCACCGCTCCTGTTTCTCCTCCGCTGGACCCTGTGATCACCCCACGTGGAGTCTGGGACCCACCAGGTCCTCTTGTCTGTCTCCCAAGGACCACAGGGACTCACCATGGCCTTTGGTCCTGCCATCTTTGCCAGCTGCAACAAGTGTCTGTCTTCAGAGACCTGCATGGGAGAAGCAGGCCCCGGTGTCTGACCACTTTCAGCTTCCAAAATCTGTCAAACTCTCCCAAGAACTGGTTCCCACGATTTCTGTTTTTTGGAGGTTAGCTCCACAGACCCTGCGTTCTGTGGCTCACTGAGCCTGTAAGGTACCAGGCTTCCTCTCTGGGGGTCCCCAGCCTGCGAGGGGTGCTCTTGGCATCTCCCTGCTCCTTGGCTTTGCCGGGGAGGCAAGCAGCAGCGGTGGGCATAATTGCTACCACGACTTTCCGTTTATCTTGACTCCTTCAGTGATGTCTTCCTTGTTCTCTCTGTCATTTCCTTACACGGACTGGGGCAGAGGGGCTGTAGCTGTGGCCCCCACAGTAACCGATGACTGGGTGGGTGACCTGGCCTCTGCCTTCAACTGGGTCAGGGTGCAGGAGTGCCCCACAGGTCAGGGACCTGCAGCTAATTGTTTTAATAAAATCCTGGGAGGAAGGGAACAATCCCTCCTGACATACCCGTGTTTTGTGGAGGGGTTTGGAGTGGGGAAGTAGGTCAAGCTTTGGTCCCTGAAGACTGGAAGCCACCTCACATGGAAATTACCTGCCTTGGAAATCGGGTCATGCTTGCACAGCTGGGACACGAGGGCTCCCTGAGCTCATCTACGCTGAGAGACCCATGCCCCCGCAACAGGAGGAGTGTCCAAGGCTGGGTTATTTTTATCCATCCTGCGAGCTGGTCGTGTGCTGAGTAGGAGTAAGCTGTCCTGCAAGATCCCAGAGCCTGGGCAAGACCGGGAGGCACTGGACTTTGCAGAGGAAGCAGACGTGACAGCCTAAGCAAACAGGGTCCCAGAGCAAGCCAGACTTCCACCCTGAGCACACACCTAATGTCCTCTCCCTGAAAATCTTTTTTTATTTTTTTAAGATTTATTTTATTTCTTTATTTCTCTCCCCTTCTTCCCCCCCCCCCCCCGACCCCACCCCGGTTGTCTGCTCTCTGTGTCCATTTTGCTGAATGTTCTTCTTTATCTGCTTCTGTTGTTGTCAGCGGCATGTTTCTTTTTGTTGCATCATCTTGCTGTGTCAGCTCTCCCTGTGTGCAGCACCATTCCTGGGCAGGCTGCACTTTCTTTCACACTAGGCGGCTCTCCTTATGGGGCGCACTCCTTGCACGTGGGGCTCCCCTACACGGGGGACATCTCTGCGTGGCAGGGCACTCCTTGTGCACATCAGCACTGCACATGGGCCAGCTCCACACGGGTCAAGGAGGCCCGGGGTTTGAACCATGGACCTCCCATGTGGTAGACGGATACCCTAACCACTGGACCAAGTTTGCTGCCTCCCTAAAAATCTTTACGAACTCTTTGAAGGTAACTTGGGACGGAGGATCTCCATGACTTGTGAGGGACTGAATATATGAATGGACAATGACCAGGAAGCTCTGGCCCACTGTCCGCAGTAACCAGACCAGGGAAGTCCGTCCCCGTACCTGCAAGGAGGAAGCTGGCCATTGCCTATAGTAAATGTTCCAGGAAGTACAAACCACAATCCCTCAAACAGTTGACCCTAAATAGCCAGGACTTGATTGATAACTGACAGCTTCCACAGTTCTTGTTCCCACTTCCATTGTAGGACCAATTCCTGGGATGCCTTGCTCCCAGGTGGCCTGCATCCGGCCAGCAGCCTCCAGGCAGGGCATACCTGAAGTCTTCCCTGCCTCTTGCCCCGACAATAAATAATGAAACAAAAATGAAGGAAACCAGGAAGCTGCGTTCGTAGAGCCTAAGCTCGAGCCGGGTGAGGTTAACTGCCTAAGTGATGACTTGGTGCACCCCAGGTTACTTCTGCTGAGGGGCTTCGGGGCTCTGCAAGGCACCTCAGCCTGCCATCCACGGCCACCACCACCCCACCTGCACCCGCTCCTCCAGCTTCCTGCCTCTGCCACCTGACTCCCACTGACTCTTGCCTCTGTCTTTTGTTTCCCATTTCCCCCTAAAGGAGCAGTCCTGCCCTCTGTTCTCTGACTGTTCAAGTCCTACCTCTCCTTCAGGGTCCCACGCACCCCTCCTGCAGGATGTCAGTCCCCCATGACCGCTGGACCCACAATGCCCATGTGAATCCCAGGGGCACCTGCTCAGAGTCTGCTCCCTGGACTTGCCCTGTCAGGACGCTCCCTGGGCTTGGGCACTGATGGTCCAGAGCCACCACCCTTCTGCCAGCCTCTGCTTGGGAACAGCAGTAATTTACAGATCGTCCCTTGACATTTACAGGTGAAATGGAGTGTGGAGAAGCCTGGGTGGAGCCCCAGTCTTGGCATTTCCTAACCAGGAAGGCAGGCCAATGAGCCTCTCCAGCCTCAGTTGCCTAATCTGTTAGAGGGGATGGCAGCTACAGGTACAGCACCCCGTACCTTTGGGGGATGCAGCTGGATAATGCAAAGATGCTCATTCTTTCAGCCTTTCTTGTGGGCTTTCCTATGTGTCAGTCCCAAGACCCTGCTGAAAAAGCAGTAGAAAGGATACACGAAACTGGATACTACCTGTGCATGATGCCTTTGTGTCTTCAGGGATTCTCACATAAGGGACTTCATCTGAACCCATATTTCAGATGAGGAAACAGGATCCTGGGGGACACACAACAAAATCAAGGCAGAGCTGGGTCTCAGAAATGGTACTCTACTTTCACAGGACTGACACTCAATAGGTGAGTGCCTAAAAGATGCTGATTGAATGACAGGGGCAATCGAGGGTGGTAATTTTTAAGGTGTCGTTCCTGGACCAACAGCCTGAGAATCAGCAGGGGATTTGTTAGAAGTGTGGATTTCTGAGCCCCACCCCAGACAAATGGCATCAGTAACTCTAGGGGTGGGGCCTGGTGGTCTGCGTTTCAGAAGCCCTTCAGGCGATTCTGATGCCCACTGAGAGCCGGTGCCAGCTGTCACCCCCTCCCCACTTCCCTATTTAGGACTCACCCACGCGCCAGCTGTGGTCTCTGATAGTTGGTCACCATGAACTGGCCAAAGCAAACGTGGCTTCTCACTTGTCGTCTCCCTCCCCCCAATTCCAGCTGCTGCGGTGGGCGAGGCCCCCAGGCTGGACCCCCGTCTATTTTCCTTAGCAATAGGAGCAGGCTTTGATTGGCGCTTCCTGATGGTCCCCCTTCTTTTATTTCCATGTTACTTTAGATGCTCCCTCCGTCCTTTTAGAGACTGTATTCCCTTTTTGAAGGTAAGGAGGAAGAGTGCACAGGTGTTAAGATTTCACCCAGGGCCGCCGTGGCAGAAAGCTCGGGGACCCAGGGCTTCTGTCTAGCTCCTCCGCTGTCTTGGAGGACAAAGGACCACACCCTTCCTTTCCCACTGGAGAGGCCGTGGCTGAGAGAGGGCAGGGGAATCCACCGCCACTGCACGGTGGGCAACGGTGGAGGGCGCTCTGGACCCCAGCTCTCCCGCCGTCCCTTCTGGAGTTCTCACCACTGGCAGGAATTGAACCCAGACCCCTGGTAAGAGTTCTCACAGCTCAGGCGAGGCAGGGTCTGCAGAGGACAGGTGAGTGCATATCTGGAGTCTTCTGTTTCCACTTTGTAAATTATTTAATAGATGATTTGCTTGAGAATCTGGGCTTAATCGCTGACCAGTAGTGACAGTGGCTTTGATGAAAAATCTTGGTGAGGTGACGGTGAAGGAAGGGGCCACCCAGGCTGCCCTGTGGTATTCACGTTCTGGTTTCCCTGTACAGTCTCGGCCCCTTAGGGGGACACTGTGAGGACAGCAGGACAGTCCCCCCAAGACCTCCTGACCTGGGTAAAGGGGCGGGCACCTTGGTTGGCCAGTCGATCCTGCTCTGTCCTGCTCATTTCTCGGGAAGAGCGTCCTTGCTCATATCTGCAGGAGGATGCATCAATTTCAATGTCTTGGGGGCTGCCATAACAAATTCCCACTAACTAGGTTGCTTAGAACAAGAGAAGTTTATTCTCTCACAATTCTGGTGTGCAGAAGTCCAAAATCAAGTTGTTGGCAGTGCCATGCTCCCTCCGAAGGCTCTGGAGAATTCCATCTGTGTCTTCCAGCTTCTGGTGACTACAGGCATTCCTTCCATTCCTTGGCTTGCAGCCCTAGCCACCCAGCTCTGCCCCCGCCTTCATGTCGCCTTCTCTCTGTCTTTGTCTTCTATTCTTTCTCTTTGTCGAATCTCCCTTGCGTATCTCTTATAAGGACACTGCCATTGGCTGTAGGACCCACCAGGATAATCCAGCAGGATCTCTCTTGTCTTGCGATCCTTAACTTACATCTGCATAAGCCCTTTTCCCAAATAACTTAACATTCACAGGCTTTGGGGATTAGGATTTGGCTTATCTTTTGGGGACACCACACAGCCCCTTACAGGCTCCCCATCTGAGTGCCATGCTGCTTTAGGCCCTGATTCCTACTGGCATGGTCTGTTTGCCGTAAGTCTTGAATAATATATTAGTCAGCCAAAGGTGTGCTGATGCAAAATACCAGAAATTTGATGGTTTTTATAAAGGTTATTTATTTTGGGTAGAAGCTTACAGTTCCCAGGCCATAAAGCATAAGTTACTCCCCTCACAAAAGTCTGTTGCTATGTGTTGGAGCAAGATGGCTGCTGATGTCTGCCAGGGTTCAGGCTTCCTGGGGTCCTCTCTTCCTGGGGCTCGTTTCTTTCTGGGCTCAGCTCCTCTGCTCATTCCACCAGGCCAGCTGTAGACTATCAGGCACATTGTTTGTCTCTCTTCCCAGGACCTCTGCAGTGTCCAATTGAGCCTTCTCTCCTTCGTCATGTATCTGGTTCTCTATGTGTTTACTTCCCAGGCTCCAGGATCAAAACTCCAGCTAACTCCTGTGCCTTGTCATCTTCTCTGTGAGTCCCTGTCCACCAGAGGGGTGGGAATGCAATGTCCTTCCGATGTGGCCTAATCAAAGCCTTAATCATTATTTAATCAAGTAAAAGTGAAACTTCTGAATCCGGTATAATCTAATATGCCTGGAGGGACAGACCAGTTTATAAACATAAACCAGTATGTATTTTTGGAATTCAGAAACAGTATCAAACTGCCTCAAGTAACTATAGGCTCCCATTTGCTGGAATTTGAGTACTTGGTAATAAAAGATTGTGACCCTCATAACTTTGGATGGTTGCCAGCATATTAAAATTCTTCAAACGCTGTGGCCTGGTAACCAACATAGTAAAGGCCTTCATGTTTTTGTCTCTTGGGGACACTGCAAAGTGCTCTGTCCAGCCCCTTGGCCCCAAATAACTGCTTATACCTTGGCCTTTGCCTCCAAAACGACAAGCTGGGTTGCCCTGCCCTAGATCTGAGGCTGTGCTCCACTGAAGGGCTCTCTACCAGGGAGGTCCCTGGGAAAGATGAGGAGAGCAAGCTTTGGGACGTAGAAGACTGGAAGTGGGGCAGGTGACCTGGAATCAGCCTTCTCCGTTTTCTGGCTTCTCCTGGGTCTTAGCCTTATTCCAAGTTCTTTCTTACCTCTTGCCTTGGTTTTTTCTAACATTTGCTAGGGGTGGAGGATTTGGTTTTTGCAAACCTCCAAGGCATGTGGTTATCTGATTCTCAGCCATCTTGGTTAAATGTCAACTCATTAAAGGCTTAGGGTTCATGACATTAGCACAGAGGGACCCCACGGTAATTAAGCAAGCCATTTACGAGTTGTCATCTAACACAAGACCTATAGGATGAGAAGAAATGATCATGCGAAGAATAGGAAATAAAAGCTTAGGGAAGGAACAGTACAAATAATCTAATTGGGGATCATCATTTCTTGTGGCTGTCCTGTGAAATGTAAATGGCTTGTATCCAACTACTTCATACAGTGCACAAAGCCCATATTTAATTATTTAGGGTACATCCTGAAACTAATTTGTACCTGAAAATCCACTAGGAAGTGGTGCTGTTCAAAGTCAAACGTTTTCTAAGTTATTTGAAATGTTACCACAGCTGGGATGGATGATTATAACCTACCTCGAAGAATGTTGCGATTAAAATATTTAGAAATCTACTTTTCAGCAATGGTTTTCAAACTGTGGCTTATAATTAGTGGGCAGAAAATCTATTTAGTGGGCTGTAACCAGCATATAAAAATATTGCATAGAATAGAATAGAATAAATAGCAATAGAAAATACTAAATGCATTGCATGTTATAATGGTGTTTCAAATTTGTTAAATTGGAATTTAAATTTGGGTCTGGAGAGAGGTCAAGTGTGACAGTAGGAAACCGAGGCCATACTGCATGAGAAAAGATAATCTGTTACCCACAGGTCCCAGAGAGCGGGGTGTGCGTGAGGGGTTGACAGGAAGCTCAGTCGGCTCAGGGAGCTCAGCAGCAGGTGAGGAGGACACAGCAGAGGCAGAGGGACCGTGAGCTTGTGCCTTTGTTGTGGTCCACGGGTGGAGGTTAGTAGATCTCCCATAGGAGTCAAGGATTGGTTAGTTTAAAGCAAACACACGTGAAAAGGGAAAGGAACTGGAGACCCAAATGTGGTGGGTGTGATTAGTTCATTTTGGACCAACAAGGAGTTCCAGTGAGATGTGTGGGTGGTATGGATGGTGGTTGCACATGGAGTTTGGGCTCTGGGGAATCTAGGTTCCAGGGGTGGGATACTGTTTATTAACAGGGCCAGAGGTCAGTGCCAAGGCACATGGTTCAGCCAAAGTAAGACAGATGCCAAGGTGGCAGGCAAAATTTTTGATAGTTATGACAATCCATCCCTGATACCTCAGCATCATTTATTTAGAGTGTTGTGGCAGTGGTGGGAAGGTGATATATTTACTGCCAGGGGCATAGTGTTGTTGAGTCAGTACATAAGACACTTGAGGATAATGGGTATTATAAATGTGTCGATAAATAGTAAAATCAAGAGCTGGAAGCCTTTGTGTAGCCATTCCCCTAACCTCCAGGGAGTAGGTAGGAGGAAAATGTCTGAGGTTTTCTAGAGTCTAAGGTATTTGTTGAAAAACCCTGATTATATTGTGAAACACCATGATCTCTTGAGCCTCTGATGCTGGATAGGCCCCAGAAAATCATGTCCTTAGAGCTAATCCATCCCTGTGGGTGTGAACCTATTGCAGGCGGGACCTTTTGATTAGGTAGCTTCAGATAAGGGCCTTTTGATTAGATTAGTTTAGTAAAGCATGACCCAGGGTCAGTCTTAATCCTTTTAATGGAGTCTTTTATAAATAGGATGAATATGGAGAGAGACACAGAGAGAGACCCACAGAAACTGAGAAAGCTCCAGAAGGCAGAAGCTGAAATCAATGGAACACAGAAGCTGAGAGAAAGCCATGAAGCCAGAAGCTGTGGGCAACAGAACCTGGAGGAGGAGGCAGAGACTGGTAGATTTCTCCATGTGCCTTGACATGTGACAGAGGAGTCCAGGATTGTCGACAGCTGGTCTTCAGAGAGACACATTGTCTAATGAAGCCTTGCTTTGGACTCTTTCAAAGTTTCAGAACTGGAAGTTTGCAAGTTAATAAATCCCCATTGTTAAAAGTCAACCCATTTCTAGCCTACTGCTTTTGGCAGCTTTTAGCAAACTGAAACACCATCTTTTGAGAGTTAATTTTGACCTGCCCTGAATTATCAATATACATGCAGTAGGAGGTACATATTCTGGCACAGACACCCCATTTTTTGGCCAAGAGGAGCCTAAGGCTAGGCAGTTATCTAAGAATACCTGGGTTAAGTATTTTATTGTTGTTTTAGCCCATATCAACATACAGGTGGGAACCTCAGGGCAAACATGTTGGCCCCTAGATTGTGGAAGGTTGTATGTGATATTAAAAATATAATGTTCAGCTTGCTGGTAGGGAGTGGAAGATTGCAAGGCAGCTTTACCATCATGGGAGGTGTGCTGCTTTGAGTCTTCTGGACCCCAGAAAGTTGTGTTCTTAAATCGAACCTATTGTGAACCTTTGATTAGACCAGGTCAGTTAAAGACCATTTGATGAGATTGCTCCAGTAGGGCATAGCCCAGGGTGGGTCCTAATCCTCTTACTCGAGTCCTTTATAAATGGAAGGAGAAAGGCCACAGACACAGAAAAAAGCTGGAGACACTGAGAGAAACCTCCAGAAATTAAGAATCTGGGAGAGAGAAAAAGTTTTGGGAGCAGCCCAAAGCTGAAGCAGTGAGTTCCAGAGGAGGGAGAGATGAGCGGACACCACCATATGCCTGACTGCCCATAGCTGAGCTCAAGGAGAAAGTGAGCCTGGAGGAGAAGGCGGAGGCTGGCAGAGCCACCACTGTGCCTTCCCACGTGGCAGGAGTCCGGGATTGCCAGCAGTCAACCTTTGGGTAGAGAGTTTTGCCTGATGTTTTGATTTGGACTCTATCACAGCCTAAGAACTGTAAGCTTTTAACCTAATAAATTCCCATTGTTAAGCCAACTTATTTCTGGTATTGGAATCATTTTGCAACCTAAACCAGGAACATAACTCACAGTGACAAGCATCGCATAAGGAAGAGGGGTCATGGCTAGGCAATCTGACCTTTTAGTCAGGTAATATTCTGACACTCCTCTTCCCATTGTCAAGGCAATGCCTGGGTTAATTGCTGGCTTGAGTATAGGGGTGACACTGGCCTGTTGGGGTGACAGGAGCAGCAGTGGGTGACCCTCAGTGATTGTCTTGGTCTGTGTTGTCTCCATTAGCATACTTGTGGGGTGGGGCTTGGTGATGGTCAAGTAGCAATCCATAAATATGGGGTATTTTATCATGAACTTTTAAGTATCACAGGACACTTCTAGTCATGGCTTCTCTGCAGGTTTTTGTAAAACAGTTGTCATCACAGAGATCTAGGACTTTTAGGGGGGAGCCCAGGATGTACCCAGCAAAGGCTTTGGCTGTGTGTTTCTGTGCAGCCCCTGCACTTCCCGCCACATGTTTTGTCCACATGTGCCAGCTGGTTGTTGATTCTTTGTAGGCCCTCTTTGCAATTTGAGCTCTTATCTTAGAATACTATGCATGACAGGCTTGGGTGGAGGACAAATATCCATGCAGGTTTGATTTGATTAAACTTGTGAGGCCGTTGGTGCTGTATGAGAATCTTGTTTAGGTTATACCTGGGCCAAGAATCATTTATGCCTTGGTACCACTGGACCCATTTGATAAATAGGTTGCTTGGATAGTGTATTAGTCAGGGTTCTCCAGGGAAACAACCAACTGGTTATATATATATAATGTAAATATTATATACAAATATAATATGAATAATGTATAAATAATATATAAAATATTTTTATGTTATCAGTGTGTAAGATAGGGAAGAAAACAAAGATATTTGCTTTCTGTATATACACAAACATCTTCATAACGAGGGAGACATATTCATAACCTTTACAGTCCTTGCTTTTGTCAGTTGTCACATGGTGAAGGTTTGTATTTTTTGCTACCTTCTTCCACTACCCATTCCATGTTCCCTTTGCCCTCAGCAAACTCCTCAGTGGTTCTTTGCCTGGTGGGTGACCCAAACTTTTCATTCCTATAGTTTCTGGGCCATTGGTAATCCTGCTTGGATTGGGTTGTTGCAGTTTTCCACTGACTTCATAACAGCGCTTGGTAGTACTAAGAGACACCACAGGGAATCTCCTATATTTTGGCAAGCTCTTCCTTTTTTTAAAAAATATTTTTTAACAAATCGGTTTTATTTATAAATATTAAGAAAGCATGAAGCCATCCATACTGTACAATCAGTGGTATTTGGTATAATTATAGTTGTGCATTCATCACTTCAGTGAGATACCATCTTAATCCCATAAGACTGGAGGCTATCAAAAAAATAGAGCACTGTGAATGTTGGAGAGGATGTGGAGAAATGGAAACACTCATCCACTGCTGGCGGGAATGCAGAAGCTTTCTTGCTGGTAGTATACATGAGCTTAGACTTACCCTTTTAACCATTGTCGTATAATAGCTCTGCTAGTTATAAATACTATGATGTGCTTTCACCATTTCTATTCATTTCCAAAGATCTGCAAAAAAACTTCCAGTTCAAAGGGATCATTGTTGTGTTCCCTGGTGGAAGCACTCCTCCTTTTGGAACTAAGACCTGTAGACCAGCAGAACTTAAGATTGCGGGGACAGGAAGCAAAACTTTTCCTAGTGGATCACTAGGGGTAATAATGAGTGGTGCCATTCCCATTTCCAACCCTTGATTCCCATGAATCCTGGCTATGGGAGAAACAGCACCACAGAGTGAATGATGATTTAGAGCATACACAGCCTCCTGAGGAACATTGCCCCAGGCCTGCAAGATATTGCCATTTGGTTGGCACCATAATGGAGTCTTCAAAAGGTCAGTCAACTGTTCTATCAGTCTAGCTGCTTCAGGATGATGGGAAACATGAAAAGACCAGTGAATTCCATGAGCATGTGCCCATTCCTACACATCATTTGCTGTGAAGTGGGTTCCTTGATCAGAAGCAGTGCTGTGTGGAATATCATGATGATTGATAAGACATTCTGTAAGTTCACAGATGGTAGTTTTGGCAGAAGCATTGAGTGTAGGGAAGGCAAACCCATATTCAGAGTATGTGTCTATTCCTGTTAGAATGAATCACTGCCCCTTCCATGATGGAAGTGGTCCAATATAACCTCCTTGCCACTGTGTAGCCAGGCTGATCACCTTGGGGAATGGTGCCTTATAAGGGACTGAGTATTGGTATGTGCTGCTGGCAGATTGTACACCCAGCAGTAGCTGTAGCCAGGTTGGTCTTGGTGAGTAGCAGTCCATATTGTTGAGCCCATGCATAGCCTCCATCTCTACAACCATGGCCACTTTGTTCATGAGCCCATTGGGCAATGACAGGAGTGGCTGGGGAAAGAGGCTGAGCATTTGCCATAGAGTGGGTTACCTTATCCACTTGATTATTAAACTCTTCCTCTTCTGAAGTCACCCTCTGGTGATCATTCACATGGGACACAAATATTTTCATGATTTTTGCCCACTCAGAAAGGTCTATCCACATACCACTTCCCCAGATCTCTTTGCCACAAAATTTCCAATCATGTTCTTTCCGAGTCCCTGACCATCCAGCCAAATCATTGGTAACAGTCCATGGATTGGTGTTCAAATGCACCTCTGGCCATTTCTCCTCCCAAGTAAAATGAACAACCAGGTGCACTGCCTGAAGTTCCACCCATTGGGAGGATTTGCCCTCACCACTGTCCTTCAGGGATATCCCATACAGGGGCTGTAGAGCTGCATCTGCCCACTTTTGAATGGTACCTGCATATCACGCAGAACCATCTGTAAACTATGATTGAGTTCTTTCTTCCTCAGTCAACTGATCATTAGGAACTCCCCAAGGGACCATAGCTGAGGGCTGGGAAAGAGAAGATAATATGGCAGGAGTGGTGACCATGGGCATTTGGGCTAGTTTCTCATGTGATTTACTTGTGCCTCAAGATCCACTTCCACTTGGGACTTATCTTGTATTTTGTGATGCAGTGCTGCTGTGCACAGCCCACTTTATGGCTTGGTGGGTCAGACAACACTCACGTCATGGTAGGCAACTCAGGTCTCATGGTGACTTGGTGGCCCACGGTTAAGCATTTGTTCTCTACTAAGGCCCAGTAACAGGCCAAAAGTTGTTTCTCCAAAAAAGAGTAATATGCAGAGGAGGGCAAGGCTTTGCTTCACAGTTCTAAGGGTCTGTGTGGTGATTCTCCTACGGTGGCCTGCCAAAGACTGCACACACTTCCAGCACCATTGGATCTGCTTTATCCTATGCCTCAAGTGTCAGAGCAGCTTGCACAGCAACTTGGACCTGCCGCAGAGCCTCCTCTTCTGGTCCCCACTCAAAACTAGCAGCTTTTCTGGTTACTCGGTAAATTGCCTGGAGTAGCACACCCAACGGCGGACTATGTTGTCTCCAATTGGGTATTTGTGCCTCTTTTTTTGGTTGTTGGAGATGCCAGATGCAACAATTTATCTTTCACCTTAGAAAGGAAAGCTCAACACGCCCCACACCATAGGACAATTTTAAACCACTGAAGTAGAAGACCCCTGTCTGGGGAGATTAATCCTCACTACCAAAGGGGCATAGGACAACAGCTACACAATGGAGGTAAGAAGTGTTTGACTGGAATACAGGAGCGCCCCTAGGACATCTCTTAGTGCAACCCTGACCTGTGATTAAAGTCAATGGAAAACTGCAACAACCCAATCCAGACAGGACTAGAATGCCTCAAAAATTTCAGGAATGAAGGTTTGTGTGACCCCATCAGGCAAAGAACCATGCCAGCTGAGGTGCTTGTTAAAGGTAAAGGGAACATGGAATGGGTGGTGGAAGGAGGTAGTGATAAACGTGAACTATGACCGCATGATCAGTTACAGAAATGAGGACTGTAATGGCGGTGAATATTTCTTCCTTGTTTTGTTATGAGTATGTTTGTATATGTACATAAAAACAAAATACCTTTGCTTTCTCCCTTTCTTATCCCCTTATAATGTGACATAAGCTGTATTAGTTTCATGTTGTAATATTTAAGTTATAGGATATGAAGTTTAAGAGTGAATATTACCCAAGGACTTGCATCCTGTTCTGGAGAGAGTTTGTGTATTTCTGGTTGTACATAGGAACGGTTGAGTATTGTTAGGTGAAAAATATGACTGTTTTTGTTTTTCATTTAGAGATTACATATGATGTACAATGATGTGTATGGTCACCAAGTTGACAAGGGTTGGACTGTGATGGTTATGATCATGTGTCAAATTGGTCAGGTAGGGGTGACTGGTTGTTTGGTGAAGCAAGCACTGGCCTAATTGTTGCTATGAGGACATTTTGTGTACTTAAATCATTAGTACATTGATTGCATCTTAGGTGGTTACATCTATAATCAGCTGAGGAGGCTGCCTTCAGAAATGAGGTCTCATCCAGTCAGTGGAAGGCTTTAACAGGAAAGTGATGATTTCAGCACAGAAGGAAGAATTTCCCTCTCAACTTCAGTCATCCAGCTTTTCCTGGGGAATTCATTAAAAACCTTTGTTGGGGTTCCTGGCTCATAGCCTGCCCTCTGGAAGTTGGACTTGTGCACCCCCAGGGTGATGCGAGTCAAGCTTTATAAAACCTCATAGTATTTATGACTATCTCTTCTCAGTTCTGCTTCCCTAGAGAACCCTGACTAATGTAGCGATGGTGGAGGGACCATCAGCAAGAGGGCCTGTATTCAGTCCTTGGGTGCGATGGGCAGAAGTGGGAGAGCCAAGGAGCCATATACTGGCACAAGAAAGTGATGATGCCTATGGGAGAGGCACCGACGGAGCAACTCGGGAGGGGGCGGTCTTAGAAGCCTGAAGGGTGACTAGGAATTAGGAGGGTGGAGGAAGTGTGTTCTGTGAAGAGCAGGCATTAGATGCATCACACAGAGCCCAACAGGAGCATGGAGTTTTGGGGGATATGCAGGTGGTTTTAGGAGGAAAGTGGAGAAAGTCGCGGCAGTTGAGCCTGAAGAAGTGGTCTGAGAAACACGAGCTTTATGATCAGATTGTGTTTTCAAAAAAATTCACTGTAGACCCAATAGAAAAGATCAGTGGGGACCAGCCTGGAAGTGGATGCTGCGATGCGGCTGGAGGTATTAGTCCTGGGCTGGAGAGAAGGCAAAGCCTCTGGAAGACTCTGAGCATGGTGGTTTGGAGCTGTGTCCCTCTGAAAAACAGGTTTTTAAACTTGATCCATTCTTGTCGGTGTGAACCCACTGTAAGCAGGACTTTTTTAATGATGTTATATCAATCAAAGTGTGGCCCAAACGAATCAGGAGGGGTCTTAATTCTATTACTGGAGTCCTTCACAAGCAGAATGAAATTCAGACAGGGAGAAAGCAGAAAGCTGAAGGTCTGTGGAACCCAGAAGAGAAGACAGAGGCCAGGCGCGGCTGCCATGTGCACTGCCCTGCGAAGATTAGCCCAGGACCAAGGGTCACCGGCAGCAGCCCAGAACGCCAGTCTTCAGGAAGAAGCATCACCTTGATGATTCCTTGATTTGGACTTCCCCCTGGCCTCAAAACCATGAGCCATGAAAGTCTCATTGTTTAAGCTAACCCAGTGCTTGGCATTTGCTTGAGCAAGCAAGGAAACTAGGACACCAAGCAAGCACAATTAGATGATGGATGAGGACAAGGATACCTGAGAGCAAGACGTCTCGGATGAGTCCACTGTCTCTGATGTGGGTCCTCAGTGGACGTTAGCACCATCCTCTAAGAATGGGGATGGAGCAGGAGCAAGGGGTTTGAGGCACAGGATACCCCCCCGTCATCATGTGGAATCAGGTGAGGAAGCCAGGAGGGCAGCCGGATCAGCTGCACAGAGGACACGGGACCTGACAAACCGTTGCATAAATAAAAGTGCGATGTGTCAGTCAGTATTTAGAGGGGCTCGGGTGTGCTGCACTTCCAGGGAAATACATGTTCTTGACCCAGCTTCAACAGAAGTAAATGAGCTTGAATCCCATGAGTAGGTTTAAGTGCCAGCCTGAAATTCAGTAAGCTACTTTGCACCTTCTTCGTCATCATCTTCTTCATTAAAAGCATGCCATTTCTCTCTGTCTTTGGGTATAGATGAAAATAAGGCTGGTTGTGAAGTGAAAACGAGAAAATATCCCAGGCAAGGAAACGAGAAGTTCCTGTTTTGAGGGCAAGCGGATCCTTTTGGGAGCTTCGCTGGATGCCACATCCAGTCTGACACCCGGAGGAGGTCAGGTGGAGTACACGTGGACCTCTGCCGAGTCCCAGGTTTTGTCAGGATTTTAGGGGGCAGCAACACCGTAAAATCTTTGCCTGGTTGCATGGCACCCTGGTCGGTAAGCTGCCTCAGGGTTTACCACTGGTTTCCCAGAGGTGAGCACCAGGCTTGCCTTACAGCAGGCTCTCAAGAGGTGTGGAATGAATAATGAACGACTGAATACAGAGTGTAGCAAAAATGTCTCTGAACTATGGGGAGTGGATTTGGCTCAATGGATGGAGCATCCGCCTACCGTGGGGAGGGTCCAAGGTTCAGACCCAGGGGCTCCTGACCTGTGTGGTGAGCTGGCCCATGCGCAGTGCTGATGCAGCAAGGAGTGCCCTCCCATACAGGGGTGACCCTTGCGTGGGGGAACCCTATGTGCAAGGAGTGTGCCCCGTAAGGAGAGCCACCATGTGCAAAAAAAGCACAGCCTGCCCAGGAGTGCAGCTGCACACACAGAGAGCTGGGAAACAAGATGACGCAACAAAGAGAGACACAGATTCCTGGTGCCACTGACAAGAATACAAGTGGACACAGAAGAACACACAGTGAATGGACACAGAGAGCAGACGACTGGGGGAGGAGAGAGAGAAATAAAAAATAAATCTTAAAAAAATATATATATATATCTGAACTAGACTCCATAATCTAGTGATGAGGGGTCTGGCTGAGTCCCGATGTTAGTTTCCTTGTTTGTAAAACGGGCATGGTAATACTGGTTTTCTTGTAGTTCTGCCCTGAGGACTAAATGTGACAAAAGATGCATAAAGTGCTTGGTGTTGTATAGCTTGGCACGTGGTTCAGTAATTTAAACTGCTATTATTAGTAGTATTAATCTGTTCCTAGTAGACTGTCACCATGTGTTAGCTCATGGACTGAGCTCCCCACACTTTAGCTTCTTTGTTTGGAAAACAGAACTAGAAATTGCCGCCCTGCCTCCGTCTCGGGGTGTCACGATGATTATAAAATTACAGAACAAGGGAGGCTGATGTTGACTCGCACTGTCTTAACTCTCCAGGGCATGGCGATTCAGAAAGGGCATGTAACTCGGGGAGAGGGGCAGCAGCGGGTGTGGCACTGCTATGGAGGTTTACATTTACTCAGCCAAAGGCGGCGGTGACCAGGACGCGGCGGCACTGCAGACTTGTGCAGGGTCCGGGTGTCTGGCAGCAGTTCTAAGTTCCCCGTACGTTTAGGTGGAAAGCGCGCCACCATGGGACGTGGGAGCTCAGGGTGCCCTTTAGCACGTGGGGGGCACTTTGAGGACAGCGGGGATACGGGCTGTAGCCCAACAAGACTCATGCTGCTGCCAACAGAGTGGGGTCCACGTCGAGTCTTCTGTGAGCTCAGGGGCCGGGCGAGAGCCCCCCAGCAGGCAGGGCCCTCAAAGACGTCGGTTTTGGGTATCCACACACAGGCCACCGCGGACGCATCTCTGTTCTGCTTCCCAGCCCCTTGGCAAGCCCTCGGGGCAGCCAGGGGTCAGCCACGGCGTCAGGCTGGGATGGACCGGCCTCCAGAGAGAGTGCTCTGCGACTCTTCTATCTGGGTTCAAATCCCAGCTTGGCACTTTCACAGCTGGGTGGCACTGGGTGAGTTCCTTAACCTCTCTGTGCCTGCTTCCTTGTTGGTGAAATGGGCTCAAGAATAGGGCTTCCTGATGGCTTAAGGTCCCTAAGACACACATGACAGTGCCTGACTCGCGGGAAGCAGTGGAAAATGTTTGGTGTTGCTGTGGCATGAGGCTGTTAGAAAGGCGATTCTCCTGCCCCGGCGCCTTTCAGGAAGTTTCCGGCCCGGCCCTCCCACGCTGGAGCCCGACCCCCCACCTGGACGCGCACGGCGGGCATCAGAGGGCAGCGGAGTCCTCTTGCCTGAGCTGGGGCTGGGGCTCCGGCGCTCCCCAGTCCTGGGCAAACGCAGGCAAGCACAGCCCAGTGCCGGGCAGGATGGTGCCTCTTCCCTCTGGGGCCCCAGATCTCCTCTGTGGCCCCCGGGGGCCCTGGCAACCTTCCGCTCCCATCAGCCACCCCTCCAGATAAACCTTGCCCCAGGCCCTGTTTCTCCTCTCCCTCTCCTCTCATGGTACTTGTCACCTGCTAGTGGAAACCCCCCTGGTGGCCCCGGGTCATCTCTCTGTGCGGCCCCCGAGCCAGCAAGGCCCCTGGTGCCCTGGCGGACAGAGCGCTGGAGTGGCCAGGGCCAAGCCTGGTCCTCCCCTGCAGGTCTTGATTCTCCGCTGAGTCATGCTCAGGGAAGTGGGGGGCCTGAGAAGCCCCCAGGGTGTGAACGTCGCCCTGGCACCAGCACCTGCACCAGGAGGGAGTAGGGAGTTGGGTGAATGGCCCTGAAGTGTCCGGGCCGCCCAGGGCCTGGAGCCACAGGGTTCAGGAGGCATTGGCCGGGTTGGGGGAAAGGCTGGGCGTGGTCCTCATAGCAGCAGCCCATGAGTGTGTACCCTGGGGGCCGGACAGGCTGACCAGCAGGTGGAGAGGTGTGTGGACACTGCACCCTGTCCCCCGGAGGAACGGCAGGTGTCCCGCCCCTCACCCACCCTGGGGCCTCCGCTGACCCCTTCGTCCAGATGACAGCCCACCGACTGTTTGTTGCTCAACCCCAGGCTTGGCTGTGTTGGGGGTTGGGGATTGGGGTTTCCCCCAAAACCCCCAGAACGAGATCCTGCCTGTTCAAAGGGAGCTCTCCTGTATCTCCCACTGCAGTGAGGGCCTGGCCAAAAGCCCAGAGCCTTACCTTCCCGGTGGACCAGACGCTCAGCTGAAGGAGCCGCTGCCCTGAGACCGCCTGGAATCCAGCGGCACCTGCAAACAGCCTCCTGCTTAAGCAGCAGCGCGACAGGGAATAAATACCCGCTAATCAGGTGCTTCGCCGACGTGTTCTAGCCCCATTAAACTTTTCTTTACCTTATTTCACACCCCATTTCCGCAGTCCCTTCTCTTCTACCTCTGCATTTATTGGTTCTGGAAAGCTGGGATCCTAACCAAGTCTGGCAGCGCGCAGTGAAGGCAGTGCTGGGCTGCGGGGCTCAGAAGCTGGTCTTTGGGAGGAGCCTCTGGGCGGCTGCAGGCGTCCATCAGCCTCCAGGGCATCCGGCTGAGTCAGCAAGGCCGGCCCCCGGGAGGGGGAGCCGTGGGCTGAGGTGGGCTGGGGGGGGCCCTCGGGGATGGCCAGGGCCAAGTGTTCCAGACTGCAGGCACCTTGAGTGGAGTGCAGCCTGCCCAGGAGAGGGGTGCAGGGGTGGGGTGCAGCCTGCCCAGGAGAGGGGTGCAGGGGTAGGGTGCAGCCTGCCCAGGAGAGGGGTGCAGGGGTGGGGTGCAGCCTGGCCCAGGAGAGGGGTGCAGGGGTGGAGTACAGCCTGCCCAGGAGGGGGTGCAGGGGTGGGGTGCAGCCCGGCCAGGAGAAGGGTGCAGGGGTGGGGTGCAGCCTGGCCAGGAGAGGGGTGTAGAGGTGGGGTGCAGCCTGCCCAGGAGAGGGGCGCAGGAGTGGGGTACAGCCTGGCCAGGAGAGGGGCGCAGGGGTGGGGTACAGCCTGGCCAGGAGAGGGGCGCAGGGGTGGGTGCAGCCTGCCCAGGAGAGGGGCGCAGGGGTGGGGTGCAGCCTGCCCAGGAGAGGGGCACAGGGGTGGGGTGCAGCCTGCCCAGGAGAGGGGCACAGGGGTGGGGTGCAGCCTGCCCAGGAGAGGGGCGCAGGGGCGGGGTGCAGCCTGCCCAGGAGAGGCGTGCAGGGGCGGGGTGCAGCCTGGCCCGGAGAAGGGTGCAGGGGTGGGGTGCAGCCTGGCCAGGAGAGGGGTGCAGGGGTGGGGTACAGCCTGGCCCAGGAGAGGGGTGCAGGGGGGAGTACAACCTGGCCTAGGAGAGGGATACAGCCTGGTGCAGGAGAGGGGTGCAGGGGTGGGGTGCAGTCTGGCCTAGAGAGGGGTGCAGGAGTGGGGTGCAGTCTGGCCTAGGAGAGGGGTACAGCCTGACCCAGGAGAGGGGTGCAGGGGGGGAGTACAACCTGGCCTAGGAGAGGGATACAGCCTGGCGCAGGAGAGGGGTGCAGGGGTGGGGTGCAGCCTGGCCCAGGAGAGGGGTGCAGGGGTGGGGTACAGCCTGGCCCAGGAGAGGGTACAGGGGTGGAGGTGCAGCCTGGCCCAGTAGAGGGGTGCAGGAGTGAGGTGATGGGTATTGTTGGTGGCTCTTGTGTACTATAGGGTGAACGGTGTCTTACACAAAGACATGCTCAAGTCCTGACCCCCAGTCCTGTGGATGTGAACCCATTTGTAAATAGGACCTTTGAAGATGTCACTTGTTAAGGTGTGCAAACTGAGTTAGGGTGGACCTTAATCCAATATGACTATAGTCTTTATAAGCAGAGGACATTTTGACACAGTGTACAGGAGTGAGTAGGACACAGAAGACAGATGACCATGTGATGAAGGCAAGCCACCACTAGAATGCTTCAGACTTCAGAGGGACATGATGTTGCTGACATCTGGATTTTAAACATCCAGCCTCTAAAACTGTGAGACCATAAATTCCTGTTGTTTAAGCCAACTGTCTGAGGTACTTTGTTACAGCAGCTGTGGCATACTGAGACTGATGGTAGTGATGGTTATGATCGTGGTGGTAGAGCTAATGGTGGTGGTGATGGTGGTATTACCAGTGATTATGATATTGGTGGTGCTGGTAGTTATAGTGGTAGGTATTATGTTGGAGATACATGAGCTGGTTTTGTCAGTGATGGTGGTATTAGTGATGCTGGTGATGGTGGTTGTGGTATTATTGGTGTGATTCTTGTTGTTGGTGCTGATGATAGTCCTGGTGGTGATGGTGTTGACGGTTATGATGGTGTTGATATTAGTGTAATGACATTGATATTGGTGGTGGTGATGGTCATGATGTTGGTGGTGGTGATGATGGTCTTGGTGGTGGTGGTGATGATTGTCTGATGGTGGTGATGGTCATGGTCTTGGTGGTGGTGGTGACGATCGTCTAATGGTGGTGGTGATGATGGTCTTGGTGGTGGTGGTGACGATCGTCTAATGGTGGTGGTGATGATGGTCTTGGTGGTGGTGGTGATGATGGTCTTGGTGGTGGTGATGATGGTCTTGGTGGTGAGGGTGATGATGGTCTTGGTGGTGGTGGTGATGATCGTCTAATGGTGGTGGTGATGATGGTCTTGGTGGTGGTGGTGATGATCATCTAATGGTGGTGGTGATGATGGTCTTGGTGGTGGTGGTGATGATGGTCTTGGTGGTGAGGGTGATGATGGTCTTGGTGGTGGTGGTGATGATGGTCTGATGGTGGTGGTGATGATGGTCTTGGTGGTGGTGATGATGATCTTGATGGTGGTGGTGATGATGGACTTGGTGGTGGAGGTGGTAATGTTGGGTGTTGGTGTGATGATGTTGGTTGAGGTTGTCATTGTTGGTAGTGATGGCTATGGTAGTTGTGGTAGTTGTAGTAGTGGATGACATAAAATGACACAGTAAAAATAGGATGATATAGTAGAAAGAATATGATCTATGGAGCTAGATAAATCTGCTTTTTCATACTATTTCCAATTAATTACTTAGCTTCTCTGACCCTGTGTTTCCCTATCTGTAAAATGGGGATAATAAAACTTAGCTTACACAGTGTTATGAGGATGAAGGATCATGTGTATGCCACATCTACTTCTCTCAGGGTCCTTTTCCTTCTTTCCAAGCATGGACATGGGCAGTGTCTGTGTCCTCCAGGTGAGAGGTGACATTATCACCAATGGGAAGACTTTGACCTTTGGTTAGGAGGTCAGCAGCCATATCCTCATGTGACCTTGACCTCAATATCCACCTTTTTCTACTACCATGTCTCCTACATGGAATGGTGCAATGGAATGTGCAGCACAGATAAAAGCATGAGATCAAAATAAATGAGCCCAAACTCTCAACTTGGGGTCACTCCCCAGGACTTCGGTGATTTCCCTGGGCCCCATTCTCTCCTGGTCTCCTCTGGCCTGAGCCCTGGGTCTTATTGAACACCTCTGCATGGCACTCCTGGGCCAGAGGAGAAAAGCCACACTTCTCTGAGTTCCATGGAAGGATCCACTGTCCTGATAGCATTTGAGAGCAATGTAACCTCCTGGAAGGTGGACATGGAGAAGGCAGAGGTGAGAGCTTTCATCACAACCCTCAGCAAATTAACTAAACTTCCTTACTGGACATTTCTGATTCTGAACGTCCTTCTTGGCTGGCCCAGCCCATCTGTAACCACAGAGGGCTCCTCTCATTGGCACATTGCCTTGTAGAGCCCAGACTTACTCTCTTCCCTCCTGTTCTTCCCTTTTTGTCCAGTTCACACGACCTCCCTCCATCATGGAGAGCCGTCACTGCTCCATGGCTTCACCCCACCCTCCACATTCTCTTCCTCATCTCACTGGGCTGTCCAAGGAGCAGCACTCCCACCCCCCATTAAGATGCAGCCAGGGTTGTAAATACAGAAGACATTTCCCCCTTACTGAATATACAAGGACTAGGAATTGGGCTGGGACTTCTCTCCGAGGGCAAGAATTCTGTCCCCTCCTGGCTTGTTTGAGTCTCTCTTCAAGGTCCCTTCAGGACCGCAGGCTCACTGAGCCAGCCCCCTCATAGGACCACCTCTGCCAGGCCTCTTCCACCTCTGAAGGGTTTTGTCCTTAGGCAGGTGTGAGATGCAGGCCCTGGTGGGAACTGGAGTAAATGTTGTCAGTGATAAGAGCCTGGAATGATGGATCAGCCCTCTTCTTCCCTCTACCAGGCCCTTATCCCAGCTGCTCAGTCTCTCTGCTGTAGCCTTTTCCCAGCTGACTTATGAGATGCATAGTGAGAAGGGCCTGATGTCCCTTCTGAAAGCTTGGTGCCTGCGGAGGGGAATAGCAGGTGAGCACAGAAGCATATCAGTCCCCTCGTTTGCTTCCTGCTGAATCAGTCCTGCAGGGCAGCTGTTTCTGGTGCCAAGAGGTGAACAGACCCTTACAGCTCTCATTTACTTTGCCTCCACAGAGACACCAGATGGATCTTTCTACATATCCCAGGCCCAGCAAGTCCTCTTGCAGAAGATGTGATAATGACAGCTGCTCTTTAATTAGCACCTAGAATGTCCTACCATTTAATTTCATTTCATCTTCACAACTTTGGAAGCACTTCACAGCTGGGGAAACTGAGGCTGAGAGATGTGCAAGGAGTTTCCTTTCATCTCACAGTGGTGGAGCCGGGCAGCTCTCCCTCAGTCCAGAGCCTCCACTGGCTCTTCCCTCCCACAGACCACAGAAACCTGCGCTCTGCACACTGGGCTCTGCCGAGTTCATGGGCCGGGGAGGACCGGCTTGCTTAAAGCAATTGGAGTTTTACTGCTCCCTTAGGATTTCCTGGATTGAAAACAAAATTAAAACAACATATGGAGCATCATGCTTTTTTCCTAAATTATAAAATCCAACCTGGAAATGTTGGAGGATTTTGTCAGCGAGTTTAAGGAAGGGGATAAGCAGCGAGTTTAAGGAAGGGGATAAGGGGATAAGAAGGGGATAAGTTAAGGAAGGGGATAAGGAAAGCCTGTGTTGTGCCTGGACTGTCTGTACATCAGGACATGGCACCCTTACCTCCATCCTGAGGGGTAAGACTTATTAGCCTCATTTTAGAGATGAGCACACTGAGGTTTGCAAAGTTGAATAAGCAGTAGAGCTGGTTTTCAAATTTGGTCTCTCCAGTTCCAGTGCCCACGTATTTTACCCCCTTGGCTGTGCTGTTTCAAAGTGAGAGGCCCATGGTTCCTTCTGCTTTGTAAGGTAGAAATCCTAGGGATGCTGTGAGAAAGTGCAACACACATTAGTGCCTGGGTAGGGTTTCCCACATAGTAAGAGCTCAAAGACAGCAGCTATTGTTATCATTATAATTATTGTTTTTGTCGAGAAGGGGAAACTTGCTCAGAGAACCAAAGCACTTTGCCCTGTCACTCAGCAGGGTTATCTCCAAGCACTGGTTTCTTGCCTTTGTCTTTTTTCTTTCTTTGGAGATTTCCTTTGTCTCTCAGTCTCCTGGTAGGTAGGGGAGTGACAAAACCCTGCCTCACAACTGTGACTTCTCATATAAGGGCTCAGACTCAGTGCCAAGGAGGCAGGACTGTGGGTAAGCAGCCCAGAGTGCTTGTGTGTCCTTCGTCTTGACTTCCCCATGTCCCAGTCCGGATTCCTGGTCCCAAGATTGAGCCACACAAAAAGCAAGGCATACCAAACCCTACTGCTCATGTGCCTTGGTGGGGAGCCACTGGCTCTGTACCATGTGTTGAGAGAACATTATTTGTTTCCATGATCTATTGCGTGAGAAGCTGCCCAAATTTAGTGACTTAATGTAGCTCTCTTTTCATTATACTCAAGATCTGCAGGTCAAGAATTTGGACAGGGCTTAGTTGATGATTCTTTTGCTCCATGTGGCGTTGGCTGGGGTTACTCAGTAGTTGTTCAGCTGGTAGTTGGTTAGTTCAGAAGTTCCAAGACAGGGAAGCGGACTTGGCCCAGTGGTTAGGGCATCCGTCTACCACATGGGAGGTCCGCGGTTCAAACGCCGGGTCTCCTTGACCCATGTGGAGCTGGCCCACGCGCAGTGCTGATGCGTGCAAGGAGTGCCCTGTGGGTGTCCCCGTGTAAGGGAGCCCCACGCACAAGGAGTGCGCCCTGTAAGGAGAGCCGCCCAGCGTGAAAGAAAGTGCAGCCTGCCTAAGAATGGCACCACCCACACAGAGAGCTGACACAACAAGATGACGCAACAAAAAGAAACACAGATTCCTGTGCTGCTGACAAGCGGACAAAGAAGACGCAGCAAATAGACAGAGAGAACAGACAACTGGGGGGACGGAAGAAGGGGAGAGAAATAAATAAATAAGTAAATCTTTAAAAAAAAGAAGAAAAAAAAGGAGTTCCAAGACAGCCTCACTCACGTGCCTGCTGCCCTGGTGGAGGTGTAGAGGGGGGAAGCTTAAAGACGGGGTTCAACTGTCTCTCCCTTTCAGTGGCATTTCAGGGCCTCTCCAGGTGGTTTCTCTAGCAAGGTAGTAGAACTTCTTACATGACAACTCAAGGCTTCAAAGAACATGTGGTGGATTGAATTGTGAACCCCAGTTTGGGCAAGTTCTTGATCTCGGTCTTCATTCTGGCGGGTGTGGTAGACCCATTGTAAATAAGATATCTTGAGGTTTACCTCAGTTGAAGTGTGGCCCAACTGGATCAGGTTGGACTTTAATCCAGATTACTGGAGTCCTTTGTAAGCAAAATGAAATTCAGTATATATAGAGAAAGTCATGGAAAGAAGACAGAAGACAATGGAACCCAGAGGAGAAAGGAGAAGATATTGCCATGTGCATGGCCATGTGACAAATAAGCCAGGGACCAAGGATCTCTGCCAGCCAGGCCCAGAATGCCACCATCCCTGGGGAGAAAGCATCACCCTGATTTTGGACTTCTCCCAGTCTCAAAGTCATGAGCCAATAAATTCCTATTGTTTAAGCCAACCCATTGTATGGTATTTGTTTTAGCAGCTGGGAAACTAAGACAGACTGTGTTCTAAGAGACAAGGGGTCACATTTGACAATCTCAAACTATGGGCCTGTGGACCAGCACAGTCACTTCTGCCACCTTCTATTGCCAAAAACAGTCACAGCCCCTCCCCCCAACCCTCCCCCCCCACCCCCCCAATTCAAGGGGATGGAACAAATGCTTCATTTCTCAACAGGAGTGTGAAAGGTTGTGACCATCTTTAATCCAGAAAACCCTGAAAAACATTTCAGATGCTTACATCCCTCTCAGGGTCTGGCCACTTCCATGTGTCTTTGCTCCCAGGAGAGGCCACTCTTCCATCTGTACCTGGTGGGAGGGAGAGCTTTGAGGTAAAAGATAGTCAAAACTGCTTTCCCTTGGGAACCACATTTCAGAATTCTGTAGTAGGTTAATGGGGATTGGGAAGTAAGGGCAAATACATTTCTGATCATGGTAATTGGGAAGTTGTAATTAGTCTTTTGGGACTCAAAGCAAACAGTTAAGGATAATTTGATTTATTATTTATTGATAATTTGATTAGCTAGTTTTCAGTCATCTGATATAATTTCCTAGTTGCTTTTAAATAATCTCTCTTGAATCAGTCATCTCTTTTGAGATACCTATTACTTTTTTATCATTCTGTCTTTTCACCACTCCCTTAAGTAAAGCTTAAGTTATCATTTCACTCCATTCCACACCATCCCATATCAAACCATTCCATCCAGCCCATTGCAAAACATCCCATTCCATCAATGCCATACCATCACATCCCAAACTTTTCTGACTTCTGTGCTTTCATTCATTACAAACTAGCTGATCCCCTTAGGCTATTTATTGGATGCATTTCATCACTTCCATCATCTCTAGTGAGGTACTGATCACTATGAGAAATTGAAGAAATGGCTGCCATGTCCTATGAAGTGAGAACTGCCCAGTGGTTGACTAGCAAGCCCTGGCCATGTTTTGTGCAGAAGCTGGAGTTAATCATGGTGCTCAGGCTGTAAGAGTGGGTGTTCTTTGGAGTGGGGAGAGCCCCTGGTGTGTCTTCAGACACCAAGGACAATAATTAGCATATTTTAATCCTTTCTTCACTATTTCTGCATTTTTAAAATGGCTTTAATCTTAATCTTTTTTAAATAAACATTTCTGAAACCTTTGCTTATAAAAGTTTTAAAAACCAACAATACTCTGTTTTGCAGATAATGTTTTGTTTAGAAAAGACCACCCGTTCACCGCATTGTAATATGATGAATAAAGAATGTGCGAGGAACGTACAACCAATGTGGCTATCATTTGGAGATTTACTGATGTTACTGATTGAAGTATAGATGACACACCTCATAACTTGTAGTCTGTTATTTCAGGATAGAGCTAATGATTACCAAAAAGTCTTCCTACATGTGCTGTGGTCTGGTTACACACTCTGCATGGTTAAATATTTCCATTTCTTTGGTCAATATATACGTTGCAAAGATGTACACAAAAAAATAAAAAAAACTTTACACTCCTCAGGTAACTTTACTATATATTTTGTTGTTTTGCACCAAATCTATCAAATATTTATCTTTGTGGCAATGATGAAAACACGATTTTTGTCTTCTAATTTAGTTTAGTACAAAACATACCTAAGAATTTGCTACCTTTGGATTTTAATGAAATTGATTCTTGGCATCAACAACTCAAGAGCATCATAAATATGGCTATAAAATTAGAAAAAAAATAAGGGTAAACAGTGATGGAATAAAAAAGAAGCACATCAAAGGAAGTGCACTATTATAAACAACTGCACTTCAACATCTTGGGTACCAGTTCCCTGGCAGATACTCAAAATCCAGTCACAAGAAATTTTTTTTTTCCTGAAAGGTGTAAGGCTGGTTTGAAAAATTCTTCAATCACAGAGCAACCTACATATGCCAGTTAGAGACTGACAGATACTAGATGTGCTTGGAAGATTAAACACTGTATGGGAACTCCTTAGTAGTTTCTTTTGTCTTTTTAATGTTAGTCTTGCTGAATCAACCATTTTCACAATGAATTGTGCTATATTCCATGGTTCAAAAACAAGTAAATACTGTGTATGTTGGCAGAAGTTCATTTTTTCAACTAAGAGCAAGAAAAACCAAAATTTCTCATAAAACAGAGGACTTGAGTCAGAGTCACACTCTAAGGTGCAAAATTGATGGTCCACAATCTCAAGTCTGCTAAAACTCCTGCAGAAAGGAAGGGGCAGACACAAGACAGGGAAATAAATTACAATTAGTGCTAGCCAATTTAGGAAAGGGGAAAACAAACCAATCCCATGTACGTAAGGGCGATAAAAATTTTCAATATTTTCTATTTCTGTTGCACATGCTTGTTAAGAAATATATTAAGTTACAGCCAAATTTAATCTGAATGCTTTTCTATTTATTAAGATCTGAGATAGGAATGGTCATACTTAGTACTGAAAATCAGACAAATAGGAAGGGCTATGAAAGAATAAAAAAGTTTATCTTTTGCTGAAGGGATTCAACCAGGAGCTAAAACAATAAAACAAAATAAAGTAGCTCTGTCATGGAATGACTGCTTGTTGGCTTTCTCTTCATCTGCATTCCCTGTGCCATGATATATGTCGGATGAGCCAGAACCAAGACCATAGCAACGACCACACTATTTGGCATCATCAAAGTAGTCTTCAAAGAACATTTCTCCCATTTTGAAAGAAGCCACTCCTGTAAGCCCTGAATCCGATCCTGCCAGATGTGGTCCTATCTCCTCCAGCTCTAACTGCCTGGAACTTCCTGCGACCACCTTTGAGATTTTTGCAGCTCTTCACAAGGTACGTCACGTCCTACATGACAGGAACAAACAGCCAAAGGATCTCAAAGAAGTCAAGTTCTTCTTCAGGCAAGTTAGAGTTGGTCAGGATTTTGATTGAATGGCCATAGTCATAACCACAAGGAAACGATAATCGTTTCACCCTTTCACAGACCACTTGCTTCCTCATGTTTTTTAAACTGGATGCCAGATGTTGTTAGTAGCTTTACAGAGTCCTGGGAAGACCTCTCCTCCATCAAATTAAATTTAAAATTAAATTGCCATGTAGATGTTCCTGTAGGGTTTTCTCCTTGCTCCTTCATAAATGCTGGTCCTAGCTGAATTGTATTTTACAAGTCTACATTACATCTCAAGAGCTGATACTAATATTCAGAACTGCTCCCGAATTCTGCAGAGGGCTTTGCAGCCACACCTGGAAGCTCGGGGTCCATAGCAATACAATTTATTTTCAGATATCTTGATGAATTTTCTTCATCTCTTCACCTAGGAAGCAAGCCCAAGCTTCATAGATCTTTAGCTATGATCTAGAGATGCTCCTGGCATAGTGAGGGCACAAGGAAGGCTAGATGCCAAACATCAAAATGCTATACTTGCGTGGAGATTTATTTCATTTAATACTTCATTCTTCATTTGTGCACTTGTTTTGCCAAGCTCATGCTCTTTCTCCTTGCTGTAGAGACAGCCTGTGGTGGTGGTAGGTGCCCCACAGACACCTCTCACCCTGAAAGGGGAAAGGGAAACTGGAGCTGACTTTAATCTTTTACTATGGAAAATTCCAAATATACCAAGGAAAGAGAGACTGGAAATCCTCATGTCCTCATTATACATGACAAGTCACTTTTCTACCATTCCCTTCTTGAGTATTATAACTCAAATTCTATATGTCAAATTATGTTGGCAATAAATAATTTCATGTGAACCTCTAACCCACATTTTATGCATAATCATAATACCAAAATCAATCTTTAAAATGAGCAATTATTTCTTAATATCAAAATGTGTTCAGGTTTCCCCAATTGTCTTAACAATGTCTCCTTATAGCTGATTAGCTTGAATCAGGACCCAGATACGGTCAGCTTGTTGCATTTTGCTGAAATATCTCTTATGTTTCTTTTAATCTTCCCTGCTCCTGTAGGACTTCCATCCTCGTGACTTGACTTGTTTCATCCTGCTGTTTTTAAAGATGTTATTCCAGCTCTCATATTTCCTGTAAACTTGCAGTTAGATCAAGAGGCTCAATTTGGTTCAGGTTCCTTTGCTTTGGGCATTTCCTATGGGATCCCATTAGAAGGTCCATGGTGTGTGGGTGCTCTGCTTTTACTGATGGGTGGCTGCGTGCGCTCACGCTGTCGGCCTGAGCCATCTTTCATAATGCTCCTTATCATCTTTTCACCTAATGATTTCAGCACCCATTGATAGTCATTACCTATAGCCATTATTTCATTAGGAGTTAGTTGCAAATGGTGTTCTTAAATTTCTTTCAATCCTTTTGCATTTATTAGCTGGAGCTCTTTAATAAAAAGAGATGTCCCTTATAAAAAATTACTTACCCTAAGATATAATTTGTGCAGGAAAGACAGAAAATTGCATGCTTATTTCCTTTGTTTATCAATTTGTAGAAAAATGAGCTGCTGCCCTAGCAGCTTCCTAAGAGAACAAATGGACATTTTTCGTGAATATTATAAACTCATAGATTTTTTTTTAGGAGGTACTGGGACCTCATACATGTGAAGCAGATTCTCAATCAACTGAGTTACGCCTGCTCCACAATCTCATAGATGTTTAAAATCTTAAACAATTCCAAAGTTTACTAATTAGTAGGAGGAAGATACAAGCAAACAGTAGTAGACACAGATCCAGTCTTTTCAAGGAATCTGAGCCACCAAATGCAGCTTTCAAAATAATTCCTTTTTACTGCACTAGGGCATGTTAGGTTTCAGAGTAACAGATGATATCTAATGATGTGTGTGGTATAAGTCAGCAAAAAAGAAAGTAACTTAGATTCTGGGATTCTTAGTGTATGTATTTCATTATTCATTGAGGTTGAATTTCATTCTTTAGTCAGATATGCCCCATAAATTCATAACCCCAGGTTTATTTATATTATACAACCTAGAGAGACCAGATGCAACCTGCTAAAAATATTTTTCTATAAGGGCTTTTCTTGTTATCTCTCTGCTGTGAAATCCCATCAATGTGTTTACAAGTAAGTTGCATAGCTACTGTTGGCACTCTCCTTTCCACACATCACTGGAAATTACACATCCAGACTTTGACAAAGTTAAGTATTTTGATTGTCTCTGTTTCACTCCATTGCTGAAAGAAGGATCTTCACCCTAGCATTATGGACTGAACACATGACACTTGACAATGGACAGATGAGATTGGCAGTGGTTTATTTGTCACTTACACTCACAGCCTGGGAAAAAGGATGCCACATGCCTTGCAGGGCCATACAGGAGTTGTACTTGGAAACAGAGTGAACAAACATAGGCATTGAGAGGTGGGCTTTGTAGCAACAAGAGGGTGAGGTGCCCCCTGGTTCCTGTGCGTGTGCGTGTGATAGGCTTATTTGAATAATTCTGTGGGCTGGCAGGGAACTGAATCCACTAGTGTGGAGAATGCATTTGGTCCATTTGATATGGAGGGTTGTTGGCTAAGGAGCCTTATCTGTAGGAGCAGAGTGGGAAAGGGAGATTATGGTTAGGCCATTCGAGGCCCTCCTGATTTCATATTTTAACTTCCAAGGCTGATTAACCATATGGCTTTGGTCAAGTTGCATAACCTCTGAAAGCCTTAGTGATTCTTCTGGGATTAAAATTGGTTCACAAAATTGGTGAGGATTGAATGAGACCATCTTGGTAGATCACTTCTCACAAAGTGTTCAATAGCCATACGTGACAGTTTGAAATTCTTTTACGAATCCCCAAGAGAGAAAGATGATGTTTCCGAACTGATCCATTTCCTGTGGGATGTGAGACCCTTTTGATTGGGCTACGTCAGTGAGACGTGAATCGGGTTGGGTCATGTCTGATATAAATGGACACACACAGAGGAAAAGGGAGCTCTGCCATATTTGGTTCAGCCATGTGGGAGGAAGGGCTCCGGGCTTGTCCACAGCTGCAGAAAGGCAGATAAGCCCTGAGAGGCTGAGGGAGGTGGTCCTGAAAAGAGACAAGCCCGATGCCCACAGCTGAACTCCAGGAGACGGTAGATGCTGAAGGGAGAGGCAGGGAGTGCAGCAGAGACGGTAGCCTCTTGCCTTGTCACCCGGCATGGCCTCCATAGAAAGTATCTCTGCTGATACCTTGATTTGGGCATTTCATGGCCTCAGAACTGTAAGCTTTTACCCTCAAATAAATCTCCTTATAAAAGCCAACACATTTCTGGTACTTTGCATTGGCAACTTTTGGCAAACTAAAACATCATATAAAATATACAGATACCAGCCATATGGTATGCATTTGGTAAATATCTAGTGATATTGGTTCTGATATACACGATATAATTGCATATACATAACAGAAGGTAGTTCTATCTCTCTTTAAAAAATTTTTTAAACTACAGATGTATCTGATCCCCTAGGATAGAGACTGACATGTAGCAGATACTCAGTTGACATTTTTGCATGTATAAGTAAATGAATGAATGAATGAATGAATGAATGAATGAATGAATATAGATTAGGCACCATGGCTTCATCCCTTAGATCTATATTCCTCCTTAGGAATATGTTCTAACTTAAAGTTGAATATCTACTATCACTTTAATACATAATTTTACATTTGGCTATATATATGTTTCCATTTTTTCTTTTTTAAAGCAAAGTTTTTATCTTAGAATAGTTTTAGATTTTTGGAAATTTGCAAAGTTAGGACACAGTTTCCATTTGCTCTATATCCAGTCATGGATGTTTTTAAACTCATGGGCATTATATATTTAATATGTTTCAACCATTAGGGTGCTTATTCTCTTTGATGCTTGAATTGTCCCATCTTCTGCTAGTGGGAGCCCTCTCAAGTTGGCTTCTGGGTCGGTTTTGATTGGCATATTTATGATCTTCAAGGAAAAACTTCTTTTCAGGGTAGCACCCGGCAGCTAGCTGTTAATCAGAAGTGTGCTTTGTGGTCTTGGGTGGGGGAAGGAGAGCCCACAGGAGGAGGTAAGAGACTTTAGAGTACCAAGAAGAAAAACTTAGAGGCTAATTCAATTTCAAGGGAAAATGGTGTTTTGTGCAATAGGCTCTGGAGTTCTGAACTCTGCCAGTCTGGCTCCTGCAGGGCTGACAATTCTGTCTTTATTAACAGACCCGGGCTGCTTCCTCCCTCTGGGCCATGGAATGCACAGGCCTGCTGGGCAAGTGCTGCCCACTGGTAATTAAGCAGGCCCACCGCTGACAGGCCTTGGAAGCTGCCAGCCTCAGGCATTTGGGGATGATTAGAAAGAGCTCCAAAGTGCCAGGATGTCTCGGCTCAGCTGGGAAGGACTTCTGCAGTTCACATAGCACCCAGAGAAAGTATGAGAGACAGCGGAAGAGGCCCTGGAATTGTCTGTTCAGTGTCATCTTGCCTTCTATGTAGTGTGAAGGTGGGCCAAAGAGGAGTGGGCTGAGCTCGGAGGGTGCCCATGTACAGATAAGTCTTGTGTTGCTATTTTGAAGTTACTTTCTCCTTCGCTCCTCACAAGAACAACTGGTAAGTGTTCTTGTCTTAGTCTGTCACAGCTGCTATGACAAATACCACATAGTAGGTTGGCTTAAAAACAGGAATTTATTGGCTCATGGTTTGAGATACTGGAAGTTCAAAATCAAGGCATCAGTGAGGCTGTACTTTACTCCAGGAGTGTGTAGCATTCTGGCACTGGCTTGCTGCAATCCTTAGATTGCAGTCCTTAGAAGCCCCCTGTTACCTCAAGACTTCTCTCTCCTTGGGTGTACACTTTTGGTTTCTAGTGATTTATGGATTTTGACTCTTCTCCTTGTGGCTTTCTCTGACTTCTGGCTTCTAGTGTTTTGACTTCTTTTTATATGGTCCCCAGTAATATGAAATAAGACCCAGTAGGATTCAGTCCAGCCACATCTAATAGCATTTTAGAAGATCTAGTCACAAAGGAGTCACACCTTAACTGATAATCCATCTTCAAATGGTCCTATATACAAATGGGATTACATCCATAGGAACACAGATTAAGTTTAAGAATGTGACTTCTATTGGGGTGCAGGATTCAATTTGCCATATTTCTGAATGGTCAAAGGTTGGTATAAGAAGTATGTTGCAATTTGACATTATATATGAATCTCCAAAAGAAAGATTGTTTGTAAACTATTCCTCTGGGTGTGATACTCTGTGACCATATTAAATTCAGTTGGGGGGGCCTTTGATTAGATTACCTGTTAAGATTGCTTGGAGGGCTTTTTGATTCAACCAGGTCTGTAAAGAGTGACTCAGATTGAGTCCCTACCCTTGGTGTATCTGATATAATTGGACACTCACACAGACAGACACACAGGAGAGAGAGCTATGTCATTTTTGATCTTGCCATGTGACAGAAAGGAGAAGGCTCAAACAACTGAAGCACCGGGAAGAGATGAACCATTCTACCTGCTAGTTTATAGCTGATCTTGGGAAGAAAGCAGGACTGATTGAGACATACAAAAGCTCTGAGAGCTGAAATTGGGAAGAAGCAGAGCAGCTGAGCCTGACAGAGGAAGCTCAGAGGGGAAGGCTGAAACATTGCAGAGCTTGCCTGCCATCTTGCCTCAATAGGTAGCAGCTGACTTTGGTGAGAAAGTACCTCTTGTGGTACCTTGAGTTGGACTTTCCAACACCTTGGGACTGTAAGTTTCACCACAAATAATAACTCTTTATAAAAGCCAACAGATTTCTGGTAGTTTGCATTGGCACCTCTTTGGCAGACTGATACAAGGTGAGAATGACAGAGTCCCTGCTTCCAAGGAGTTGACAAAGAAAGGGTTAGGTGGCACCACCAGACTGTCAGTGATGAAATGCAGCATGAGTGGTTGATAAGAGGACAAGACTAGACAATCCTTCATTAGGGCTGGATTGTATGGTAGCAACCATGATTTAGGATTGAGGTCATAGAAAGGAGGCTTCGTGACCATCAAAATCAACAGCAGTAGTCACACTGTTAAGCTGTGGTGTGTGACCCATGCTGGCTGGGCAGGATAGATGTCTCCTGGCCCTCAGGACCCACACAGTCCCTGATCATCAGGGACACCAACAGAGATGCAAGACAGGAAGGGCCATGGCTTAAAGACAGATCCTGGCCGAGCATGTGTGTGGTGAACAGAGCAGTGAGGTGTCAGCCAGCACAGGGTCTGGAGCTTGATGGACCAAGTTCAGTTCTCACAGGGTTTGACTAGGGGGAGGTTTGAATGCCCTCACTGTTAGATGGAAATGGTCTCCTTCTCTCTAGGTTGTTGTGAGAATGCAATGAAAGCAGGTTTGAGCCTGGCTCAGGGCAGTTGCTCAGTGGTGGTGGCTGACATTGGTAGAGACATTTCTGAACACTTGTATGAAGACAAGAGTCATTGCTGGGTCCCTTCAAGGGAAACGTATTCCAATGTAGTGAAAATAGAAATACACAGTGAGTCTAGGTGTTTTGGTTTCCTAGACTACTAAAACAAATTCCATGAAGTCATTTGGCTTAAACAATGGTAACTTATTAGCTTACAAAATTTTGAGACCATGGGAATGCCCAAATCAAGGCATCATTAAGGTGATACTTTCGTCCTGAAGACTGACTGCCATTGATTCTTGGCTTCTCACCACATGGCAAGGCACGTGGCAGCATCTGCTGCTCTCCCTTCTCCTCTGGGTTTCCATGCTTTCAAATTCTTGCTTCTGTGACTTTCTCTCTCTCTTTGAATTTATTCTGCTTACAAAGGACTATAGTAATGGGATTAAATGAATGAAGTGGGACACACCGTAATTGAAGCAACTTCTAAATGTCCTACTAACAATGGTTCTATACTCACAGGAGTGGATGAGATTTAAGAATGCTTTTTTTTGGGGGGGGGTACCTACAACTTCAAACCATCACACCAGCCATATGGCAAAATCCCTGAAAGATAACAGTGGAAGAGGATAAAAACTACACCCAATGCCACCAAAAGTCCCTAGAACCACTAGGTTGTACGCTCCACCCTCTGGCTCTTATGGATACTGTGCTTCCAAGTATTTTAGGGGACTTGTGGGTCTTGCACCCTGCTGATGATGGTGAAGCCAAAAGGAGAATCTTGGGTTGGCCTTTCCCAGAAAGGCAGAAGCTCATTCAACATCTGAGGCTAATCCTACCAATGATCCTACAGACCCCTCTATGAAATAGGCCTGGCAGGAGGTGAAATTGACCAAGGCTTTGCGTTTAGGGGGAGGGGACTTCCCATTTCTCTGGTGAAGCAGGATGCAGCCATGTGAAAACATAATTCATGTAAGATGGGAAATAATTATATGTCACCATGTGGCTTCCCAGGAGAGGGGACCCTGAACTGCACCTTGAAGGACAAGATGGTTTTGAGGAGGAGGAGAAGGAAGGGCATTCCAAGAGGAGGCAATATGAAAACGTCTTGAACTTGGAATCAGAAGACCTGGGCTCTAGCCTTTGTGCCATCACTCGCTAAATGTGTGAACTTCTTCAAGTCACTTAACCGCTTTGAGCCCTAGTTTCTTTAACTACAGTGAGTATGATGTATCTTCACAGGGTTGTCTTCAGGGTTAAATGAAGTTGCACTTATAAAGAACCCTGACCAGTGCCTAAGACACTGTAAACATCAAGGAGACATCTACTCCTTTGGAAAGGATGTGTGCAGAACAGTGCTTGACTGGGCAGGGTCCATGAAGGGCCTTCAGATATTATACTTAAGATTTGCGTATTTTTTTTTTTTCTGGAATGAGTGTTCATGGGTTTATCAGAATTCCAAAATAGTCTGTAACCTGAATAAGGTAAACAGCCATTGATGTAGAGCTTTAGACTTTACCAAGTATGTGTTGTTCATCATTTTGTCTCACTTGGTTTATCAACAGTTCTTATTATTACAACTCATGCTTGATAGTGGAAGTGACAGTTTCAGGAGGACCAAAGACTGAAATCTGTAATGGGCTTCTGTTGGCAGCTTTCCCCATATTTTTACCCCTTTCCTCCCCAAGAGTCCAGATTTTCACTGGGTTACCCACACATGTCCATGGCAATGAGCCCCTTCCCAAGGTCAGGGGTTGTGTGGTCGATGGAATCACTGACCCCTACAAAGACATTCAAGTCCTAACCCCTGCCCTGTAGGTGTGAACTCCTTTGTAAACAGGATCTTTGAAGGTACTATTAAGATGAGCCCAAACCAAATTAGGGTGGGCTTTAATCAAGGTCTGACTGGAGTCCTTATAAACAAAGGAAATTCGGATGCAGTCAGTTAGTAGAAGCCATGGAAAGGGAGAGGAGACAGATGGCCATGTCATGGAGGACTACTGGCAAGCCATTACCAGAATGCTACAGCCTTTGGAGAGAGGATGGCTCTGATGACCCTTGATTTTGGACTTGTAGCCTCCAAAACTGTGAACCAACAAATTCCCATTGTTTAGGCCAACCAACTTGTGTATAGTTATTATAGCAGCCTTCACTAATTAAGACATTCCAGATCATTGGCCACTTGATTGGTTCAGGCATGAACATGAGACCAGAGAGTTCAATCAGAGAAATTTTCCCAACTTGTCACCTTGAATTCTTGGGCATATCTGTGTCTTCCTGTGAACTGAGCCATATGCAGAGGTGAGGCCTGGGATTACCACAGCCATTTTTTGCCCTTAAGTGAAGCTGTCCTGAGAGGAAAGTCGACAAAGAACAGAGGGAAGAGGGCAGAGTCAAATATACACAGAGAACAGGATTAACCTTCACTTGAAGCCTAAATTCACCTTAGACTTTTTCATCCACATGAATCAGCAAACTCCCTTCAGTCGGCCAATTTGAGTTGTTTTCTGTTACTTGCAACCACAAGCCTCCTAGCTGACATAAGTGTAAGTGTCCAAATCAAGGTTTCATCAGGTGATGTTTTCTCTCCAAAGATCAGCTGCTGGTGGTCCTGGACCCCTCTCTCAAATGACAAGGTACGTGGTGGCATCTGCTGGTCTCTCCCTTCTCTTCCTTTCGTTGCTTTCAGCTTCTGGCTTCATCTGTGTTTCTCTCTGCTGCTGTGGCTTTCTTTCTGTAGTTCTAAGGGTTTCTCTCTCTTTTTGTATTAACCCCATTTATAAAGAACTCCAGGTAGAGAATTAAGACCCACCCTGGGCCATGCCGTACTGAAGTAACCCAATCAAAAGGCCCCACCTACAACAGATTCACACACACAGGGATGGGTTAGCGCTAAGATCACATTTTCTGGGATCCATGAAAACCTCAAGCTACCACATGCAATAGAGCCTCCTGGGTTCCCAGGTCTGTGAACATTGTTGGCCTGCCCTGATGTCAGCTCTTTAGCTACCTTTCCTGCTGCTAATGTCCAGGAGCCCCAGGCAGCCCACATCCTCCTCCTGGGGTTGCCCCCCATCCTGAGGGACCAGGAAACTGGTGGCAAAGTCCTCCCTTCTTTGTGTGTCCAGCTAAGGGCTGTGCTAGCCATCATCAGAAATGAGCAGGCCTCAGGCCTCCTTTTGGTGCTAGGAATTGATGGCTGAATGGCAACTCTCTACTAACCACTTTCTGTAGCTGCTATAGTACTTCAGAGGAAAACAAATTTCTTCTGAAGGCAGAAATAGCGTCTTTGATTTAATGCACAGTCTGGGGATTGGTACTGACAAAGTGGGTCTCTTTTTCCACTGAGATGGGGCCAGAGTGGCCTCTGATTTTAGTTCTTCAGGTGTTTCTGATGTGTTTCCTCTGGTGTGTATGTGTGTGTCAAGAAGATAAGGAGATGCAAGTGTCAAAGACTTCTGAATGCTCATCAGTATCCAGGGGATACACTAACTACATTTCCTAGCCTCCCTAGAAATTTGGTATGGCCAGTTGGTTGAGTCCTAACCAATGGGAGTTGGGAGGACGTGGTGAACATCTCCTCCCACTGTGCTCCCCTATGCCCTGTCCTCATTCTGGTGGTGGAATGGAGGTGACCCAAAGGTGGCCTGCCTTAGGTTGGGTGTCCTGGAGACAGGTGCTGAGAAGGGGATGGGCAGGCAGGTGGTTTACAGTGCAGCCTTCTCAGGAACAACCTCAGACAAGAGAGGAGACCAGGATGGACAGAGGAAGAACTGCAACAGAGGCCTCGGCTGGTCCCACGGGGGAACTGAAGCCGGGATGGCCCTTCAGAAACACCCTGAATTAGGGCAAGGGGTCTGGGCCTTTGCATCCTCTCCATTGACCAGTCACTGGGTGTGGGCTTTCTCCAGGGAAAACATCACCTTGGGTCGGGTGGTGTCCTCCAACAAGAGGGTCTCAGCAGGAGCAGCCTCCTCAGCAGAAAGCACTCCATCACCCCCTAGACCCCGAGGAGGCAAACGGACAAACCTCAGCACCCATGATGGAGACATGGAAGGTGTCAGTCTTCTGTGGCTCTGGGTTCCTGAGTGACCAGTGGCTCCCGGCTCTTGCAGGGGTAGGGTAGAGGATGGTGGCCTGTGGGGAAGCACATGCCTTTCTCTGCTGCCTTCTGAGCCTCCCTGCGAAATCTCCTAGCATCTCATGAGAAGGTGAGTGTGTCCTGAAGAAAAGCAGTGGACATGGTGGACGATGGGTATGGGGAAAGGCAGGAAGAGATGAGAGGTGGAGGTGTCTTTGGGACATGGAGCTGCCCTGGATGGTGCTTCAGAGGCAATCACCGGACATTGTAAATCCTCACAGGGCCCACTGGATGGAATGGGGGAGAGTATGGGCCATGATGTGGACCATTGACTATGAGGTGCAGAGGTGCCCAAAGATGTACTTACCAAATCCAATGGATGTGTCATGATGATGGGAACGAGTGTTGTTGGGGGGGGAGAGGGGGGGTGGGGGAGCGGGGTTGAATGGGACCTCACATATATATTTTTGATGTAATATTATTACAAAGTCAATAAAAAAAAAAAAGAAGAAAAAAAAAAAAAGAAAAGCAGTGGCAATGACCTTTTCAGGAGACGAGACGAGGAAGAAGCTGCTGCAACCTGATGGAATCTAGGACTTGTCACCTGGGTCTTCCCCCAGATGGCCAGTTTGGGTGACCCGTGTGTAGGCACTGCTCTTTATCTCTCTCGTCAGTCACTAGGTAGTTGGTAGCCTGTTCTTGCCCAACTCAGCTCCTGATAGCCTCCAAATTTTAAAATAATAGGTTTGATCCATCATCCCTTTATTTAATCTTACCTGACTCTTTTTCCTGCTATGGAAGATAAGCTTTCAGTAGTCAAATATCAAGCCCTGCCTCCATCTCTCCTTGCCCACCATTTCAATAGAGTGAAATTATCATTTTGGTTAAATCTTTATTCAGTGCCTTCACTCCTCTGATTATGTAAATAATGCTCCCAGCGGAAGCTACTTGTATTCTTTGATTACATTTAATTTCTTGTGCCATGTTTCACTTTTTAAAGAGTTAATGATCCTTTTTAAAATCTACTTGATTACTTTTTGATGTACCTGTGACTAATTTCCCATACCTGTGAGTGCGCTGAGAGCCTCTCTCAATCTGGTTGGCAATTAGGTAATGCTGTCAGTTCTTGGCAACTTCCCTCCTGGATTCCTTCATCCTCACACTTCCATCTGGATAGGTTGCTCCAAGCCACCCACACAGCTGCCACCTGGCAACTTCTCTTCACTATCACTCTCCAGGATTTTCAAAGGCCTAAGAAAATGTGTGAGGTGCAAAAGAAACTATGGGCTCCAAAACAAAACTGCAAATTAGAAATGAACATTTAATTGAATTGCATAATATCATGTGAACTAGTCCATTGCAACTCAATTCACCTCAACTCAACACTCTGCTAAGCAGCTCCCTGACTCTGATTCAGTCTGCATGCCTGGCTGGATTCTGAGAAAAATCTCTGTAGACGGCCTAGCTGCAACACAGTTCTCCAGTGTCTTCCATATGGGTAGAGTGCTCTGGCAAACAAAGATCTGGGTAGCTTTGGCTCCTTTAGATAGTCACAGAGAAGGTTAAACTGATGGGAAGCCTAGACTTTATGGAATGTCTAGTTTGCCAAGCTGGCACGACCAATACCATATGTTGCTTGGCTTAAGAAACTGGAATTTATTGGTTCACAGCTTCAGAACCTAGAAGTTTCAAATCAATGTCTCAACAGTCCATGCTTTCTTCTGGAGTCTGTAGCATTCTGGTGCTGGCTTGCCACAATCCTTGGGGTACCTTGGCTTGCATCTCTGCCTTCCGTCATATGGCAATCACTTTCTTGTTTGACTATTCCTCTGGTTTCCACTGACTTCTGGGTCCTCTCTGTGGTTTTTTCTTTGATAAGGTCTCTGATAATATGGACTAAGACCCACCCTGATTCAGTTGGCTATGCCTTAGCTAAAAATAACATCTTCTCAAGGTCCTATTTACAAATGGGTTCATTTTTGCAGGAATGTGGATTCAGAACATGTCTTCTCTTGGGGTACATGATGGAATCAACCACATGGAGATATGTTTTTTTGCTCCTCTCACATTTGCCTCCCCTGCTCCGTTTTCTCACCTGTCATTCTTACCAATCTCACTCTTCTGATATAGTCTACCTCAGGTTCTGATCCATCTTCTGGCTCCATCTTTTATCTCTACTCCTTGGGCAAGGGATTCTACAAATGATCTTGTACATGTCAACTTTCTTAACCAAACATTACCCCCAGTTCCTCCCTGCTGTGCTTAGCTCTTCCTCCAGTCCCCTGAGGGAAGCCAGACTGCGAAATGCAATATTTCCAGTTGTTCATTACAGTGGGCATTCTGGACATCTTTCCTTTGCTCCTGGATCCATTCTCACATCTCCAGTAAACTTTTAGTCTCAGAAGGCTGAACAGCAATGACTGCCTCCCCAGTCCCCTTTCCCTCTGCTTCCAGTTGGATCTGGACAAGGTGGTTTTTGCAGATCTGCAGCAGGAGCAGAGTGAGATTAGGGTAACTCCAGTTAGGTGGGCCACTCAATGAAGCTCTTTTTGTTGTGGAGACTGCACCCTCTCTTTGCCAGCTAGCCATGTGGCTGTTTCTTACGCCATGTGTATGAGCCTTGCTGTAGTGAATTATGCAGCTGCTCAAACTCAGGATGGTAAGTTGTCACATTCTTAGTGTAATTAATTTTTATTTTGAGTCTTCACTTTGCAGAGAATACATAGAAGTTAATGGCGTTCAAAGGGGCTTCCATTTTCCTTGGAGTTTGGATCTACTTTTCGAGGTTGTAAGCTTGGAAGCTAAAGTTCTCCATGATATCTGCCCACAGCAACCCCTACTGAGCTCTCTGGTCCCATGTGGTCTTCGGTGGGTCAGTTCCTCAGACCACTACGAGGTTATCCCCCTTGTTGTGGATTCCAGGGTCTTTTCAGACCTAAATACAACCTGTGGGCTTTGTTCTTTGAGATTTGACCTCATCCTGGGACTGTAGCTGGGAAAAGGAACAGAACATCCTCTCTTCTCTTGGTTATCCAAACCTACTGAGGGTTCTGTTATTGGTCTGCTCAGGAAGGGAGAAGGGTGCCTTTCTTGGGATCTTCTAAAATCTCAACCTCCAACCTTCCCTTCCCCCACTAGGAAATCCTTCCTCATTTTGAGGGATAGGGGATGGAAAAACATATTCCACCTCCTCCTGGGTGCTTCTAAATCTTTTGTCTATGACTTGTACCCTTTACTTTCCAATCAGGACCCCTAGATTTTGGAAACTCAAAATCAGATAAATTTTGCATGATCCAGGAGAGAAGTTTGAGAAGTCAGATGAACAGAGAGGCAGATCAGAAGGAAACATGGCTTTTCTTTTTCAAATATGACCCTGATCCCACCCTACCCTTGAATGTGTTCTCTTGGGTAACACAAGGGAGAAAAGTTGAGAAACTGAACACAGTGATTGGTAGAACACTCCACAGCCTAGAAGAGAGGTCACTGAGGGTAGAGATGCTTCCATAGATTTTTTAAAAAGGAGGTACAGTCATGACAATCCCAGCCAAAGAAAGAGAATAGTGAGAAAGAGCCAGCAACTAAGGTTAGAGAGATGAATGAAAATCACCCCTAAGTCAACACGCAGGAGCCAAGCTTTGTGGAAAATGCTAAGCCTTTCCTGCGAGCCTGGGGAACTTGAACTCAGCCTCAGCCCAGCAAGTTCAGACAGAGGATTCACCCTCTTCTGTAGAGGGATCTGGGGCATGGTTTGGAAAGGGGTCTTCTTGGGGCTAGGGAGGCTGGAGAAGGGCCCTCTGGGAGATAGAGGGCTGGAGCTTAGCTTCCCATAGGAGCTTCAAGAGGCCTGGATCCAGAGACATTTTCCAGGAATGTGGGTACAGGCTAAGGCCCCAGGTTGGGACAGGCTCAGACTCAGAGGAGCCAGGGTCAGGTAAAGGAGAAACAGTGCCTCCTATGCCTAAGAGGGAGGGCGAGAAGAAGGGGCTGTTGGCAAATTTAAGGAGTCGGGGGTGTGCAAAGAGACATTACTCTTACACTTTATGGAGTGTTACTAACATGCCAGGGGCTAAGTGTGACTCATTCGCTCTTCACAATAGCCCCAGGAAGCACTGTGTAATTATTCCCACCTTTTGGATGAAACTGAGAATGGAGAGGTTTGTGTCCTCCCCTGGGCCTCAGAGGTAGGAAGACAGCAGGAGTGGACCGCAGGTCTGTGTGCTTCCCAGTGCAGGCCTTAGCCACCTGCCTGTGTGTTACCTGCTCTGCCCTTTGCAGCAGAAGAATGGAGTGACCATGTCGGCAAGTGGACTCTGAAGAGCGTGACGATAACGATGACAGTGGCACGACGAACGCGCATGGCTGACGTTTTGTATACCTCCACTTGCCAGGCACTCCCAGGCCCTTTTACACACCCTCACTCCCCTTTGCTCTTTTGAAAGAGGAGACGGAGTCATGTAGTCAAGAAGCCACCTTGCATAAAGCAAGCAAAATTTCCTGCTTGCCTACTGCCCGGGATTTGATTTCAGTTCAAGTGCTGGCTGTGCGATGCTTGCTCTAGGCTGTACCAAGACCCTATTTAAAATTCACCATAGTTGTTCTTCAAAAGAATTCTACCATGAACATTGAAGGCTCCCCGGGCATGCCCTTGCCAGTTAATTCCTCCCAAGATAGGCCCAGTTTAGTTCAGGAAAGTAACCCTCCCAGTGCTTACCCTCCAGGGTGCAAGCACCCTAGGCTGTACATGGGAAGCCTGTTCCAATCGCGAGAGCTCCACCCTCCTTGCCTACCACTGGCTCAGGAAGCCAGGTTTAAGCCAATCAGTGCCTGGGATTCCTTGATGACTGTTAAGGTCCAGGAGTGGTCACATGGCCTCTCCTGACCCTATCAGACTGAAGGGAAAGGTAGTTACTCTGTTAAAGATTTATTTTCTTCTCCTTTGGCTGATTAATGTGGCCATGTGTGATCCAGCCAGATGTTTCCAACCCACATTTGGGGAAAGGGGTCCTCTGGAGACTGAGCGATGTCTTTCCTTCAATTCCTCCACACCTCCCTATGGGTTTTCTAGAAAACCCAGGCATTCATGTTTTGGGTTTGCCTCATGTGGGGCAAACAAGCTGTATGCTCCAGCCTTGAAGAACCAAGCCAGGGGAAGGTACAAATGAGGGTCCTGGACCCTTGTGGATTCTTCCCAACACAGTTGCAAGACAGGACCCCTGAAAAATAAGTAGCAGGAGCTTTCTGACTTTGGGAAAAAAGCCCGCTCTTTTATTAGGACATTGAAGAGTAAAATATGGTGGGAAAGAACAGAAGGTTCTGTGGTTCTAAATATCTCATTTCCTAAGTGCCCTTTGTTGAGCTCGCTGCTGCAAGAGCGATTCTATGGACTAACTCCCCAGTTGGGTCCCTGGAGGGGAAGATCAGTGGGCGGGAGTCTGTCCTGGCATGCTTATCTGCATATTTGTTTCTTTCTCCTTCTGTTGTATCTTCTCAGTGGAGGAAATGGCAAGGGGGCTTCACCCTCATTTCAGCACCTCTTACTGCACGGATGTTCAGAGTGAACAACGGACCTCCATTCACAGCTCACCTTCTAGCATCAATCAGCTTTGCCTAGTCAGAGTGAGAGCATCGAGTGTAAAGTGAACCACCCAGGCCCTTCAATCCATGCAGAAAGGCTATGATATTGAATGAATGAGATGAGAACAACTGGGTAGTCATGTGGAGAAAAATAAAGCTGGATACAGGAATCTCGCCTTACCTCAAAATATATTCCAGATGGATAAGGCTTTTAAATAGAAAAAAAATTAAACCATGAGGTTACAAGTAGAAACCAGGAGCATGACAATACTAATAAACTTGACTGCCCTGACAAATGGACACATTTAAAAAAAAACAACTGTAAAATGCCTTGACTGAGACAAGAAAAAATAGAAAACTTAACGATTCCAGTATGTCCTAAATAAATGGAAAGAAAGTTCACATACATTTCTTCCCCCAAAACATCCAAATCCAGATAACTTTATAGTCAGATCTACCAAACTGTCAAAGAAGAGATGTTTCTCACCCTATACCAGTCATTCCAGAAAGTAGAAAAGATTAAGTTGCTTCAGCTCAGAGTTTAAGCAAAATGACAAACTTGGGTAAGCATAGGACTAGAAAATGATAGGCTCATTTCACTCCTTAGCACAGATGTAATAAAAACCATAACCAGATCCAACAGCTGTTAACAAGTTGTTCAACATGTTCAAGGAAGGAAGGTTTATCTCAAGAGGGAAAGGAAAGTTTAATATTAAATAAGTCTCTCAATGTAATTGTCTCTGTATATGCAGAGAAAATGTGATAAAATTTAATACCTCTTTATTTTCCAATTTTATTTAGAAAAATTTTATTGATGAATAATATAGAAGAGTACACAGATCATGTGTATTAATTTTTATAAACTGAAAAAATTCATACGGCCAGCATCCAGGGTTCTAAAATTATCCCTGTGCTGTAACTCTGCAGTGCACAGGTGCATTATTCAACAAGTGGAATTAGGACAACTGAGCAGCCTGGAAAAAAAAAGAAGGTTGGAAGCATAGATTAGTTTTGTTTGTTTTTTCTTTATATAAATGGAGTCATTCCATGTCTTTTCTTGTGTTCTTTCTCTCAACATGATCAAATTCATTCATATTTTTGGGCAAAGTTTTAGGTTGTTCATTTTTATTATTGTCTATATTCCATCATTGAGTGTAAGTCTCTTTATTCACCCATTCAGATAATTGGATGAACATATCAGTTATTTTCAGCTTTTGGCTATTAGGAATAATGATCATATAAATATTTCTGTACATTTTTGGTAAGATTATATATGCATTTCCACTGTTTGTACTATGAGTGGAACTGGGATATTACACTCAATTTTTGTATTGTAGATACCGCCAAGCAGCTTTCTCAGTGATTGCCATAGGTCAGAAGCCGACCCTGGCGTGAGAATTCATAGACAAGTGATTTATAAAGGACGCATGTCTTAGTTTTCCAGGCTGCTATGACAATGCTGTTGTGCAATTGGCTGGGTTCATAAGAAGCACATATTAGCTCACAGTTTTGGTCGATGGAAGTCCAAAATCAAGGTGCTGTCCAGACCACGCTTTCCGTCTAAAGCCTCTACCATTCCGGGGCTGTCTCGCCATAAACCTTGGGTTCGGTGGCGTTCCTCTCTGCTGCTTGTCCCATGGCCATCTCGCTCTCCTTGTGTCTGCTCTTTCAGTTTTCTTCCTATGTGACCTTCTCTGACTTCTCTGGTTTCTTCTCTTTATAAAGCCTATAGCAATATGAATTAAAACCAACCTTGATTCAGTGGGGCTACATCTTCGCTAAAAATGACATCTTCAGACATTTCTATTTACCAGCGGATTCACATCCGCAGCAATGATCATTCATATGAAGGGCACGTCTTTGCTGGGGTTAGGTCTTTGGGAAGGGGCTGCGTTGTCTGTTCTGATCAATCAGTCCCAAAGAGTGGGCTTTATGTTTCTTCGAATGTAAATGTTGTGCTTGTGGACGTCTGCCAAAGCGGCCCTTTCTTTGCCAGAGATTTTGCGTGCTTGCTCCTGAACCTGGGGAGATGGGGGCGGTGAGAACGACAGAATCACAGCACCAGCTGGCGTGGGACGTGCGGTCCTTGTGTGGTAACGTACCAGGAGTCGGGGTTCTGGTCCAGGCTCTGCTACCCTCCCAGGACAGGCTTGATGTCTTTGCTCCCGCCTGTAAAATGAGATGGCAGCCCGGGCTACCGTTTTCGTACATTTTGTAAGCTGCTGAGTCCAATGGTGATGGACAGAGTCTTAGGAACAAGGCTTAAGACAACATTCAGAACAGAACTGCTCTAGACGGGGGAGAAGGGGGCGTGGTGTCTGGAGGGGGTGCAGGCCTTTCCCACCCCCGCAGAAACACCGAGGAAGCTCTGCAGAGCACACTGCGGAGACCACGGGAGCAGCTCCTTTGCAAGGGCCTTCAGGCCTTAGTACTAAGTCTGTCTTGCAGCTAAGGATCCAAAGGCTGATTCCCACAGGGACAGCTGCAGAAACAGTCAGCCCACCAAATACATAAAGAGCACCCAGTCCAAAATACGCAGGTGGGCATTGGCTCTAAACCCTCCAGCCCAGAAACCGTCTTTTTGTGTTATGTTCCTAAGTTGAATTAAATCTCCATGACTGGATCCCCCTGCTTCTCTCCCGGGGATCCCACAAACACCCCTGCCTTGCTGAGGCCTCACTGTGCCTCTGGCTTCTTGATGGGGAACTTTAAGACGCCTAGTGAGGCTCTGTAGTCAACGCCAGACCACTGCGCCCACCTGTAGTCCAGTGGATGGGTGGGGCTGCCTCAGTCTCCATCCCCGTCCTGCCTGGGAAAGCCGATCTGCTCAACCCCACCGGTCACTTGCCCCACCCCAGCTTCATCCCCTTGCTTAATGGACCTGGGCTCTCCAAATAAGCCAGGGTAGAGGTTCGCAAGGTGCTTGAAACTACTGTTAAGTACAAATAATTAAATGCATGACACTCAAGGTAAGAGAACCTGGTCCTTGAGGGCAGGATTTGTTGGGCAGGGAGGGTGGCCTGGAGGTGGAGAGGTGGGGGGAGGCCCGGAGATTTGCATTGGCGTTCTTCAAAACAGCTCATGAGAGAAAATCTGACTAAAACATACTTCTGCATCTGCTTTGTTTATAGTTTGTAAAGTAAAACAAAGTTCAAAGAATAAAGTCAAAATCACCATAACCCCACACCTGGGAAATAACCTAATGCTAACATTTTGGTGTGTTTATTTCCAGTTTTTTTTTTCCCCCTAAACATATTCTTCCATCATTAAGATCCTTCTTTGTAGGCACTCTGCCAACTTTTTTCTCTGACTTTTGAAAAATAAAGTCCCTCATCTATCATTTACAAGAGTTCCATGGATGCTTCTGGAGGAAGCACTGGGGATTTGCAGAAGAGTGATAGAGCCACTGACCTCCAGTGCTCCAGTGCTCCAGTGACCTCCAGTCAGGAGCCAGGGGAGGGCACGAGACGGGGTAAGGGACCGGCCTAAGAGCTGGGGTTTGCAACCCGGACTCAGGCTCTCTCCTGAACAGAATGCAAAGTTTTGTGAGTGTGTATGCATGTTTTTTTTTTCTCTGAAGAGAAGATTCTCAACTTTCATAAAAATTTCAAAGGAACCCCCAAAGTTAAGAGCCACTGTTAGAAGTGTGGGGGAAGGCATGGCTATGATGACCCTGGCCAAGGGCCAAGAGGGCCATGCTGGGGACGTTTCGAAGGGCAGTTGGTGGGAGAGGAGAGCAGGATGGACAATGAGAAGGGCGGGTTGAAGAGGCAGGAGGAATTCTATGCTTCACCCCATCTCTTCCATGAAAAGTGTGCCAAGGGCGTGAAGGAAGGCGAAAATCATGGGCTGAAATTAAATTAATGACCCACAGTTGCTTGGATTCTGCCTGTGCTGTTGCTTATCCAAAGAACATCCCATGGGGCCATGGGACTCATCCTGGGTATAAATCCTATTTGCCCAGGAACCAACATGTCCACTTTTTGTCTGTGCTGAGATCCCCACTTCCTCTGCCAGACTTGCACCAGCAGAGCCTGGCCAAGGCACTCAGTTTTGCAGCAGGTACCTGCCAAGATGAATGTCTGTTTCCCACAATATTTTCATGGCTTTTACAAATAGGGTTCCCTTAGCCACAGACTGTGCTTTCAGTGTGGAATTTTGTTCTGAGCAGAAGGACCTAGTGTTTTCAGTGCCCTGTGAAGCAGCTCTCTTCTAGTCACAGAGATAAGGGAAGGCAAGGTCCCATTTTCCTTTGCAATTTTATGAGGCGTGTAGGTCACCTTTGATCATCTAGGACCAGGACTGAGCTCCAGCTGTTCCCAGGGATCTCGTGCCTTTCTTTGAACATGATGATAAATGCACAGATTTAAAGTGGGGCCTTGGAAGAAGCTGCACAATAAATACTTAATTCAAGCTGGGGCTCAGGCATCAAAATGTGTCTATCTGGGCAGTGAAATATTTAAATGTCATGTTGCTAAGTTGCTGGTGTGCTTGGAAGACATATTTATTCATGTCTATTAAAAAAGAAACCGTGACCCCAATGCCTCAAATTGATTGTTTACCTCAGCCTAGAAGAGCAAAGACAGTTGAGCAAACCTCTGTGAGCTTCTGGAATTGTCCCCAAGGATATATTAAAGGGATGCAGCTCATACCATCTTCTCAGATGCCACCTGCTCAGGGGCGAGGTTGAATTAATGGAGAGGGAAATCTCACGTGATGGGGAAATCTCAGCCACTGCCAAGTGGCTCACATCTCTAGTGCTTTGAACTGTTTCATGATTAGCCTTAATTATTAACCTTCTTTAATATTTCAGAGTGTCCATAATAAAAGAGGCATGGTGCATTTAATTTATCCTTATACAGTCAGGGATTGTTGATGCTGAAAGAGACCTAGATAATTTCAGACGGCTGGTAGTTCCAAAGCGTTCATCTCCAGCATACACGAAAGATACCATCCAGATTCTCGCAGTGATTCCTCCGGTTGAGGAGCAGAAGTGAGAAATGTGAAGAGGCTGCCTAGAGGTGACAAAATCTCCAGTGTTGTGTAAAGTTTGAAAAATTTTCCATTTAGGAGATCCTAAATTAAAAAAAAATTCATTCAGAATACATTTATCATTTATTTGTTATTCATTCATCTCAGTTTATAAACAAGCCAGGCACCAAAGACTTTCTCCTGTCTTCATCATTATCCCCTTCCCTGAATTCCAGACTTCACAGTGTGTGTCTTATAGGCATCTGAACATTGGCTGAAATTGGACTTGATAGCCTTCTCCTACTTCTTCAATCTACTCGTCCTCAAGTTGTCATCATTACAGGAATGGGCACCCCAATCCACACTGGAGAGAGACCGGGAGGATGGTGATCTGTGACATGAGGCAGGGAAACATTTGATGACACCACCATCTATGGTATCTTGCAAATAAGATGCTGTACCCAGTGAACACATGGTTAAAGAAGAAGGGGTGGCAAAACAGAATGATGGTAGTACATCCTGGTGGCTGTTGACTTAGAATAAAAGAGACTAGAGACTTAAGAAATCTGGGGACTTAGATGGTTGGAAAAGGCAACTGCTTCTTAATTCCTAACTATAAAAAACAACACTGAGAAATACTTGCTCAAAAAGGCCAATTAAAACTCAGACTTGTGGCAAGGACCAAACCAAGGGTTTGTTCATCACACCCATCGTTTAAAACTTCTGGTCAGTATAAGCAACAGATCCTTTTAGCTGAAGAGAAACTAAGGGGGCTGGATACCTGAAATTAAAGCGAGAGAGTCAGAGACAGAAAGAGACAGTGAGAATTGCAGCATGCCAATTGATTAGAATTAAATAGGTAAGAAGCTGACTCATTTTCTGAGAGATGTTCTTTCAAAGAAACCTAAAGTCTGGAGCAAAATGGTTTGTGACTGAGACTTAAAAAGGTCTTTGGGCTCCTATTCTAGTTTTCCAAAGGCTGCCAAGATAGTATAACCCACTGAATGTACTGAGGGAGAGTGTAAACCACAATGTAAACTATCATCCATGCTGTGTAGCAGTGATCCAAAATGTATTCATCAAACGCAATGAATGTGCCACAATGATGAAGGAGGTTGTTGATGTGGGAGGAGTGGGGTGGGGTGTGGGGTATGTGGGAACCTCTTATATTTTTTAATATAACTTTTTTTGTGATCTATGTATCTTAAAAAAAAGAATTTAATTTTTAAAAAATTAATAAAAAAATAAATAAAAGATAGTACACCAGAAATGGGTTGGCTTTTACAATGGGGGTTTACACTTACAAGCTTACATTTCTGAGGCTGAGAGAAATGTTCAAATCAAGGCATCAAGTGAAGCTTTCTCCCTGAAGACATGGCCGCCGGAGATCCGGGACTGCTGCCACAGCTCAGGCACAATGGCGGCATCTGCTGCCACGCCCTTCTCCTCCAGGTCTCGTTGCTTGCAGCTTTGGGCTTCCTCCAGCGTTCTCTCTGCTCCTGCAGGTTTCTTTTTCCTGGGTTCCATTGATTTCAGTTTCTGGCTTCTGAAACTCTCTCTCAGCTTCTGGGGGTTTCTCTCTGTCTCTACGGTCCCTTCTTTCCATATTCATTTGTTTATAAAGGACTTTAGTAAGAGAGTTAAGACCCCCCTGGGTTGTGACTTTCTGAAGTAACCTAATCAAATGGCCTCACCTACAATAGGTTCACATACACAGGAATGGACCTGTTGGAAGAATATGATTTTTGGGGGGTACTTACAGTCTCCAGCTCCCACAACTCCCAACCACCTATGGGAACAAAGTAGGAGTTGATGCTCAGCCCTCAAAAAGGACACATTCTGTAATGCCTGCTTCAGATGTGGCCAAGGAGAATAATAGAAAAGGAAAATCCTGCCTAAAGGCAGAACCAAGGTTTTGCCCTGACCTGAACCACCCCCAGATCCTGGCAACCATGGAGCAGAATCATGACCCAATTAAGGAACTTCTCTTTCTTCTGGGTGGCAGGTTCCTGTTAAGCCTTCCCAGCAGGAGTTCAGAATCCCAATGCACCGGCATGCCATACTCTTCCATTTTCTCCTTTTCTAATGGGGATGTGTGTTCTGGCTATCCTGTCCCTCTTTCTGTATTGCATGAGTGTGGGGAGGGGGCTCTTGGGTGTCTAGACCAAGAACAGCCACAGCTGGACTCAGTGCACAGATGCCCTGCCTCCTCACTGGATCTGATGGCATCTGTTGCTCATCTCCTGGACATAAAGAAACTGCTCAAGACTTGATTATGAATAAGTGAATGAAGGACTGAGTGAGTACGGGAATGAACGAATGAATGCATTTGTGGACACTGCCATCATTTTGCTCTTCCAAAGTGACTTGGGGAGTTGTCCTTTCTGTGTTGTGTCTTATGGTGGCCGGTTTTCTTCCATCTTTGAAAAAGAACGCGTTTCTACTTAGCTTGCGCTGTCTTCTGGGATTAATTAGTGACTGCACATGTTGTATGGGGTTTAGGTGGCCAAGTGCCTTTGACAGTTGGCAGCTGGAAAAAAATGGGAAATGATCGCAGAGATGGTAATTATGCCTTTCTTGATGAGAGAAGTTGATGAAATACCTCCAGGGTCGAAGCTCCCACACAAGTTCTCAGGGTCCCCAAGCTTTGTATCTGTGCACCAGCCATTCATTCTCCATCTTCAACTCTGGTTGGAAATGGCATTTCCTATTGCATTAAAGGGGGAAAAAAAGAAAGTTGATTTATACAGAAGACTCCTGCTTCATAATTATGGTCTAGAATTAATTGAATACCCTGTAGCTTTCTGTACTGTATATGCTAATGATGACCAAAAATGGATTCTCTTCTATATTTCTTTATTAACTTATCTCAAAGTGGCATATTGTGAATAACAACCTTCTGTCCTGCTGGACTAGGCAACTTTATAATTTGCAATTCAAGCTGTTTATTCTTTTCAATTTGTTTAGGTAATTTATTTTTCTAGGAAGGGGAAAAAAATAAAAGGTCTAAATTATAGGAACTAAAGGTCCCTGTTGGCTGGAAAGTGCCAGGCATCTGGAGTGAATAAATATTCCCAAAATGAGACAATCATGACCTTGTACATTCGAGTGAAGCAAGTGGTCATGCTGGTTTTATTTTATAGACCGTATTGGATTAATTTAATTATGGGATATCAGTGTTCTGCCTGGTAATTAGCACTGAGGAGATTTCTGCAAGGTGGCGTGCTGACTACAGGCAGGGCTGCGCAGTTGCCCCCACCGCCTGGCATGGAGGTGGGCTACAATGAGGTTGGGTGCGCCAAGGCAGGAGGCGAGTAGGTCAGACCTCCCGGATGACAGATTGGGGGTTGTTCCCTGACTCTCACTTGGAGTTTCTTCCTCTTTCTTTCCCTAGAGATGGGCATGGAAGTCAGACCATGGACCCAAATTTTCCCCAGAAGAGGAGGATGAGGGGTGAGTCTTTCCCCAGCCAGCAAACTCCTCTGTCGTCATCATCGTGAGCATTTAAAACCTGCTCCATGCCTCCCATACCTCCTGCTTCCCTATGTTACGCCCCTCATCTCAGCTGATGGTTGGCTTTTTCTTTTGCTGAGTAATGAGAAGAATTCAGCAGACAAAAGTTCCCTTCTTCCCCATAAAGTCTACAAAATGATCTGTGTTGACTTGCCTTGGTCCCCACCTTCCCTGCCTCCCTCTTTCCCCTTCCCTCCTTCTGGGTGGACCTACTGCCCAGGGCCCATCCATACACTTTGCTCTGCTTCCAGTCCTTCCTGCCTCCTTGGACATTGGATCCCATTGACCATCCCTTCTCTCTCCTTCAGGTCTCTCAATGTGTCCTTCCCAACAGCACCAAAACACACATTAAGAAAAGTCACCTCTGACTCAGGTTTCTCCAGCTTCCACCTCTATCTCGCATCCATTTCAGAGCTATGGATTTCTCTTCTCCCTTTGTTTCTTACACCCACCGAAGTATGGTACCCGGCTTCTACCACCACCAAACCTGCTTTAGCCAAGGGCACCAGGACCTCCTGAATCTCAGATGGGCCATTTTCAGCCCTCTTCTTGGTATTGCCTCAGTATCGGTCAAGCAGTATGTAGTGCTTAAGAGCTGGGGGTCATAACCCCAGCATCAGCTTCACCATGCATAAGTTTTTACATCTGTAAAAGGGGATGATAAAAATAGATGTGAGAGGGCTTAGAAGAGTGCCTGGCATCCAGGAAGCACTCGATGGAAGCTATCTCTTACTCCATTATCCCCCTGAAATCCAGACTTGTCTACACAACTGCCTCTTGGACGACTCTGGGTTTGATGTTAACCTGCCACGTCTCTCCATGTGCCTCCTTCATTAGTGGTCATGCTCTCTGTGAACAGTTCCGGCAGACACCTGGCAGGAGCAACTAGGGACCTGGGTCTGGTTCTTTTTTTTTTTTAATTTAAAACGTTTTTATTTTGAAATAATATCAAACTTACAGGAAAATTGCAAAACCAATAGTTACAAGTTTCTCCGTGTTCTTAACTGTGTCTGCATTTCCTCACCTTCACTGCCATAGCTAAGGCCACATCGCCAGGGATTGTGTCCTGACTCTCGATTTTGAATCCATTTTCTGAAAGAGTCCCTTGTTGACATTTTGCAGAAAACCTTCTAGTGGATCCCCGTTGCTCTCAAGACCAAATGAAAGTGCTTTCCAAGGCCTGGCAGGCTGGTCTCTTCTCCAGCCTCAGGCTTTTCCATTTGTCCCCCACCTCCTGCTCTGGTCAATCACTTGAGTATATTTTGTCCTTGCAAATGACCTTAGAATCAGAGAGTGACAAAAACCAGGGTGAAAATACCATAGACCCAGTGGAAAATAGTCCAAAGGAAGTAGAATTAGAGACATCACCTGCCCTGACTTCCTTTTTTTTTTGTCTTTATTTGTTTTTTAATGTTACATTAAAAAATTATGAGATCCCCATATACCCCCCACCCTCCTCACCCCACTCCTCCCATAATGACAACCTCCTCCATCATTATGAGACATTCATTGCACTTGGTGAATACATCTCTGAGCACCGCTGCACCTTATGGTCAATGGTCCACACCATAGCCCACACTCTCCCACAGTCCACCCAGTGGGCCATGGGAGGACATACCCTTTTAAGGAGTTTCCTGCAAGTCTCACACACCTTTTCCATATACCAGGTGTCCAGACTCACTTACGCACTCACATCTAGCTGCAAGAGAGCGGGCTGTGGTGGTCTGGAGCTATATGCACCACAGAAAAAAACGTGTTCTTTAACCGATCCGTTCCTGTGGGTGTGAGCCCATTGCAAGCGGGCCATTTCGATGAGGTTCCTTCAGTGAAGGTGGGGCTCACCTTAACTAAAGGGATGGGTCTTAATCTTATTACTGGGGTCTTTGAAAGTGGAATGAAATTTAGACAGAGAGATATAAACACACAGGAAGAAAGAAGCTGAAGACCAACAGAACCCAGAAGAGAAGAGAGAGGCCAGGAGAGGCGCCATGAGCCTTGCCCAGAGGAGCCTGGGACCCGGGAGGGCCGGCAGCCGGTCCCAGAACACCAGACTTTGGGAAGAAAGCATCACCTTGATTTGGACTTCTCTTGGCTTCAAAACTGTGAGCTAACAAATTCCCATTGTTTAAACCAACCCATTGCATGGCATTTACTCAAGTAGCCGTGGAAACGACCATGGGGAGTGGCGGGAGGGATTTTAGTTAGGGGTGACTGTAAGCCACTAGAAGCCGTTATCGCACGGAGGATGAAAGGAGAGGGGGTGTTGGGGATTGCGGCGCCCTGGCGGGTGGCATTGGAACAGACGCGATGGCCCTGCACACCGGGAAACGCAGGTGCCATGAGGCCAGGTAGGTACCTGGGGGCTTGTCCTCTGTGGAGCACCTGGGCTGGGGGCGTGCTCTGGCTGCATCCCCGCCTGCTGGCCCCTTGACTGATTTCCCGGTGGTGCACCCCACGTGGACCCCTCTGTGGGCTGCATTTCCCTGGCCCCTTGGATGCTCCCTGGGTCCTCCCACATCGACATCTTTCAAGATGACCCTTATCGGACCTCCCCGGGTGGGACCCACATCCAGCCCACGGGAAAGGCCTCCGGTCTGTCTAAACGTTGGTATTGGGTGGGAGGCAGGGTCCGCTCCCCGTGTCCTCTTGGGCACACACCAACCTCCCAAGGGAGTTCTTCTAAAGCCCTCGGCTTAAGGCGAGGGTGGAAGAAATGCCACAGTCTTCAAAAGGAGTCCTCCTCTAAAGAAATTTTCTTCCAGATCTCTCTCTCCCTGCTCAATGCCTTGGACAGGCTGCTCTTTCAACCACCCCTTCCTGAATGGTGATTCGCTAAAGATGGAGCATTCAGGCGTGCAGTCTCAGCTTGTTACAGCAAAACCATCTGCCCCAGGGTCTGGGGACCCAGCGATGCATTGCCTTCCTCAGCCAGCCTTGAGGCGCAAGGCCAGCCTGCAGCAGAAGGGATCGAGGCTGGATTAGGGAAGTCCTGCAGATGCTGTCTCCATGGTGCTATTGACGAAGGAACTGGTCAGCTCAGGAGAGCCCTTGGACATAGCATGTGAGCCTCATGTGTGCTTTTAACATTTCTCTTTGACATGTTAAGGAAAGTAAAAGGAAATAGATGAGATGAAATTTTTTTTTTTTTGAGGTACTGGGCCTGGGGATTGAACCTGGGACCTCGTACATGGGAAACCGGCACTCAGCCACTGATCCACATCAGCTCCCTTGATTTGTATTTTTTGTTTGTTTTTGTTTTTTTAAGGAGGTACTGGGAACTGAATCCAGGACCTCCCATGTGGGAAGCAGGCGCCCAACCGCTTGAGCTACATCCACTCCCCAGATGAGATGAATTTTAACGGTGTCTTTTATTGAACCCAATGGATCAAAAATATGATTTCAATGTGCGATCAATGTAGAAGACATTCATGAGATATTTTATATGTTTTTCGGGGGGCACATCACTTAAATCCAGGGTGTATCTTACAGTACATCTCAAGTCACAGCCACATGCCAAGGCTCGTCAGCCACTTCTTAGCTGGATTTCTGCTCCCTCCCTTAGCCCCCATTCCCTGGTCTCTGAAGGGAGGTAATAATACTCACCCTGGATTTCTAGCAGGAATAAAGTGGGCCAGTGTCACCCGATGCCATTTGAGATGATGACCGAGATGTTCCAGGACCACGTTTTGCTATAGTCATGGCTGCCCCATGTCCATGCTCACCCTTCACCCACTGACCTGAGAAGACAGGTGGAGTGGTTTAATATTGTTTATGAATTCCAAAAACAGAGGTTGGATTATGTTTGTTAACTGCTCTGTCCCTCTGGGCATATTAGATGGTATTGGATTCAGAGGTTTTACTTTTACTTGATTAAATAATGATAAGGCTTTGATTGGGTCACGTCAGCAGGTGGGCAGGGACTCACAGAGAACCTGCGTGGCAGAGAAGCAAGGCTGGAGTCTTGAGCTGGAGCCCCGGGAAGTAAACGCACAGAGGAGCTTGGTCGTGAGGAAGGAGAGAAAGCCCTGGAAGAGAAACAAGCCATTCGCCTGATATTCTTCAGCTGACCTTGTGGAGAGAGGCAAAGCCTAGAGAGCCTCATAGTCTACAGCTGACCTTGTGGAGCAAACAGAGGAGCTGAGCTCAGAGGAACCCAGGAAGCCTGAACCCTTGCAGATATCTTGCCCCAACACGTGGCAGTAGACTGGTGAGGGAAGTAACTTATGCTCTGTGTCCTGGTAGCTGTAAGCTTCCACCCCAAATAAATACCCTTTCTAAAAGCCAACAGAGTTCTGGTATTTTGCATCAACCCCCCTTTGGGCTGAGTAATACAATAGGTCACAGGTAAGTCCGAGGATAGAGCTGTCAGGGACATTGACAAATCCTTAAAGCTGACTTTTGAGTGCTTCCTTGGTACCTGGTACTTCTGAGCACTTTCCTGCTTTAACCCACGCCGTGACCTTCGTGCTGTGGAGGTGGGTGTGAGACCCAGAGTGGCTGACCGACCTGCCTGGGTCATGCAGCAGTTCAGGGGCTCAGTCTTGACAATCTGTCTCCAGGGCCTCTGCTCCTTCCTGCCACCTCCATCAATTAAAATCCTTTTCCTTGTCAAAGCTCTTGGGCTGTACAGGTGATGGGTGTCTGGAGGGAGAAGAGAATTTCACAGTTCCTGGCTTTTGAATCTCTATAAAGAGTTCCAAGATGTCTCAGGCCTGAAAATGCTAAACCTAGAACATCAAAAACAGAGGGGGAAGAGTGCAGTAGGTAGTAGGCTCTCCTTTCCCCCCACAGAGGAGGGAGTCGACGGGTTGGAAAACCAGGCGTGGCAGGTCGACCAGAGCCCTGGCCAAGTGAGGGGTGGCTCTGAGCGGCCGTGCGCCTGGCTTCAGCCCCCCAGAGGTGCCCAGGGGTGGGTGAGGGGCTGGTGGGCCTGGGGCAGCCCCACAGACCCGCGCTCACCCCCACGGCGAGGGGCGCCGAGGGCAGGGGCTGATGGGGGGCTGGGGTCAGGCTGGCCCCGCGCCCAGGCGCTTCTGTGGGGAAGGGGCCCACGGAGCCTGTGGTGACTGAGGTTGAAACCTCGTTTCCTGTCATCGTCATTTACTGGAGCTCTGTTTTGACGAAGCAGCCTCAGGCGAGTGTGTCTGGGATGGATGCGGCATCCTGCGAGACGGGCAGAACTGCTGTGGGGGTGGGGAGGGGGTGGTCCAGGAAGCTGCAGGGGCCCCTGGTGCTCAGGTCGTGCAGGAACGGGTGCTGGACGCGGCAGGCCAGACCCAGGACACAGGCCGCCCCATCTCGCCTCCGAGCTGAGGACGGGCCAGAGGCCAGGGCAGGGGAAGGCAGGGACAGTGGAGCAATCAGCTGAATAACGCTTGGGCCAGGCAAGGGCAGGGATGGAGAAAAACATTTCTGATGCTTGTTCATCCTGAAATACCTGGGTCAGATGACTGCCTCTGGAGATGCTGCCAGAATTCATCTCGGAAAGAGGCTGGTGGTGAGAAATACTCCAGGTGCCTGGAGCCCTGCGGCTCAGCAGGTCCAGGACGTTGGAATGTGCGCGTGTGTTCACGTGTATGTGTGCATGCGTATTTGCGTGCGCGTGCTGTGATTGTGCGACCGTGTGACCATGCATGCACACGCATGTGTGTACACGTGTGCACTGTGTGTCACTGTGTTAGTGTGTGTCTGCTTAGGTGTGCAGGTGCATGTGTGCACGCACATAAATGCGTGTGTGGACGCTCATGTATTTGTGTGTGTGCGTGAGCATGTGTGAGGTCAGCTCTCCCTTCAGTGAACCAGTGGCCCTCGGCTCCGCACAACCCTTGAACAGGATGCCACAGGCACTAAATCCCCAGAAGCGACTGCTCCCGAGCCATGCGGGTGCCTCGTTGCCTCAACCTGCAAAGTAAGTCTTGCAGCCCCCGTTTTACGATGCGGAAACCAAGGCTCAGAGAGGCAAACCGTGTACCGGGGTCACAGCTGGCCGGTGGCGCTGCAGGCTTTGAGCTCAGATTTGTCTGCAAAGCCGGTGCCTTTGCTACTGCTTCACACTGTCCAAAGCCCCAACACGGAAAGACTCAGAGCGGTGGCGGCGCGCTCCTGGGAAGAGGAGGGGCGCTTTCTGATCAGGGCCCGGCCTCGGCGGCCCCCCCGCCATGGGTGGCTGACTTCTTTAGGCTGAGCCCGGAGCCAGCCGGGAGCAAAGCCAGGGCTGTGTGTGCCTCGTGCTGCCCAGGGCTCTCCCCGGAGGGAGCTGACCCACTTTGCGCCCAGGGCGGCAGGGAGAGCTGGGTGGGGGCGTGGGGCCCGGGAGCCCTTGAGCTGTGCTGACACAGTGGCCCCCTGTCCTCCCTGGGGGGTGGGCGAAGGAGAGCGTGAAGGGCTCATTTCACGGCTGATAAAACCCTCTGCATGCGAGACCTCACAGACAAATGAGAGCCCTGTTCTTCCCTTCTTAAACATCGCATTTCCTTTCTCCTTTCCTTGGAGAGAGACCCGTAGTTCTGTGCTCCCTCCTGCCTCAGTCCTGGCCCTGCAACCACGCCAGGAAGTCGAGAGGCTTTTGTGACAAAAACGATGTTGCGGGAGAGAAAAGCCGCTGCCAGGGGCCGCCCGGATCCGAGGAAGCCGAGCCGGCTGTGCGCTGTGCGAAGCGTGCGGGATTGCCGGCAGGTGCCGCGGGGGGTGCTGGCCCACCTGCAGAGGGCATCTGCACCCTGGGGTGCTGACGGGGTTTTTATTTAATTAATTAATTAATTAATTACTTTTTAACGTTACATTAAAAAAATAGGAGGTCCCCGTGATTGGGTTTTGCAACAAAGGCGCTTGGTCGAATGGAGAAATGGCCCTGTTGTCTCGTACACTACTTTGCAGCCAACTCTCCAGGACCCACCTGGCCCATCGGCTCCCCAAGGCCTCCCGGGAGTGCTGCCGTCAGGCCACCTCCCTTTTCCCAGTCATGCCTGATGCCGATTACTTACCCTGTGGGCTGTCCCCCACGGCCAGGTGCGGCCGTGGCAGCGCACTTTTACTGGGGAACCGCCATGGGATTGAATCGGTCCCCCACAAACACATGTTTGAGTCCTAACCTCTGTCTGGTCCAATGGATGTGAGCCCAGCTGTAAACAGGACCTTTTAAGCATCTTGTGGTGGTTTTGAGCTGTAGGTACCCCCCAAAACCATGTTCTTAAAGGTAATTCCTTCCTGTGGCTGGACTGATGGGGTTACCTCGGTTAAGGCATGGGGTGGGCAGGCTCAGGGGTCAGCCCAGCCAGGCAGTGGTGCCCAGCTGTTCGGCCCAAGCACTGGGCTAACTGTGATACAAGGGTGTTTCACGGGCTTTAATTGCGTCTACGGCCGATGACCTCTACAATCACCCCAGGAGATTGCCTTCCGCCGTACGGGACGTCTCATCCAATCAGTCGAAGACCTTACAAGAAGTGATTTCAGCGTTTAGGGAGAGAATTCCCATCTCTACCTCAGACATCCTGGGACCTCATCGAGGGCTTCACCGGGGTCTCTGGCTTGCAGCCTGCCCTACGGAACCTGGAATTGTGCACCCCCGTGCTTGCGTGACACTATTTTATAAGATCTCGTAGTGCTTGCAGGTGTCTCCCATCGGCTCTGTGTCCCTAGAGAATCCTGGCTAATACGAGGACCCACCTCCATCAGGCTGGGTCTTCAGCCTCTTACTGGAGTCCTTTGTTAATGGAACAGAGAGAGGAGGAGAGAAAGCCAAGGAAGCGAGAAGCTGAAATCAGTAAAACCTGAAGAGCAGGAGAGACCAGCAGATGTCGCCCTGTGCCTTGCTACACGGCAGGAAACCCAGGATGGCAGCAGGCAGTCCTAGGAAGAAGGTACTGCCTTGGCGACGCCTTCGTTTGGACCTTCTCTTGTCTGATTTAGACATTCTCACGTCTAATTTCTCCCTATGGGAATGGGAATTTTAACCTATGCCTGGCCCTTTTTTTCTGTTGGAAGCAGATAACTTGTTTTCTAGGTTTTAAAGGTCCACAGACTGAGAGGAACTATACCCTAAGAAAGACCACACCTGTAACTAATTTTGATGAGACTTGGTATTTAGTATGGTTACCGAAATGACTTAAGGCTTTTGGGATATTGCAATAAAATGAATGTTTCCCATATAGGATGAATATGGCTTTTTGGGGTGCAGAGGGTCCACTGTGGTGGTTTGAAGCTGTACGTACCCCAGAAAAACATGCTCTTAAAATTAATCTATTTATTAAATCTATTTAAACATGCTCTTAAATTTAATCTATTTATTAAATCTATTTAAACATGCTCTTAAATTTAATCTATCCCTGGGTGTAAACCTGTTGTGAGGAGGGTCTTGTGATAAAGCTGCTTCAGTTAAGTGTGATCCGCCTCCTTCAGGGTGAGTCTTAGTCCTCTTCCTGGGTCCTGTATAAGAGAGTGAATACAGAGAGAGAGGGAGAGAAAATCATGGAAGCAAGATGAAAAAACGAAACCCAGAAGAGAAGGGAGAGCCCAGCAGACGCCACCACGTGCCTCGCCACGTGGCAGAGGAGCCAGGGTCAGCAGCAGTGGGTCCTGGAGGAGAAAGCATCATCTTGATGATGCCTTGATTGGGACATTCTCATGGCCTCAAACTGCAAGCTAATAAATTCCCATTGTTCAGTCTGAACCATTTCATGGTATCTGCCTTAAGCAGGCTAGGACACTAAAGCACCATGTGACGAGCTAAGGACCAAGGATTGTCAGCAGATAGTCCCAGAATGCTGCAGTGTTGGGGAGAAAACGCTGCCTTGATGGTGCCTCGGCTCGGGCTTTATCCCAGCCTCAGCGCAGAGAGCGAACACTTTCCCATTACTTAAGCCCACCCACTGCACGGCACTTGCTGCAGCAGCCCAGGAAGCAAAACCACTCCTGTTAGTTAGATGAGACCAAACCAGATCAGGGAAGGGCCTTAATCCATTGTAACGGGAGTCCTTATAAGCAGAGGAAATGTAGGAGACAGAAGGAGACAGGGGGCCTGGGGACGGAGGCCGAGAAGTGCCCATGCACACACTCCCCGAGGTGCGACGAGGGGGCGCGGTTGTCAGAGGGGCGCCGGCGCGCGTGCCAGGCTCAGCGGATGGCAGGCTCTCCAGGCCCTCTCCACCTCAGGTCCGAATCACAGCTCCTAAGTCCACGCATGTGGACAAGTGCCAGCAACATTTCCTGCCTCGGTTTCCCCTTCTGTCCTCAGAGATGGACCTTCCCTTTCCCCCAAAGCAAGGGCCTAATAGAGGCACACCTTGTTTCACTGAGCTCGGTTTTATTCCACTGCACTGATACTGTTTATTTTTATTTTTAACAAATTGAAGGCTTGTGGCAGCCCTGTGCTGAGCAAGTCTATCGATGCCATTTTTCCAACAGCTTGTGCTGTGGTCGCCTTTCAGTTAAGGTACGTGCATCTTTTTACTTGGTAAGTTGTAGGTTTACAGAAAAGTGATGCATAAAATTCAGTTCCCATCTACCACCCTATTGTTAACCTTGATTGAGTGTGGCACCTTTGTTCCAATTCATGAAAGAACGTTTTAATAATTTTGCTTTTAATTATATGCCATTGTTTGCAGTAAGGTCCGCCTTGTGTGGCACAGTCCTATGATATTTTTAAGACTTTTATTCTAGTAACATATTTACAACTTGTACATTTTCTAGACTTAATGCTACCGCACACTTAATAGACTACAGTAAAATGTAAACATAACTTTTACATGCACTAGGAAACCAAAAACTTGGGGCCACTTGCCTTACGTGATGTCTGCTTTCCTGCGGGTCTGGGGGTGGACCTGCAGTCTCCCCAGTGTGTGCCTGGATTCAGAAAGGTGCTGCTGTGGCCACGCTGGGGGCAGGTGGCCAAGAACGATGCCTCTATTTGGTCCAGGCTTGGAAAATATTGGTAGGAAATGGGACCCAGAGCTTTTCATAAATTGGCTTTTTTTTTAAAGAACATTTTATCATTTATTACATTTTTTTTCATATTCTACGAGTCAAATTCAATTCATTTAAAACATTCTGGAAAACACAGAAAGCATATGAAGAACATTTTAAAAAGGCATCCAGGTGTACCACACCAATGCTCGGTGGTATAAGGGACCTCTGGATTTTATGCACGGTTGCTCTGTAAACGCACAATGTCTCTCATAAACAAAAAGCACCCAGGCTCCCACAACCCTGGGCCACCAGTGGCTATTCACTCCACAGAGCTTCTGAGCACCTCCAGCGGCTGGGGTGTCAGGCCCTGGGTCATCACGGGGTGAGATGCCAGACGCCGGCCTCTGGGACATTCTGGTGGGGGCAGGCAGGCCAGGAAATACTGCTCCATTTCTCAGTGCTTCCCCTGGTGGGTGCAGTTGGGGGCATTTCCAGAGCGGCTGGCAGCTGGGATCTTCCAGGGCTGGTCTGGCCTTTTACAGGGAAAATCCACTTGGGCAGTGGGATGGCCTGGTGCTGGAGGGTCCAGGGAGGCACGCCCTTGGAGCTAACCTGCTCCTGGGGTGGGGCCTTCTTTTGCTTCGCCTCTGTAGGGTGTGACTGGGCAAGGGGCTTAATCCTGCGCCTCGCCCCCGACAGAGGAGTGCAGGATCGCAGGCCTCACCTGAAGATGGCCTGGTCTGGACTTTGTTCTCAGCCTGGAAACTGTGAGTTTGCAACCTAATAAAGCCCCACTGTAAAGGCCAACCCGCTTCCGTTATCTTGCATTTGGCAGATTAAGACAGGTAGCGTGTGAGGGACAGGGGCCCGTGGGCAGGTCTGAGGCCACGAGCAGCTGAGAGGGGGCGCGGCGGCTCCCCGCCCCACAGGCCCCCCGCCCAGCGCCCCTGTGCCTCGGCTGCACTGCGTGTTCTCTGGGAGAGCCAAGGTCCCGTTCTTTTCCGGCCGTCGCTGGGGACAGCAGAAGGCAGGGAGGGCCCCACCGCGCAGAAGCAAGCCCGTGGTGACGTCTCTGAGGCCAGGCTGAAGGCTACTGGCCCTGGGCCCCCTCGGTGTCTCACCAGCCAGCACGTAGCCTCCTGCCTGCGGGTAGTTTCCCCATCTGCCTTTTCTATTTTTTTCCCCCTTTTTAAAGCACACTGGTCATGACTCATCACCTCAACTTCAGGGTCACTAAGAGGGAACCTGCGCTAACCGCAGCCCCCCCTTCCTCTGCAGACCCCCTTAGGCCCGCACCTGCGACTTAGACCCCTCCCACGAATCAGCGGTGTGTGTGCGCAGCTTCCATTTATGTGTGGGTGTGTGCCAACTTGTGGGTGTGTACATTCATGAGTGTGAGGTTGTGTGTGTGTGGGACCTGGTGAGTGTGCAGGTTAGTGCTCCTTCCAAGCATAATACGTTTGAGACCTTTCCATTCATTCATTCATTCATTCATCCATCCAGTAATCCATTTGTTTGCTCATTCATCCATTAGTCCATCCATCCATCCGTCCTTCCGTCCGTCCATCCATCCGTCAGTTCATTCATCATTCATTCATTCATTCCACATATCTGAGCCCCTACTTTGTGCCTGGCCCTGAATGGGTGCTGGGAGCAGAGTGGAATGTGGGGCAGGTGCCCTTTGCCCCGTCTGCAATCTGCACCCTTCTTGCTCTCAGCTTCCTCATTGTGTTGGGGGGTCAGCGAGAGGCACCCCCAAGGTCAGGCCCCTCGTCTGCAGGAGCACCTTGGAGGGTGCACCTTGGAGGGTGCACGTTACTCCCGTGTCCAGGAGGAAAGGGAGCTGGTGGGGGGATGCCCACAAGGCCCTGGGGCCCCCCGGCTCCCACCAGCACTGGTCAGCGCCCCGGGGGGCTGAGCACCGGCATCATCCTGGAGAGGTGGACCCCTCCCTTCCTGGGGGTCCTGCTCTGCGTGCCCCCGTCCTTAGACCCCCTGACCTTGAGGACCCTCTCCGGCTGACAGCTCCGGGTGCCTCCTCTCTGCCCCTGCGCACCTCAGGAGCTGCAGCCCCAGGGCCCTCCGGGCATGTGGCAAGATGCTGCCGACCGATTCTGTAAATCCAGCGTGCATGTCTGCCCCTCAGGGAGCCTTGCCTGCCCCTGCACCCCTCTCCAGAGGGGTCTGCGGATCCGCCTGCCTTGTGCACACCCCACCCCACCCAGCAGGGCCAGGGGCAGGACCCACCACACGCCTCAACAGGCAATTCCGGGCACATGGTAGGTGTGCAGCACACGCTTACGGAATTGAATTAATGCCCATCAGAGTTCGCCCGAAAGTACCAGCCCTGGGATTGTGGGCACCTCTAAGCAGGGGAGGGGGACTTGGAGGCCTGGGTCTCAGTGGGTCAGCTCATACCCTGGAAGGAAGGGCCGCCAGCCAAGGCCTGCGCTGTCCCCCGCAGGTGCTCCCATCCCTGAGGACGGGCAGTCCTGGGTGCCCATCCAGCCTTCAGAGCGCCTCAGCTGGGCAGCCTCGGGCGAGCTCCTGGGTCATGGACGGCACCGGTAGTCCTTGGTGCCGCAGGGAGCAGGGGATCCCACCTGCCACGAGGCTGCTCCTGCCCCAGGAAGGGCCCCCAGGGGTTCCCGCTCCTCCCATGTCCAGACCCCTCCCCATCTGGGCACAAGTCACCGACTGGCTCTTGGAATCCTGCGTTTCTCCTTGGACGCAGAAGGACAAAGCTCATTTGAGTGCAGGGAGCCTGTCAGAGGCGCAGAAGCGGGAAATGAGGGACACCACCACAAACTAAAGCTTGTCACCGCGCAGGGCTGCTGCTCCCCTTGCCCCGTGATTAAAGCCAGCTCCCCTCCGAGAGGCCCACGGTGGGTGTCACATGCCCCCGCTGCCCCCTTCCCCAGCTTCCTTGTCCCCCCGCGCGCTGCGGGGCTCACCCACAGCATCCATTCACGTGTTCACTCATTCACTCATTCACTCATTCATTCACTCAGCAGACACTCATGGGGAGCACAAGCCGGGCCTGGCGGTGTCCCGGGGCCTGGAGACGGAGCTGTGCCGAGACACAGTGGAGCCCCACCGGGGAGGTGACGTTCAGACCATTCTGGCACCAGGTGCTAGGAGAGCTGGGAGGAGGCATGCGCAGGCCGGTGAGCGGAGACCGGGAGAAGGGGCTTGAGTGGCCCAGCATGTCCAGGTCCGGGAGACTGGGCCGAGTGCCCAGGAACAGCCAGGAAGCGATTTCCAGGGACAGGTGCATGGGATGGATGGAGCTGTGAGAGCAAACGGCTTGCCGGCGAGCAGCACCAGCAGAGAAGAATAGACCTGAGGTGGTGGAAGAGGGCTGCAGAGCCCTTGCAGATCTGGCGGAGTCCCTGCCAGCCCCCGGCGCTCCTGAGTAACGCCTGCCTGCCGGACAGGCCTGGGTGGACGGGAATGGCCAGGACCTCCCACCGCCGCGGCCTCTCTGATCGGCTGGGATGAGAACGCATGGCTCGGCTTCGAGGACACCTGAAGGAGTTAATGTCTAAATTGCTAGGTCCTGGCATGCACCAGGGAGTGGTTCTTGGCAGCCTGAGCTGTTCACCTGTGCCCCATAAGCAGTCTTAAAGATAAGAGGGGAGCACCTGGCCCTCCTGCCCAGGGTGGCAGAAAGTTCTGGCATGGAGGGTAGGCTGGGCAGGAGCGTGGAGGCTGGGCAGCCTTGGGCTTCCCAGGCATGAGGGAAGAGGCTTGAGGTCTCCGTCCCACCGAGGGGTCCCTGCTGGAGGAGGCAACCGGGAGGAGCTGGTAGAGAAAGCTCGAGCCTGTCGTGGAACGCAGGGGCAGTGGAGCTGGCCAGGGAAGCAGTTGTTCCAGGTTGGCATACAGGCTGGGGATGAACGGACAGGATTTTGCAGGCTGAGGCCCCTAGGGTTTCCCCATTTGTATTAGTTTGCCATAGCAGCTATGACACACACCACACCATGGGTTGACTTAAACAACAAGAATTTATTGGCTCCCGAGGTTCAAAATCAAGATGTCAGCAAGACGGTGCTTTCTCCTGGAATAAGTAGCAGAATTTCGTCACAGGGCCATCACTCTCTCCTCGCTTCTGCTCTTCTGTTTCTGCTGGGGTTTTAGTTTGCTAAGGCTGCCAATGAGAAATACCAGAAATGGGTTGGCTTTCATAAAGGGAATGTATTCAGGTAAAAGCTTACAGTTCTGAAGCTGAGAAAATGTCCACATCAAGGCACCATCTGAGATGCTGTCTCACCAAAGGCTGACTGCTGGCAGATCCCGGAGTTGTGCCAGGTGGCGAGGCAAGTGGTGGCTCTCCATCTGGCCTCTGCCTTCCACTCCAGGCTGCTTTCTCTCGGAGCTCACCTATGGATGATGAAGCACGTGGCCAGGCTTGTCTTTGCAGCTCCATGGGCCTCCCCTCTTGGGGGCTTCTTTCTGTGCCTCTGTGCTCTGCTGATTCCAGCCTCCACCCAGCCTCTGGCCTCTCTCTCAGCCTCTTGGGATTTCTCTGTTTCCTGGAGTCCTCATTCCCTCATGGCAGGGTCAAAATGGCAGCTGTCTTTCTCTCTGTGTTTCTGCTTCCAGTTCTCAGTTTATATATGATCCCAGCAAGAGGGTGGAGATCCAACCTGGGCCACATCTCACTGACATAGTCCAGTCTAAAGACTTAAAGCAATTTAATCAAAAGTGATCTCATCAAGGTCCCTCAACTGAATCTAATGCAATCAAAGGGTCTTGGCCCCACATGAATGGATTAGCTCAAAGAACATGATCTTTTCTGGGATTCACAGAACTTCAGACTGTCACAACTAGCTTCTGGCTTCTTTCTGTAGCTTTCTCTGATTATGTCTGCATTTCTTCTCTTTTAAATCCTCCAGTCATATGAATTAAGGCTCACCCTGATTCATGGGGCGTCCACTTAATTAATATTAACAGCGTCAAAATTCTGATTTACAAATGGGTTCAACCCACAAGAAGACAAATGAGACATGAATATGTCTTTATTTAGGGTAGGGGGCATGAGTCCCTCCCCCATGTCTGTGTTGAGATACTTTTTGGCTGGTATAGGTACTCCCCTGAAGTTTTTATTGTATTTTACAGTACAGCAATAAGGAAAGTACTTGGTTCTTATTTTAGATATGGGGAAACTGGGGACAGAAAAAAAATGCTGCCTGCCATGATTCTTTGAAATGAATTACCTGGTCTGCTGAGACGGTCAGACCCAAGGCACGATCACAAGAGGAAGGGGGGGCTGTGCCTGATCCCATGAGGGTCCAGTGGCTGGTGTTCCTCCAACCCTGCCACAGAAACAGCTAAACCCTGTACGCAGCATTGAACACCACACATAGGCATGGAGAGAGAGACCAAAAGCCAGAAGGAACTGGGGGGAGGTGGGCTGGAAGAAGGAGGTCAGGGGTGAGTTTTCCATTCCCTGTTTTTACCAGTTTAAGCTTGACACCACCTCAAATATGAGCCAGGACAGGAAACCCAAGTCTCACTGCCCGGAAGAACCAGAGGACAGAGCCAGGGCCACCACCACTGTTGGAGAGTGAGGGGAACAATCTCAGAGGGGGAGAGGGACCCAGTTCTTGTGGATAGAGCCTGCCCAGATCTTCCACTGAACTTTGAAGCACAGGTGGCACCCAGCTGCAGCTAAGGGAACAGAACGGAGATTTCAGATGCCCCCAATGAAGGGGAGGTATCACTGCAGTATGAATTCCAGCCAAGTCAACCCAAGGGAGAAAGTGGGCGCAAGCTCATCTTCAAAGGGTCTTGGGGATGCTTGGCTGGGAGATGAGCTGGGCAGGGGAGATGGTGAGAGTGAGAGGGCCATTGTATATGGCAGGGGCAGACGCGCTGGGTGGCCCCAAAAGCTCTCAGAGTTGATATTACAGGCGGACAACAGGCATGTCCCACTTGATACCACATTTATTGGCTAAGAAGGAATCCTGTCCATTGGACTGCCAATGGGATGGCTGGAGGAGTTCTCTGGGAGCCCAGTGACATTTTGAGGACTGTCATTGGCCACATGGTGACAGGAGGAAATGGCAATGTCCATCCTGGGAAGGTCGGGCTCTGGGTGCCGGCCGCTCTGGTTCCAGCTGAGATCCCTCACCTGAAGAAAGAGAAGTGACCTTCCTGGGATGTGCATGGCCACATGCTTGCAGTCACTGGGGTTGTGTAGTGACACACGCTGAGCCCTCGGTTCCTGAAGTGGATTCCCAGGGGTCATAGGAGAGTTTTGCCGAGGGTGGAGGCCGGGGGCTGGCTCCCTAGAGCTCAGCTGGCTCCTCCTCTGCCCGCGCTCTAGTTCCTACCAGCAGGAAGCCGATTGGAATCGACTCTGGGGACTCCCCGGGATGGGCGAGGACACGCTGAGGCCCCGGCCAGGGACAGGTCCCGGCTCTAGCCTCCCTGCTCAGCCCAAGCCGGGGGGTGGCTCCAGCAGATGCCCTTCCCAGGGGTCTGGGGTGTTCGGCACGTCCCTTCCCTACTAGGGACAATCTCAGAAAGGGCAAACTGTCCAGAAGATTGGAAAATCAAGTGACTGGTGGTGCCTGGACAGCCGAGGCGATTAGATGGCGAGCACCGACCTGTCCCTGCGTTGCGTGTGTTGGGCCTAGAAGGAGAGAATTTACCAAGAGGTCAAGGGTCTGGGTGGAGGGGGCTCCTGAGGAGAGGGCACAGGGAAGGGGGGAGGCCCCTGAAGCCACAGCTCTGCCCGAGGCTGGCGAGTGGCAGCTGGAGTGCTCCTGGAGGAAGACGGGAGCAGAGGAAGGAGGCAGCACAGAGGTGCCAGGAGGAGGGGCTTGGAGCTTTTGAGGAACCCAGAGGAGCTTCCCACCAGCACAGAAGCAGGTAAGACGGGCCAGAGGCAGGATTCCGCGCCCAAGGCCGGGGGCCACGTGCTGCTCCTTTCACCTTCCAAGCGGCACGTTTCGAACCAGGCACCCACAGAGCCACGAGCTGCCTCGGTCCCTCTCTCCCGGACTCGCTCTGTGCCTGCGTTCACCTCGGCGCATTCTTCATTCCCTTTTCACTCCCGGTCATTCCTCCTGAGGTCTACTCACGGAAACCCAGGCGACAAGGGCGGAGCTCTCCTCTCCCTCCTCCGTGCGCCATCACCCCGCCGCCTTCCTCCTGCGCCCTGGCCCCGCCAGCGCAGGGCGCCCGGCACCACCAAGGCCCTGGGAGCGGGCGCTGGAGGGCGCGCGCGGCCCGCGCTTGTCGGCGGGAAGGAGGCTCACCCGCAGGGCTGGCGCGGAGCCCGAGGAACCCGCCGCCGGGGCTTTGGGGATCCTGGCCCATCGGTCGCCGCGCTGCGCGGGTGGGGAAACTGAGGCCCGGAGCATGGGCGTGGCTGGCCAGGGTCACCCCGCGAGTAAGGGGCTGGTCCGGGAGAGGAAGGAAGGGAGGTGCGGGCTTCTGCGCCGTGCAGGGTGGCCGTGGAGGGGAGGCGGACGTCGCCGCGGGGCCAAGGCCGCGGGCTCGCCCCGGGACCAGCCGGAGTGGTCGGCACCGCCTGCAGCCGGCCGCGGCGGCTGTTGCCGCTGGGGTGCGCCCCTCCCGAGGGCGCAGCAATCAGGGGCGACCTTCCGGGCCGGGACCACCCCCCCGTGCTCCCCCACGCCTTGCGGACTCCCGGGGGGCCTTGCTACGGGGCAGACCCCGGGCTGGTGGTGAAGGCTGGTGGGCTCCATGCCGCCCGCCCCGCAGTCCCCGTCCACCCCCTCCCACCCTTCCCTCTCCAGTAAGCACTGCTACCACTGCTAAACGAAGAAAGCGCCAGAGGCCCAGAGAGGTCTAGCAATTTAGACCAAAGCTGCACTGCGGGAAAGCTACAAGCGGTTAAACCTGCCCGGGGCGGGGAGGGGGCGGCGCAAAGAGCTTTCCAGCTACGCTGCCGGGACTCGGACTGGGAGGCGAGCTGACAGGGGTGCGGGATGGGTGGGGATGGGTGGGGATGGGTGCGAGCCTTCCCAGCCCCAACCCCAGGATGCGGACCAAGTCCTTCTCTATCCTGAGATGCTAAATCCCCCCCGAGCTACTGCACTACCCTTATCCCATTAAAACTAGACGTGGGCTTCTAAGAGTGGAGGCGCAGCAGTAGCTCGGTGTGTGTGTGTGTGGGGGGGGGGGGTGGGGGGTGAGGGAGGGGGGTGGGTGGGATTAGGCATCTCAGGGTAGAGAAGGACTTGGTCCTGGGCTGGCTTTGGGGCTGGGGAGACTTGGGGATGTGGTAAGCTCCTGGGAGCGCCTGCCTTCCTGCCTCCCCAAGCCTGATACAGCAGCAGCAGTGAGGGGGGGCTCTGGGCCTGAGAGCACCCTGGAACATTCCCTAGTGGGCCCTCTGGGCATGCCAGGGCTGTCCTATCTGGGGAAGGCCTGGGACATCTGGGGAGGGGTGCTCTGTGTTGTGAGAGAGGACAGTACTGGAGAGGGTGGGGCTCGCTCCTGGTGGGCTCCTGAGTGGAGGAGACCTGAGCCCGGTGTGTGTCATTTAAGCAGGGACCCCCGGGGCACCCAGGGCAGTGGCTGAGGACCAGACCGCTGGCCCTTCAGCCTTAAAACCATTTATAGCTCTCCAGAGCTGCGTGGGGAAAATGCGCATATGTACAAAATGCATATGATTACATTTTCTGGGATCAGCAGAATGGGAGTTTGAGACAGAAATTCTGCCCCATTACGGGGAAACAATGAGAACTCTTTTTTTTTCCTCCACACTCAAAATTTAAGAATCCCTCCTTACCCCGCTCCTGCAATACTGGCCACATCTTGAGGGCCACATCCCAGATGTCAGCTGGCGCCCTCCTGACCTTTGGAGGTCAAGGTAAATCTGACTTAGTCCCCTGGCCCTCTCCAGCGCCACAGCGGCGCAGCCTGGTGAGCGCTGGCTGAGCTTCGCCGCTGGCTGAGCTTCGCGGGCGTCTGGATTCAGCCTTCACTCCAAGTTGTGCCTCAGGGTTCCTTCCCGCAGGAGCAGTGCTCGCTTTACGGTGGAAGCGGGCGTTCTTCTGCCTTGTCTCACGTGTACCTACGCCCTCAGCAAACCACGTGGTCGTTTTACAGGGCGATGTTTAAAACGCATCGCGCTGCTCCCCAGCCGACCGGCTCTCGCCGGAGGCCTCGCCCGGCCCGGCCGTGCCCGCTGCTGGGGCTCTGCCTGGCCCCCGATGCCTGCTGAGCGCGCAAGGCCTCGGGGCAGGTGGATCTGCGACTCCGCCCGGTTAGACGGAAACAGAGCAGCGCGCCGGGGCCCAGGGAGGCGCGGAGCCAGGGCGCTGCCTTCCGGGTCTGCAGCCGCGGGCAGGTGCAGGTACCGCTGTCAGGCTCAGGACAAATGGTGTGGTGATCTCGCCCTTCTCACAGCTTCGTGGGAGGCTTGGTGAAACGAGGCATGTGCAGTGCCTGCCCCGGCGCTGTTCCAAAGGCGTCGCCACTTTTATTCTTATTTATCGTTATCCAGGAAAAACTAAGGCTGTCACAGGAGACTAAATAACCAACAGCGCTTGGAGTTTAAAAAAGAGATTATGCAAGTCATTATGAAGTTGAAATCATTTTTTAAAGATGTTTTCCAATCAATTGACTCCTTGCTATGAAAGACGGTTGATATCAGTACTGTTTATATTTCCATATACCCTTTAAACACCTTCCCATTGTTGTTTGTTTTATTAGTACTTTTATTTTAGCTGGACATGCAACATCCCTATTCTAGTCTATTAGTAGAACTCCTATACTTGTTGCATATTAGTTAGAGATGTCAACAGATTCAATACTCACCACTTGTCATTTTGTCATCATTTTTCCACCCTGGAATCATTTATTTTGACTCCTCTCTTAACTGCCTAGATTTTTTGTAAAATAGTTTCGAAAGAAAGACTCATGGATTTGGTAATTGCTGAGTTTTTCCATACTTGTGTGTTGATCTGTTGACTGAAATTAAAAGATACCTTGGGGGAGCAGACGTAGCTCAATTGGTTGAGCACCTGCTTCCAATGTGCGAGGTCCTGGGTTCCATCCCCAGTATCTCCTAAAATAATAATGTCCCTTGCCTTTCCATTTTGATGACGCATTGGCTGGGCATTGGTATTCCATGTTCTTTCCCTCAGGACTTGTTGCTCAATTGTCTTTTTTTCTTTTTAAAATTGTGATTAATACACATAACATAAAAATGAGTGTTAGTGGCATTTAGTGCCTTCACTGTGAACTAGTTCCAGAATATCTTACCGTCCCCAAAGGAAACCCAAACCCATTAAGCAGTCGTTCACGTTCCATTCTCCGCTCTCTTCAGCCCTCGACAGCGGGTCTGTTTTCTGTGTTCAAGGGTTTGCCAACTCTGGGTATTTCCTATATTTGAAATCACTCAGCGTGGCCTCTCCTGCTTGGCTTCTTTCACTTAGCATGATGTTTCCTAGGTTTATCCATGGTGTAGCCTGTATCAGTACTTCTTTCCTTTTCATTGCTGAAGACTATTCCTCTGCATGGATATACCACACTTTATCAATTCATCAATTGACGGACATTTGGGTTGTTTCCATCTTTGAGCTACTGTGAAAAGTACTGATATGAACATTTGTACACAATTGTATTCTTCTATTGTTCTCTATTGTTTTGTGTTTCTAATTGTTTCCACTACATTTTAGTCTTTAATTTCTCTCTGCTCCAATCTTTATTAGGTCCTTGCTCCTGGTAGCTTTGGAATTAGTCGTCTTTTCTTTTTTCTGGTTTCTTAAGACATAAAATAGGTTACTGATTTGATATCTTTTTTGATGTAGGTGTTTACAGCTATAAACTTCCCTCTGAGCATTGCTTTAGTTGCATCACTTATGTTTTACTGTTATTTCTTCATTTTCATGCAAGTCAAAGTGTTTTCCAGTTCTTTTGATTTCTCCTTTGACTCCATTGACTGTTTGTGTATTGTTTGATTTTCACAAATTTGTAAAATTTCCTGTTATCCTTCAACTATTGATTTCTAGTTTTATTCCATTGTGATTGGAGAAGATACTTTGAGTGATTTTAATTTTTTAAAACTTATTGAGACTTGTTTTGCAATCCAAAGTACAATCCTTTTTATTTCCAAACTATTTTTTTATTCTGTTTTTCTTTTCTTTTCTTACACTTTTTAAATTAAAGTTAATAGATCACAAAGAATGCTACATAAAAAAACATAAAAAACATAAGAGGTTCCCATATAACCCACTCCCCAACCTCCCCACCCCATCATTTTTGTAAAATGAATTTTTTTGAGGGTATATACATCACATAAAAAATGTCACATTAAAAAACATAAGAGGTTCCTGTATACCCCACCCCCACCCCCATTCCTCCCACACCAATAACCTCCCCCATCATTGTGGCACACTCATTGCACTCGGTGAACAAGGTTTGGAGCACTGCTGCACCACACGGATAATAGTTTACCCTGTATTTCACATTCCCCCCCCAGTACATTCAGTGGATTATGGCAGGTTATACAAAGCCCAGTATCTGACCCAGCAATATCACTCAGGACAACCCCAAATCCCAAAAATGCCCCCACATCACATCTCTTCTTCCCTCTCCCTGCCCTCAGCAACTATTGTGGCTACTTACTCCACTTCGATGCTAAAATTTCTTCCATTACTAGTCACAATAGTTTTATAGTAGAATATCAGTAAATTCATTCTAATCCATATTCTGTTCCTCCATTCTGTGGACCCTGGGATAGTGATGTCCTCTCCACCTCTAGATCAGGAGGGGGTTTAGATTCCAATGGATGATGGATGCAATTCCTCTGCTTGCAGTTGTAGGCACCAAAAATACAATGTTGTCTAGAGAATGTTCCATGCACACTTGGGAAGAATGTTTGTTCTACTGTTGTTGGGTCTCTGTTAGGTCTAGTTGTTTTATAGTGTTGTTTAAGTCCTCTCTTGTCTCACTGATATTTTGTCTATGTGTTCTAACCATTATTAAAAGAAAGGTATTTAACTATGTATCCAACTGCTATTGTAGAGATGTTCACTTCTATCAATTCTGTCAGTGTTTGCTTCATATATATTGGGAATCTGTGTTATATATATATATATATATATATATATATGTATGTATTTATCATTGACATATCTTCTTGATCAATTGACCCTCTATCACTGTATAGATAATGTCTTTCTCTATATCTTATAACAATTTTTGACTTAAAGTCTATTTTGTCTGACTCTAGTGTAGCCATCCCAGTTTTCATTTGGTTACAATTTGCATGTAATAGTTTCCTATTTTTGTTTTTGGATCTAAAGTGTGTCTCTTATTGACAACATTGTAGTTAGGTATTTTTTTTTCACTTTTTATTTTTTATCCCTTCTGTCCGTCTTTGTCTTTTAATTAGTGATCTTAATCCATTTATATTTAAAGTGATTACTGTTAAGCAAAGCCTTATTTCTACCATTTTGCTATTTATGTTCTGTATGTCTTATAATTTTTTTCCTCAGTTCCTCCATTACTGCCTTATTTGTATTTGATTTACTTTTTTCTAGTATACAACTTTGATTTCCTCCTTATTTTCATATATATTTATATGTTCCATATATATGGTTAATTTCTTAGTGGTTATCTGGGGATCCCAATTACCATCCTAAATTTATAGCCATCTAGTTTGAATTGATATCAATATAGATAGCTCCAGTGCTTTATAAATCTCCACTCCTAACCATCACTGTCCCTTTCCTTTACGTTGTCACATATTATGTATTTATATATTGTGTGCCCTTCCAAGTAGCTTTATAATTATTGTATCTTTTGTCTTTTTAAGTGATTTAAAAAGCAAAAAGAAGAGTTACACATGAAAAATACAGTACTAGATATTAAATATACCTGTGCAGGTGTATTTACCAGTGTTCTTTATTTGTTTGTATGGCATCAAATTATTAACTACTGTCCTTTCATTTAAGCCAGAAAGACTCTTTTTAGCATTACTTATAGAGCATCTACTACTGACACACTCCCTCAGCTTTTGTTTATCTGTGAATGTCTTAATTTCTCCTTCATTTTTGAAAGATAGTGTTGCTGAATATAGAATTCTTGATTGACAGTTTTTTCTTTCAGCACTTTAAATATGTCATCCCATTGCCCCTGGCCTCCATGGTTTCTGATGGGAAATTGGCAGCTAATTTTATTGAGTATCCCTTGGTCACGATGAGTTGCTTCTCTTTTGCTGTTTTTGAGATTTTTTCTTTCTCTTTGTATTTTGAAAGCTTAATAATAATGTGTCATGGTGTAGATTTCATTGAGTTTATCTTACTTGGAGCCCTTTGGGGTTCTTTTATCAAATTTGGGAAAATCTTGTCCATTGTCTCTTTAAATATTCTTTTGTCCCATTCTCTCTCTTCTCCCCTTCTTTAATTCCCATAACACATATATTGGTATGCTTGATGGTTTCCCTAGGGCCCTCAGACCTTGCCTACTTTCCATCGTTCTTTTTTTTCCTGCTACCTACTCAGACTGGATAATTTCAGTCATCTTATCTTCAAGTTTGCAGACTCTTTCTTCTGCCTTCTTAAATCTGCTATTCAACCTCTCTAGTAACTTTTAAATTTTAAATATTGTACTTTTTCAGCTCCAGAATTTCTATTTCTGTTCTAAATTTGCTGTCATTTCTGTATCTTTGTTGATATTCTCTACTTGTTCAGACATCTTTCTCTTGGTTTCCTTTAGCTTTTTGATCATATTTAAGACAGTTGGTTTAAAGTCTTTGCCTAGTAAGTCCAATGTCTGGTTTTCCTTAGGGATGGTCTCTGTGAATTTCTTTTCTTTCCTTGTGAATGGACCATGCTTTCCTGTTTCTTTGTATGCCTTATAGTTATTTTTTGAAAACTAGATATTTTGGCTATCACTATATAGTAATTTGGAAATCAGATTATCTCTCATCCCTAGGATTTATTATTTTACTTATTAAGGGCTGTAGGTATCTGTTTAGTGACTTTTTCAAACTATTTTTGCAAAGACTACACTCCTTGTCATATGTGGTCATTGACAAGTCTCTGTTATATAACCTCAGTGGATAGTCAGTGACCTATTTTAAATGCCTAGAGCCAAAAAGAAAAGAAAATACACATACACACACAAAATACTCTCTTCATCTTTGCAGATTAAGTGATCTGTGGCACTCCTTTGGGTTGCCTACAACTCTGCTATTGTCTTCATCTCCTGCTGTCCAGAACCCAAGGATCAGCAAGAGATACAACTCTGGGGGCCTTCCAGGTCTTTTCTGGGGTTCCCAGTATATGTGGGAGCCCTTCAAAGACCATATTTCCCCATGCATCTTCCTCCTTAACCTTTTTGCCAGAATTTTTGGTCTGTCTCTTCTCTATCTGTTGCCTCAGCTGTCTGCAGACTGTATATGGCTTTAAATTATTTTAGCAGAAGCTTCTCCATCCTGAGTGAGCAAAACAAACACCAGTCTTGGGGAAATGCAAGCAGGTCAAAATGCACAAGTGCAATTTTAAAATATTTTTTTATTTATCCACCCCCCTTGCGGGTTGCTTGCTGTCTGCTCTCTGTGTCCATTCACTGTGTGTTCTTCTGTGTCTGCGTGTCTCCCTTTGCTACATCATCTTGCTGTGCCAGTCCTCCATGGGTGTGTGCCATCAGCTGTCTGCAGGTGCGGGTGCGGGAGGCCAATCGACTGAGCCACAGCCGCTTTCCATAAGTGCAATTTTTTGAGAACAAGGTCTGTATTGTCCCCACTGGCACTAGAAAGCTGCTCCAGGAACACAAATTGCAATCTACCAGCCATTTCTGACCTGGAAATGGAGGTGGGTAAGCAAAAACACCATAATGCTCTCTTACCAAAATTGAGCAGCCTCTTTCTTCATTAAGCACTCCCCTGGTTACTATAAATTTTTGATTAGCTTAGAGAGTTGGGGAAAAGTAGATTCTGTCAGTTTTTGCAAGTTTAATGGTGACTTCGGTGGAGGGACGAAACTTCGAGCCCCCTCTTCTGCCATTTCTATGGTATCGCCACCCTGTCTTGTTTTTTTTTGAAACAAATCATTTTTACTGATACATATTAAGAAAGCATAATTCCATCCAAATTGTACAATCGGTGGTATTTAAAATAATCACATAGTTGTGCACTTACCTCTTCAGTCATTTTTAGAGCATTTTCATTATTCCAATAATAATAATAATAACAACAACAAATAAAAAACTCATCATCTCTCCATCTCTCCATGCTTCCCCTGCCATACATAGCTGCAGTCTGTTTCTGTCTCTCTAGTTCATTTGTATTTATATTTTGTGAAAAGTCATATATGCAATATCACCCATATTTGTGTTTTACTTGAGGTTTTACTATCTTATACAGTCCCATGTTACGTTTTTTGTCTTTCCTTCTAGTAATATACGTGAGCTTAGACTTTCCCTTTCAACCACTGTTATAGCCATATAATAGCTCTGCTAGTTATAAACACCATAATATGCTTTCACCATTTCTATTCATTTCCAAAGATTTACAAACAACCTTTTTACCATTTCTGCACAAATTTACCCCCAGCTTTCCATTCTCTACCCTCATTCTATTTTCTGGTGACCTATATTCTAATTATGAACTCCATGAGTTTACACACTATATTTAGTTCTTTAGAGTGCAGTCATACAGTATTTGTCCTTTTGTCTGGCTTGCCTCACTCAACATAAAGTCCTCCAGGTTCATCCATGTTGTCATAGGCTTCATGCCTTCATTTCTTCTTACTGCTACATAATATTCCACTGTGTGTATAAACCACGATTTGTTTATTATCAATTGATGGACACCTGGGTTGTTTCCAACTTTTGGCAGTCATGAATAATGCTATTGTGAATGTTGGTGTACAGATGCCTGTGTCACTGAACTAATTTCTTCTGGGTATATACCCAGTAGTGGTATTGCCAGGTCACATGGCAAGTCTGTATTCAACTTCTTTAGAAACTGCCAAATAGTCCTCCACAGTGGCTGTAACATTCTACATTCCCACCACAGTGAATAAGTGTTCCTATCTTTCTACATTCTCTCCAACACTAGCAGTTCTTTGACTTATTTTTTTTTAAAGATTTGTTTTATTTATTTCTCTCCCGGTCCCCCCATTGTCTGCTCTCTGTGTCCATTTGTTGTATGTTTTTCTGAGTCTGCTTGCATTCTTGTCAGTGGCACTGAGAAGCTGCATCTCTTTTTTTTGTTGCACCATCTTGCTGCATCAGCTCTCTGTGTGTGGGGCACCACTCCTGGGCAGGCTGTGTTTTTTCACGTGGAGCGGCTCTCCTTGCAGGGTACACTCCTTGTGCACGGGGCACCCCTGCGTGGCATGGCACTGCTTGTGCGTGGCAGCACTGCACATGGGCCAGCTCACCACACAGGCCAGGAGGCCCTGGGTTCAAACCCTGGACCCTCCATATGGTAGGCGGACGCTGTCGGTTGAGCCACGTCTGCTTCCCTCTTTGACTTTTTAATAGCAGCCAATCTAATAGTTGTGAAATGATAGCTTATTGTAGTTTTGATTTGCATTTCCCTAATTGCTAGCTATGGTGAACATTTTTTCATGTGTTTCTTCACCACTTATAGTTCTTCCTTGGATAACTGCCTTTTCAAGTCTTTTGCCATTTTTTAATCAGGTAGTTTGTCTTTTTATTATTGAGTTTTATATTAAACCTTTTATTTTTTAGGAGGCACTAGGGATTGAACCTGGGACTTCAGACACGGGAAGTAGGAGCTCACTGAACTACACCTGCTGTCCCTGTTTTCTTGTGACATTGCTATTGGTGTTGAGAAATTTCTAGGTGAATTACATTTCCAGGATGTTTGAACAATTCTTTCTTTATCCTTTAATTTTAATAGCAAATAAGAAATGACATTTCAGTATTATTTGATTTATTTAAGTTTTCCTTGATCAGCATGTTCATCTTTTTAAAATTAAGGATTATTTTTCCCCCTCAATTTCAGAAACTTTTGTTTGCTTGTTTTGGAAAGACATTATCTATTTAATGTGTTGAGGTATGCTTTGATTTTTTTTCTCTCTTTATTTTTTTAAATTTTACATTGAAAAAATATAAGAGGTCCCCATATACCCCCCACTCCTCCCACATTAACAACCTCTTTCATCATCTGGTACATTCACTGTATTTGGTGAATACATTTTGGAGCACTGCTGCACTACATGGATAATGGTTTACATTGTAGTTTATACTCTCCGGCAGTCCACCCAGTGGGCCATGGCAGGACATACAGTGTCCAGCATCTGTCTCTGCAGCACCACCCAGGACAACTCCAAGTCCTGAAAATGCCCCCACATCACATCTCCTCTTCCCTCTCCCTAGCCTCAGCAGCTACTGTGCCCACTGTCTCCACCCCAGTGCTACAATTTCTTCCATTACTAATCACAGTAGTTCCAGAATAGAATATCAGTAAGTCCACTCTAATGCATACTCTATTCCTCCATCCTGTGGACCCTGGGGTGGCTATGTCCAGTCCCCCTCTATGTCAAGAGGGGGTTTAGATCCCATATGGATGATGGTTGCAATTCTCCTGCTTGCTGTTGTAGGCACTCTTGACTTCCTGGTGTGGGGTTGACCCTCTTCACCTCCCTGTCAGCTGGCCAGAGTAAGCCCAATAAACCAGAGGGTAGGAGCCACAAGTCTGCTGAGGCTCAGGGCCTGGCTGTCACATGCACAGTCCAGAGATTCAGGTCCCCTAAGTATACACCAACCCCTTTTCCCTGCTATTACCACCTTTAATATCCTATTCTGTTTCTCTTTTTCACCTATGATAATTGTCCTGTAACTTGACCTCATTGAACCTCAGTTTCCTCATTATTTATTTGGGATAATATATCTGTCTCACAGCCAGTTCTCAGGAGTAAAAGACTTTAATATAGTTAGAGCTCTCAAATAATGTTTGGCCCAAAATAAGCCATGTAAAGGTGGTGATAATGATTATTATCATGGATTTTAATGTTATTATTATTACTAATAAAATAGTGGTTAATATCAAGGACTCTGGAGCCAGATTACCACATGAGTGGTGTGACCATGGGCAAGATAGTTAGCCTTTCTGTGCCTTACTTTCCTCATTTCTAAAATGAAGATAATTCCCTATCCTATAGGATTACTATGGGGACTCAATTAGTTGATATTAGTAAGGTTCTTAGGACAGTGTTGGCCACATAGTAAGTGTTCCATGTGTTTGTTAAATGAACACCTTCTCAAGTCTTTTCTGCATAGGAGAAATGGTTTTCAGTGGTTACCGTTTTGTGCTGTTTGTAATGATGTAGTGATGTTGTATTGTCTATTGCTTTGTTCCCATATGTCTATAATCTCCTGTTTCATTTAATTATGTTTCATCATCCTGTCTTTGAACGCACTTGTCATATACTTTAGGTCCTTTTAAGTTTTTGTTACTCAAAAGCAATTGTGAGGCATCTGTTTTAATTCCGTATTTATGTTTTCTTCTAGGTTACGTTCTTTGCTCCCATATGCTTGTCCCTTTCCCTCGGCCTCCTCATTATTTATTATTATTATTGACGAATGTGTGTCTGTCATTTGCGCATTTGAATCTTTTCATCTCGGCTGCTGCTCAGGCAGCAGCGTCCAGAGCTGCAATCTGCTCTCCTCAACCCTGGGGCCCTTTCTCCATTATCCGAGGCTCATTTACTTTCCCCTCAGAGCCCCTGTGAGTTCCGAGTTTTATTGGGCTCTTGCAGCCTGAAGGGTTGAAAGAGGCTGGACTGGAGTGCAGTTTCTATGAGAATATCCATCTCCACAGCCTGCCTCGGGGAGCGGAAGTGCTTCCTACTGGAGTGAACACTTATGTGAGAGGTTCCCCGTTGCTGGGAGGCTGACCCAGATCTACCCAATTCCACGTGGTGCTACTTCCCACAGACAGGTCCCCCCAGGTGCACCTGCTCCTCCACTTTAACTCAGGAAGAACAGGAAAGGATAGGCTCCCCCCTCCCGGCTGGCCTCCTGCTGGCTCGCGGGTGTTCCTGGAATTCTCGGGCTGTTGTAAACTCATCACTGTGCTCTCGGGGTGGCGCAGGGGAAACGTGGCATGCTGGCGCCCCCTCTGCTGCCGCTTGCCCTGGCTTCCTGTTGGGGGAATGTGTTGCCCTGGAGTACACCCCCCTCCTCACTTAGTTATTGCTGGAAAAAAATATTTTTGGAGAAGAATGGGGGCCTTTTATTTATGCTTTCACTATTTTTTTTTGCTTCTCTTGTTAAGAACTGGGCAGGTGAGTTCTGTGATGCCATTTCCATCACCCAGTGTAACTGGAATCCCCTGTCTTCTGATTCCTATTTTCCCTTTCTTTTCTCTGCTTCCCCAGCCATCTTTAAAAGACTACTACATTATCAAATATCTGGAGTGAACCAGAAAAGTTCCTCTGAATAAGGGCTTTAAAATATAGCTAATACGGGCTCTTCCCTTCTTCTCCGACTGAATGAAGCAAAACAGTCTCCCTGAAACTGGGATGATTCCAAAGCCCTCCCATGTTTGCAGAGAAACAGAAAACCTCTCAATTGTCTTAGAGGCTTGAGGACAGCAAGGTTCAGGCTGGCTGATTTTGTTTTTATAAGGTGAAAAGGGCTATTCAGAATTTTCAACCTTATAAATAGGAGAAACACTTTATGCATAAGGATATTGTGTATTATTGTTTTTTAAAGAAAAATGATGGATACTTAAACTTGCAAACACAACTAAAACAAAAAGTCACTAATGTTAAGAATTGTGAAATTGTCTTGATGGGTCTGGTAACACCCATCTGCAGCTAGATTTGCATGGTAGCTTGGTGGCCTACAGTGTAGCATTTGATCTCTACTAAGGTCCGATGGAAGGAAAAGCTGTTACTCAAAAGCAGAGTAGTTATCTTTGAGGATGACAGGACTTTGTTCTAAAATCCTAAGGGTCTATGCTGTGATTCACCTACAGGAATCTGCTAAAGATGCCATGAAGAAGCTCTATTTGCCACTGACACTTCATGCACTTTTGGATCTGCTGGATCATATGGCTAAAGTGGCAGTGCAGCTTGCACAGCAGCCTGTTGCAGAGTTTTCTCTTGTCCTGGGGCCTGCTGAAAACTAGCAGCGTTTAAGATCGTTTGGTAAATGGACTGGAGTAGTGCAGCAAATGAGGTATATGTTGCTTTCAAGATCCAAAGAGGCCCAGTAGGTTTCATGTCCAGATGCAACAATGTATCCTTCACATTAGAAGGTATAGCTCGCCATGCCCTAGACCACTGGATTTTCAGAATTTTACTGAGGGGAAAGGTTTTTGAATTTTTGTGGGATTTTCTCCCCACTCTCTGGCACCATCAATGTTTTATCAGTGTGTCCAAAATAGATGTGCATTTATGTTTCCCAAGTCCCATCAGCAAAATGCCATCAATGTAAAGTGCCAGCATGATGTTCTGTGTCAGGGAAGGAATAGCGAGTTCCCTGCACACTGAATTGGGACAATAGCCTGGAGAGTTGATGTCCCTCTGAGGTAGGACAGCGAAGGTATTACTGGCCTTGCCAGCTGTGGCAGTTGCGTATTATTTATGAATTCCGAAAGTAGATCTTGGATTATGTTTGCAAACTGGCCTGTTCCTCTGGGCTTATTGGACTGTATTGGATTCAGAGGTTTCACTTTTACTTGATTAAATAATGATTAAATGTTTGAATGGGCCACATCAGTAGGAGTTCCTGCCCCCTTGGTGGGTGGGGACTCACAGAGAGAATGACATGGCAGAGGAGTTAGTGGGAGTTTTTCATGCTGGATCCCCAGGAAGTGAACACACAGAGAAGCAGATACATGAGAAAGGAGAGAAGGCACAGTTAGGCATGGCAGAGGCCCTGGGAGGAGAGACAAGCCTTTTACCTGATAGTCTATAGCTGGCCTGTAGAAGAGCAAAGCAGCTGAGCCCAGAGAGAAATGAGCCCCCGGGGAGAGAAGAGACTTACCCCAGCCCACAGCTGATACTGGAAGAAGCCGAGACCACGGAGCCTTAAGAGGAAGAGGAGGGTGGACCCTTGCAGACGCCAGCAGCCATCTTGCTCCAACACATGGCAACAGACTTTGGTGAGGAAAGTAGCTTATGCTTTATGGCCCGATAACTGTAATCTTCTACCCTCAAATAAATACCCTTTCTTTTTTTTTTTTTTTTAAATGCCCTTTCTAAAAACCAACAAATTTCTGGTACTTTGCATCAGCACCCCTTTGACTGACTAATACAACAGCTGATAGCAAATTGTTTCTGGTGGTCTTTAGTATTAGGTATTGAGAAAAAAGCATTCACCAGCTCAGGATCTGCATATCAGGTACTAGGGCATGTGTAAATTTGCTAAATCTGGATGACAGCTGCAATTAGAGCCTCTGCCTATAAGGTTTACAATAATTTACTGTCATTCTTCAAGATTCACCTGCTTTTTGCAAAGGCCACACAGGCAAGTTGAAAGAGGATGTGCCTTGATGGCAGAAATCCCTGCAGAAAGGCCGCATTGCTTTAGGTTTGCCGTTTTTAAGGAAGAGGCAGTTAGAGTGGCTTCACTTGTCCTTTCCTACTGTAAGAGCTCTCACTACACAGGTCAGTGGGAATTCTGCTGTGGACTGAGTGCTGCTATGTCAAAGACGACACCCTTGCTGGCTCAGACAACAGAACTAGGTTGTCTCAAAGTTTCCGAGGTTCGACGTCCAAAATCTAAGTGTCAGCAAGGCCGTGCTTGCTCCAAGTTTTCAGCCTTCTGGGGTTGGTAACCTTCCAGATGGAGATCTCTGTCTGTCTGGTTTCTCCTGCTCTGCCTTCTCTGCTGTCCAATTTCCTTGGCTTGTGAAGACTTCAGTCATATGGATTAAGGCTCACCTGCATTCGGTTTGGCCTCATCCAGATAGGCTCTTCAAAGGTATTTACAAGTGAGTTCACACCCACAGGAACACATATCAAGACTTGAACTTGTCTTTGTGGGGGACATGATGCAACCCCAACACTGAATATGTCTATTCCAATCATGCATTCTGGAACTGGAGAAATAACCTGGGGGCGGGGGGGGGGGGGTGGGGCAGTGACCCCCTGGGCCAGCTGTGAGGTCGTGGGCATCTGACTTCCACAAGCTCCTTCTCTGACTGGTGGGCCACAGTCATGCTTTTGGGCCTTGAGGACTTAGCGTTAGTTCAGAGCCTGTGCCAAGTAAACCCCTCCCCAAATTGGGATAATTTCCCTACCCGCAATGCCCAGTCACCCTGGTGAAAGGCTGCGGGTACATCTAGGGGAGGCCAGGAGGAAGATGAAGAGTATAAATTCTTGGCAGTGCAGTGGAGCCCTGCCTGCTGAGGCCCTTGCTCCCCTCCATTCCAGGGCCTCTGGGCCCATCACCGGCTCAAATCTGGGAATTGGTTGGGGGGTCCCAACTCTCTCTTTTGGTGATTCAGTCAGCTCCACTCACTAGCTCTAGATTTCTGCTTTTGCAGATCTAGTAAGACATTAGGAGCCTGCCCGCCTCTTTCTTTCTAGGACACTAGGATCAACTGGCCAATGCTATCTGTGTCTGTGCGTCTAACTGCTGATCGCTGCTTTGGCTCCACTGTCCACTGCGGTCCATTCCTTAGCCTGGAGGGCAGGGCCATCGTGAACTGGCCCCCTCCCTGACCAGCCCCCCCTTCCTTATCTTGAACTCTGGGCTCCAGCTGTGACGTTGTTGCACCTGCCATCTCTCAGCCCTGGGTCTCGACTGGCACTGTCTCCTGCATAGAACATTCTCTCCTGCCTGGTTCTCCCCCACCCCACTCTTTAAGATTCCACCAGTGGAAGCGAGTCACTCCTCTGCACCCCCACAGCTCCCCTGCATTTCTCAGTCCTCAGGTTTCACCCAGGGTCTGGTGCTTATCTCTTCACTCATCTCTTCCCCAGTAGAGTGTAAGGTCCCTGAGGGGAGCGTCGTGTGTAGTCCACCTTTGCGTTCCTCGTGCCCCTCGGTGCTCCTGAGTCAGCGTGCGGGGAATGCTCATGCGCCGGAAGCAGGGCAGAGTCAACGATGTCAAGGTCTGGTGCTGAAAGGGTCTAGAAGAAGCTTTCACTACTCTCTGAAGGACCTGTCCAAGGAAAGGTACAGACCCTGGAGCACATTCTCACGGATTTAACTGGAATGTAAAAACACATTCCCCGATTTCACTTAAACGTTCCCCACATCCAGCAGAACACCTGAAACACCCTGCACGATTTTCTTTCCTTTTTTTTTCTTTTTTTTTAACTTTCAACACCCTTTGCTGTCTGTCAGCATGATTTCCCATAAAGGTTTTAATTTATAAGGCATTTCACAGTCTATGAGACTTAACGGAACGGGAGCACGAGAGGAGGGGGCCAGCTCTGGGGTTTGTACAGCTCTTTGGGTTCATGTAGAATGTTGGGGAGGCAGCTGCTCCCCCGACTGGGCAGGAACTTTAATTAAAGGCAAAAATGTGGTACTTCTGGCCTTCACTACTCCTGCCAGCTCCCAGATCTGCTCAGCAGCCTCTGGAAGTTCCTGCGTCAGGCAGTGAATTATTCATAAGGACCAGGAAAGTAAACAAAGAGGTGGAAATGTTCGCCTTTGCCCCGAGTGCCTGTGCAAGGTGAGCACAGAAACTCCACTGGGGCAGGGCAGGTAAACCTAGCGTGGAAATAAGAATATCTACGACGCAGAGGATTCTTAGGCATCCAGAACCAACCAGAAGCAAAAAGTTTGTGCATGGTTTTCTACTACTTTTGTTAGTCTACTGCTTTTTTATCTCTGTCCTCCCTAGGGGCTGCTGATGCAGCATAAATATTTATTTGTTTACATACCATTATTATTATTATTTTTAGACATTTAGCACTTTATTGTTATTTTAAGGTTAATGTTGATTGTTATTGTACAAAACAAATGTGGCTTTATTTATGTGGTTCCCAGAAATTAAACTGGTAAAGTTTGTATTCATAGATTGTGAAACTGACTCCAATATTTAACTGTCAGAGTATGTTGAGGTTGTAAGAATCATTTATCTTAAGCTTTTGGTGGGGGAAAGTGCATTTTGATATTCTTATTGCAGGGTTTTAAAAAGGCAACAAATTCATTTCTGAGATCATTTTGGTAAGGCCATCTATCAGAATATTGAAGACGGATCATTTTTCCAACTGCACCTTCTTGCCTGATCATCCCTGCCACATGTGCCCAAGGAGATGTGCACCTGCAGCCTACCACCTCATCCTAATGGAAGCCTCATTGAGCCACACGGGCACTGGGCGGGAGGCTTAGGCAGGGACCATTTGTTTTGTTACTTAAAGGAAAGACAGTTGACAAATGGATGGCTTTAGACATTTTAAGTTTCTGTATTGCTTCCTCAATTAAAATAAACTTCTCACTCTTTCTTTTCACTTTGTCCCTTTGTTCATGCTGTTTGCTTGACTTCCAAGGCTCTTGAGCAAACAGATCCTGTCAATTGGAGATAGCCTTTTCTCAAATGCTTTCTTTCTCCCTTACCCCACTGATCTTTCTTCATCTTGTTTTTTTTTTTTTTTTTAATGTACTTTATCTCTCCAGACAGGCCATGCGTTATCTGCCCGCAGGATTCAAGCCTGACTCATTTGTGTAATACCCATATAATTATTGCTAATAACAATAAACAGAGCTTTTATATGTGTATAATGAGTGAGTGAATGAATGAATTACTGGGTAAAATCTCAGATGTTAATATTCTGTTGAAAAAAAAGCTATCTGTAACAAATTTATTTTTAACAAATCATTTATGTTACAAATTAGCTCAGGGATAAAGAAGTAGATAGACATATTTATCACTTTTTATTGGAGAAGTTGTTCGATTACAGAAAACTCATGCAGAAAATATGGAGTTCCCATATTCCACCCTATTATTAACACCTTGCATTAGCGAGGTACATTTGCTGCAATCGAGAAAGAATGTTATTATAATGGTGCTATTAACTATGGCCCCTGGTTTGCATTAGTGTTCACTGTTTGTGTCGTACAGTCCTGTTTTTTTAAATTATCCTAGTAATATATTTACAACTTCAAACCTCCCATTGAACCATATTCAGCCATATAATGCAGTGCTGTTAATTACGTACACAATGTTCTGCTGCCACAGCACATTTATTACTTTTGTCAGGAATAACTAACATTGTTTTACTATGCTAGGAGCCCTCTACACAGCGGACCACCGTCAGTTAAATGTGCGGGGCTTTGTCCAAGGCTGGCCACAGCGTCTGGGGGCCTGGCGACGCGAAGCTGGTGTGCGGGCAGACGGGCCGGAGCCCCTGGGGGGTGCCCGGGAGAAAACGAGAAAACAGCAGCGACCAGTGGCATTTGCAAGGTGTTGGGCGGGGGTTGCTATGGAGAATGTTCCAGAAATACAGACTTGATTGAGGATGGAAATAGATTTGACAAAACATCCATGAGTAAGAAATGGTCCTTGGTCCTGAGGAGCTCAGCTCAGCAAGGGACCCACCTAAGGGAATTCCAAGGAGCCCTCCGGCTGCAGGGACAGGGGTCCTGGGGTCACACAGCCCCAGCCAGTGCTGGAGACCGTTCTGGGGAGCCAGGGGTCACCGTGAAGGGGCAGGATCTGAGTGGAGGGTTGAAGAGGGGAGAGGAATTTGCTGGAAAGCCTTGGAAGGAGGAGGGCATCCGGGAGGAGGGCACGGCACAGGAAAGATCAGGAAATGTGTGTGCATTTGCTGCCGTGTGTTTGTATTTCTGTTTGTGTGTGCGCCTTGGAGTGCATGTGTTTGTGTGTGTATGTGTGTGTTTTATGTGTGTGTGTTTGCACCGATGTTTGGGTGTTTGTGTGTACGCATTGCATGGGGGTGCAGGGGAGGTGGCGGGAGAGAAAATGTTTCATTTGAGGACTTAGGTTGAGTGTCAACTTGTTGGAGCATGATATGACAATATTTATATTTTACGCGTAGACTCGCTCGCTTCGACGCGCTTGGTTCCGGAAGAGGTTGCCTGAGGCTCCCGGTGTGCTTCAGACACAGTAGGTCGGTCGTCTGATGCCTTTACTGCGTGCTGCTGCCTTGTGCCAGGCATGCTGTCGGGGCCAGGGGAGCAGAAGTGGACAAAACAGGGGTAAACCCCTGCCCGCACGGAACCGCCTTTCATGGGAAAGACAAACGACGAATGGTACAAATGAGGAAAATCTGCACAAAGTCCGATGGTGACGGCACTCAGAAGGAAAAGCCGGCAGGCAGGAGGCTGCGGGAGGGGAGGGGCGAGGCCAGGACCTTTCACCCGGGCTGACTCCTTGAATCCTCGCATCCTTCCCTTCTGCTACCAGCCGCTCCTTTGATTTTTTTTTTAAAGATTTTAAAATTTATTTCTCCTTCCACCCTGTTGTCTGTGCTTGCTGTCTGCCCTCTGTGTCTATTCGTGGTATGCTCTCTGCGTCCGCCCAGCTTCTTGTTAGGAGGCGTGGGAAACTGAACCCGGGCCCTCCCATGTGGGAGGGAGATGCTCAGTCTCTTGAGCCCCCTCTGCTCCCTGCTTTGTTGTGTCTCTCACTGTGTTTCTTCACCGCGTTTCCTCATTGCGTCATCTCATCGCATCATCCTGCTTCATCAGCTCACCGTACCAGCTTTTCACACCAGCCTGCTGCCTTGCTTATCTTCTTTAGGAGGCACTGGGAACTGAACCCAGGGCCTCCCGTGTGGTAGGTGGGTGCCCAACTGCTTGAGCTACATCTGCTTCCCTGTTCCTTTGATTTTACAGGTGTGGCGGTCTCCTCAAGATCCCAAGACTTTGGGAGATCCCAAAGTCCATGCTCTTTCCAAAGCCAGACCTGCTGGGGGATTGGGAGATGGGACATGGGTGCTGGTGAGAACAGTACATTCAGTTATCTTCAATCACTGAAAACCACAGGAGGCCCAGGAGATGGACATTAGGGCAGGAGAGCCCAGGTTGCAAGCAGAGATATGGTTCCTGCATTTAGAACTTTCCATAAAGCAGTGACACCATTCCATCCCCACAGAGTTCCTTGCTCAGAGGCTAGCTGGCTCCATGTGGGGACCTGAGAGGTAACACACCAGCCATTCTCAGTCCTCACTCTCTTCGTGAGATGTTGGGTATCATGCTGGAAGTCCTGTTGATTTTCCTAAATATCTCTTGAGTCTACCCACTTCTCTCCATCTCCAAAATCATCTGCTCCAAGGACATGCCCACTCTAGCCAGGGCTTCCTAATTGAACTGCCAGCCTCTTTTTTTGGTCCCTTACTCATTTTCCCCCAGTCTGCAGCCCGAGCAATTGCTTCCAACTGTGGACCTGTCCATGCCCCCTGGCCTGCTTAGCCCCTGTGCACGGTGGCGTTCCATCACTCGTAGAGAACGTCGTGCTTGGGCAAGGCCTCCATGTGGTCTGCTCGCCTGCCTGACCTCACCTTACACCCACATGCTCCTCATTTCTACCCTGGTCTGCTAGACAGCTGGGCCTGGCACTGTCCCACCACAGGCCTTTGTACATGCTGCCCCTCATTCCCAAATCCCTCTCCACCACCTGCCCCTCTTGCACTTTGCTCAGTTAACTCTTACCCATTTTTCAATTCTTAAATCAGGCATCTCTTCCCAAGGAAACATTTCCTGGTGACACCCTCCTGCATTGCTCTGTGCTTCATAACGCTTGTGTCCTGTTAAATTCATCTTATGGTTTAAGTGATTATTCCTCTAATATCTGTGAGCTGAGTGAGAGCAGGCACCCGGGCTGCTCTATTTGCCATCTATCTCCAGCTTCTGGCAAAATAGTTGCTACCCCAAACGTACCTACTGAATAGTAGAGTGGCTCTATCCCCAAGGCAATGGCGCTTTGACAGATGAAGGGGGTTGGGGTTTTGGGGTCCCGGTGGGAGGGCCTGGCGCTCAGAGCCAGGCGCCAGGCGGGCGCCCTCCAGACTGCAAGCTGAGAGTGCTGTGGTCCCACCTGGGGGTGGTCCAACTGTCCACTCAGCAAGTCTCACCTAGCCCCAAAGCCTCGGCTGTATTTGTGTGAACCGGCAGTCGTTCATTTGTTCTGCCATCCATTATTTCTCTCTCCCTTGAGCATCACATTGAGGGCTATGAGGGGATAATTTACATACATGGAGGTAACGGCTTTAGAATAAGGTTAATTCGGATGAATATTCTTATTTCCTTGTAAAATTAAAATGTTAGCTTCCCCTTTTTTTCTGTCTCTCTCTCACAAACATGCAAACTCAGTTTACTTATCAACCTCGACAGTTCTTTCTGAGCTGTAACAAGAAACCAAAAATCCTGCTAAACTACCTCCCCGTTGCCTGAGAGCTGCCGTCTGGACAGCTGGCTGGTGGAATCGTGAGCCTCTCATTTACCTGCGTTAAGAACAGACGCTGGCGCTGACTCGGCACTTCTAATCGGGCTAAATATTTAATGTGCATCTCGTTCGCTTCATCTCTTCAGCACCAAATTGGGTGTATCCTTCATCACAACGTAACCCCAATCTTCCTTAATTGAAGGGCCTTTCTTACCGAGGGGCCTGCCTGGAGGGTTAGAGGGATCCAGTAATAAATACATGTAGTACTTCTCAATGTTCTCTGAGTCAAGGCCCTCTTTTTGTGAAATATTTCGCAACTCTTCATTTACTACCCCCAAAATGAAATTTATAGGTTGGATGACTTATCTGTACACGTAATTTTAAAAAAGTCATTAAAGCCCTAAGTATAATAACTAGAGTAAAAAGGGAGAAATAAAAGGAAAGCAATTTATAATAAAATGCTACGTATTGCAATATGGAAATGCGCAGGTCTAACTCTATTAGAAAACATAATGAAGCAATCAGGTGCTTGCACCTGCTTCAGATGACTAAATGTGGGTGAAGAGAAATGAGACCGTAATTTCGATGAGGGTTTTCCTCATGTTTGACATACTGAAATAAGGGCTGCAGAATCACAAGCACATCAGTCACAAATGCAGATGTTTCCAGGTGTTTGGGGCTGGAGGTGACTCTGATGGCTTGAAGGGCATTGCCATTGTGATGGGGCTTTCCCAAAAGAAGAATAATTCTTGGTAAGGGAGCAGTTCTTCCTGTGATCAACATGGCTGTTGCATTTGAAAATTCAGTGTAGGCAAAACTGGGCAAAAACACTTTTTGTGTATGAGAACCAGGCAAGGTTCTAGGCTCAAGTAATAATCTTTTGCCTAGATGAATGCCCAGCAGTCCAGGAGCAACTGAGGTTGGTTGGACTCTTCCATGTACTGCAAACGTGGTACCCCATAAAGGTCCCTGGGGGTCAGGGCTACTCCCGAGGGCCACACCGGTACAGAGTCGTGGGTCCCAGCGTGTTCCATCTGAGAGGGGCTGCAGTCACGGGCCCTGCCTCCTGCTCTGCTTTGCATGCCCAGACTGTGTGGTGATCACCCTGGAATCAGCGATGCTGCTATTTTATGTTTCTGGGCACGTACCGCCTGCTGGCGCCATGTTTGCTCTTGACGCATAATTAACCCTCGTCAGTCCCCTGAGGTTGGGGGAGTATACCCTTTTTAAAGATGGAGAGACTGAGACTTGGAGGTTGGGCAATTTGCTTAACTTCTTAATTCCTTATTTTTCTAACCTATGAAAAGAGGAGAACAGCCTCTATTTCCAATAGAGGAGGAAAGGAGAGAGCGAATGTAGGTATTTTCCTCACAATGGGTGATGGCAGTCCTTCTATAGATTGCCTATGCAAAGCATGAAATGATTGTACAGTAACCACTCTGTACAGCCAGAGGGGACGTCCAGTGGGGATTGTTTTAGTTTCCAAGCTGCTGAGACAAAGACCACACAGGGGGTTGGCTTAAACAACAGGGGTTTTTGGGCTCATGGTTTTGAGGCTAGACGTCTAAAACCAAGATACCGGCAAGGCCTGCTTTCTCCCCAGCTGGCTGCCGCCCATCCTTGGGCCTCTTGGCTTTTCTCTTCTTCCCTCATCCCTTGGCAGTATCCTCCCCAGGCTCCCGAGGGCTCCTGCTGGCCTCTGGCTGCTCCCCGCGGCGCTCTCTTGAAAAGGCCTCGGGTAATCCGCATGAAGACTTACCCTCATTCGGCTGGGGCCAGAAACAGCCTCTTTTAAAGGTCTCCTGTACGAACAGATTCACACCCACAGGGACGGGGCTTGAGAGGAAGGCCGTGTGTTAGAGCACAGAATTCCAGCTACCGCAGCGGTCGACGGAAGGCAGGGGAGTTTATGTTTTCCTGTCACAACCAGGATGTGACTCGTGACCATTTTAAATGCCGTTCCTCTCCTGAGCAGAGGCGGCGGGCGGTGCCCACGGGTGCTGTGGAGGAGACCCTGTGCCACGCTCCCAGACAGAAGAGCAGCTGGGCGCGGCGTAGAGCTTGGGCAGGAAAACGCACCCTCTGAGGAAATCGCCTGCTTCTCAAGGGCTGCATTTTGAGCAAGGACCATCTGGCAATAGCTTGGGAAGCTCATGATTCCTAATAAAGCTAGTGAATTAAGAAGCGGGTTGTGAACTCTCAGGGCAGACTGGTGGCCAGGACTCTCACGTACAAGCCAAAGCTGCTTGGGGGAGAGAGATGGGGGGGAGCGGGGGGGAGTGGCGGTGGTTATAGAAGGGCCACAAAAGTTGTCCTTGGGGTGACAGAACTGCTCTGTATCTTGACCAGGTGGTGGATACACACATCTACTCATGAGACAAAATTGTGTCGAATGAAACATATTTGTGCTTGTGCACATATGAGTACAAGTAAAGCTGGGCAAATCAGAACAAGACCTGTGTACTGTGCAATGTCAGTATCAGTGTTAGGATATTGTACTCTAGTTTTGTGAGATATTATCATCAGGGATAAATGGAAGAAAGAGTATATGCGTCTTTATTATTTCTTACAGTTGCATGTGAATTGACAAGTATCTTAAAATAAAAAGCTTCATGTAAAACATCTCTCTGGAGAGCAGATGTAGATCAAGCGGTGGAGCACCTGCTTTCCACGTATGAGGTCCCAGGTTTGACCCCTGGTACTTTCTAAAAACAAAACAAATGAAGGAAAAAACCAGCTCAGGGGAGTCCGTGCAGCTCAGTGTTTGAGCACTGGCCTTCCACATGTGAGGTCCCAGCTTCAATCCCTGGCCCTGGTAACTCAAAACAAAATGAAACAAAAAACAACATAAAAGCCCACCTCTATCTGCTCAGCCCCAGTGAACTACATCCTGTGGACAGGCGAGAAACTCAAACAGAGTTTGGAAGGTCAAATGGCCCTCCCACTGACGGGGTCTCCCCCGACCTCAAAAGGCCACCTGCGATTCACCACCCAGTGTGGGTGCCACTCCCTGGGTGCGGCAAAACTGTGCTTAAATTCTATGATGTTACATTATTCACTGGCCTGAGGATTACCCTGGTCTCAAGACATTGTTCACGTCTTCAGAATTAAGAATTTTAATGCAATTCAACATTACAGTTGAATCCTGTCCATCCCAGTTTGAGTGAAAACTCATCTGCAGTATTCATACTTCGGATTTGGAGAAGGAAGAGGGGAATATAATTTTCTCATATTGTCTCAGCTCTCCACCTAAGGAAATATAAAATAATGAGGGGCAGTCAGAGCTGCTTTCCTAATGTCTGCCCACTAAAATTCACGTGCTTGGTTTATAAAGGCCTGAGGCTCTCGTTTTAAGCCCATTCCTTCCCATTTTATGCTGAGTCTTAAGAAATTCATTTCACTTTTTTCCAGTTCATAGCAGGTTCAGGGAAGGCAGGGAGATATAGTGGAGGTCGTTGTGGGGGCTGCAGGGGAGTGGACTCCCTTCCAGGTTGACACCCAAATAGCAGTGGGGAACTGCAGCTGCAGGCTGGCAAAATAAAGGGGTCCACCCAGGCCTGCTCAGGTTGGCTCCCTTGAATAGAGCCCACCCAACACATGCAACCCCTATACAGCGGCTGTGGCCCCTCTGCCCTAGGGTGTCCTTGGCGCGGCCACCTGCCTACCTTCTTGGCTCTCCCAGGATTTTTGCCTGTGGCACCCCATGTTGTACACCCATCTGCTTTACCTGCTCTGCTTGCACCAGCCTCTGACCCTGCATTCCTTCCACATGGAATTTTGGGGTTTGCCTTCTAGTTCCATTCACCCCAAGCAAGAATCTCCTGGTCCTAAACTCCACCTCCACGTGCCTCCCAGGTGGGGCATGGTCCTCAGGTGGCCGGCAGAGAAAAGAAACCCACCTGGTCAAAGACTCCAGAAACACATAGGAGGGCTTGGCAGCATCATTAAAACCCAGAAGGTGGCTTCTGGTCATCCTGCCATGTTCAGTTGTTTGTAGGATGGTAGAAGGCAGGGCGGTGAGGAAGTATTTCCACTCTAAAAATAAAGAGAAGCTGTTTAATAATAATATTTTATTATTATTAGGCTCTTCCCTGGCCACCTTTGACCTTAGAGATGGCATGATGATCTTCCTTGGGAACGTCAGGACCCGTGGGTCCCCCAAGGGTGCAGGGCCCACAGGCTATCAGAGCTGGTCCATGCTGCTGACCCAGACATGGTCCTCAGCCCAGGATCCTCACTGGGGACAGGAGTCACCTGCTCATCTGGAGCAGACTCGGTGCATGAGAATTTCTCAGGTTTGGGATACTGGTGCTGCGGGGTTCCCCAGGATGCGTGATAGCCCCGGAGGTGAAGAGTAGACGGCGATTATGAGCACAGCCTGGGGATGTCTCTTCTGAGCCGCAGCCCAGGGTCACAGGCTGGGCCTAGAAATGGGCTAGCCTTGGCATCGATAGGCTGGAGGGCAGTGTGTGACTGAAGGGGCGAGCAAGCCAATCAGGGCGACTGAGGCTTGTTCAGCTGAGGCGCGCTGGACGCTGTGCCAGGTAAATGGCGTGGGCTGGAGGAGGTGTGGGGGCTCACAAAGGCGGGGACCCTCCGGGAAGCCCGCTGTTCCTGCTCGGAGCCTCCGAGCCTTCGCTGGCTGCTGTGTCCTCAGCACAGGGCTGTCCGCGGGGCGTGAGGTCTGCACTGTACACCTGTCAGGCCCAGCGGTGCTGTCGGAAAAGCCCGCAGCCTGGAGCCGGCTCCTCCAAGCGGCAGTGGCTGCTCCTCCTGGCAGCAGGTCCCACACTTCACGGCGGTTTTTTTTTTGGAGGGGGAAGGGCAGTAAAAACTTAAAAATGGGTCCATTGAAAGAATTTTCTACTGTTAATTTTGCCCGGTTGGAGCCATTAAAGACACTAAATCAACGATTGTTAAATATTGCAATCGTTCCTCAAAAGGAAGGACATTTTGGCCCAGAAAGAAAGAAAACAATATCTCAGAATAAAGGACCACCTTTATGCCGATGACACAGACTATTTCCTTTCTTTTTCTCATTTCTTCACGGGCTTCTGAGGAGTCTGCTGTGGACCAGGACAGAGAGTATTTCGTGCTGTCCCAGATCCAAATCCTCGGCCTCCGAGTAGCTCCTGCGTCTTTGTTGGCAGCACCGAAGCTCGCCGAGCCTCAGGTTTCTTGACTTTAAAATGGTGGTAATAATCCTTCCCACCTAGACTCATCCACGGGCTCCACTGACCAGCCCCCAGGGCTCCGCAGGCAGCCCGTCCCGGTGCCCGATGCCCGCGGGCCGGGTGCGCCGCCCCCGCACCGACTCCCTGGAGCCAGCGCGCCGTCCACCCACCTCCCGCGTCTGTGCGGGAGCGGCCGTGCCTTCCGGGAGGCCCGGGCAGGCTGGCCACCCAGCAGGCGTCCAGCCCGTGGCTTCGCGGCGACCGCCCCGGCTTCCTCGCGGCGCGTCTGCTCACCTTCGCGGCCCGCGGGAGGCCTCGGCGCTGGGCGATGGAGGGGGCCTTGAAGAAATGGCTGAGTGCGTGGCCGGCAGGGGGACCTTCAGGTCTCATCGGCCCTTTCCAAAAGCTACGCTCTCCCTCTGCCTTCTCTCGGCTCCTGCTGCTCACAGCTGACGACACGAGTCTCGTCCCGCATGTGAACCCTGCTCAGCCCCGTCGTGCTCTCCCCTGTTCTCTTGGCACCCCCAGAAGCCTTTCTGTCCCTGAGAAGCTCCGGGCGCCTCCCCCTGCTGGCTCCCTCAGGCTTCTCCGTCCTTCAGGCCACACCTGGGCCTCAGGAGGGATGCTCGAGGGTGACAGGTGTGCCCCTCACCTCCTCTGGGCCTCACAGGGTAGCCTCAGCTCCCCTGGATTCCTCTCCAGGGATCCCCCCTGCCTCCAAGAGGCCCCGGGTATCTTCTCACAGCCCCAGCTTGTGCAGTAGCCAATAACTTGGTTGCTCCTTTCTTGGGACTGATGTCTTCTGACTGACTTAGCTTCTTCCTCCCACAGGCCTTCTCATGTCTTGTCCAAGTCACCCCAGCTCTTCCTCAACCCTGAACTCCCCTCCAACCTCGCAGGGACAGGGGTGGGCAGGCCATACCACCTCTCTCAGCCTCTCTTTGGGCCCTAGCCAGCTGTGATCCCCACTTGTCCTCCTTTTTCCCTCCATTCCCAGCACAAGCAGCCTCTGGTTGAAGGTCCCTCTTGAGTCCCCTCCAACTGAACCAGGTGTGGCGGAAAAGGAAAGTTTTGAGGAGTCAGCCCAAGCTGGTTCTGTGGCGCTTCGGTCAGACTGCCTCACCTTGGGGTCCTAGTCTTCAAGTTCTGTTTCTTCCTGAAGTCCCTACTAGAAATCCATGAGGACACGCCTGGCTAGAGCTGGGCACAAGGATGTCCAGGAGAGATGGCTCCTACGATAGCCGGGTCTCCAAACGTGCTCAGCCCCCGTCCTGCTGGCGTGGTGTGAAAAGGGACCAGGGCCGAGAGCCTCCTGTGTCTCTCACCACCCCGTCCCCAACCCCAGTCCAGGCACGGAGCCCAGAGCAGAGCTGCCCTTCCTGTTCCCGCAGGCAGGGCGAGAGCCTGAGCTGCTTGGGGGGACTGCTGGCTCAGGAGGGTTGTGGCGATGACGAGCAGGCGTCTTGTCCTTGTTGGCGTGGTTGGACAACTGAGGCCCAGGGCCCTGGTAACAGGATTCAGGAGCTTCCAAGCAGCTTTGCAGCTGGCACCTTGGAGGGCACCCTGGGCTGGGGACACCTGTCTTCCCTGGCCCACCCCTGCCTCTGCCGTGCCACCCTCTTTCCTGACTGTTCTCCAAGAATGCGTCTTTAGTCCACGGGCCTGCTGTGAGTCAAGGCAGGGTACTGCTTCCCTGGGGGGTTTGGCCTCTGCTCCGTCACCCTGGGCTCAGCCTCTCCCTGTGGATTCAGACCCCCAGGAAACCTCCCAACCCTTTCCCCCAGGGGCCTTCCGACTGGTCCACTGAGCCGCTCTGCTGGAGGGCGTGGCTCCACATGCTGGGAACGGTCCTCTGGCTCAGCTGGCAAATGGTGGGCACGAGTCTGCACATCCCATCTGCTCCCCCGGCTCCCTGGAACGCCCCCTCCGTGTGCTGCTACTGAGCTAGTAAGACAACAGGATGAAATGACAACTTATTAGCACAGAGGAAGCCTTGAAGAAGGGGGAAACAATAAAAAAGAGGCAGCACGGAAGGGGAAGATGACTTCATTTTGGTTATTTATTCTGTGGTAGAAAGAATAAAATGTATCATTAAGTGTTTGCTGAACGCCAGTGGCTCCCCATTAAAGTGCGTGCTTCCAGTGGGGTGCTTCTGCAGCTATCAAAGCTGCATTATGCCGCCCTAAGGGAGAGTCAGGGGAGCCGGGGAGGGGACTGGGCTGAGCTGGCAGACGCTGGCCCCTGGCCTTGACAGCCAACAGCCTTGAGCCCCCATGTTTCATATAAAGGAAAATGGGGCCTGGAATAGGGTGGTATGGGGTGTCTATGCCCCTGGTACCCCATCACTAGAGCAAACCAGGAGAGTGTAGGGTACACCACTTGATGTTGTGATGATTGCTCTCAAAGCCCTGGTGCTCCTCCTGTTACCATTCATGAGTTGTTTTGAGGTCGACAAAGATCATCCTGAGATGGCGGATCCCCTTGTGTATCTCCATTTCAAGACAGTGAGCTCCTTATGGCTGGAGCAAGTCCTGTTCACCCCAACAGTCTTGGCGCGGCACATGGTTGGCACCCCCTGAGGGGTAGCAGCTGTCGTGATGTCTACAGGTTCCTCTGGGGAAAGCAGAGTGGTCCTCCCAGCCCCCGAGCAGCTGACGGTTGTGTGCTGTGCTTTTTTCTCGATGCCCAGGTCCAGGAGGCCCAGACACCAGGCCATCAGGAGTAGGCTGAGCTGCAGCACTTGTAGCAGAGCACCTGTGGCTGCTGGGCTTGGCTTGGCTGTAATCACACCAGCGGCAGCCCCACGGCACTGGGAGGAGAGCTCGCTCCCCACCAGGCCAGCACCAGTGTGACGCTCCTTTGGAAACGCTAACAGACCTGGCAGGCAGGGGGCAGAATGCGCAGAGCACCTCCTGTGCGTTTCCCAGCCTTATTCCCTGGAGCCCTGTCCGCTCTCCCTCCCTTCACAGAGGGGGTGATCTGCCCAAGGTTGTCGGGGCTGCAGTCGGGGAGAGATCCTAGAAGCCAGGGGCCCCCAGCTGGCTCCCGGGTCAGCTGGATGTGCGTGGCTAGGCAAGGACCCCTGAGGTGGGTGGGTGTGGACTCGCCCTGGTCCCACTGCCTACCTCTCACCTCTGACCTTGGCACCTAGGGACCCCCCCAGGCCTTAGACCTCCAGCCTTCAGCACTTCCTGGGTTCGGCTCCCCCATGTTCTTGGGTCTTTCCACCTCTGGCCATGTGCCCATCATTGGAGAGCTAGTGTGCTATAAGGCAGCATTTCTCAAACTTCAGCCACATCTGAATGACCCATGGGAGATTTTTAAAGTGCAGGTGGCTGGTCCTTAGCCCTCATGGCTCTGATTAGTAGGTCTGGGGAGGGTCACTGCACTTTTCTTGCTAGCTTGTTCCCAGGGGCTCCTGCTGCTGCTGCTACCAGTAGCAAGATGGGTGGGTTGCGAGGTTGGTGGGGCTGCACTGTGAACCACTGGCGCAGGGGAAGAACCAGGATCTGGCTGGCTTTGGGGCCTGGACCCCACTGCTTTTTAGCTGTGTGACCTTGGGCAAAGGCCAGAACTCTCTGAACTTACTCTGAAATGGGGAAGCTGCACCTGTCTTATGCGGTTGCTTCTAGAAGGGCAGAGATGGCTGTAGTGATTGGGCTCCCCGGGGTCCCAGGCTGCTGTGCTCTCCACCTTCCTCCCAGTCCCCATCTGGGTGCTCTCTACCTTCGGAGCTGGTCCTGGCTCAGGTGCTGTCCTCTGTGTCTCAAGTCCCCCATGGCACTGGCATGCTACAGGCAGGCCATGGACTCCGACCTGGTCCCCTTCCTGGGCCACACTTGGTTCCAGGAAGAGGGAAGAAAGGAGAGCTGAGGACAGGACCTGCCACCAAGCCCAAACTTCAGTACAGAGGACATAACATCACTGTGTTGTGTTCATGATGAATAGGGTGGGATGTCATCATCTCCGTCCAGCATTCCAGAGAGAAGTGCAGAGCCCACTGTGCCACGGCACTCAGCAGGGGGCCAGGACAGGGAGTGGGCTGTGTTGTCCGAGCAGGGTCTCTGGCTTGGCTCCATGCCATGCTCAAGGCCATTGGTGCTCCCTGGAGGACTAGCACAGCAGGGCGTCTCTCTTCCACCCCTCCCTGCTCCTTTTGGACCCCAGGCACCCTGCTGCCTCCTGGGCTTCCCAGTATGGGTGCTGGGATCCTTGCCCGGTGGCTTCTCACTTTTAACTTTTATCTAAGGCCCCCCAGGAAAGGCCAGTTGGGCCTTCTTTAGGGCCCTGCCTCTTCTGGAATCCTTAATAGAGAGCTTCTAGGCAGAGAAGGAGAAGGTTTACAGGGTGTGATTTGGGGAACTCCTGGGTTATCCCTTGAAGCAGTGTTGATGGTCACTTGTGGCTTTCTTTGTGCTTAAATCATGCTTGTCTGCATTCAGATATTTAAATCTCACAACTTCTAGATGCAGATACCATTTTTTTGCAAGTGAAGGAACTCAAGCTCTGAGAGGATAGTTTACCCAAGGGCACACCAGCTAATTCTTGGCAGAGTTAAAATGCAAACCCCATAGCCTGCCGGAGACAGAGTAGTCTAAGCCAGGGTTCTGACCTCGCTCCACTCTTGGCTGCAGCTGTGAGCTGCCTCTGGAGTCCTCGTCTCTAGGGACAGGCTGCCCCGCTCCTCCTCCATGGCTCCCCATCAGCCTAGGGACTGACCCCGTCACTCCGCCCAGCTCCTCATGACCAGGTGGCTGCTCCTGACTCCCACCCCCTAGACCACGAGGGGTCCTGCCCTCATCCTGGTGTGTCCCTGAGGTGCCCACATCAAGAAACCCCTTTACTTGCAAAATTGACTTGAGATCCTTCCTAGAACCAGACATCTCTGGCCTTCATGCAAGAGGTGCAAAAAAACAACAACCCCAAAACCAAGCCAAAACCAAACAAAAAACCCCCTGAAGCCAGGTTTTCTCAGGAGCCAGGAGCTTAAAGGGACATGTTTAGAGTCTTGGATGGCATTCTAGTTTGCTAGGCTGTCCAAAGCCAATATACAACAAGGATTTATTAGCGTACAAGCTTGCAGTTCTGGGGCTTCAAGACAATACCTTCATCCCGAAGACTGGCTGCCAGCGATGCTAGACTCCTGTGCCCCATGGCAAGGCATATGACGGCATTTGCTGGTCTCTCCTCTCTCCTCCAGGTCTCATGGTTCCAGCTTCTTGTTTCCATGGCCTTTTCTCTGTCTGAATTTCATTCTCTTGTGAAGGACTCTAGTAAGAGGATTAAGAACACCCTGAACGAAGTGGTCACATCTTAACTTAAGACCCTATTCACCAAAGGTCTTACTTTGAGAGTCCACACCCACAGGAATGGATTGACTAACAACATTCTTTTCTGGGGTCCATACAGCTTCAGACCATCACAAAAGGTCTTTGGGGTCTGTGTTTTCAGAAGCCCCTCTACGAATGGCAGTGTGCCCTTGGCTTCTAGAAATGCAGTCCTCCACCAACCGCACATGGGACCAACCTCCCTGCCACCGGGAGCGGCCCCTCACCTCCCTCCTTACCTGCTCAGTGAGCATCCTTGGGGTTTCTCATAGGATATGAACTTGGCTGGCAGAAGAGGAAAGTCCTGTTTTCAGTAGAAGAGTATAACAGCATGGAGAAGTCAGTGGGAACAGGGCTGGGGTGAGGAGGGGGGATCTGATGATAGCAAGGGGTTGCTCAGCACCTGCTCCCATCCTGAGGACACTCTGTTCTGAGAATGAGGAAAATGTGCCTCAGAGAGGTATAGCGGCTCTTTCAAGGTGGCCAGGCACTGAGGAGTAGAGCCTTGCTGCCCCTAAAGCCAGGTGCTCATGGTGGCACGTGTGCTGTCTCCAGGTAGGAATCTGCTCTCTCCCTGGAAAGTTTCCCTTTCTGCCCCATTTGGCTTGGATATTCTAAAGCCCTGGACAGAGCTGTGAATTCAAGGGAGCATCTGAGGAACAGGGGAAGAGGGTTTCCCTCGAAAAGGATGGAAAACCCTCAGCGGACACCACTTTTAATACAAAAAACACTAGTAGAGGCTAGCTCAGGTTGCAGGATAAAGTACTGTGATTTCAACCACTTAGTTTTGTTTTTGTTTTTGTTTTTTTTAGTGCAAAGGATGATACCTAAGGGTATTAACAATAATTACTGAATATCATTTAAATACCCATTCATAAGTCACACTTCACCAAGTGTCTCAAAAATGACTTTTTTCATTCATGTGTTTGGATCAGGCTTCAAATAAAGCCCCATGCTGCGTATGGCTGTCTCACCTGTTTCATTTATCCCATGAGAGTCCTATTCTCCATTCCTTGTTTCTTGTGTTCAAAAAAACTGGGTCACTTGTCCTGTGGAGCATCCCGCGTGCTGGATATGGCTGATTGACTGGTTGCACCCTTGTGGCCCTGGTTGCCTGGCTCTCCTTTACCCCACCTGTCCTCTAGATTGGCTTTAGGTCTTGGACCCAGCCCCACCTTGGCAAGAACTCTTCTTAGGTGATGCTGTGTTTGGTGCCAATCTGTGGCCTCCCATCAGGGGCTTGTCCTGTCAGTTGTCTTGCTTTAGTGACATTTAGTGGGTTCAGGTGTGCCAGACTGAATGTCCCTTTAAAACGCCTCATGTGGAGAGTCTGTAAATGTCTGTCTCTGGGCTCCACCCTCCAGTCAGATATAGATATGTTTTAAAAACTCCGGGTGCAACTCACACTGCAGTGTGCCAGCAGTCCATGCTTCAGGCCATGTACTTTTTTCTCATTTTCTCATTTTCTCATTTCTTAATAAACTCTTTGCTCCCTTGCCTACCCTATAGGGTGTCCTTAAATTCTTTATGCAATATAGCCAAGAACCTAGAAGCCCAGAACCCAGAGCCATACAGTAATATTATTTGGTGAGCCGGCCAGGATGCTCGTGATCCATGCCTTGGACATGTACTTTTCTCATTTTCTTATTTCTTAAAAAACTCTTTACTCCCTTACCTACCCTAAAAACAAAACAAAACAAAAAACAAAAAAGACGAAACAACCTCCTCCCATGATTTTAATGGATATATTCAACGGAGGCAGTCAGGATTGGAAAATCCTGCCTAGGCTCCCATGTCTTAGTTTTCCAGGCTGCTATGAAAAATATCACATCATAGGCTGGCTTAAACAAGAATTCTTTGGCTCACGGTTTCAGAGGCAAGAAGTCCAAGGCCTAGGTGTGGGAAGGACCAGGCTTTCTCTCCAGAGCCTGTAGCATTCTGGTGCTGGCTTGCCGAAATCCTTTAGGCTCTTTGCATCATGGCAGTCTCTCTCCCCTTGAGCCTGTGCACCCAGTTTCCTCTGGCTTTCAGCTTCTTCCTTCTCTGACTTGTGGCTTCAGCTTTCTTCTCTTAATAAGGCCTCTGGGATTATGAATTCAGACCCATCCTGATTCAATTGGGCATAACTTAAAAATAACATCTTTGAAAGGTCCTATTTACAAATAAGTTCACACCCTCAGGGACAAGGGTTAAGATTCAGAACAAGTCTTTTTTGGGGGTACATAATTCAACCTACGCTACCCCCCGGGCATTGTAGGATGCTCACTGACCCCACCCATCAGCCCCCTCCTAGGGAAGGGGCTTTCTGGGACAATCTCTGGGTTTCCCACATTCTTGTCTTATTGTGGACACCTTCAGGGCATTTTTCTGTGACATTTGATGACCACCAGTGTGATGATTATGCTAATGTGTCAGCTCCACCAGGTACAGCAAGCACTGGGCTAATGATAACACAAGGACATTTCATAGACTTTAGTCATCAGTGAATTGTTTGCATAGATAGCTGATGACATCTACAATCAACTAAGGAGACTGCTGTCAGCAATAAGTGAAGTCTCATCCAAGCAGTTGAAGGGTTTAAAAAGGACAGTGATTTCAGCACTCAGAGAGAGAATTCCCAGCTCTACTCCAGACAGCCAGTGTCTCCCAGGAACTCATTAAGGACCTTCATTGGAACCCCCAGTTTGCATCCTGACCTGCGGAATTTGGACTTGTGCATCCCCACTGTTGCGTGAGTCAATGTTACAAAATCTCGTACTGTTTACAGATATCTCCTCTCAGTTCTGTTTCCGTAGAGAACTCCGACTAATACAACTAGCAAGAAAGCAGGGACTGCACCTGACGACGGTCAGTCTAAATTCCTTGGAAGCCTGTTTCTGAGACTGGGGACGGGAGTAGGAGGGGGGCCTTGGGAAAGCCAGTGGGCTGAGGGAGTGCCAGAAACACGTGTGGAACAAGTGTGTGTCTGCTCTGAGAACTCACAGAAGACTGGTCTGTGGAGGCCCCTTGGTCCAGCTGGCCCCACTCAGAGGCCCCCTGCTCTCTCTCGTGTCCAGAAAATCTTCCGTGTCATCGCCAAGTGGCTCCTGCAGGCACTTTTTGTAGACTCCTGGCTAAGGGTGGACTTAGGAGGGCTTGCACTGGCTCTCCAACTCATACAGATGATGACAGTTACTTTCAGATAAACAGGCACCTCTGCTCTAGCTGGTGCCCTGAGTTGGGATGCTGAGCGCGATCAGCTTTAACACATTGCTGTGCACGGTGGCAAGTCCCCGAATTGCTGCTACACAGACCCAAGGGGAGATGGCAGGGGCCGAGGGTGGCCCCTGCTGACCCTCCGAGCCTGTGGGAACCTCAACACTTCCTTCCCTAGCCCTTCTCTGAGCATCTGCGAGCCTGGTTACAGTTTCCACCCCTTGACACCATAGGAGAGAAATGCAGTGCTTCTTACTACAATGTGAAGGTCTTGAAAGGTTAATGCCTTGTCACAAATGTCTCCTACTTCTCTATGGGTTAGGGAGCCAGTCTATTACAGCCACACTCTGGGTATGTTGCCCATCCCTCCTTCTCATCCTCTTTCCTTCATTCCTCTCTCCTTGCTTCTCTTTTTCCTCTCAAACTTATATTGTAAGCCAAGTCTATGACAACTTCTGTGCTGATCTCTGGGAAGGCAGAGGTGAAGAAACACATGACCATGCATTGATGTTGGAATGGGCAAACAAAGATTTGAGAGAGGTGCATGACTTGGGTGGGCCAGGGAAGTATTCAGGGTGGGAGGGAGCTTGGGTGGGTTTCAAAGGATGAATAGGAGTTGGGCACATGAGCCTGGGGAAGAGGACACAGTCATGCAGAGGGAGCATGATGGGAAGCCACCCTGTCTACAACTTTATGGTTGCCTTGGAAAACCACCAGTGCATTGTTTTCCTTCACAACTCATTCCAAGACCTGCTTCTGTCTGGAAGGCTCCTGGGGTCCTACCTTGAGGCCCTCTGGGCACCTGTGCTTGTCTGTGGCTTGGAGGGGAGCAATGCTGGAGCCTTGGGAGCAGTGACCATGTTCCCAGAGTCTCTGTATCGCTAGCTGCTACAGGGTGCATTTTTTTTGTTTATTTATTTGTTTGTTTTTTAAATTGTTTTAATTTTTTTGCATATTTTTTATTGTCTTTTTTAAAAAAGATACATATATCACAAAAAATGCTACATTAAAAAGTATATAAGAGGTTCCCATATACCCCACTCCTCACCCCACCCCTCTCCTCCCACATCAACAACCTCTTTCATGATTGTGACACATTCGTTGCATTTGATGAGTATGTTTTGGAGCACTCCTGCACCTCATGGATTATAGTTCACAGTGTGGTTTACACTCTCCCCCAGTCCATTCAGTGAGTGGAAGGCTATATAATGTCTAGCATCTGTCCCTGCAATATCATTCAAGACAACTCCAAGTCCTGAAAATGCCCCCACATCACACCTCTTCTTGTAGGACAGATCACAGCAGGGCTTCTATAAAGTACTTGAGTTTGGGCTTCATCTTGGGGATATAGGGAGTCTCTGTGGGAGATTCAGTGGGGAAGGGACAAGGTCAGATTCGTGGTTTCAAGGATTTCTTTCTTGAGGTGCACGGGGCAGAGCTTGGGGCACTGGGCTGCCTCTTAACTGCTACTCCGATCTTTGGGTCTTGAGCCTTTGTAAGGCTCTTTCCAGGGGAGGGAAGAGCAGGGTGAAGACCAAGTATCAACCAGTGGATGATTCTGGAATCAGAGGTTAAGAAAAATCATTTAGGATGCTCTGGGTTGAGAGCCACAGAAGACCCGACTGAAAGTGGCTTACAGAGCAAGAAAATGTGTTACGTGCCATATGAAAGCACAGAGACGGTGGCTCAGAGTTGGTGCAGCAGCTCCAGGGGACCCCAGGAATTCTCCATCCTCTCCCAGACCATCCTCTGTCTAACCGTGACACCTCCTCACTGGTTGCAGGATGATGCAGGCTTTGCTGGCATCGGGAAAAGGTAGAGCCCCTTCAGCAATCCCCTGTTAGTGGGGAGAAAATCCCTCCCCAGGAGAGCACCCTTGGCCAGGGTTGGCTGGCTCACCTGGGTCTCTCCAGGATGGTGGGGGTGAGAATGCAGCGTTCTCCAGTGTGGGAGGTGGGTCAAGCGTGCAAAGGCAGGGGGCTGCTCGGTAGGTCCATGGTGTCTTGCCGTCTTCCTCACACCATGTGAGCCCCTTGGGGTTCATTTGTGTTGTTTCCCCTCAGAGATTCACAATGAGCTTCACATAACAATGGAGGGCATATTTTTATGGGAACAGCGATGATGAGAAGTCAATATCCTGTTTCACACCCAGACTTCCAGGAATCCCAAGAGAACTTCTGAACCCTTATGTGTCCAGCTGCTGAGAGGAGGGAGGCAGCAGATCCTGGGGGAGGAAGGAAAGGGGACTTGTGGTGCTCTCCTGGGACTCCTGAGTGAATTAGGGATTCCATCAACACCCACTGTGGACAGTTTTTAGGCACAGGGAAATGACAATGGCTACCATTTTTGACAGATTGCTCTGGGCCAGGTCATGTGTTGAGTTCTCTAATTCTAACCCTGCCTAGTGCAGATTCTCATTGTATCAGTTTGGCCAATAAAGACTAAAGGTTTCCCGTTATTGCCTGTTGGCAAGCAAAACCTCCGGTCTCTGTTCCGTGCTCCCTTCCCCACGCCCAGTGGCCTGAACATAATTGTGAATGTGCACTGGGTGCCTGAATTATCGGTGGAAGATCCTCCTATTCTAGGTTCTCCCTGGTCCAGGGGCTCAGCACGGGGCCACCTGGCTTTCCTGGTTTGTTATGTTCCCATGGTCCTTGCTGTTTTCTGCAGGTAGCTCTGGCAGTCTCTCACAGATGGCTCACCTCTCATGAGATATAAACTGTGTCTTGTCTGGATTGCTTTGAGGAAACATGGACTCTTAGAATTACAGCATGCCCTAAGGTCTCCATGGGTCTCCTGGCATGGCTGAGGATCCCTAGAGAACACCCAGCATTCTGCAGATTGGCCCGGGTGGCTCTTGTGCCCTTGCTTTGACATGCAGCCTTCTCTGCTGGTCACCTTCGCCATGCCCTAGCCCAGTTGACCCACTGCTGTGGCTCTCCCAGGAGCATGGAGACAGGTCCCTCTCTTGGGTTCCCAAAGCAAAATGAATGCTGCCATTGGGCATTGTGAAAGATTGCCTTGAGGACTGGGCATGACCTGGGAGATTCCAAACCATAGAGGAAAACATGCACTGAGTCTCATGCCTGTAGGTACAGTATCAGGGAAGGGTGCTAGAGGACAAGGGTAAAAGGAGATTTGCTTTGTGTGTTCAACTTTTTGAATTTTGGACTTGAAATTGTGAACCCTGGGCATACATTCCCTTTTCTAACTCAATTAATTAACCAATGAATTAATCAATCAAACAAACATGAAATCATGCTGTTACTTCTGAAATCCAGGAGCCCATCACAGGCTCCTTTCTCCCTTCATCCCAAAGTTGCTACCATTTTGCAGGAACCAGCTTATCCCCTCATCTCCTGCAGAGATTCCCCAAAGCCCTGAACTTCCTGTGTGATTCTCCAGGTCCCCAACTCATTGTCAGCCAAGTGGGGCCCCACGTCTGCCTCCAGGCCACAGGTTCTCTTGTGCATCAACCCGTGGTACCTATATGTCCTTGGCCCTGCGCAGATGCCTCTTGTACCACTTTGCTATATACCTCTTATTGTCTCCATCTCCCCTTTTTATAAGATGATTTAGACCTTATGCATATAACCAAAGTCCTATTGAAGAATTTACCTTTTCAAGCCCCAAAAGCCAGTGGAGGAAGCCACTGGCAGCCCCAGGACTGCAGTTTTCTGCACCTCACACTGACTCTTCGGAGGGGGCCCTTGGAGAGCCTGGTGTCCAGCCAGCTCATTTTACTGAGAGAGACTTTGGGAGTCAGAGGAGAGAAGGTACTGGACTTGATCTTCACTCTGTCCAGAGTCTGGGGCTCCTGGAGCTGTGGGTCCTGACATGTCAGACCCTCTAATACCCCTCTATACTCACTGGGACCTGCAGGTCTCCATGGAGTGTTTGTAGAGCCAGTGGGGGGAGGACAAGTTAGGGGTCTGACCCTGGGTAGAGATGGGACAACTGGAAGTGACCACTGCAGCCCAGGAGACATTGACATGGGCAAGCGGGAGGAGATGGGTTCTTTGCTGAGGGTGCCTGCACCTGCTCCAGGGGTGGCTGGGGATGAGCCTTGGCTTTCTGTGCCCTTAGGGGTGGGAAACTCCACAGGTCCCCGGGGCCAGCTCTGGAAGGAATTCGTTCAGCTGGAGCATGCTGGAGGACTACATTTCAGCAGGCCTTGCCTCCTGCTAACAAGAATGAGGCTGAACTAGCACCTGGTCCTTCCTGGGTCTAGAGGAGGTCTGAAAACCAAACAATGGCTACTGGGACCACAGCCTGGGACATTCTCCATAAATCTGTGTCCTTTTTGGTTTTCCATGCTCCTTCATCTCTTAGAGCAGTGCTTTTTATCATGGGTTGTTTCCCCCAAAACTGAAATGCTGAGGCTTAATCCTGGGAAGCCTGAGTGGGGGCTGGCCATGAAAAATTTGAAATTCTTCCCAGGTGATTCTGAGACTCAACACCATCACCTGCACAGGGTGTCAAAAGCGGTCAGGGCTGTCCATCTGTCTGGGTGCTGGGTCAGGCCTCCAGCCCCATCTCCCTAACCAGGCCCTCTTGCTCCCTAGCTCCCACGAGCCTCTTCTGACCACCTTGAGTGTTCATTTCTACTTTCACTCCTTTCTATGACAGTCATTTAGTTTGGAATGCCTAGGGCTCTTCCTGCTCTGGGAAGCCCTTCCTGGTAAGGCCATCCCAATCCCCCAACTTCCTGATTCATTCACTGCTAATGTTGTAGAAGTCAAGAGAGGTTCAACTATTTGTGTATAGAAAGGCCAGGACTCAGGAATAATTTTGGGAAGGAAAAAGGATTTATTTACAACCGGCGGGGCTCAGAGCTTCTTGTTCAAAATCTGAGCCTCGAACAAGATTTTTGAGTTCTTTTTATACAGAGAAAGGGCCAAATGGTTCTTTGTTTCAGTGCTCAATAAGCTTGAATTAATGTGTATCTTCCACATCCTAGTAAGCTTTTAGCGTGATAAGCTTTTAGCACATTTGGTTTGCATTTTCCCTGAATATTTAAAGTTTATAGAGTTTGCATTGCTAAACTCTTTCTCCAGGACTGGAGTTGTTGTCATGGTTACTAAGGGTAGGGCTGCAGTTCTCACTGTCTCAAACGCACAGCTCAGGACACACACAGCTCAAGTTATCTATGAAGAGATGAACAGTTCCCCTACCCATAGCCTACATCATTCCCCCCCTTTTTGCCAGCTTATCTTGCTAAGCTTTGGCATAATTATTGTTGGAGTTATGAGGTAGGTGGCTGTTCATTGTTTTGATTGATTATCCCACTTATTAATTTCCCAGTGAGGGCCAAAAGACAAAGTTCCTGGGTAACATTTGGAGTTTATCCTGTTTTTAGAAGAAGTTCTCATCCTGGACAGTAGAATCCTGGGGGTGGGGTCCCCAGTAGTCGTCTTGGGGGTTATTGGTGCTTATGTGGATTTCTTGTTGAGCTCCAGATCAATCTATTAATTTTATTTTATCCTTAGAGAGTTTACACCCTTAATCTTAAAGGGAAATGATCTCTTTTCTGTAACTACTTCCTGCTGGCCATGGGTTGTAGCCCTTACCTAACAAGGTGTAAAAACTTTGTTATTTTATTTTGACTGGAGGAAGATGGATTTAGCATTCTGTATGAAGCTGGATGAAGTTTTCATATGGTTAATAAGATGTTCATTCTGAAAGAAACAAACTTAATTAAAAATTTTGGAATACCTGTTTTTTTAAAAGAGGACATTGGATTACAGAGGTAGACAAGGTTAGGTGCCCATAAAGATGGTACCCTTTTTAAAAGTTAGTGGAGAACAGCATATATATATATATATATAAAGCTATTTTTTTTTCAGAGAGAAATTATAATAGATAATAGTACTAGGTACTTAGCTTTGTTCTGAAGACAGATTTCAGGCTGTTTAATGATTGGCACTTATGTGCTCTGTCAGGTGCTTCTGGTGAATTGGCACCTTTTGGGCAGTTGGTTTCATTCAGAATTCGTGCACCAAGTTGGAAATTCCCTTAGGTTTTTAGCTGTGGGAGTGATCAGAACTACAGAATAAAGTTTTTTTATATTTTGGTTTTAATTGAATAATTTCTGGTAATATTGACTGTTTAAGAAGTGACCCATCACTAGCAAGCAAGCCTCGTTTTGCTACACAGTAGAGTACAGTAGAGTGGTAGGGGTGGCTGAGTCTGGCAGCAATTAGCCAGCTACCTGAGAGCCACTGGTGGCTCCATTTTTTTTACCTAAGGCCGCTACCTTACTTTATAGACATATTTATTAACTATTTAGAAAATGAAGTTATCAGGAATGTAACATGTCTAATGTACCTGATCCAGAATAGAAAAGATAATATTATAATTACTAGGCATATATTTAGAACGGGATAAAAGTACAGCACTTAATATTAATTAATGTATTATTTAATGCATAAGGATTTTGAGTTGCAATTAATAGTTTTAAGTTTCAGGTTTATAATACTTTACATATTATTTCTCCATGGGAACAGGTCATAATGCCAATTGTGTTTAAGTTTTACTTACAGTATCCTGGTAATCATGGCTCCACTTAGCATGTTCTTCACACAGCAAGCAAGTCGCAGCACTGTTGATCTTAGAGAGAGTTTCCAGTATTTTACTGGCCTGGAGCACAGTGCTCTCTGGCACTATGAACAGCGCCAGTCTGGAGGTGATATCCATTGTATGCTTGGCTGTACTGAGCCATTATTAGCTTCTGCTGGAGCTTGAAATTGTAACATAGTTTCTGTCAACTTCAGGAGCACAGCCAGAGGCTGATATAGCAAATAGTTTTATTTGAGGGGTCAGTGACCAGCCTAGCCAATAACTCACATGGAGAGGCAACCTGTAATGTATTCAAGGCCTGGTTTGAATGCACAAGAGAGTTTGAAAATGTTAAAGTTTATCCCTTGATTTTATATATATTTTTAAACATTTTTAATGCAACACATTATATATCAAATGACTTTGTTTATTTTTCACACTTTTACCATGAAGATACTAGCAGGCATTTTACCTTAGTAGTTAAAAGGAAAAAAACCCACTACTTTTCATTGTTAAGATGAAAACAGAAGATTCTCAATAGAATTAAAGTAACTTTTCATTACCATTTACTTAAATATGCACCTTGTGGTGACTTTCAGACAGGTTTTATTACCACAAATTACCTTTTTGCCATTAATACCAATCCAGGTTTTTAGTTAACAATGGCTTTTAGAACTAGAACTGTTTAAATGCTTCAGTTTGGAAGATGTTTTTTACAAACTTTTTACAATTAACCACAACCACATAGAGTAGTTACCTTACATTTAAATAAACTTATTAAATTACAATTACCAACCAAAGACATTTACTTTATTCATTTAAGAGAGCATATTTACAATTTTTTAGCTTAATTTTATTAACGTGAATTTAATTATAATTTTCATTACTCTAAAGATTTTGTACATATAATATTAATTTATTTAATGGGTATTTTATAAACCAAGGGAGATTACACCCAAGCTAAATAAAATTGAAGTCATTAAAGTTTATGCAAGGAATGTTCTTTTTCCTTTTTTTACAGGAGGCTAAAAGCTTTTTTCTTTGTTTAAGTTCTGAAACTGTGAATAATTTTAAAAGCATACTGACTACTAGGTTCCAAAATATATTTTAGTTGAATAATTTGTTTAATCATAATTTAGGGAAGATCTTTTCATAGCCTTTATGGACTTTTTTTTTACTTACTGAAATTTGGTAATAGAATTATTAACTGTCTTTATTTAAAGGCTGTTAAAAGGTTTGACCTGGGGAATTACAGGGCAAACTGATTCTTAATTCCCCAGTCTACAAGATAGTTTAAATCGGCCACACCTAACCCCTCCCTCAAACCTCTTGCAAAGAGAAGGCCCTTTCTCAATAGTAGTTTCTATAATCAGATTTCTATATGACCTTTCCATCCTGCTTAGCTTAATTTGGGCTCCAGGAATATTTATTTGCATATATAACTGCATATTTAATTTTTAACAATTTGAATAGAGCTCTTTTAAGAATTTTCATTTGTTAATTTGATATTATCATCCTGATGTATGAAGATATATGCTGAGCAAATAGGCAGACACAAATAGAGTTAGACATAGACACACAACTTATTGATGTTACTTATAATTTGCATTATTTTGTATACCATTTAGTTTAATTTGGGTTTTAGAAATATACATTATTTATATAACTGCATATTTAACCCCACAATTTGAACAAATAGGCAGACATGAATAGTTTGACACAGAAACATAATTTAGTTACTTAAAACTTTCATTTTTTACAAAATAAGTGTGACTGCAAAACATTTGAAAGACTCCTGAAAGGTTTTTTTTTTCTTAATTTGCATTATGACCATGCAGTTTTGCACAAGGATTTTGTTTCTTAACTAATGGCTTGTACCCAAAATGTTTCCGATGCCTTAATATAATTTTTCTTTGTTTTAGAACTTTATATTTTACTTTGAATTTAGCAGACTTTGGATGAGCAAGACTAATTTTATGTATATTCACTGAGGCTTTCGAAGTCTCAGGGAAACTGATTTCTCTCATGAATCTCTACTTTTAGGAACGCTGACAGTCAAGGCAGGAGACCTCCTTTATTTCCCGTTCCTTGGAGATAATAAAACTCCAGTGGACGTTTAACCCCAAGGGTGAAGGTTTCCACCAGACAGCAGTTTAGTCCACACCTGGAATCATGAGAGAAAGCAGGGTCACTAATACCAACAGGACAGCAGACAGCGATGTCTCACGTTTGCTTTTCCCTGGGCTACAGGGGCAGAAGCTGTTATGAAATAACCGTAAGCAAAGGCAAAGGGTGAGGCTAGGCTTGAAGTGACCATAAACGAAGGTAAGGTTAGTGAGAATTTACACTTACAATAATAGGTTCAGGCTGAATTCACCCAGTTATAATTTCAATTATTATCTTTCTGCTGTTTTATAATGTAAATGCATCTATAAATGATCTTAACTCTTAGTTACAGTTCTCATTAAGTTTTTACCTTAAGGTGAATTGTTAAGGGGTGGGCCAGATTTCCAGGAATCACAAGTAAATGCAGTTTACAATTACCATTACAATAGCTGAAATCCAGGGTACATTTACTCCATTGCAATAGCCCCAGCTACCAATTTATATATAGATATGTACACACACACATAAGGGTACTCATATAATGATTCTAATTTTTAGCTACAGTTCTTCGTATGTTTTACTTTAAGATGAACTGGACACCTTTTAATTAAGTTACAAGAGTCTTATTAGTACTAACCCTGCACAGTTTTCCTGTTGTTGTTTTTTTTTTCCTTTTCTCTGCAGTTTTTCATGACCCTCACCCGCTGACCGTTCCCAGCCAGACCATGGAAAGGGCTATTAAGTGATTAGAGGTCTATTATTTTCAAGCCATAGCCTCCTTCCTTTAGACAAGTTTACAGCTTTAAAATATTTTAAAGCATTTTTACGTAGATTTACAGGGAGAGATTTCCCTTACCTCCCCCCTGCCAGGTTGATCCGTGATTTGATAGGAATTTGGTTTATGAATAGAAGGTGTGGACTCACTGGAAAGGGGCAAGCCTCTCCCCGTTCCCAGGGAGGAGGGGAGAGAAGATAATGGTGGCGAGTTCCAGGTTGCTAAAATTGGCTTGAAAGAATTTTTCAAATTCGGCACCTTTTCCGGGCACCCCCTGTCCTGGCATGACTATGGTTCAAGTCACTGGTTCCACCAGCCACCCTGAATGGGCCAGCTCCAACAAACCTGGGTTCCTGGGGCAGACACAGACACAGACAATCCCTGAGTTTCCACAAATGGGGCCAACCCAGAGAGGCAAGATAGCAGAGCATGCTTACACACATTCACACCGCGGTTTTGCTTCACAAACTACAGTCAACTCACACCTCCACCGACGGCAAGGGAGGGTTACAGCTCAACCAAATTCCACCACTTTATATAACTGTACAACTCCAACACCAGCATTGAGCTGACATAGACAGAAGCACAAAACTTATTAATCTGACTTACAAATTCTATATGTATTTTCTTCAGCACAGCTGCCCCCACAGCCGTTACAAAGTTTAGAGAGAACTCTTAACATTGACATCTGATATAAAGTGAATTCATTCACAATTCAGCACCATAACAAAAGATTCCTGCTAGACCTTTCTCACTGTTTAACTTTACACCCAGACCAAGCTTCACTAAAAAAGCTGATTCATTTTCCTGTAACCAGTTTTTTCAAAATCCAGACCAATTTCCAGGACGTTAAGACTCGAACCTCTAAGCCTCCTTTCTTATCGTAATCAAGCCTTCACTATATCAGTGGAGTCAAGACCAGTACCAAATTCTAACATGCAGTTAGACAAACCTCAAACACCAGGCTTTTTCCCTTTTTTCTCTCTTTTTTTTCAGACCTAGAGAGAACGGCTTCCTCCCAAATTTCTGGAGGTACTGGGGTTCTCTAGGGAGGTGATTGGGCTCCCCTCCCTAGCAATTAAACTTAGGGTTCTGCTGACTGTGCTTCTTGGGGAGTCTTACCTTCTCCCATGTTTGGAGTCTTTTTTGTTCCCAGAATTTGTTTTCAGAACTTCCATTGCCCTCGATTTTCATCAGGAAGATTCCAGTGGAGCCCACATCTTTTCTGGATTAAATGTAATCCAGAGGGGCCCAGATTGGGGTTCATCTGAGTCCTCCCAGTTTCCTTGGGGATCTGGAAGGGGTAGCAAAATGCTACCTTCTCTGGCCTTCATTTGCAAATCCCAGGAAAGCCCCCCAAAATGAAGAAGGCGAAAGAGGTTCAATTATTTGCGTATAGAAAGGCCAGGACTCAGGAATAATTTTGGGAAGGAAAAAGGATTTATTTACAACCAGCCGGGCTTGGAGCTTCTCATTCAAAATCCGAGCCCTGAACAAGATTTTCAAGTTCTTTTTATACAGAGAAAGGGCCAAATGGTTCTTTGTTTCAGTGCTCAATAAGCTTGAATTAGCATATATCTTGCACATCCTAGGTAGGCTTTTAGCAAGGACTTTATGCATTCTAGATAAGCGTTTAGCACATTCAGTTTGCATTTTCCCTGGATATTTAAAGTTTATAGAGTTTGCATTGCTAAGCTGTTTTTCTGGGACTGGAGTTGTTGTCATGGTTACCAAGGGTAGGGCTGTAGTTCTCACTGTCCCACACCCACAGCTCAGGACACATACTGCTCCCTCCCCTATAGCCTACATTTCTTATACCCCTCGGTTGACGTTTACCATGTGCTGCTCCACAGTTGAAAATCAGGTGACTCTTGCCTCTTTCTTAGCCTGGTCTTCATTTCCTAGAACACCTGGCCAAGTGTTAGATTTATTTAACAAATGAAACCAGAAAAAAAAAAAAAAAAAGAACGAATATAGGCTGAAAAAACAAATGAAGGAATGGAAGAATGAAAAAATGAATTACAGAACTCTCCTTTTCCTCATGCCCCCCCACCCAAAGAAAACTAGCCAAAACCTGGTCACCTCTTCATCTTCCTTTATGATCATTTTCCCTCTTTATAAAGTGGTTGATATTGGGGGACACTGATTGATTTTATTTGATCTGCTCAGTTCTTATTGACCAAATTCAGCCAGCCACGACTTCAAGTCTCTTGAAGTTCCCAATTCTACCAAGTCCACCCCATCCCTGCACAGAGAAGTTCCCATTATACATCTGAGCACGTACTGACTGCTCTTGGGGCATTTGGGGTGACAATCTCAGGCCACAGCCCAATTATCTACAGACTCTGCTTGCTTTTCTGGTTAGTTGCTGCCAGTGCTAGCTGAACTATTTTTACTTTGTCAGTCATCTGCCTTGGAACAATTCACAGTAAGCAGTTTTATTCCTTGGCTGACCTCTATAAGTCTATAAGGTGGTGGAAGAGTTTGCAAGGAGGTTAGACTGGCATCTGAATTTGCCTTGCAGAACTTTTGTCCAGCACCTCATCCTTGAACAAATCACAGGTTTTTCACACCTAAACTCTGTGTGTTCCTTAACTGAGTCATTCCAAAGGTCTTATGGCATTGGGTTGATTACCAAGGGCCTTGGGGTTGAGGCTACCCTGAGTTATCCCAACTGGGTAGTGATTTAGAGGAAAGCCTGTGAGGGAGAAACAAAAGTGCTTCCATCAGCTCAATGATCTGAGTTAGATGTGAGTAGTCCAAATGTGATGCCCACTATCTTCATCAAGCCCGGGCAAACTAAGACAAGTGAGAAGCAGCCAATTATTTGAAGATCAGGGAGAAGAAGAAGAGAGAGGAGTCAGCAGGCACAATGGCCCTGAGGTGGGAAAGAGCTTGACTTGTTTGAGGAATAGAGAGGAGCTAGAGAGTCAATCAGGATCTCCTCATTTACTACTCATTAACACATTCCTTGTATAGACATTAAAAGGGTTAAATCAGGAAACGTGTAATTAGCACATGCTGCCATACGTAGCACGTACCCAGCCACATTAGTTATTAAACAAGGAACTATCACTGCACATTTTTGTGACCAGAAGCCGTTGCCTTCCTTCCTCCTCCATATCCCTCTGGGAATTAGTATTATGCATCAGGCAGGGCTGGGTGGGGGGAATTGAAAGACTTTAATGAAGTGGTGGAGTGAGAGTGGGAAAGCACAGGGAGGCAGGTGAGAAGGGAGTTAGTAAATTCCATTCCTTATCAGAAGCTCTGTGAGAAGTTGTGATGCTGTGGGTAGACCAAACCTGCTAGATAAAATAAGATGCATAAACTTTTATCCTTGTCCTACCAGATACTGCTGATGGAGCAAACCTTTTGGAAAGTTGCATATTCGCTCTTTCCTGAAATACAATGTCTCCACCAATTTTAATTTGCCAGAGCTGCTACGACACACAGCACACTATGGGTTGGTTTAATAAGAAGAATTTATTGATTCACACTTTGGAGGCTAGAAGTCCAAAATCAAGATGGCAGCAAGGCCATGCTTTCTCCTGAGTTGGTGGCATTCTGGGGATGGGTGGACTCCTTCCTATGGCAATACTCCTCTCTGTTTGTGCCTGACTTCTGGCACCCCACAGGGTGAAGGAGGCATTTGTTTCCTGGACTTGATTTTAAAATCCCGTGGAAGGACTCACAGTTGCCCGACTTGAGCCAAATGCCCACTTCTAGATGAATCTATCGTAAAGTGAGGTATGAATGTGGTTGGCTCAACTTGTGTTGGGGGCTGTTCCAGGCTCGCACGGCCACGGTGGGTGCTGAGAGCATCTCAGGGTGGGAGTGGGAGGAGGCCATGTGCTTGAGAAGAGGGCCTCTGTACAGGCCCTGCCAGTGAGAGGCAGGCTTGCTAGGGGAATCAGCCCTTCTCCCTGACTGTGAGCTGGCTGCGAACACATTCTTTGCTGATGCCAGACCTGCTGCTTTCCAGCCCCTTGGCCAAGGGCAGGTTGTTTGTTCGTTTTGTTGTTGTTTGCCTCCTTGAATCTCTCACCTTCAATTTTTCCAGTGAGATTAATTAAATTTATCGCCTAGTGCTGTTGTGGGAATTAAATGAATGCAAGGATGTGGCAGTTTGATATTATTTATGAATCCCCCCAAAAGAGAAAGATCATGTTTGTTAATTGTTCTGTTCCTCTGGCTAGGATACTCTTTGACTGTATTAAATTCAAAGGTGATAAATCTACTTGATAAAACCAATTTAGGGCTTTCGATTCGACCATGCCAGTAGGGCGTGACTTAGGTTGGTCCCTGCCCCCTTCGTGGGCTGATATAAATGGACACTCACTCAAGAAGACACAGGGAGAGGAGAGAACTTGGTCATGTTAGTCCTGCCGTGTGATAGAAAGAAGACTCAAACAGCTGAAGCCCTGGGAGGAGAGATGAGCCATTTCCCTGAGAGTTTGCCCCTGAAGAGAACAGAGCAGCTGAGAGCTGAGAAGGCCCAGAGACCAGGAGGAGATCAGCCACCATTTTGCTTCAACACGTGGCAACTGACTTTGGTGAGAAAAGCAACCCTGAGCTGGACTCTTTAGGGCCTTGTAACTGGAAGCTTTGACCCCAAATAAATACCCTTTATAAAAGCTAACAGATTTCTGGTATTTCACATCAGCAGCCCTTTGGCTGACTAATACAAAGGGTTAACTGCATGTGCCAACTTGGCTGGGTTGTGGTGTCTTGTTGAGTCAAACACTGGCCTGGCTGTTGCTGTGGAGGTGTTTCACAGATGGGTCAGCATCTACAGTCAGTTGACTAAGTAAAAGAGATATTCTGGGTGGGCCTGATACAATCAGTTGGAGGTCTTAATAGCAGGAGCTGGCGTTGCAGGGACCAAAAGGCATTCTGCCTCAATGCTTCATCTTCCCCTCTCCCTGACCTCCCCTGAGGACTCGGGACTAAAACTTCCTCACTGGTCTCGGAACTTCCAGGGAAGCCTACCCTATGGAGAACAAATTCCTAATAATGGACAGACAGACAGATATATAGATAGATGAGATAGATCTGATTTAATTATATATATAAAGATTTAAAGAAATGTATACATGATTTAAAGATTTATTTTATATATAAAGATTTGTATATATATGATTTAAAGAATTATTTTATATATATTTAGATAAATGTTTATTTCCTATATATGATTTAGATAAAGGTATGTATGTATGTGTGTGGGTTTATTACATACACACACACACATACACACTTATCTTGTGGGTTCTGTTTCTCCAGAGAACCCTGCTTGCTACAACGAGCTGATGCTTATTGAGTATCTGGAAGAGACCTCAGCACATGGAATACAGCTGGGGCTGCTGCCTTTGGCTGACACACTTCCCCTCTCCCTGCTGCTGGCTAATGGGGTTCTGGCTTATATAAATGGCAGCAGTGATCACCGTCCTTCACTTCCTTTCCTTGCTTTGCCTCATTTGCTGACTCCTGCCAGTTTAGTGTGCACGTGGCATTGGCCATTGGGCAGATGGTCCCCAGGTCTTTGAGAAGATGGAGTCCAGGGGCAGGAGGTTTCCCGTGTCCAGGATTTGGTGGAACCTTATTTGACAGTGACAGGGTCCTCTGATTGGCCAGACTTGGGTGCTCTGATTGGTCAGCTTGTCCACCTGCCAAGCTCTGCTTTTATCTGAACCCTGTTGGTGAGGTGGGGGCAGGGGTGACCTGGACGTCAGGTGGAGTAGAAGGCAAGGGCTGGCTGGAGGGAGCATGTGCCAGGAGCCAAGCTGGCTGCCCCTTGTATCAGGGGGAAAGAATTCAGGCAAGGCTGTTCTGTGGAGAAGTGAGAATTTGTCTCCTGGCCCTTAGCAGGTTAAGAGGAAAGCAGGTGGGGAGTGGGAGACAGGACATGGTATGGAGAAAGGCTAGAGAAAAACAGACCTGAGAAGCTCAGAGAAAGAGGGAATGAACTAGAGGGACCCCAGGGACCAAGGTACTGTGGTTTTATTTATTCATTTTTGAGACGAAATCCCCATCCCATATAATTAACTATTTTGAGCGAACAGTTCAATAGAATTGAGTACATTCACATTGTTGTACGTGTGGGTCTGTTTCTTGGCTCTCCATTTTCATTTGTCCTTTTTTGGAAACTTGCACAAATTCTTCTTTTCTTAATTACTTGAGATTTATAATAATTCTCAGTATCGAAGAGGAGAAGTCCTCCCATTAAGTTTGCTTCCTTGAGACTATTTTGGCTAATCTTACCCTTTGTGCTTCTGTGTAAATATTAGAAAAGGCTGATCAAATTACACAGCCACATACACAACACACAGCTAAACAAACCAAAATCCCAGCCAATTTTGTGTTTTGATGGAAATAGATAATGGTGTTCTTTAATATATTTTTACTAAAGGTTTGTACTTCTGTCCCTATAGGTCATGTATATTCTCTGTTAGATTTTCCTCTGTGTACTTGATATTCTTGAGGCAATTTTAAGTTATATTTTTAAAAAAAATTACATTTATAATATGTTGTTAGTCTAGTTAAAAACTGACTCTGTAACTAGCAATTTTACTGGACTCTCTTAGAATTCGATATCAACTGTCGATTCTTTGGGTTTTCTATGTGGACCATCATATTACCTGCAAATAATGACTGTTTTGATTTTCTTGTCCAATCTTTACAACACTCTTTTCCTGCCTTACTACTCCAGAGTGACGTTCAATAGAAGGGCCTAGTGAGCCCCTTACCTATACCTAATCTTAAAAAAAAAAAAACACTTTCAATTTGTCACTATTAAATATGATGTTTGTTTTATTAAGTTGAGGACATTCTCTTCTATTCCTAGTTGGCAGAGAGCTTTTATAATGAATGCATGTTAAATTTTATCAAATGCTTTCTCTGTCTCTAATAGATACATTAATAACGTTTTTCTTTACTCTGTTAACATGAATTTCATGCATTGATTTTTTTCTTCTTTATTTTCTTTTAAATGTTACATTAAAAAAATATGAGGTCCCCATATACCCCACACCCCCCTCACCCCACTCCTCCCACATCAACAACCTCTTTCATCATTGTGGCACATGCCCTGCACCTGGTGCATACATTTTGGAGCACTGCTGCACCACATGGACAGTGGTCTACATTGTAGCCTACACTCTCCCCCAGTCCACCCAGTGGGCCATGGCAGGACACACAGTGTCCAGCATCTGTCCCTGCAGTACCACCCAGGACAACTCCAAATCCTGACAATGCCCCCACATCCTATCTCTTCTTCCGTCTCCCTACCATCAGCAGCCACTGTGGCCACTTTCTCCACATCAGTGCTACAATTTCTTCCACTACTAATTACAGAAGTTCCCCAGCAGAACACCAGTAAGTCCACTCTAATCCATACTTTATTTCTCCATCCTGTGGACCCTGGGATGGTGTTAAATCAACCTTATGTTCCAGCATAAACCCATTGCTGGATTTGGTTTGCTTATGATTTTTAAGGGTGTCCTGATCTATGCTCATGAAAGACAGATTACGATGTTCTTGTTTCTACTGTTGTGGTTGGATTTTGGTATCTGGGTTATACCAGTGTCATCAAATGCCATTTCCTTTTCTTTGGACGATTCTGTGTAAAATGAAATGAGTGTATTTTTTTGGAATGTGTGGTATACCTACCTCTGGAATTCCATGGACCTGGTACTCTCTTTGTGAGATGGTTCCAAGGACAAGTCCAGTTTTCTTAATGGTTGCTGGAGTACTCAGACCTTCTGCTCTTCTTTTTCTTCAGGTTTGGTAAGTTATATTTTTAATAAATGTGTATATTTCATCTCAGTTCTCAGATTTATTGGTATAAAGTTGTTCTTAATGTTTTTGTATTGCTTTTTTTAATATTGGTATCATCCAAAGTTAGGTCTTCTGTATCACTATTTATTCCTTCTCTTGTGTTTATCTTGCACTTTTTTGTCTATAGTTTTAAAATTAGCCTTTTCAAAGAGCCAAGTTTGACTATATTTCCCCCCCATTACATGTGCTTATTTTGCATTAATTTTTGCTTTTACCTTTAGTATATTCTTCTTTTCACTTTCTCTATGTAGGAATAGGTATATTCTATTGTTCTTAAGTCGCATACTTACCTCGTTAAACTGCAGCCTCTCACGCTCCTAATATTAATATTCAAGGCTATAAATTTCCATCTAAGCATCCAATTAGCGTTCCATTCCATTCTGATATGCAGTCTTTTATTATCTTCCAGTTTTAAATGTTTTCTGATTTCCTTTATGATTTTTTTCTTTGATTCATTAGTTATTCAGAAGTTTGTCATTGTTGCATACATAGAGAAATTATCTGTATGTATTACCTACCATAACTACATTGTGGTCAGAGAATGTAGTTTGTAAGATACCAGGATATCAGTCTTTGAAGTAATTGAGAACTTTTTTTATTTTTTTGGTCACATTATGTGGAAAATTTTGTAAATGTTTTATGTGCTTTTGAAGTGAATGTGTATTTCTCAATTCTTGGCTGCTATGATTCTCTCTCTACCACCCGCCCCGCCTCTCTATCCCTAATCTATATCAATCACCTACCCATCTCCATTTTATCAAGATGGTTGTGTTTTTCAAATCCTTTATGTAGCCTAATATGTTTTTGCTTGTTCAATCTTTCTGCTACCAAGGGATTTTGTTTCAATAGCTCCCAAATAGTTTTGTCTATTTCTCCTTGCAGTTATGTCCATTTTTACTTTATTTATTTTGAGACCATATTTTTTGATGTATACAAGTATGGCATTATTAATTTTGGGAGAAGTTACTATTTTCCTGGATTTTTGTTGTTGTTGTTTCACTTCTACCCTTTCTGAGTCCATTTTAGACCTGTCTTTTAAAAATAGTATCTGTTTTACTTTTCTATACTTATATTTTTTTCCTTTCAGTGGAGAATTTAGTAAATTACTTTGATTATATTTCGACATAAATGGGTTATTTCCAATAAATTGCTTTGTACCTTGTCCATTCTTTTATACATTTACTTCTTGTTTTCTTTTCAGTTGATCAATTTTGTTTTTGCCTTCCATTTTTGCCTGTTGTTTAGAGTTTATACTTTTTTCCTATTTCACACGCAGCGTCAAAGTCAAAATGTAATCAGTATCATTGTCATCTTTCCAAACAATTCAAAACCCAAAGGATTTTAATTTTTCCCCTTTCTAACTATGCTGTTGATGTAAAAAATTTTAGTTTTACAATATTGCTTACCTCCTAAGACATTATTATTGCTGTTTTATAAGGTCAATATCAACTGTTTAGTTTTGCTTTATATTTACTGCCTTTTTTGCTTATCCTTTCTTTTTTCTTTCATCTTGTCATACTTTCATCCAGGATTAATTTCCTCTGCCTGAATTATTTTATAGTTTTCTTTAAAGAAGCTGTCTTGTTTGTCTGAAAATGTCTTTATTTCGTCATGTTTTTGAAAGGTAGTTTTGATAAGTATACAATTCTAGGTTGACAGTTTCCTCTCAGTGTTTTGCAGGTAGTATTCATTGATTTATGCATCAAAGTAATAGTTTTTCCTTCTTTATTTAATCCATATTTTCTCACATTACTTTTAATAAAATTCTCATTGGCTTTGCAATTCAACAATTTTGTATAGATGTGGGTTTCTTTTGTATTTATCCTGCTTGGAATCTGGGTTTCCTATATGCTGAAGATTGGTGTCTTTTAATAATTCTGGAAAATTCCCAGCTATATCGCTTCAATAATTGCCTTTCTCCTTTCTCTCCTACCCTCTGGAAATCTGATTGGATGTATATTAGACCTCCTTGCTCAATCATTTGTATATTTTTCATCTCTTAATATCTATTTCCATATATATTTTTAAAGATTTACTTTATTTATTTCTCTCCCCTTCCTCCCCATTGTCTGTTCTCTTTGTCCATTCACTGTGTGTTCTTCTGCGTCCACTTGCATTATCAGGTGGCAATGGGAATCTGTGTCTCTTTTTTATTGTGTCATCTTGCTGCATCTGCTCTCTGTGTTTGTGATGCCACTTCAGGGCAGGCTGTGCTTTTTTCACATGGGATGGCTCTCCTTGCAGGGCACACACCTTGCACGTGGGGCACCCCTACATGGGGGCCACCTTGAAAGACATGGTACTTCTTGCGCAGCAGCACTGTGCATGGGCCAGCTTACCACATGGGTCAGGAGGCCCTGGGGATCAAACCCTGGACCCTCCATATGGTAGGCAGATGCTCTATCAGTTGAGCCAAGTCCACTTCCCTCTTTCCATCTTTTTGTGTCTATTTACCTATTTCTGAATAGTTTTCACTCAGTACCTTTTGGATAATATATTGTCTTTTGATTTCCTTTGCAGCTATTGGGAAGTCTTCTATTTGCCCAATTATTATCCCTTTGGAGGCAATCTCTCTTTTCCTTTACTTTTCTGTGGTTTCACTGGGATCTGTCTAGTTGTGCACTTAATTTTACTCATTCTTCTGGTGCTCAGAGGACCTGCCTTTTTTACCTCTGGGTCTCCTTTCTAGGAGAAGACTTTTTCTTCCTGATAGCCAGCCAGAGCCTCTTCTGAGCCAGCAAGTCTGTGCTTCTTTGCATCTTTATTCCCTGTCTGACTCCACAAACATGTCTCCTGGATTTTGGGTCTGACTTTTGTCTTTTTGTTCCTTAACCCTTATTGCCATATGCCTAGAACAGAGATGATATGTCTTAAGAGGGAATATACTTGTGTCATTTTGACTGGAGCCATTACTTCTTCTATAAGAAAAAACAATTATATTAAAAATAATTGAGGGAAGTGGACGTGGCTCAACTGATAGAGCATCCATCTACCGTATGGAGGGTCTAGGGTTCCATCCCCAGGGCCTCCTGACCCATGTGGTGAACTGGCCCACATGCAGTGCTGCTGTGCAAAAAGTGCTGTGCCATGCAGGGGTGTCCCCGCATACGGGTGCCCCATGCACAAGGAGTGCGCCCCACAAGGAGAGCTGCCCCATGTGAAAAAAGCACAGCCTGCCCAGGAGTGGTGCTGCACATATGGAGAGCTGATGCAGCAAGATGAAACAACAAAAAAGAGATGCAGTTTCCCAGGGCCACTGGATAATGCAAGCGGATGCAGAAGAACACACTTGGAATGGACATGGAAAGCAGACAATGGGGAGAAAGGGGAGAGAAAAAAAACCTTTAAAAATTATAATTGAGGGAGTGGATGTGCCTCAAGCAGTTGGCCACCCACCTCCCACATGGGAGGTCCCGGGTTTGGTTCCCAGTGCCTGCTGAAGAAGACAAACCGACAACAGGCAAAGAACAAGGAGCAGACGAGCAAAGACATAAGCAGACAATGAGCACAAACAACAAGCAAAAACTACAAGCCAGAAAACCAACAATGAACAATCAGATGAGGGGGCCAGCTCAGGGGGAGGCAGGGAAATGACCTTTCCTTTACTGCATGATTGCTGGGCCTCGTTTTGCCTTGTCACCTAATCTGAGAAAGTGACTCAGGATCAGGTTTAGTAGGTGCTAATGTATTGTTAGGTGAGTGCTGGGCATTTGTGAATACCCAGAGAATTAGTTTGCCAGGCTATTATGACAAATACCACATTATGGGTTGAACTGAACAGCAAGCATTTATTGGCTCACATTTCAGAAGCCAGAAGTTTCAAATCAAGGTATTGGCATAGCCATGCTTTTTCCCAGGGTCAGTGGCATTCTGGGATGGCATCCTCCATTACATGGGATGCCCTTGTTTTCTCCTGTGAGCTTCTCTCTGATTTGCTGCATCTGAGTTTTTTCTGCTTATAAAGGTCTCCAGCAATACAGATTAAGGCTCAGACTGATCGGTTGGGTCACACCTAAATTGGATTTTAGAACATCCTATTCACAAATGAGTTCACACCTTAACTGAGTATATATCTTCAAAGGGTCTTGTTTGGGACTCAGATTCAGATTCAGAACATGCCTTTTTGTTGGGGCACATAAATCAATCTGTCACACCCAGGGATCGTATTTGCACGTTCACTTCCCTTGCAGTGATAACGTGATCTTCTGAATTAGGGATTTTTAAAAGTGATGGTAATTTCCTTCATTTTGGCCTGTGGTGGGAGAATATTCCATCTAGCCCATGCCCTAACACACCAAATCTGACCTTGGTACTCCCAGTTCAAAATGCTCTAGCAGGGAAGCGGACTTAGCCCAGTGGTTAGGGCGTCTGTCTACCACATGCGAGGTCTGCGGTTCAAACCCCGGGCCTCCTTGACCCGTGTGGAGCTGGCCCACATGCAGTGCTGATGCGCGCAAGGAGTGCCCTGCCACACAGGGGTGTCCCTGTGTAAGGGAGCCCCATGAGCAAGGAGTGCGCCCCATAAGGAGAGCCGCCCAGCACGAAAGAAAGTGCAGCCTGCGCAGGAATGGTGCCACACACACGGGAGCTGACGCAGCAAGATGACGCAACAAAAAGAAACACAGATTCCCGTGCTGCTGACAACAACAGAAGCGGACAAAGAAGAACATGCAGCAAATAGACACAGAGAACAGACAACTGGGGTGGGGGGGGGAAGGGGATAGAAATAAATACATAAATAAATCTTTTTAAAAAATGCTCTAGCAGATCCCACTGATTACAGAGCAAAGTGGAAACTTTGTAACTTGTCCCTGGAGGCCACCAGTGAGCAGCCTCCTGTTTACCTCTCTAGGCTGGGCTCCTGCCACGCTTTCTGAACATGTCAATCACCCACTTACTCAGAGGATGCTAGACATGACATATCTTCACTCACCTCTTCCTGAAATTCTCCATTTGTTCTTGAGTATCTCATTAATTCCTGCATATTCTTCCAGACCTGCAGATGGAGTTACTTTCTTCAAGAAACTTTGCTTACCAATCCCTCTTTCTCCTTCCAGCAATTATCTTCCCCATCCCACCCCTTCTTGGCCATGTGTGGAAGCATCCTGTGGTTCCCTCTATTCTTCCACTCAACAACCCACCCTGCTGTAGTGTCTGTCTCTGCGACTTCTCTGACGACAGACACCCCTCTCTGCAGACCCAGGGAGCAGCCCAAGGCAGGGCACACGGCAGGCTCTCAGCACACGTTTAGTGACTTGGAATGAGCGTGGTCTATCAGTGGTGCTCTGCCTTCTCAGGGACCTGCTCTGCCTTGGCTGTGAACGAGTTCCAGACATGACTCCCAGGCAATCTCAGGGCTTTCCCCTGTCCTGCCCAAGGGCAGGGCATTTCTAGAAGGGAGTACCTCCCCCCTCCACTGCCCCATCACGACAAGACTTCCCCAGTGACGCACGGACTCCAGAAGAACAGATACCTCGTAGGGTGTCTGAGATCGTAACTGCCCTTGCCTTTGAGGGTTTCTTTGGGAAAAGCACTTCATCTAGGGATGCTTCATTAAGTCAGGGTTCTAGAGGAGCCCATTCACTTTTAGCCAGACAAAATGGGTACCTGGGAACTCTTTGAACAATTCTCCTGGTAAGCCCACAAACCCCAGGTTTCCAGAAACTCAGCATAGCTCTTCTGTTTCCAAACCAGCCATTTCTGAACCATTATGTAGAGATGAGGCACACAGGGTTAAGCCTGGGTACAAATCCTGGCTGGGTCACTTGGTGCTGGGCAATCGGGATGCATTTTTTCATGTCTCTGGTTCTCAGTTAACCTATCTGTAAAACGGGGAGAAACCTTCTGGGACTGTGGTGAACAAGTTAATAGGTGATACCCAGTCCAGGTTGAATGATCAATGAACTTAGAAATGTTAAATCATTGTGCAACATCAGAGAAGCCCTTAGCCACCTGTTTTAGTTTGCTAGGCTGCCATAATGCAATATACCCGAAAAAGGTTGGCTTTTATAACGGAGATTTATTTGCTTGCAAGCTTGCAGTTCTGAAGCTGAGGAAAATGTCCAAATCAAGGCATCATCAAGTGATGCTCTTTCCTGAAGACCAGCTGCTGTCCTGCACTCCTCTGTCACATGGCAAGGCACATGGCGGTGCCTGCTGGACTCGCCCCTCTCTTCCAGGTTTCTTTGTTTCAGCTTCTGGCTTCCCCTGGCTCTCACCCTGTTTCTCTCTGTATTCATCTAGTTTATAAAGGACTCCAGTAGCAGGATTAAGACACACCCTGGGCCACAACTAAAGTGAAGTTACCTAATCGAAAGGTCCCATCTACAATAGGTTCATAGCCACAGGGATGGATTAGTGCTAAGGACATAATATTTCTGGGGTCCGTTAAAACCTCCAACCACTACACCCCCGCTCTGAGAGCGTAGGGCTATAGACCTCTTCCATGCCTCCTGACTGTTGGGGCTCCCTGGCTCTCTCTGGCTGCATGTTCCTGGCCCCAAGACCCCTCAACTTCTAAACATGGGGGGGGGGGTATGAACAGAGCCGCGTGGCAAGGCCCAGGCTTGAAATCACTTTCCATAAAGCATCCTTTGTCCTTTGGGTGATAATCAGATGATTAGCTTCCTCTGTCTGGTCAGCCTTAGGAAGACCGGCCTTACTAAGGCAATTCACCCTGGGATTCACAGCCCCAGGGCTTTGGGTGGGGATGGGGAGGGTGTTAACCCTCTCATAGCCATGCTGGTCAGTGACTTGAGCCAAGCCTCACCTCTCCTAACCCAAGGCTCCAAATCCCAAGGACTAACCTGAATCCCACCAGCGGGACTGTTCCTAGGTGACTCTTGGAAAGAGTCAGAGGAAAGGGAGAAGGAGCTACTTTCGTTTTCTTTTTGATGGAGAGCTCTGGCTTAGCCAGGCAGCTGGTGGTGGACACAGCCTGGCAATGACCCAGTGACCCGTGTCCCATTCTTTTCCCCACCGCCAACGCCAACCCCCGTTCTTAGGTCTTGCCTGCGGTTATGACATCTCTGTGCCTTAGAGCCTTCTTGTTATAATTAGTAGGCTATGCTCCCAGGAGACTGAAGATGGATCTCTGCTCAGTCCCTCTCTTTTGGCCCTTGGCTGACCTATCACCTTGCGGCCCACTCTTGGACACTGCTGGATACTTCCTCTGGGGCTGGCCAGTTCTTCCTGTTCTTGTGTTTTTTCAAAACCTCTGACTTATTTACAGTTTCCTGAGTCTACTCCTTCCAACTTATGCACATGGAAAGAAAAACATGTCTCTGCTTTCTTTGTGCAGAAGAAGAAACGTCACACTTGCAGATGCCTGCAAAGCTCAGGGTAGGTTGCAAACAGCTCAGCTCAACCCATTAATTGTTTGGATTCAAACTCCTGAATGCCAGGTGGGCTGCTTGAGGGAAATGACACTTGGTAGGCTCTGATTTAGAGAAAGCATTTGTTTTCCTCTAGAGGCTCTCTGCACATGCCATTGGGTCTTTGATATGTTGGTCCAGCGGCCTAGCCCCTCCGGGCTTTGCTCGTCTCACCTTCGCATGGGGTTGCAGGGGTAATGTGTGTATGTGTCTGGCATGAAGCTTGCACGAGGGACACACTCCTTTGTTGCCCTGCCCCTTCCTTCTGCTAGACTCTATTGGGGATGTCACTTCTCCAAACAACATCCCCCTGGCATGAGAATATGGGTCACTAATAGCTACTTACAGCAAATGTAAAGTATTTTACAAACTTTGCTGTGCATTTTAGCATTATGCTGCTTGCAGATGAGGGATGGGGTCAAGATCTCAAAGGCAGAGTGGGACCCAGGGCAGTTTGGCGTGAGATGGTGGAGGAGCTCCTGGGTCATTTGCCTCCATACCCAAGCACCACTGTGGGAGTGTCAAACCCTCACGGCACATCCCCACTTCTCGGCAGCAGAGGCGAGCCCAGCTGCGCCAGCACCTCAGACCTCCCTGGCCCTCTAGGCTTCTCAGGACCAGCTGGGCCCTTGGAGGGTAGGCCTCTGGGAAGAGGCACCTGAGGATGTCCCATCCCAAGCAAGGAAGCAACCAATACCCAGGAGGATGGTGTTTGCTCTGCATTTAGAAGTGTGAATTCTTGGAGGGGCTCAATGAATTCATACTACTTTTTTCTGATGGTATATATATATTTAATATATTTTTAAAAATATAATAAAATTTACAAAACAATCATGGAGATGTGGAATGCCCATACAACAGCCCCCCACCAACATACTACATTGTAGTGAACATTTGTTACAAATTATGAGATATCATCATCAGACTATTACCACTAACTATGGTCCGTAGTGTACATTTGGTATATTTTTTCCATACCCCCAATTATTAACGCATTACATCTTTGGCATTGATGCAAGGATATTACAGTATTGTTGTTGACCATAGCCCACAGGTTACATTAATTCTATTTTTCCCATGCCTCTTCACATTCCTACCACCTTGCAAACAGTGGTGCGCATTTGTTCTAGTTCATAGAAGGTATTCTTGTGTTTGTACTATTAACCACAGTTCCCATCCACTTCTGGGTTCACTGTGTTGTTCAGTCCCCAGGTCACTCTCCAGCTTTCCTTCAACTGACCTTTACATCCCTAGACTACCCTCTTTAGCCACAGTCCCATTTATAAACCAGCTGTCCTAGTTCTGCTCACTATAATGTGTCATCTGATGGTATATTTTTGGCAGAAGATTTGGAAAAGAACTTGCGAGGCTGAAAGTATCAGGAAAAAATCACTCATCGTCTACCTGCTAGGTCTTCTGCAGAACAAATGGGGCAAAGCTGGAGACGGGAGTAGTCTGCAGGATCTTAGGATAATGCTGGGGCCAGTTTGACAGAAGATAAATAGCAGAGTGAGGAACCCCAGAGAGCTCTGACCTGGAGGGCAAGGAGGGAAGATGCCTGCTCTGAAGTTCCTTGCCTTGGCCTCTGAAGGGGAGAAGTCTCAGAAAAGCAGGGCAAGCTTCTCTCAACGAGCTCTGCATCCTGAGCGGCTACTGCCCGTGAGCAGGCAGGCTTTGCCAACCTTTTCTGTGACGTTTTAGCGTACAACTTGAACTTATACTGGGTATATTGCGTATTTTGCTGCTTTTCACTTAACAGTAGATCAAGCATTCTCCCAACTCACGAAAAATTCTTTGCCACCTCATTTTATTGGCTGCAGAATATCTAATTGTTAAGCCTGCATCACAATTTTCTTAACATTCCCCTAATGATGAACACTTAAATGGTTCTGCATTTTATCTTCTGTGAATAGAGCTATTATGAGCAATTTTTTAAACTGAAATTTTGGTCTGTATTTCAGCATATTTTCTCAAGATAGACTCCCAGAAATTGAATTCCTGGATGGAAAAAAAAAAAAAGCAAACATTTCCAAGACTCTTGGCACACTGCCAAATGCACTGCCCGAGAGGAAAGGCCGAAGCCCACACTCTCCGGAGCAGGACCAGCTTTGGTGGGCTGCTTTAAAATAATCTCCGCTTTAATTAAATGGTTAAAATTGTGTGTGGGTGTATGCATATCTATAATTTGTTTATATTATTTGTGCCTACCTATATTAAAACATAGTAGCGTATCTTAATTTTCATATTTCTTTAATTAGTATCGCAGCTGCACATTTTTTCCTGTTAGAATCATTTTCAACAGGGGGCAGGTGATTGATAGTGGGTGGAATAAACAAGTTAGAGACCTTCCTTCTTCCTCCCTGGGGGTAGCTGCTGTTAGCCGCCAGAAATTCCAGTCCGGCTCGGCTGTTGAAAATCTCCAGCCTTTTTTTTCCCTGAAAATCAAGCATGTCCACCATAAATAGCCCCCAAATATCTTTCTGATGGTATATTTCAAAAGAATAGTGAAAGGAATGGAAAAACACTAGCGCTATTGGGCTTTCTCCCCTCCAGAGTTCCTGCGTCTCGCGGCGCTGGCTGATTCTCACAGTTCCACAAGGCAGGGAGGGGTGGGGCTCAGCAACCCCTTTTCACAGCTGAGGGAGCCAGGCGCACGGAGGAGAGGCGTCCACTCTGCACCGTGTGACCTCCCGGGAACCAGCTGGGCCTCCCTGAGACAACCAGCTGCCGAGCTCGGGCGGGTGCACCTCAGGTGCCAGCCCCAGGTGACGGGCACTGGCTGCCTGGGGCGGGTGTGGGGAGGACGGCCAGGCCCAGCCTGCCACGGCGGGAGAAGGTGGAGAGGGCCAGCCAGGCCAGCCAGGGACTCAGGGATGGGGAGAGCGCCGCAGGGGCGCGGGTGCCCCGCGTTGCCCCCGTGCCCCGTGTGGCCCAGTTTTCCTCAGTGTTATCCAGTGCTCCCCAGAGTTGCCCAGCATTGCCCAGGTGCCCAGTGTTGTCAGGTGCCCAGTGTTGCCCAGGTGCCCAGTGTTGCCCAGGTGCCCAGTGTTGTCAGGTGCCCAGTGTTGCCCAGGTGCCCAGTGTTGCCCAGGTGCCCAGTGTTGTCAGGTGCCCAGTGTTGCCCAGGTGCCCAGTGTTGCCCAGGTGCCCAGTGTTGTCAGGTGCCCAGTGTTGCCCAGGTGCCCAGTGTTGCCCAGGTGCTCATTGCTGTCCAGTGTTGCCTCGCATTGCTCATTGTTGTTCAGCATTGCCCAGGTGCCCAGTGTTGCCCAGGTGCCCAGTGTTGTCAGGTGCCCAGTGTTGCCCAGGTGCCCAGTGTTGCCCAGGTGCTCATTGCTGTCCAGTGTTGCCTCGCATTGCTCATTGTTGTTCAGCATTGCCCAGGTGCCCAGTGTTGCCCAGGTGCCCAGTGTTGCCCAGGTGCCCAGCGTTGCCCAGGTGCTCATTGCTGTCCAGTGTTGCCTCGCGTTGCTCATTGTTGTTCAGCATTGCCCAGGTGCCCAGTGTTGCCCAGGTGTCCAGTGTTGCCCAGGTGCTCATTGCTGTCCAGCGTTGCCTCGCGTTGCTCACTGTTGTTCAGCATTGCCCAGGTGCCCAGTGTTGCCCAGGTGCTCATTGCTGTCCAGTGTTGCCTCGCGTTGCTCATTGTTGTTCAGCATTGCCCAGGTGCCCAGCGTTGCCCAGGTGCCCAGTGTTGCCCGGTTGCTCATTGCTATTCAGTGTTGCCCAGCATTGCCCAGGTGTCCAGTGTTGCCCAGGTGCTCATTGCTGTCCAGCGTTGCCCAGATCCTCAGGTTTTATGACACACTTGGAGCTTGCTTCCTCTGGAGTCTCCCAAGACCCCCTTTCTTTGTCTCCTGGGAGTCTCCCAAGACCCCCATTCTTTGTCCCCTGGGAAAGTGGGAATTTCGGACTTTAAGCTCCACCTTGGTTCTGGAGAACTTTTCTGGACATTCCTGTCTATTTGGCCACTTTCCGTCACAGTCCCACGTGGGGAAGGGGGGTTGCCTTCTCACAGTATTGGGAAGTCTCCCTTCCGAGGCCCCCTCTCCCCCCCTCCCCCCTGCTCCATGCAAACACGCCCGGCACCCCCGTCCTGCTCTCCCTCCTCCAGGCCCTGGCTGTCCTGAGTTGCTCTGAGCTTCACTTTGCCCACTCCGTCCCCATGCCTGGAAGGGCATGTGGGAACAGAAGACTTTGCAAGCCTTCACCCCCAGGAATGTAGCCTGGATTATGGAATTTCTTGCTTACTTGGGGTTGCAAGGTTGGGTAGAATGGCCTTCCCTGGGCATCTCTGATGCCACCCTGGGGCAGGCCTTGAGGGCAGCCCTTCTGGGTCCTTTGCCTGACTTTCCCCTCTGGATTTCTAGGTAGGCATTTTTTGTCCCAGAAAACCTGGCAACATGGTTATAGGAAGCTGAAGAAGTTGGCTCATTCCACGAAGATTTTAGTTACAAAGGCAGAGGAGCAGACTTCATCTACAAACCCTCGACAGGGCTGTAGTGTTGGAACTCATGGAGCCCCGTAACCAACACAGGGTCAGGCTCCTCCACACTTGTGCCCAGGGAGGCTTTGGCCTCCTTTTGGATTTATTATGTGGTGCTTTTCCCTCTTCAGGCCTCCACAGCCTGCCTTCCTTCCCAGACTAAACCTCCTAATTCCACTTCAGCTGCCAAAGTTATCAGCAAAACTGACCATATCTGCACGCCATTCCCTCTCTCTGTGCCCATCAGGGCCCTGAAGCATCTCCAAGGAAACATCCAGGCTCTGCAGCAAGACCCCATGGCCCCTCATGACCTGCAGTCTCCAGAGCCAGCCTGTGCTCCTGGAAAACAAGACACTCGAAGATTCTGAACTTGTCCTGGTCTCTCTGCATTTGCCATCCTTCACTTGGCTAATTCACCAGGGCTGCTGTAAGAGACTACTACAGACTAGTTGGCTTAAACAATAGGAATTTATTGTTCTGAAGGCCAGAAGCTTGAAACCATGGTGTCAACCAGACCATGCTTCCTCTGAAGCCATGGAGTTGTGGTGGCCCTTGCCAGCAATCGGTGACATTCTTCAGCTTGTGGCATAATTCATTCTCTGCTTCCATCACATGACCATCTCCCCCCCCGCCCCATGTCTAAATTTTCTTTCCTTATAAGGGTCACAGTCCTACTGGGTTAGGGCACACACACTAATCCAGTTTGGCCTCATCATAACTGATGACAACTTCCAAGATCCTATTTTCAAATAGATTACATTTGCTGGCCAGGACTTGAACGTGTCTTTTGGAGGCAACATGGTTCAATCCCTAAAGCTGGCTAAATGTCTTCCTCCCAGAATCCTTCCCTGGCCTCCCCGCCCAGCCCCTTCTTCTCCGCAGATCCTCAGCTAACTGAGATACTCTAACATGTTTCCTATTCTGGAGATGTTCTCTAGGGCAGCACGGGGCCTTGCTCAGCACTAGTTCTCAGGCTTTGAGTCGCCACAGTGTATGAAGTCAACGGACATCTGCAGCAGGAAGGCAGGAATGAATGAATGAATGCGTGTCAGTGCCTGCCTGCTGGGGTCCGGGTGGTCATGATAATTTTTTCCTAATATCATTACGCTCAAGAAGGTGATGTCTGATAGACAACAGCTGTGAGCTTCATGGTCCTTTCTGGGGGAAGGAGCAGCCTTACCACCTGGGGCATCTAAGCATGACCACAAAATGCTTCATCTGGAGAGGGCTGGATATAGAACATTTTCCTAAGTACTTTTTGCCTTGGAAAGAAACAGAATAATAAGTTTATTTGAGAAATAAAAGGCAGCCGATGTATTTGGCTAACATTAGTGACTGGGAAGTCTGTTATGTTGGCATTACAGGATGACCTTAGAAAGAGTTTGGCAAATTTCTCCCAGCTTCACTGCCAGGGCTCTGGATTTATGAATCCACCCCTGAACGAAGACATTCCCACCATTGTATGCCTCTATTTGTCCTGTGATAGCAAACCAATACAAACAACCAGAGCTGCAGACCTGGCCCCAGCCATCTCTCTCACGAGCAAAGGGGATGGAGAGAAATGTTCTGCTTTAAACTCCCGGATGCACCTTAAGAAGCAGAAGATGCATTTAGAGGCATGACCGTAGAACCTGTGTGTCTCCGTTGCCCTCAGGAGCAACAGTACCTGGGGTTGTATCTACTTTGGCTGTCTCTGGGATCCTCCTGAGGCGTGTGTCAGCGTGACCCCTCTGATGACCTCCTGACTCTTTTTTGAAGACTTTTAGCCATATAAACTCATTTGTCTTTACCAGTTCCCCCTTTTATTCAAGGTCTTTTTCTAGTTGATAGTAATCCCTCGGCGCCAGGGAGGCTCTTTCCCATCCTGCCATAACATTGAAAGTACTGGGGGAGAGTGTAAATTACAATGTAAACTATCATCCATGCGGTGCAGCAGTGCTCCAAACTGTATTCACCAAATGTGCCACAATGATGAAAGAAGTTGATGTGGGAGGAGTGGCATGGGGTGGGGTGTGGGGTATATGGGAACCTCTTATATTTTTTAATGTAACATTTTTTTATGATCTATGTACATCCAAAAAAAGCCAATAAAAAATTAAAAAAAAAGATTTATCTTAGCTCTGTGACATCAATTTTTTGACATGGTGAGTAAATTTTGAGAATTTGCAGTTTACAAAACAAAACAGAACAAAAAGAAGATGCAGTTAGAGTGGATGCTGAGAATGCTGGGGGACTTTAAAGTGTCCCACGTCACTAGAACTTAATGTATGTGCTCACTCAAGCACTCAGTGGGTAGCAGGCACTATTTTAGGTGGTGCCTATCTTTTGGGAAGACAGTTGTCTATGGGACTCTGGTGTTTCTCACATCTTGAGAGTAATACTAACTGTCCTTCGTTCTGGAATGACAATCAAGCATGTTGGCACAGCAGAGCATGACTACTGCTCTGTAAAAGGGATTCTGGTTCCCTGGACTCAGGGCTCCTCTTCTGTAACTCAACCCTCTGTGTTTGCAGGCATTCATCTCAGTCTACCCACTTTGCCCCAGGGGAACTGGGGGCTAGAGGAGCTGGTGCAGATATGCTGATGGCCATGTTGTTTGCTGAGCTGTGAGTAACCAAGTCCTTGGTCACTGACCTCGGAGTCTTGTGTCTTCTGTCAACATTGATAAAACTGTTCCAGGCTACCTTGCCCCCTTGAAAGTAGGGTAAAATCTCAGATCCTTCACGTTTCTTAACAAACCTCTCCAAGCATATGTCCTTAGAATTAAATTAATAATTTTTAAGACACCCTAAAATCCAAATGTTTTAAATTCTCATTTTGTTGATAAGAAGACTGAAGCATAGCGAGGTTAAGTAACCCTTCCAGTTAATGCCAGGGTGAGATTTCTGTCTGACTCTGTCCAATTCCAGAACCACCCTCGTTTCTCAACATCATGCTGACAAGTGAAATTGCAAACATTAAAACGCCTGCCCTTCTATTTGTGGCACTGGCTGGTTAAAGTCATACCCGTTGCTAGGATGATAAAAAATATTCAGGCAAGGAATGGAAAACAATTCAGCGGCTTCTCCTCCAAAGAACATAAACAAGATAAGATCATCAGGAGTTCCTTCCACTAAAAAAAAAACACAAGAAAGTTTTCCTGAAATATTTACCTAACGGTTGGCTGGAAGTCCTGACCTGTTACCTTTTCTTCTGGTGAATGGATGAGATCTATTTCCCACCAGCAGGATGGCCTAGTCATGTGCAATCCAGACTAAACAAGTGGAAAGCTAGGGCCATGGGCGTGCCCCAAATACGGAGGGGTCTACAGCCCTCTGAGCAGAGTCCAGGCCTGTACAATGTTCCCCTTTAAAATTTCTAGGGTGTAAGTTTATCTTGCATCCTGTGCATTTGATGACTGCAGTGCCCTTGTGACTGGGACAGAGCCGTCCCTTTAGTGGGATAAATCAAGATTTTTTAGCATGGGCCCAAGCCCCTCCACAGTTCAGCCCCCTCAGCATGGGGGGCTCCCTTGAGCTGCCCTTCCTTTTTTTTAAAAAAAAAGATTTATTTATTTATTTATGCCCGCTCCCCCCCCCCCCCCGGTTTCTGTTCTCTGTGTCCATTTGCTGCATCTTTTCCTTGTCCACTTCTGTTGTTGTCAGCAGCATGGGAATCTGTCTCTTTTTTTGTTGTTTTTGTTGCGTCATCTTGCTGTGTCAGCCCTCCGTGTGTGCGGCGCCATTCCTGGGCAGGCTGCACTTTCTTTTGTGCTGGGCGGCTCCCCCTACGGGGCGGGCTCCCTGTGCGTGGGGCTCCCCTACGTGGGGGACACCCCTGCATGGCAGGGCACTCCCTGCGTGCATCAGCACTGCTGCATGGGCCAGCTCCACGCAATGCTGGAGCCAAGGAGGCCCGGGGTTTGAACCACAGACCTCCCATGTGGTAGGCGGACGCCCTAACCACTGGGCCAAGTCCATTGCCTGCCCTTCCTTTCTGAAGCCTCCTCACCTCATTGCTCTTGTCGAACCTGCTCCTTCCTCCTGGGTGTTCCTAATTGACCTGTATCACTTCTCTCACAACACCTTTAACACTTTGGGGCCACTGTACATTTACAGGATTATCATCTCCATAAGGCTGGGGACCCCTTAAGGCAGGAGTTGTTGCAATCTCCAAACTTATGCAAGTGCTTAGTAACTGCTGAGGGTGGCCTCTGTGCACTCTCTCTCTCACACACACACAATCTACCTGTCTCACTAAATGCCCTGAGGCTGGTGCAGAACACTTCTCCAAAGCAGAAATCACCCAAGGAGGTCAGTGTGGCCGTTCTGGCCTGATGTAGCCCAGCTGATTACCCTCCTCTTTGACAGAGTGACCTGGAAGGCAAGACTCTTGGGTGCTTGAGGTGTGGATGAGATGGGCTGGACTTGAAAGTAAACACTATCCTGACCTTCCTAAGCAGCCCCCTGACTCCTCGCAATCCTCTCCGGTCACCCTCAGAGGTGCCTCTCCTACCAGGGCAGGCTTTCACACGAGATGGAGACAATGGCCGGATGGCGCTCCCTGGCCTGGGATGCTCTGACCCCAGCACTGAGGAGTCCTGGTGGCTCTTGCTTCTCTCCCTGGAAGAACCCCTGTTTTCTGTCTCACTCTGCTGGGTGCTCGAGGTGCCTTTCCCCGGCGTGCTGCTTGGAAGGCCTGGATTGCCCTGCTCCCTCTGATATTGCAGATTGGGTGACCTGCAGCAAGTCCTTCAACCCTTGACCTCAGGTTCCACAGGCCTACAAGGAGGGTGAGAATATCCCCTTGCCAGAGTGATTGTGAGGACTGAGGGGGGCTGCATGCAAAGAGCTGGAACTTGGCTCGGAACACACTCTTCCTCCAGCCCTTTCTTTCCCCACCTCTCCTCTCCTCTCCTCTCCCCTACATCCCCCTTCCACAGTTTGGCCAGACTTTGCTGTGTGCATATGTGTGCCTATTTCTCCCAAGCAACATTTGCTCCAGACCTGCCACATAATGACTCTGTTCGTTGTTGGAGACGGCTCATGGCTGGTAAGGGCGTGGCACCTGGCCTGAGGGGGCATTCTGTGTTTGCACATGGGGGTGCACTGGATGGGCACGCACGTGTGCACATGTGTTTGCATGCACACTTGCATCGTCTCATCACGCCGCCGGGCTCCTTGGCGTGGTGGGCTCACCTCTACGGTGAGCCTGGAGGAAAGCTTCTTTGGGTTCAATCTCAGTCTGACACAGACTGGGGAGGGGAGGACGTCCTGCCACCGCCTGTGTGTGTGTGAAGGGACAGCCCTCTCGCTTGGGGACATGTGGGCTGAGCCACCTTGGATGGCCTGATCCTGTGGCTTCCATGTCCCCTGCTGCTGACACTGTCTGGGGTCCAGGGACCAGAGGTGGAGAGCCAGACAGTTTCCCAGGACACTGGCTAGGCAAGGAGGTTAGCACAAGAGATGGAGAGGCCCCAGGGAGCAGAGGCCCCCTCTGCCAGTTCTCAGTAGAGACGGTGCTCCAAGGAAGGGTCACTGGCATTCCTTCTCCCACAGGCACCCGCCCTAGGGTGGCTCAGCCAGACAGCTCTCGGCCTGGGTTCTTACCACTTTTAGGGGTCTGGGGGCCTTCTCTGAGGGACAGTGATTTGTTCTCAGAGACCTTTAAAGCATGACCATGCAGTCTCATTAAAGCTGAAGCAATCTCCGAGCAAGAAGCAATGGGAAGAGTTGTCTGGTGTGTGTTTCCCGATGTATTCCAAGGAACACTGGTCCATGAGTTTGTAACAGGTATTCTGAGAAGAAAATGTGTTTCTGGCCAAACATGAGGCTTCTGGCCAAATGTGTTCGGAAAATGCTTCAAGCTCCCTAGTAGGCACTAGAATTGGCTGAATACCATTGATTTCCTAACTTATTTGCACATGGAAGACCCTTTTTGTTGTGTCATCCCCTGGCTGGGCAGGTGTTTTATAGACCACAACATGGGGCATTTGGAAAGAGGTTTTGCAGATAAGGAAATGGGGGTCCCAGCCGGGGTGGACTCCACAGGACAAGATCCCACCTTTTGACCGGCTCCTTGCACGCCCCAGCATCCAACGAGCCTTCCTGCTCCTCTCCCCCATCTCAGCACCTTGATTTGTCTCCTTTGGTTTGTGCCCATTCCCAACTTAGCGTGGATCCCCATCATTCTCCCCAGGAGACTTTGCTGACTCCCAGGTGGAGATGGAACGGCCTCAAGAGACTGAGCCCCAGGATTTCCTGGAGCTCCCCTGACACCCCGAGATGCAGTCTTTCTGTCTTGGAGCTGCAGGACTCTGAGTGATTGCTGAGCTGTTAGGAGTCTTGGGAACACTACCATGGAGGGGTTATCGCACATTTTAAATTGTGGCTATTCCTTTAGAAGCATTTAGAAGTGATGGCAACGGGTAATTGTTGCTAAACGATACATAATCAGTTTACGTAAAGCGCCGGTTCTTGGCACTGGGGTGTAGTCAAGGCTGAGCTCTCTGCATTTCTGTTCCTGCCATCAACCCAGTTAGTCAGGAACCATCAACATCATCATCTCCATTCTGGGGGTGAGTACATAGTAGCCAGAGAGACCAAGCAAGTAGTTGAGGCCCCAGAACCAGAAAAGGGTGGAGGTAGGATCCAAGCCTAGGGAATACGGCCCTCGGGTCTCTGCTTGCCACCACTGGAGCCACCAATGACTATTATGTGTTTGCCTTGCTAACGTTCATATCTATCAGGAAGGATACGCTCAACATGTCTATTGTACCCAACACCATTTGTCAGATAATCAATGTTTCGGCCAGTGCCCTGGGTGCCTGGACAACCCATATCTAGAAGGATATTTCCTTCTTACATTTGTTTCATGAAAGCCTCTGGGCTAGAAATGGCTCCCCTTCCCCGCCCCCATCAATATCTGAAAACAAAAATCTCAGGGGTCAAAAGAAACTTCTGGTGGCATTTTTCTCTTTCCCAAGACAACTGTAGTCATGCCATTTGATTCTAAAGGCTTGGTTACAATTCAAATTTATTTCCAAACATTTGGAGCTGGGTCAATGGGAGCCAAGGTACCTTTAAGCTCCAGGACCCGCTGCTCCCCCCAGATGTCAAGGACTGACATTTGAGGCCAGCATCCTCAGTCAGCTTAGGGATGACTCACTTCCCCGCGTCCCCCAGTCCCCTGGCCCACCCACCCACTCCGGTCCTGCGAGCTCCTTCATGTTGACAAGGGCAGCTGGGACTTCCCAGGCCCCCTGTGCCTGGCAGAGCACAGGAAGGCCCCACGCGGTCCCTGATAGAGCCTCCAGCAGCTGGAGCCCTCCTCCTCTCCACTCCGGGCAGGTGCCTGCTGTCCCGGGCTGCATCTTGGTGCTGCTGGGGCAGGGGCAGTGGGCGCACCTCCCCTCATGGGCTTGGGGGGGGGACTGGGGAGCTGAGGCGGGCCGCCCTTAGATAAAGTACTCCTTCCTGCTGCTGTCGTCCCCCAGGGCCACGTCCGCGTCCTCGGCAAACTTGCTGCCCTTGCCCTCGTTGGTGTAGTACACGCCCTTGTGCCGGCACTGGTAGCACAGCAGGACGAAGAGGAGGCAGACCAGGACGAAGGCCACCGCTGCGATCACACCTGCGGCGGGAGGAGGGCGGGGTCTGCCTGGGGCCGGGCACCACCCGGCCTGGGCCTCTGCTTGGACCCCCGGGGGTGCTGCCAAGGGCAGACATGTCACTCTAACAAACTCCAGCACCAAAGGCATTGGTGCAGCCCGGCTGACTTTCCTCTCGACGGAGGATCCTCCTCCTCTAAGACTAGCCCAGGGCAGAGCTTCCCTTCTCTCTCTCCCCTTCTCTCCCTTCTTTTGTATTCTCTCTCTTTGTCCCCTTCTTCTCCTTCTCACCTTCCTTCTTAAACCTCCCTCCCTCCCTCCCTTTTTTCCTTCGTTCCTCTCTCCCTCCCCATTTCCCCCCTCCATTCCTCCCTCTCAACCTTCTTCTCTCCCTCCTTTCGTCTTCTCTCTTCCTCCCCTTTCTCTCCTTCCCACCTTCCTTCTTTAAGCCTCTCTCCCTCTTTTCCTTCGTTCCTCTCTCCCTCTCCATTTCCCCCTCCATCCCTCTCAACCTTCTTCTCTCCCTTTCTTTTGCCTTCTCTCCCTTCCTCCCCTTCTCCTTCCCACTTTCCTTCTTTATTCCCTCCCTCCCTCCCTACTTTCCTCCTTTCTTTCCTTCCTCTCTCCCTCCCTCTCCCTCCCTCTCAACCTCCTTCCCTCCCTCCTTTTGTCTTCTCTCCCTTTCTCCTCTTCTCCTTCCCACTTTCCTTCTTTATTCCCTCCCTCCCTCCCTTCTTCCTATCCTTTCCTTCTCCCGGTCCCTTCTTCCACCAAAGTCTCTGCAGACTGAGTCTAGAATAGCTCCCCAGGATTGACCACCACTGGCAGGCTCGCCCGGGAGGCCACATGCGCGTGGATTACCGCAACGTGCACATGATTTGCACAAGGCAAGTAGGTTTGCCGGGGATGGAGCACATTCCCAGGTCTCGGGATTACCAGATTTAAAACCGGCACAATCCCACCTGGGGGAGGGAGGACGGCCCGGGCCCCTCTCCACAGGGGGTCTCAGACCCCCTCCCACCTGCCCAGCTGTGGGCGGGACCCAGACAGGCACAGCTCACCTGAAATGACCGCGATGTCCGTCTGGGAGGTGATCCCCGAGTCGGACTCTGTGGACAGAACAGAGCGGCCAAGGTGAGGCCGGGATGCGCTCAGCGCCCGCCACCCGCCGTGCCCACGGGGGGGCCGGGACGGGGTTCCTCTGGCGAGGTGGGCGCACACCCGGCCCACAGGCTGTACTTGGCCGCTGGCCAAGGTGGGGAGCGCGGTGCGAACCCCAGAGCCAGCCCGGCTCACGGCAGCCTGAGGCTGACCCGGGCTGCTGAGCGCCGCGCTCCGGCCGTATCCGCCCGCACAGGGCGCCCGCACCTGGGGACGCCCGTTCCTGCCCGGGGCCGAAGGCAGCCTCGCTGCGGTTAGCACCGGGACCCGCGTCTCAACTGATGGTGACAACGACCGTGTTCCTGCCAGGAGCTGGGGCAGTCGCCTGCCACGTGTCCTTCCTGTCATTTGCACGTCTGTCCTCCCGGGAGGTGGAGGAGTCATGAGCCCATTTCGCAGGTGGGGACACTGAGGCTCCAGGGGTACACCTTCCTGCAGAGCGGGGCTGGGACCCAGCCCTGGCGCTCACCTCGACTCTGTGGGGCACCTGTCCCCTGCCTGGCCGAAAGCCCCTCCTGAGTACCCCCAGCGGGCAGGGACCCCAGGGGGAGCGGCATCCGCGCGCTGACCTCCGCGGCTGCGCAAACACCTCCGCGCTCCGCTGGGAGAGCAGCGAGGATTTATCAGACCGGGGAAAGAGGGGCTGTTCCATTACTACCTCGACGCACGGTCAAACGAGAAGGCTGCTTCCTAACAGTCATTTCCGCCCAGAGAATCACTGTAATTAGAGTGCTGTGAGGTCACTCGATGCCTCTTCCTGATAAGCAGCCGCTGGAGGGGAGGGGGGGGAAGCACAAACAGCCAGTCCGGGGGTTCCCCGGGGAGGCAGCCAGGCTGGGGGGAGGGGGGGAACCAGGGGTTGGGGAGCAGGACAGAAGGAGTCAGTAGAGAGAGGCAGCAGATCACAGCAAGAGACCGGGGAAGCAGACTCGGGGGGGGGGGGGGGGGCGCTTCCAGAGGCTTCCAAGCGTGAGCCCTGAAGCAGGAGGAAGGGGAGGTGCCAGTGGACCCAGGACCTGACCCACGTGCGTGCAAGGAGAACTGGCCTATGCATATAGCACGCGCGGGTGCTTAGGGACGCTTTACTAAGTGGCCCTGGGGACACACGCACGCATGCGGGAACAAACCCTCCAGCCCTCACTCAACCCTCAGCCTCTCCTGGCTGAGAGATCAGGTCAGCACGGGACACGGCGCTCTCACACCCAGGTCCACCTGGGGAGCTGCCCAGCACCTCTCTGCCCATTTGCCCAGGGTGGCCCTGCGACCCTCCTGGGCTCGCAGGGACCGCCGTTCCCTCTTGTGAACAAGCAGCGATCGCTTACTCGGGGCAGGGGCCCCTCTCGGTCCTGAACGTGTTTTAATTGATTTGGCCCCCAGGGCGGTCTTGCTCCCGGGGCTAGTACCACAGAGCTGGAGGCCGAGTCCCTGAGGAGTGTTATGTTTTTCCCTGGGTTGTAGCACTCACACGTTGAGGTTCAGTGGTCAAGGAGTTCAGACCCAGGCAGGGCGCAATCCCCTGAAGAGGCTAGCTGAGCCCCAGACGAGGGATTTGGCTGCAGTCTCCTTGGGCGAACGTCTTGGCTTGTTTTAGGGACCTTTCACCCAAGTCTGTGTCTTGAACCACTACATGCACTCGTGGCGAAACCAACCGGGCTGAGAAGGCAGGTGGGACGCGCGGCCTCCGAGGAGTCACCCACGGAGCCTCCACGTGGGCTCCCTCCAGAGCTTGCACCACCGAGGGGCACCCTGGGCAGAAAAGCCCACTCTGCTCAAACGGCGTTCTCTGCGCCCCAGCCCCCCGAGGACGCAGAGCTGAATTCGTTCAAGGCCCCCAGCGCAACTCACTCCAGAGAAGTGACAAGTCGGCGCAACCAGAGCAGCCACCCGGGTCAGCATTGCTCAGAGGAGGAAGCGCGCGTCCATCTGAGGAGGTGTGGGATGGTATAAGCCAGCAGTTCTCAAAGCGGGGTCCCCTGGGTTCCCCAGGGAACCTGTTAGGAAAGTAAGGTCTCGGGTCCCACCCCAGACCTGGGTGGCAACAAGCCCTGCAGGGGGTTCCGATGCGGGCTCAGGGCTGAGAACTGCTGGGCTAAGAGGAGGCTTTCCAGAGGAACCACGTTAAGGTGGGTCGTTGAAGGATGCGTTTCCTGCAGAGACAAGAGTATAACCGTGCCAAGCCCGAGAGCTCAGTGTCCAGGGCGTCTCCACCCTCCCTAACTCAACCCCCGCCCCACCCCCCAGTTTATCCTTCTCCACCAGAACCCATGGCCTCCTGAAGCCTGGGGCGGGGTCCCCCACCCCAGATGGTGAGCGGGAGAGTCCTCACCGGCTGCTTCCTCCACGCAGCCTGCAGGCGACGTTGGGGGTGGTTGGGGGGGAAGGCACACGCTCTGCCCAGGAAGGGCACGGGTTGGTCTGGGGTTGGCTCGGGGAGCCTGGGAGGAAAGTCCGCCTCTTACTGTCATCGGCCGATGGGGACAGGAGTGGGGAGAGGTGTACCCTGAGTTCAGGACCGGGATGGAGTCGTCTCGGGCAGCCTTGGCGGGGAGGCCGGGGAGTGGCTGCTGATGGCCAGGCTCGGGTCTCGGGGTTGGAAACAGACCGCTGCCTTGCCCCACAGTTGGACGGACACAAGAGGCCTCGACGTTTTGCACGAAGGCCCAAGTGCCCCAGGTGACAGCTCTCGTCGAGGCTGCAAAACCTGCCGCCCGCCAGGCAGCTCCCAGGGCCTGTGCTGGCCTCGTCTCCGCTCCAGCCACCGCCCCCGGCCATGCGCCTGGCCCTGAAGGACAGCGCTCGCAGCTCATCTCCACACCGGAGCGCGCCTGAGGGGCTCTGCGAGCCTGGCGTGGGCGTGGTGCCCTCAAGCCTTGCCCGCCGCGGCCCCGGGCCGCCCGTCCCGCCCGTCTCCTCAATTAGGTAGCACTGGCAGGGTCTGCGCGGTGCCGTGTGCCCTGACGCCTGGTTCTCAACCCCCCACGACAGACACCCCCCTGGGGCCACCCCGGGTTCCCCCGGCGCCTTTGCGGTCAGAAGCCCCTGAGCCTGCGCTGCTCGGGCCCCCTGGCCTGCGTCTGTGCCAGCTCCCAGCAGCTCCCCGGGGCAGCACCTCAGCCGCTCTGCGGGGAGCCCATTTTGAGTCTTTTCGGCCTGACCTCTCTAGAGGTCAAGTAGAGAGCATCCATTCTGGTGTAACCCCTTTGACCTGTGTGAACTTTGGGCTAGGCACTCTCTGACCTCTGACCTGCAGAGTCAAAGACTGGCCAACTCCCAGAGGGGACACACAAGGAGTTCCTGGCATAAAGCAAATGTCCCATAAGCACAGGTCCCTGGGGGAAATGTCACCCCTTCTTCGCGGTCTGCTGCTCCTACCAGGGCTCCCGGAAACTCTTCTATGGATTTGCTGTACGAAAGAGTAAACAGATACTGAGTACAGAGCACAGGGCCGGGGAAAGGAAAGAACAAATCACCCCCAGGGCTTGTCGCTTTCTCTGCTGTCATCTCCTCTCCCCTTTCCTCTCTGAGCAAGATTGCAACCCTGGGGCAGGGTGCCTGAACCAGCAAGCTGCCTCACCTGGGAGCTTCCTGTCCTCTGTGAAACAGGTGGAGGAGCCCTGGGAGCCAGCTGGGAGGCAGGGGCTAAGGCCACGCCCTCCAGCTTGCAGCCGAGTCACCCAGGGGCCTCGTTAAGATGCGGGGCCTGGCCCCAGGGCTTTCGGTTGTGGGGGTGGGCGGGTCCTGAACGTGCGTCTCCAGCAGAGTTCCCCACCGCTCTGGTCTCGGCTGACCAGAAGGTGCATCTCCAACGAGCCCCCAGGTGGAGCTGATGCTGAGGGCCTGGTGGACGCGCTTTGGGAACTGCCCATCTTCCGACTGCGGAAGTGGCTTGCAGACCACCTGGCACAGTTCCAGCGCCACCACCCCACGGCCAGGGGCGATCGGGCTCCAGGAAGAAGTCACCGAACAGAATCGGGGGCCTGGTGCCCTCTGATGGAAGCCAGTAAGGAGGTGCACTTAGAGCACCCTGGCCGCGGCCGGAATTTAGTGTCCTCTCTCAGGAGCTGGGAACCGGACGTAGCTCTCACCCTCTCCCCGTATCTGCCGCCTCGGCCCGCTCCCCTGCCCACCCCGTGCCTGGAGCCGGGTGTGGGGACAGGGGCCCTCGAGCCTGGCGGGTGCCCTGAGACCACACAACTGCCCAGCCTCCTGCTGCTGAGTCAGGCCGGGCGTCCCCACCGCCCGCTGGACGCCCAGGTGTCTGCTTGGTGACCACACCGAGGACAAGGGGAGGGCGAGCGGCCACAACCGATCAGTTCCAGATAGCCGAGCTCTGCTGAGGCAGCGGGAAACGCTTCTCCACAGGAAGGCGTGTGTCACCAAACGGCAAAAGGAAATGGGCGTCCACAGGCAGCCGAGGGGCCAAACCTCCTGTATTTTTTAGTGTAACATTTTTTGTGTGCTGTACACAAAAAATACAATTTACAAAAATGATGGGGTGGGGGGTGGGGAGTGGGTTCTATGGGAACCTCTTATTTTTTTGTTTTTGAATGTAAAATTCCTTGTGATCGATTAACTTTAATTTTTAAAAATGAATTAAAAAAGGGAAAAAAAGCAGGGCTGCAGATTCAAATCAGCATCTGTTTGGCTTGTGGGCTCCTCGCTCCAGCAGAAGGGCTGGGGGCACAGAGGCTTTTGGACACAGCCCACGGCGAGGTGCGCGGTTTTCGTGACAGAAGCAGCACGTCCCACCCAGGAGTGGGAGCACGTGCCACAGGTGCAGCTCCTCCAGGCTGGGCAGGCAGGGAACTTACAGAAATGCAGCGTGGTGGCTGCTCTGCCACGACACGATGCTACAGCTCTGCCATCCCAGATCTCCAGACCCGGCGTCCCTGCGCGCAGCCCGCGGATGCTCCTACTCTATTGGGGTGTCGTGAATCCGTGTGCAACTTGGAGAGCCCCCTACAGCGCCTTGCGTGGGTTGGGCTCTCTCAGGATGACTTGCTCTTGTCACGTTAGCATAGCCTTGGTCAGATGGGGTTTCCCCCAAACCGGCAGCCTTAACGCTCTTGGAGGCGGTTTGAAAAATGTATCACCCTAAGAATTTGCAAACACACCTCCAGTAGGTGAGTCTGAAGGACTCATTTGAACTGGAAGGAAACCAAAATTTAGGCACAGGAAAGTTTATTACAATGTACTTTAAAATGGAAAATAGGGGTGAGGAAAAAACCTAAATGTATCACACAAGGGAAATGGTGATATAAATTATGATCTATCGCTAGGCTAGACCATTCCATTTTTTTAAAAACACATACCAACGATTGAGCACAGGGCCTCATGCATGTGAAGCAGGAGCTCAACCACTGAGCTATACCCACTCCCTGAGACGGGTCCCTTTTCATGATGCATGTGGATTGTGAGTGACAGTAGGAAATGCTTCTGGTGTGATGGCAGAAAGGGACAGCATCCCGTAAATGAGGCTAGACACGCAAAAAGTCCCGGAACAAGGAGTGAGAAGACATACACTTTAAGTGTTGATGATTGGCTCCTGGGGGGTGGTAGGAGCCCCTGGCAGTGTTGTTTTTACCTAGGGTCTAGTTTTCTGTACTTTCCAAACCATCCACCACAGACGTGGTACTTTCACAGCCGAGACATGGGAGTGGGTCTTGAGAACTGTCACCTCCGACTCCTTAAAGCCTGGAACTCGAGGTCCGCAGTGGTGGCGTGCACCCAGCCCTCCCTGCCGTGCCTCTTTCCGTGCCCACCCGGCACCCGTGGCCCCCCTCAGTGCTCCCACCAATGATTTTGCCATGGCTGGATGGCGGGGCCCTGGGCTGCCCTCTGTGAATGGCCTCTCCGGGTATTTCCTGACCCCTCCTGTGCCTCTGCTTCCAGGGCACCTTTCTGCTTCCAATAAAGAAATGCACAATGCAGAAAAGAGTTAGAGCCTGCCACAGCCTGGGGTCCTCCGGCCCTTCCCAGGGCTGCCGCTGTGGCTGGAGAGACCCCCGTTTCAGAGCTGGAGGTAAGTGCTGGCCCTCTGGGTGCACGGGTGGGGGCGGAGGTTAGAAATCAGCGCCCTTCCCCAGAGCTCCCCCAGGACTGGCTCCTGGGTTCTCAGCACGACCCCCTCAGAGGCGGGCACTGGCTAAGCTGGCTGCCCAGGGACCCCCCATTTGAGTGTCTCCTTAAAGACACTGGCAGGGTCCCCCCACTTCCGAGATTGGACATGCGTCCCCCAAGCCAGCGTTCTCAGGGGAAGGCCTCAGTGTCTTCTCATTTCCAGCCCATGGAATGAGGGGCTGGCAGCAGGGAAAAGGGAAGCCTCTGGGGCTGAGTCCTCTCTCGCCTCCTCTTAAAGTCACGGCCGGTGGGCTGCTCAGGACCCCACTCGACGTGAGCGAGCGCCCCTCATTGAAACTTGAGTGCACCTGCTGCTGAGTCTTTCATTGCATTCCCACATGAAAACGGCCTACTGCCCGTCACCCGCGCGCGCACCTGCAGCCCTGCCGGGCCCCCTCCCCAGGCCGGCCCACGGGCTTCCCTAGGCACGGCCCTCCAGCACACCTGGGTGGGACGGTGACCGTCTCAGGCTCAGGGACCTCAGCGTGGGCTCAGAGGCGAGCGACACCCAGATCGTGCTCAGTCGCAGGGAGGGGGCGGGTGCTGGTCCCGCCAGGAGCAGCTGTGCCGCTCTGGGAGCCGTGAGGCCCGGAAGGGCAGTGCTCGCCCAGGAAACGTGCGTTTCAGGCATGGGGAGGGAGGAGCGTGGGGGCTGGAGACCGGAGCGCTCTATTTCAGGAAGAACGGAGGCCAGTGTTGCACAGCCTGCCCCGTGGGGGCGGCCCGGGGCCTCTGGCTGCCTTCGGAGCATTATCTGAAAAGAAATGTCACCTCCCTCGGACTCCCATGAAAGCAGCTGTGCCCCCCCCCCCGCCCAGGGTCTTGGTGCCAGCCCGAGGGCAGCCTTTGTGTGCTCTCCCACTCACATCCCCGGGCAGCGGGGAGCCGCCCAAGGCCTCCGCTCTGCCAGGGACCTCGAGTGCGCTGCCGAAGCCCTAACAGCTCCTCCCGCTGGAAATCTCCTTCCTGAAGGGGCTCCTGAAGCCATTGCCACACTTGTGTGGGCTCGCTTTACTCTCGCATATGTTGTTCTCACTTCTCATGAGAATCATTGAGGTAGGGGTGTCATGCGGCCTGTTACTTGGCAGGTGAAGAGACGGAGGCTCAGAGCAGTTGAGTGGCTTGCCCAAGGTCACACAGGGGTTACTGGTGGGCGTGGGTTTGGAACCCAGGTCTGTCTGACTCCACAACTCATTCCAGATTCACCCGCTGAACAAAATATTCCTTGCATACCTGCTGTGCTCCCCAGCCTGTTCTCGTGCCTGAGGACATAAAGGCAACCTCAGGAGGCTTCCATTCTGCAGGAGGGAGCAGGCAACTGTCAGTTTAAAAATACGCAGTCATGATATATGATAAATGCTATAAAGAAAATAAAACAGGGAAAAAGGGAACAGACTGCTTCTCAGAGAGGATGGTCAGAAGAAGCATGCAATGGTGAAATTCATGTGGTCACTTGGCTGGGTCACGGTCTAGTTGTTTGGTCAAGCTCTGGCCTGATGGGAGGGTAGTTCATAGAGGGATTAGCACCTACAGTTAGTTGAGGCATCTGCAGCTGATTGCATCTACAATCAACAGAGGAGCTTGCCCTCAGCACTGAGGGGAGGCTCCTCATCCCCTCGGTTGGAGGCCTCAAAGCCAGAACTTCGGGCTTCAGAGGTCAGAAGGAAGGATTTTTGCCTCTGGTCCAGCCAGCCAGCTTCTCTTGGAGAGTTCAATTTCGCTTTCATCAGAGTTTCCAACTTGCCACCTGCCCTACAGAAGCTGGTCTTGCCAATTCCCATGGCTGTGTGAGCCAATTCCTTCAATAAATCTCGTATTATTTACAGCACGTGTCTGTATGTGTGCTTAAGTGTTATGTGTGCATTTATAGCTGCCTGTGCGTATATGTGTGCATGTGTGTACATTGTCTATGTGTGTGTGCATTATACATGTGTGTATATGTGTGTGTGTGTATCCTGTTGATCCTGTTTCTCTGGGGAGCCCTGTCTAACACAAAGCATCTCTGAGGCGCTAATGTTTCTGCTGAAATAAGACGGCGTGTGAGCCCTGCAGACACCTGAAGGAAGAGCATTCCTGGCAGAGATCAGCCTGTGCTAAGGTCCGGGGAGGGGGCCTGGTATGTTTTGGGATAAGCAAGAGATTTTGTGGCCAGAGCAGAGTGAGCAAGGGGCAAGAAGATGCCGTCGAGAGGACAGCAGGCTGCCCTGTGTGGGGCTCGGACCCAGGAAGGACTGGGCTCTGACCCCAGGAGCCATGGGAAGGCGGGCAGGGTCTCCACCGGGAACCCCGTGGCTTGCTGGCCTTCGGGGACGTCACTCTGGCCACCGTGAAGGTGGACTCGAGGGGGTCAGGGAGGAGAGACGGTGGCCAGGGTCCAGCAAAGACTGTGGTGACCTGCACGAGGGGGTGCTGGCCCAGGAAGGGAGGGAGGGTAAGATGTGGGGTATTCTCCACCCGGTCCAGAAGGCAGGGCATGGTAAGAGGCGGGGTGCATCTGGAGCACAGGGGACCCAGGAGCGGACCCAGCACCCCCTGTGCATGTGAAAGTGTGCATGCGGGGTGCGCGTGCGTGTGTGTGTAGTGTATATGGTATGAGTGGCGTGTGATGGGTGGTCTGTGTGTGTATGTGCACGTGAATGCATGTGTAGGCATGAGTATGTATGAGTGTGTAGTGTGTGTGCTATGAGTGGTGTGTGGTCATGAGCGCATGTGCATGAGTGTGTGACCGTGTATGAGCACGTGAACGCACGTGCATGACAGTGTAAGTGCATGTGTCAGCGTGTATGTGGGAGTGTGCATGTCTGCGCACACACATGCACGTGTGTGGGTTCGTGTAAGCGTGTGCAAGTGTTTGTGAGTGGGTGCGTGTGTACGTACGTGCATGTGAGTGTGTGTTTGTGCACGCAAGCCTCATTCAAGCAAGGCCCTCACCCCTGTGCAGTCTGGATTGCGGATGTGCCCTCTGCATGCCCCTCTCCCCCACTGGGGAGCCCGTGCTAATCTTTACCACTTCTCCGGAGGACTTAATTCACTTAAAATATCATATAATTGCATTTTCAGCATAATTAGGTACCTAATTACATGACTAAATGTCCTCGATCAGGCTGCATGTGTAAATAATGATGATTTAGTTAGCCATGCTTTGTTACTGGGTTTCCAGAAGGCTCATCAGCTGGTGAACAGGATGCGGAAAATGTTTTTCTCCTTCCTTCACTGGTTTGACGGGCAGGAGCAGCAGAGGCTGCGCCAGGAGAGCAGACAGAAGGCGAGGGCGGCAGGATGTGCAAGGGGCTTCTGCGGCCCCAGCATTTTGGTTAAAACCGACAGATCAACTCTCTGAGGAAAGGGCAATAAGTACCCACATTCTAAAGACAGTGACGCCTCTGCACCTGACGCGCCAAGGGGAAGCCAGCGTGGTGCAGACGCAAGCAGGACCACAGTTCACAGACGAGAAGTCGAGAGGGGCAAGAGTGGGAAGGGATGCTTCGCAGGAGGAAAGCCGAGGCACGGCATTGCCCCTACGCCATTCCCGAGAGACGCTTTTCCTCCTCCCAAGCCAGAGAGGGTCCCCAAGAGTCCTACTCAGGACCCACGACTGCCCTGTGGGAAGCGGCACTGCCTTCCCAGCCTGCAGGCCTGGTAAGAGCACCAAAGGGCAGCGGGGAATGTCAGCCAGGACCGTGCGTTTAGAAGGGACATCCCGAGGAGGCCGGCACCGGCTTAAGTGCGTGCGCGTTAGCTCTTGTTGGTGATACACTGCAATAGGCTTTTTATGTTATGGAGTTGTTTTTGAACAGAGTCCTAGGAAAGAGGGGTGGGAGAGTATTGCCCTGGTCTGCGGTGGATTCCAAGGGCAAAGCACAGCCACAAACGGCTCTCTCCAAAAATCCTTTTGAGATCCTCCAAGGGGGCAGCCTGATGCACAGGGTCACGAGGGTGGCTTTTGGTGCCAAAAAGATATGGCACTGAGCCCTGGCCCCCTGCATGGCAACAGCACGAGCCCCTCTCTGAATCCAGGCTCACTCATCTGCACGAGGGACGAGGAGGGGGCGATGCTCGCAAAGCACCTTGGCTCGCTCCTGTTTGGGCCGCGGCCGAGGCATGTCAGCTCTTCCCGGTACCTCGGTATATTTAAGGATATCTCCATCACACCTGACCTTGGGAGCCAGGTGCCTAGACCTTCAGGGAAGGCTGCCAGGGCCCTGAGGAGGAGACAGGCACAAGGGGAGACAGAGGCGCTGAGGGTGCAAGGGCCAGGCCTGGCTGGCTGCGTAGGTTTAGCCTCTGGAATAGCGAATGTTTAGACTCTGGAGGGGGTGTTTGTTTAGCTTCTGGAATAGCTGAGCTTCCTGCTTGCCTTCCCTTCTTAGCCATCCATTGTCCTCCAACTAAAGACCTCTGGGTGTCGAGCGGAAAGGGGCTTCAGAGAGTCACCACTTCAGCCCCTCACCTGGCAGCCTGCAATGGAGCCAGGAAACCGCCCGCCCAGCAGCCCTGACCTCTGGCTCATGTCCCCGTGTTTCCTTTCCTCTGTAAATGGAAGTGCTGTGCTAGGGGAAGGAAGACCCATTGTCATCCCTGCCTTACCACCCCGTTCCCCCAGCCTCCCACTATTTTCCTAGCTAACAAATACACTCCATCATACCTCTCGACCCATCCCTTGGCAAGCTCCCTGCCCCATCTGCCCAGCACCCATCCAGGTCCTGAGATTTCTGTTTCCCCAACATTAATCTTTTAAAAGCAAAGAAGCCACAAACACACAGATAACTTTGCCTCCCATCAGTTGAGTTCTTGTGATACAAATCAAGTGCTATATATATTAAATGTTTCTTTCATAGAAAGTGACAAATGCCTTGAAGATGCTACAGGGAAAACCAACAGATTTTGTTTCACTTTAGAATTGTAAGTGGTGCCAGTTAATGGCCAATGATTAGTAGGAATGGGTTAGTTGACAGGTTCCTACTGTATCAACACTGTCATATTTCTCATCCAGGATCTTAGCTTAGAGGAAGAAGGAAAAGTACAAGAACAATTTACTATTCTGTCAGACTGGTATGATAAACTTCTTTGATGAAGGGAAGAAGCCTTTGCTGAAGCAAACCAAATAAAGGAGTGAAAACAGAGTTCCAGAGGAGAAACTAGCCAACTCCTGGGTGAAACATGTTTGAGTGATCAGGATTAGGGGCACTCCAGACAGCAAGATCGTCTTAAACAGTACAGATTTCAAATAATTGTCATTTCTTTAGTATGAATGATTTCATATTGAAATGAATTCATTTTTTATATATCTTATACCTTTTGAACAATTATTTTGATTTTTGTTTTAGGAAATGCGAGAGCTATGCTTTTAGAAGGAAGGAAAAATATGAAGGATTAAACCCATTATATACTGTTAACATATTTTCCTTTATTCTGCTCCTTGTCTTATTACTTCTTCTACCATCACAACCATATTCTATATCATCAATAAACATTTATTATTCACCTGATTGGGTGAATAGTGGGTAATTCACCCACTTTGGAGTTGGCTAGTTTCTCTTTTGGTAACTCTGTTTACATTCCTTTATTTGGTTTGCTTAAGCAAAGGCTTCTTCCCTTCATCAAAGAAAGACCAGAATCAAGGAGCTGGGTCTTCTCTTGCCGGCACTGAACAGCCACTGCAGATGAGTGCTCATAGAAAGGGAGCTTCTCTAGAAATTTTGAAGTAGTACAGGCAGGAGTTTACAGTTTAGAAGAGTACTTGAGAGTTACTGAGAAAAGGTCAGCACGATACACTGAGAGGCAAACAAGGGCGATGGTAGTGGATGTGGAGGAGGAGGGATGGGTGTGAGGTGGGAGCTGCAGGAAGGCCACCCTACAATGCTGAGGCACTCAGAGAATTCAGAGTTTGTGGTTCCAGCAGGAGTGTGACTAGAAGCTAATGTAGGGGACACCAGTGTGGTGGGAGAGATGGGAGGATTACAGATGATAATTTATTATTCTGTATTTATATATATCCAGTTATTGAATCACTTCCATAATGACATTATTTAAAGTGTCTTAAAATTAAGACATGTCTCAGATTTCCAAATTCACATTAAAAATAGTTTTTTTTAACCATGGGGGAGGCATCCATGAGATGAGTGGAAAGGGTGGGTTAAGAAAGGCATCTGGGAACACTTCCTTGAGGACGTTTTATTAAGAGTGGACACACGCCATCCTCCCAGAAGGCTTTCCAGGAGAGAGGCCGGCCAGGGCCAGCGAGCTAATGGGCTCGCGTTCAGTGGCAGCCTCTTGCTGTGAGTCTCAGCCCTGGCTGCACATTAGAATCACCCGAGACACGCAAAAAGCACCGACCGCCAGGCCCTCTCCTCTTAAGGTTGCCAGAGAAAATGCATGATGCCAGTTACATCGGAACTTCAGATTAACAAGGAACAATTTTTTTTTCAGCAAGAGTCTGTCCCAGGTCTTGCCTGCCGGCCCCACAGAACTGTCTAGCGCTTGCTTTCTGAACATGCTGGGGCTTTCCTACAGGGCATCAAACCTTAGAGGGAAGCTTGGGATCTCCCTGGCCTAACCCCAGAACCACAGGCAGAGGCCAGCTTGAAGGGCAGTTCCCAAGAGGGCTGAATTCCCACACGTCTGCGCCCCTGCCCGTGCCGCGTGACCTCTCCCAGGCCACGCAGGCTCCGGCGTGCATCTCTCTCCCTCCTCCAGGCTTTTGCCCACGCCGGGACCGTGCCCGTCCCCCCTGGCCCACCCAGCAAATGTGTCCACCGGCCCACCCTGGTCCAAGGTCCGCCCAGCGAGGGCTTCTCTCCTAACCACCCAGAGTGACTGCTTTGCTCCGGTGAACAGACTGGTCAAATACATCCAGTGCGCCTGGGGGCACGGGGGCAGCCGCGGCATCTTCCTCTCCGCAGTGGCGTTTTGCCGGGCGGCTGGCACGTAGCAGGGGTCGCCTGGGGCTGGTTGAGTGGGAGGCGGCGGGGAAGACGGGTCTGGCTGGCAATGACTTGGGCAGCAGCCACTGAGCGCTGGGCGGTCAGACTTCCTCTTGCTCTCATCTCCCCACACCGCAAAGAGCTGCTACAAGGGCCACCCTTTAGCTCCAGTGGTTACCGAAGGATGGCCTTTCGGATTCCGGGCGAGAGAGCCAAGGAGCCATTGTTTCTGCCGCCCTCTCCGACGTCCCCTCCATCTGCCAGTTGATCTCCAGGATGAGCTCACTCTCCGTTGCTGGGGACTTGAGGCTCAGGCTCTGAAGCTGCCTCCCGTCCCCCCTGACCCCCTTCCAGTGAGGACCGGGATGGAGGGAGCCCCGGCTCTGCAGGGCCCTCCCTAAAGGCTCCCTGGGCCCCGTGCTGCGGGGTGCTGGCCCCTTCGTGGGAGGCTGTCACCCGGGGCCCTGGCGCCCCGCGTGCCTGGAAAGACACTGTCGGTGCAGGTGCAGCTCGGGCCTCTGTTCACACCCAACCTCCTGAGACGCCGGGAGGTCTTCTTGGAGCTAGGGCTCCCCTGACCCCCACATGCAGGATGCTTCTCGCACCCCAGACCTACTCTCACTGCACAGCCACGAAGCCCGACACAGAGCACCCCTTGCCTGAGAGCCTCTCGCTAGAGGAAACCCCCAAACCACCGTGCCAGCAGATAGTTTCACCCCTGCATCGGATGCCAGAATAACTGAGGCTTGGAGATGTCCCCGCTTGCCAAGAACAGAGAGGCGCTCCCAGACGCGTCTGATCTGAGCCAGAGGCTCTGCCTCCCGCCCCTCGCCCCCGTCTAGGGGCCCCGGCCCTGCCTCCAGGCCGGACCTGAGCCGCGTGAGTGGACCCAGCGCCCCCCATTTGCAGATCCCTGCCTCAGCCGGGCCTTCGGCATCCAGCGGCTCCGGGGAGGGGGGGCGGGATGAGATATCAACCCGTTTTCCAGACGGGGCAGCTAAGGCCAGGGAGGCCACGTCACTCCAAAAGGTACGGCCGGCTGGTGGCAGCGACCCAGTCGTGCCCTAAAGACAGGACGTTTAACAGCGGCGGAAGCGGAATGAAAAGGATTTCACTGGGACGGTAGAACTCGTCCTCAAACAGGGTGTGTGTGGAGGGGGGAGTGGGCCCGTTGGTTTCCTTGAAATCAGAGCTCCCGGAGGGAGGACCCACCACCCCTTACACCAAAGACCTCCGCTTCCCGAGCTCAGGGTCTCCCTGTAAAACGGGTGCAGTAGCGCCTGCCTCCGGGGTAATGAAATCCGGCCACGTGGGGAGGCCCCCCCACCCCGGCTCGGGGGCAGGGCTCCTTAGGCCTGAGCACCTCCCAGCGCCCCCTCCTCTGGCAGCCCCCCATCAACTCTCCATGCCCACGAGCTCTCGTCACGTGTGGTTGCTGCGGCCGCCCGAAGCCCGCCCGAAGGCGCTGGGTGACGAGGCGGTTAGGACGCTACCTGGTCTCCCGTGCTGGGCACAGGCACCCTCAGGTCGGCTCAGGCCGGGGCTGAGGCTCCCCTGCAGCTGCCCGATAAGAGGCTCTGCTCCTCCCCTGCCAGGGGGCTTATCAGGGGCAGGGCTGGGCCAAGCAGCCACTTCCAAGAGCTGGGAGGAAGGAGAGCGTACAAGGCGCTCGGGAGAAAGAGAAGGGCCTTGCACCGCAAGCCCACCAGGAGGTTGCCCACCTGGGAGCGCAAACCCTGCCTCCGCCGGTGCAGATGGGGGGCGGTGTGTCGCACCCCACTTGGAGATGGGGTCCCTGGGACTCTCCTCTGGACAAAGCACAAGCCTGCCTCCTCGGGGGTGAGCCGGGAGCCCCCACAGCCCTGGGGGCTCTGCAGAGACCTGCGCTTGAATCAGGAGTGGACCCTCCTGGGGGTCCCCCGGAGCTTCATCCGCTTTGTGGGTGCGTGTTTGGGGGAGGGCGTAGGCAGGGCAGGACACCATGTGTCCCCTTAAAACCGCAGCACATTAAAGTCCAGATGCTATCAGGATGGGGTACGCCGCAAGACTGTGGAGTGGGATACCCCGAGTCCAGGCGTGCCCCTACCATTTCTAGCGGGCTGGTCTGGGGACCCCTCCCAAACCGCCTGCTCAGAGGCCCTCAGGGGCAAGGTGGTCTGGAGACCTGGCTGGCTCTCCCTGGCCAGCTGCCCTCTATCCTGGGGGCCACAGCGCAGCCACCCACAGAGTGCCAGCTGGTCGAGGCTGAGCCCTCCGCGGCCCGGGCTGGGGGAGGTGGACGCAGGGAAGAACGTGTGTGGGCGCCGATGCCAAGGGCCAAGGGCCAAGTGGCGGCCGGGGAAGAGCCGAGCTGAGCAGGCGCTGAAGCTGCTCCAGAGGCCTGTGCTGACGCAGTATGGGAAGGGGAGGCAGGCTGGTTTAGGGGCTATGAGGACAACGGGCAGAAAGCGCGCTGTGAACCCCGGGGCCGTGGACGTCCACCTCGAAATCCTCCAAGAGAAAGACCCCCCCACACCCCCACCAGACAGTGGCTGGAAGGCCCCACGGGAATTTCCCTCCATCAAGGAACGGCCCGGGTACTCTCAGGGGGCCTTGTCGGCCTTGTCATTAACGACAGGTGGGGTGACCCATCAGAACAGCAAACAGCTGGGCCCCGCCCCCCATACCAGCGAGTGGAGGAAAACGCAAGCGCCGGGCAAAACCGTCCCTTTTTTCTCCTTCTCATGCCGGACCAGTCCACAGGTGTACCTGGGAACCTGTAACCTGTTATTTTCTCCCATTTCTATTCCCTCCTCTCATTTCCTTAATAAACGACCCGCCTAACTAAACCAGCAGGTCCTTCAATTCTTTCATGTGACGTAACCAAGAACCCAGAGGAAATCTGGATACACGCGGGGCAGGTGTACCCACGGCCAAGTGGTTTAGGGTAACTTGTCCTCCCCGAAAGGTCCCCCCGATTAAGCAGAATGGCATTCAGATACGAGAGACGGTGCCTATGAAATCGGATGAAAAGGGCCTCACCTTATGACCTCAAATGGGACTTCCCTCTCAGGCTCCTGTGATGTGGGGGACAGGGGGACTCAGCGGATGGACGCTGGGTTCCAGCTGTGTGACCCTGAGCGGGTGTCTCCACCTCTCTGATTTCAAAGGAGGAGCGCAGGCTGAGTTTCTGGGCTGTGCTTTCGTTTTGATTGGGAAGACTGCGTGAGGCTGAGCTCGGCGCCAGAGCCTTTCTGCCCCAGGGGAGCGGCAGCTCAGCCCCCCCAGGAGCCAGAGACCCTCTGTGCACACCTTTCTACCCCGGGTGAGAAAGCAGCTGCCCTGCACTCCTCGTGGGGCTGCCCACGTCATCTCCCCAGGGCGTCCATCAACGCAGGGCCGCCGGCCTCACGCGGGGCTCCCCGCTGCTCCCCCAGGGCGGCCCTGCCTGCCCTGTGGACTGCAGGCTGCTGGGGGGCGGGCAGGCACCCACACCCCTCCTTTCCCGCAGAGCCCAGGCCTTGGGGCTGCAGAGCAGCTTCGTCCAGAAGATGCTGCGAAGGAAGTCGAGAGGCTCCTGGGAGCCAGCCCCTGCGCACGTGCTTCAACCGTGCGGGGGCGTCTACCAGGGCAGCTCGAAGGAGCTGGGCGCTTGGCGAAGCCCCCATCTCAGCGCCTCTTTACAAGCTCCCCACCATGCCCTCCCTCTTTCCCAGCTCCCGCCCGCGTGCAGGGCTCACAGGGGCCTGGCTCGCAGCCTCTCCTGACAGCATCAGCGGAGAACTCCGTGGCCCCTCTCGGATCACGCGTGTCTATTTGATGGCGTGAGGACGGGGTGCCGGCAGCATTCCAGCGCTGGATGGGGGGGTGGGAGGCGGTCCCATCGCCCCTCCCCGCAGACCCCTGGGCCTCTGGCTGGTCCTCGCCTGGCAAGGCCTGCCCCTAGCTGGGGGCCTCAGTGCTGGTGCGCCCGCTGCCCGTTGGGCGTCCCCGCAGACGTCTGCGCGTTCGCCCACCTGCTGCCCCCAGGTCTTCCTCGAATGCCGCCTCCTTGCGGAGGCCTTCCCTGCTCCCGTACTGAGGTCAGCACCCTCCTGTCACCCCCTGGCACGCCTGCTCCTTCCTGGCGTGATGGTTTTCAGCACTAGCTCTATCCCGCCCCGTCCGTCTGTCCCCACTAGACTGCAAACGCCCATATCATATCCCCAGGGCCTAGAGACAGGGTGGCCCCCGAGGGTGTCCAATGACCATCCCAGAGCCACCAATAATACCCCCCCCCCCCCCGCTGTATAACTGCTCGTGTGGACACACGCCCGCCCCGGGGGGTCTCCGTCTCCAGATCTGAGAAGCAGGGGTGCTGTCCACATCAGGGGGTCGGTGACACACAGCGCCTGCTGCCTGGGGAAGGACTGACGGGTCCCCTCGCCCCTTTCCCGGGCTGACGCTCCTGCGCAGGGACTCGGGCGGGAAGGCAGGTGTGGGAACGCAGGGCGGGGGCCGCCAGCCCACCCCCTCCCGCAGGCCTGGTCCTGTCCCCTCCTGTCCAGCAGAGGAAGTCCTGCGGGGCAGCAGCAGGGCCCCGGGCCTGCACCCACAGAGGCGATGCGGGCACTCCAGGGGTGACGGGAGGGCGAGAGGGAGGGGAGGAGTTCAGGAAAGACCCTGCGGCGCGGGCAGGGCGGGGGGCGAGCAGGAACACCGGCCCCCTCTGTCCCTGGTGGCTGGGGCCCGCCTGGAGAGCTCGGGGGCTGTTGGCTGGCCCCAACCCCTGCCCTGCTCCTCCTCCAAGGCTGCTCTCTGAGCATGGCGGTGTCCGTGGAGCAAGGCGCGGCAGGCTGGGGCACAGGCTCCCCTCGCCCGGTTGCAGAGCCTCCGCTTTGTCAGGAGTCGGCTCGCTTTTTCCATAAAGGGCCAGAGCCAAGATTTTAGGCTCCGTGGGCCATTCGGTCTCTTCCTGCCCTTGTACACAGAAAGAGCCGTGGGCAGTCCGCGGGAAGGCGGGCGGCCGTGCGCAATAGAACTTTATGTACACAAGCAGAAGCGGGCACAATTCGGCCCTCGGGCTGTGTGCCCACCCCTGGGTAAGCCTCTGGGTCTCTGAGTCTCTCTCCACTCTCAGGTTACACTGAGTGCTTGCCGCATGCTTGACCCGGGTCGGTAGTAAGCTTCGCCTCCATCTCGCCATTTAAGGGGCCAATAGGGACGGGGCCCCTGAGTGGCCCCACTGGCCTGGGACCCAGGTCGGTAATGCTGGAAGCCTCTGCTTTTATCCCTGGTTAGAATGCGCCTACCTCTTCCTGCTTGGCCACGCCCCACAGGCCAGAGCCCGTTAGCTGTGAGTACACAGGGTCTGCTGGGGAAGCTGAGGCCGAAGAGGCGGCGCTCACTCCCCAAAGTGGTTCCCAGCCCCCTCCCCATTGCCCGGATCTGCAGCCAAGGCAACAGATGGAGAGGGGCATGGGGGCGGGGGCGGGTGAAGGTTCCGGAGGGCCCCAAGGTCAAGGGCCATCTCGGCCTCAAGGCCCTGGACTTGCCTCTGCCTACCCCTCTCTGGATGAGCACGCTGCATGGGCAAGGCCAGGCCACAGAGCCCTCTCCAGGGAATACCGAGCCCAGGGGTGGCGGCAGTGGCCAGAGCCCGGCTAAAATAAGCACGTGGGCAGGCAAGGCCGGAGGAGTGGGGAGCGGCTTCCTGCTGCAGCGGCAGGGTCCCTGAAAGGGCCGTTGTCTTAGGATGGACCCCGCACTGGGCCAGCAGAGAAGGCCGCCCTGCACCCACTCTCCTTGGGGAGGCCATGGGGAGCTTAGAGGAGGACCACTGGCGCCCCCGGGGCAGGGCACAGGCCGCGAGAGACCAGCCCTTTATCGGCCCACACACTCGAGCCACTGTTCCCGCAGCCCCTGCTCAGGGAGGGCAGGCTGAGCACAGAGCGCAAATAGATAATTGTGCCTCCAGGAGGGTGCAGCCTCGGAGATGGCTTTTATCAAAAGCACCACCCTGGAGACAGAGGAAGAAGAGAACAGGGAAGGTTACCAGGCAGAGAGCAAAAGCCCGAAGGATGCAAAAGGCTCGGAGGAGTCCACGAGTGGGAAACACTGGCTAACTGGGCTTCTGAACTTGGAAAGAAAATGATGGATTTCATCAGCCTTTGTCCACAGTTCTCAAAGATGTATTTCAATTTCCCTTGGAATTGCCTGTTTTCTCAATGAATGACAAACATCACTGCACTCAAATGAATTGTTTAAAAATAGCCATGTTCCAAAAGGGCTTTCCAGAAGCACCATGATTCTTAAATAGGAAGTGACCTAAGGGCAATTACTAAAGCCTGATATAAATAACAGAGCCAAAGAGCCCATTTGAACCAATCTTTTCATACCTCCTACCCAAATAAAAAACAACTTTGTATATGCCACGACACTCCCCACTTCCTGCACATAGAAGAGGTGCTGCGCTATAGCAGTTAAAAGATGAACCAGTACACTTAATGGGGAAAGATTAGTTTCTTCCACAAATGGTGCTGGGACAAATGGAAATGGAAAAGAATAAAATTGGACCCCTACCTCACACCATAAAAATAATTAACTCAAACTGAATCGATAACCTTAATATAAAAGCTAAGCCATAAAATTCCTAGAAGAAAACAGAAAAAAAATTTTGAACTTGTATTATGTAATGTATTCTTATATATCAAAATCATGAATGACAAAGGAAAAACAGATAAATTGGATGTTACCAGAAAAACTGTGCGTCAAGGGAAGTGAATTTGACTCAACTGATATAGCACGTCCGTCTACCATATGGAGAGTCCATGGTTCAAACCCAGGACCTCCTGGCCCATGTGGTGAGCTGGCCCACATGCAGTGCTGATGCGCGCAAGGAGTGCTGTGCCACGCAGGGGTGTCCCCCATGTAGAGGAGCCATATGCACAAGGAGTGCGCCCCGTAAGGAGAGCTGCCCCATGTGAAAAAAGTGCAGCCTGTCCAGGAGTGGCACCATGCACATGGAGAGCTGACGCAGCAAGATGATAAAACAAAAAGAGACATAGATTCCTGGTGCTGCTGACAAGAATACAAGTGGACATGGAAGAACACACAGCAAATGGACATAGAAAGCAGACCACTGGGAATGGGGGGGGGGAATAAATTTTTAAAAAATTGTGTATCAAAACACATTATCAAGAAAGCCAAAAGACACCTATAGAATGGGAGAGAATACTTGCAAGGCATATGTCAGATAAGAGCTTAATATCTAGTATCTATAATGATGTGTTACAGCTCAGTAAGAAAATCACACACAACTCAAATTATAAATAGGCTAAGAGATGAATAGACATTTCTCCAAAAAGGATGCACAGGTGGTCAATAAGCGCATGAAAAGATATTCAACAGCATTAGTCATTAGGGAAATGCAACTCAAAACTACAATGAGATACACTTCATACCAACTAGAACAGCTAATATTAAAAACAAAACAAAAACAGAAAGTAACAAGTGTTGGTGAAAATGTGGAGAAATTGGAACCCTTGTAAACTGACAGGACTGTGAAATAGTGGAGCTGCTGTGGAAAGCACTATTTCAGTTCTTCCAAGAGTTGAGCAAAGAATTATAAAATGACCTGGCAATCCTATTCTAAGATATGTACCTCAAAGAATTGAAAACAGGGACTCAAACTAATACTTGTACACTAATTTTCATAGCAGTGTTACTCAGGATAGCCAAAAGGTGGAAACAACCCAAGTGTCCATCAGCAGATGAATGGATAAACAAAATGTGGTATAAACACACAGTGGAATATTACTCAACTATAAAAAGGAATGAAGTTCTGATATATGCTACACCATCAATGGACCCTGAAAATATCCTGAGTGAAAGAAACCAAACGCCAAAGGACAAATGCTGTAGGATTCTACTAACATGAACTATCGAGAATAAGCAAATTCATAGAGACAGAAAATAGATTAGAGTTTACCAGGGACAACGGGGAGGGGGAATGGAGAGTTATTAATGGGTAAAGAATTTCTTTGGGGTGATTAAAAATTTTCAGTAATGGATGGTAGCATAAATTTGTGAACCTAACTAATGCCACTCAATTGCACAGCTAAAAATGTTAAAAATGTGAAATATTATATATGTGTTACCACAGAAAGAATACTTTTTTAAAAAAGATTATTATTTGTTTATTCCCCCTTCCCCAGTTGCTCTCCGTGTCCACCTGCTGTGTGCTCTTCTCTTTAGGAGGCACTGGGAACTGGACCTGGGACCTCCCATGTGGGAGAGATGTGCTCAATCACTTGAGCCACCTCAGCTTCCTGTTTTGTTGGTCCTCTCATTGTCTTTTCTCTTTGTATCTCCTTGTTGCATCATCTTGTTGCATCAGCTTGCCGACCTGCCTTTTGCTCCAGCTTGCTGTCTTACTTTGTCTTCTACAGGAGCCACCGGAAACTGAACCCGGGACCTCCCGTATGGTAAGCGGGAGCTCAGTCATTTGAGCCACATCTGTTTCCCCAAAATAATACTTTTAAAAACAATGCACCAGGTGTCAGCCTACCTGTGTGGGTCCTAACACTCACTTATCCACACACAGCACGTGACTCTGCCTTGCTCTTTGGTTTCTGGGCTCCTAATATGGGGGTTCTATCCATTACATCATCTCATAGAGTGAGAAGATAGCTAAAGATAACAGATAACACAATAACTAATGACCAAGGGTGAGTCAGAGGACCCCTGGTGCTAGCAGAAACTCTATGCATTCAGACTATTCTTTTTCCCAGTTGACACACTTGCAACTTGCCTTTACTTAAAGTTGTTCCCTACAGTTTGGTCATTGATCATGGACAACTTGTCTTTTCAAGTTCAAGATTTCAATTCAAGCAGATGAAACTGTATTTAGTTCAAAAGGAATCCATTATAATCTAGTATCACCAAGAAATGAAGAACCCTGGAAAAATCCTGTTCTTGATCTTACTGCATTTCTGTGGGTGAGAAGCCATTGCAAAGAGAACCTTTTGAAGATGCTAGCTTTAGTTAAGGTGGGGTCCAACTGAATGAGTTTGGGCCTTGACCCTATGACTGAAGGCTCAATCAAGAGAAAGCAAAGCACAATAAGAACCTGGAATCTGGAAGAGAAAGGAGAGGAGGCTGCCGTGTGCACTGCCACGTGACAGAGAAGCCAAGGAGCCATGGATCGCCGGCAGCCAGCTCCACAGCACACAGCCTTGGGGAGCAAAGCATCGCCTTGATGGCGCCTCCAGGGTTTCTTCTCCTTGTCTCAAACCGTAAGCCAAATAACTTCCTCTTGTTTATCTAACCCATTGCATGGCATTTGTCTTAGCAGCCAGGAAACCAAGACAAGTACCAATTTACATGATGGTTACATGGAGTTTTTCTTTATCTAAATATTTATTTAGTTTTCAAATTTTCTCCGTGGAGGCTGAATTTAGGATTCCCCAAGTTGGATAAAATGTTTTCTCGTGGAATTCACTGGTAAAATGATAAGCAGTTGCATGGATGTTGCATTCTAGCTATGGACAAATATTTAACTGCTGTGGGAGCATTTTATGGCTTCCACTGGAGATGCCAGATCATGTGCTTGATGCGTCTGACATAGAAGGACCCTCTAAGATCACAGCCCCAAAGCATCATTGCTGACAAAATAGGGACCGGGCTTCAGTTACCTACTCCAGAAGGCACCACACGGGCGTTTTCAAACTTGGATATATGGGGCCCTCGGAGTCCAGCACTGCCCTGGGAGAATGTCATCACAGTGGGCATTGGATGCAACTGGATGACCCAACTGGGTGCGACTGGATCAGGTGGGCTTTTATCTCTTATATTTCTAGACTTCCTGTACAAGTTAATTTTGTAAAGATGCCGCTGCTGCTAACACATAATCAAATATTAAAAATTATTGCCGTGGAGAGTTGTAGCTGTGATGCCCTATTTTGTGCATTTCAAGATGGGGCACGGGATGGAGGCTCAGGGGTCTGCAGCCCTCCTTCCAGGGGGGAGCAGCCCTGCCCCACCTGCCCGAGCCAGTCTCAGCCAGCCTAGAGCTGAGCCAGGGAGCTCTGAAGGCCGCTTCACCTCGTTTTGCTCACCACTGACTTGGGCGGCCTCCAGAACCGAGCGGAGCACTGTGACGACAGGGTCTGCATCCCCTGATGTCTCCAAAAGCACGTGGCACAAGGTCGGCGCCGGCTGGGTGAAAATCAAAGCGCGGCGCGCCGGGCCGTGCTGATCGGAGAGTTGGGCCCTTGCTGCCGTGGCGGGAACTGGACGGAAGGCCCAGGGCTCAGGCTCGTGCCGCCTGCCCCCCGGGCCTCCTCCGGCCGGGGCTGGGGGTGAGGAAGGATGCGTGCAGGTCCCGAATCTGGAAAGCCTGGACCTGGCCTCAGCATTTACCTGCTGGGGCATGCGTCAGAGAGAAAGTGCTTCCGGGGTCTTTAGTGACAGACTTGAGATGGGGTCCTGGGGGCGGCGATCGGGGACTAACGCTGAACCCAAAATAAACACAACCCAACGAGCTTGCCGAGCCCTCCAAACCCCGCGTCCTCGTCTGCCACGCGGGGCTGATGCGCTCTCGCTGGGGACGGCGCTGACCCCAGCCCGAAGGGGCGTGGGGAAGCAGAGAGCGTTGCTGACAGTCTGGGTGGGATGCAGAGATCCTGCAGGAGGTGGGAAATGGAGCGGCGCCCAAAACAGAGCGGCAGAAGAAAAAAGCTTCCAAAGGCACCTCCTGCTAAAGGCCAAAAGATGCTGCAGGCCCGGCTCTGACCTGGCTTCCCGTTATCTCCGGGCCGCAGGACTGTCTGCCGTGCCGCAGGCCAAGTCGGGTCCCTGGGGACGCCCCCTCCGCCTCAGGCCCTACGCGATCCCTGCCTGTTGCAGAAGCACACGGAGGCAGTGTGCGCGTGCGAGCGCGTGCACGCGAGAGTTTGTGTGTGCTTAGGCACCTGCGCGTGTGTTGAGTGTGCACACAGGCGTGCATTCCCATGTGCATGTGTTCATGCCTGCACGTATGTGCACATATGTACATGCACGTGTGCGCACAGGGAGGGGAGGGGCGAGGGCTGCTTCCGAGAAGGAAGGGCCGGCCACCGTTCCCACGCCTTCCTCTTGCCGCCCCACAGGTCCCGGCATCGCTCCTGGCATCCCCTCCCCACACGCAGATGTGAGAGGTGCCCTCCTGCCGCGCACGCACACCCGGGGAGCCAGGGGCCTGCGCCGCAGCCTCGCTCCGCCGACTGCAGCCTGCTGGGTGATTTCTTACAAGTCCCTTAACCCCTCTGAGCTTTGCTTATCTGTCCCAGAGGGAGGGTAGAGCCTCTCCAACGAAGACAGGAAGTAGGTTTGCAAGGACTACAGCAAGAGAAGGGCCACCCAGAACGTAGTCACGGGTGGCCCAGGTCCTGGCACGGTTATGCTTTTGGCGGGTGGGGAGGCTGTCCTGGGAACGTCATTATCTCCCAGCGTCCCCAGGGTGGCCCTGAGGGGCAGCGGCCGCCGCCTCCCCTGCACCGGGCCGGCCTGGACTGGCAGGATTCACGGTCGCGGCCCGGCCCTCAGGGGTCCCCCTGAACACAGTTTTGCGGTCACTGGGTACGCCTGGCGCTGGCGAAGGAGGGCGGCGGGAGCACCCGGGCCCAGAGAGTGGAGGGGCAGACTCAGATGTGGGAGCTCCTGGGGCGGCCTGGGCGCCTGAGCAGCCGCCACCCAGCCTGGCGCTGCAGGGTCCTGGGGGGCGGGAACCACCTGCTCAAGGGTGGGCATTCCAAGGAGGCAGTGAGACCTGGGGAAATAACCTCCCTGAACCGCAGCCTCCACTTCTTTACAGCGGAAGGAACGACATCTCCATCTGTGCTCTGCCTCCAGTGTTAACCGACGGGACCTGTAGCCTCCGGCCCAAGTTAGGAGTGGAAGAGAGAGGGGCTCACCAAGAGCTCCCCCCCCACTGTTGGCCCTGCACAAAGACCCCAGCCTCTTGGTTGTGCTTTGAGCCTTGTACCCAGGTCCTGAATGACCATGGACCCCCAGCAGGCTTCTCCTGCCTCTCCCCCCCATCCCCTAAGCCCCTGCTGGGGGGCCTCTTGTCCCTGGGTCTTTATCTCAGTCCTGGAGATCAACTTCTCCAGGGCCTTCTGGGCATGCCCCAGTTGTCCCATCGGCATCTTGACCTTACCCCCTGCCCAGAGAGAGTCTTTCCACGCCCCTCCTTACACTGGTAACTGGAATTTCTACAGTGAACACGGATTGCTTCTGTGATAATGAGACAGGGCGCAGAGAAACTTGCTTTTTACACTTTTAGGTGAGGAGCAGCCCCATTTCATGGCTTAGACACGATAGAAAGAGAAATAGAGAGATGGGAGAGAGAGCACACGAGTGAGCACGCGAGCGTGCCGTTCAAGGGTCCTGGCTACATCGGAAACACCAAGTTCTGCCCCTGAATCTCTGCAGCGTCAATCAAGGCGCAGAGAAGAGCCATGGCCGCCGCCCAGGAAGCCCTGGTGCGCGGGACCCCTACTGAGCTGTGAAAAGCAGAGCCCTGCGGTGGGACAGACAAGCAGAGGGTCAGCCCGCGGGCAGGGCAGCGTCGGGCAGGGAAACGGCTGGGCCGTGCGGCGGGACCTGCAGGGGCTCGGGTGGCCCGTGGCCTTTGTGGGCCCCCTCCACCACACAAAAAAGTAAAAATTACAGTTTACAGCTGTGTTGGGATAAAGATGAAGACACTGCTAGCCCTTAAAGGCTCATTGTCTTCCCCTTCTGGGTCTAAAGGAACACAGCCCGGCTGAGCACCAGCTCTGCATTCCGGCGCTGCCTGCAGAGCCCGGGGCGCGGGCGGCTGTGCACTGCCCGGTTCCCCGTCGCCCTCTCTAGCCTCTCCAGTTTCAGCAGGGTCACATGCAAACTGGAGATAAAAATACGTCCTGCGGGGCTGTAGCTGGTGAAACGAGATAACGCAGGTCAAGTGGAGCGGGCCTGGCCGCCTCCAGCCAGGAATAAGATTATCATGCAAGGGGCGGGCAAGGGCAATTTCTAGAACTGGTGGGAAAGTAGAAGAAATTTTGAAATGAAAAAAAAAAAAGGAGAGCCAGAAATTCCAGAAACAGCTGAACTTAGTTTCACTCGAATGAGAAATTTTGTTGAGGCTGAAGGAGGGCGATGGTAACGGCCTAGTCAGTCCCAGGGCATGGCCAAAAGAAGTGAGGGGGGCGTCCCTGGCCCCAGGGAGTGGCCTGTAGGCTGACAAGGGTCAAAAGGGGTGTGGAGGGCCTTTGTGGGTTGTGTCCCTGAAAAAGACATGTCCAAGAACTCCCATGGGACCTTACTTAGAAATAGTGTCTTTGAAAACGTAATTAGTTAAGGTGAGACCAAACTGGATTATAGTGGGTGCTATTCCAACATGACCGGACTTCTTACAAGAAGAATAGAAGAGACCCAGAGAGACGGGGGGAACGCCACGGAATGCCAGCAGGCTACCGCCGGGGGCCAGGAGGGAGGCCTGGCCAGGCTCTCCCCACAGACCTCAGAGGAGGCAGAGCCTTGCCGGCCCTCAGCCTTGGCCGTTCTGGCCCCCAGAACTGGCAGATAATACATTTTTGTAGTTCTAAGCTTCCCAGCTCGTGGTGCTTTGTTACTGCAGCCTGGGGAATGAAGACAGACGCCTTCCCAGGGGAGCTGGAAGTGAGAACTTACAGGGCAGCTGAGGACCTTCCAGCTCTGAATCCCAGCAGAGGCGAGCGTGAAGGAAAAGCAAAGGGCACTGGTGAGGAAGACACTGGACTATGGAGCCAAAGAGGAAAGGAGGGCATGTCAGGGGAGGGCGAGGAGGGAAGGAGGGCCCCATCTGCACACAGGCTGGGAGGACGAGGAACATGGAGGGGCCCAGTGGGCAGAGGGGGACTCAGAGACCCCTGCCAGCTGCTGAGAGTCAGGGCAGGACTAAGAAAGGGAGTGAGTGAAACGAGGAACCAATGGCACTCTCTGTTTCTACAGAGCTTTGCCATAGAAGGTCCATTGGTTGGACCTTCGCATTGATTGATCCATCCATCCATCCACCATGAACCTGGGAACCAATGGCGCTCTCTGTTTCTCTGGAGCTTTGCCTACACTGGCTGGACCTTCACAGTGATCCTTCCATCCATCCATCTGTCCGCCCATCCATCCATCCATCTACCCATCCATCTGTCCGTCCATCCATCCATCCATCCACACACCCACCCACCCACCCACCATGAACCTGGGAACCTATGGCGCTCTCTGTTTCTCTGGAGCTTTGCCTAGACTGGCTGGAACTTCACAGTGATCCTCCCATCCATCTGTCTGTCCATCCATCCATCCATCAGTCATCCAGAGTGCTTTCAAAGAGCTTCTCTCTCCTGTACTGCTAAGGGTACAACGAGACCCCCACTGTTAAGAGGCTGCTCTTACGCGGTGGGAAGCAGCGATGCCACCCCAGGCGGCTTACCAGCAAGGTGGGCTTCCGAGGGGACAGGGTTGGTGGCTCAATGCCCACAGCCAGCACCCTGGTGGAGCCCTCCACCACACATCGCTGACTCTTGGGTGAAGTCGTGAGAGAGCCGAAGTGATGGGGTGGATGGCACAGCTCAGATGGGAGCCGGTGACGGGTGCTACGGAGGAGAAGCTCCCTGTGGACCTGCGGTCTCTGGGACCGGGGGCAGACAGTGCTGTCCTTGGGTCCTATGTTCAGTTGTAAACGGGCAAACAGAGACCAGGCTGGGGACAGAGGACGGAGGTGGGAGAGCGAGCCAGCACTTACCAAGGACACACCCGGCAGGCGGCAGTTTTTAAACGTAATTATTAATACGTGCTGGGCGCTGGGTGAGGAACTTTTTAATCCTCCGAACAAGTTTCTGAGGTAGAAGCAATCATCGTTCCCATTTACCAAATCAGGACCAGCTGTAGAACTGGTGAGGCCCAGGGAGAAAGGGAGACGTGGGGCCATGTGGCCAAAGGTTATTATGTGTTTCCAGGTGTGACAGCAGAGCGTGGGAGCCCTGGGGGAGCAGGCCCTGCAAGAGGAAAGAGACGCGGCCCCTGGTTCAAGGCCACGGCTAACTCACGGCGGGTCCACATTCAAACCCAAACCTCCCACTCCACACCTGGGGTACTTCCCTTGTCACCGTTAGCAAATGGCCACAAAGCATGTTCAGGCTGAAGGGCTTCAGAAAGACACAGAGCGGGCATCTGAACTTGAAGCCTCTCGCACTGCTGAAGGATTCCAGCAAGGTTTTAGCGCCAGCGTCTCCAGAGAAGGCGGCACTTCACTGCGAGGGGATGTCACTGCTCAGAGGACAGAGGAGAAGCCACAGATTTGAGGCTTAACATCCAAGGCAAGCAGGCATGGGCCTGATCGGGCAAACCGTAATTTCCTTCCCTTTCTGAAGGCTGAGAGTGCGTGTGCCCACCAGCTGCCGATAAAACAGGAACGTTTCCTGTTCTAGAGCTGGGGCGGGGGACGGTGGGGGCCTGGAGCCCGCTTCTAACGTCCCGCGTTCACGGGGCAGAAGGGGGTGCCCCGGCAAGCTGTGTGCCTGCACCGCATGGCCAAGGCGAGCTGGGGTAGGTGGCCTGCCTCAGGGTGTGCGCAGCTGCAACAGCTGGGAGCCAGGGCTCCTCCAGGGCTTGCCCCACTCAATGCCTTCCCTGGGATTCTGGAAGGGCACCAGGGGTGTGGGCTTTGACCTTGGAAGGCGTGGCTAGAGAAGCAGGACGAGGGCCTACGCTAAGTGCAGGACAGGGCTACTGAGGCGAGGTGGGGCCAAGGAAGACCCCACTGAGGGCCTGAGACCTCGGGACGGGAGAAGGGGAACTCTCGGGTCCGCTCTGCTGGCCCCGGGATCCGGGCCAGGCCAGTGTCCCCTCCTGCTCCCCCAGAGAGAGCGAGGGGAGAGGTGAAAGCAAGAGGGGGGAGGGAGGGGGAGAGAGGAGGGAGGGGAGGGGCTCGTGGGGAGAGGAAGGGCAGAGAGGAGGGGGAGACAGAGAGGAGTGGGCGTGAAGGCCTGGGCTGGAGGCGACGCGGCTGTGCTCCGGTGGATGGATTTGGTGTGACTTTGTCTGTTCTGACGTGTTATGTGCTGACTTCTGCATCGAGGCTGACTCTGGACTAGGAGCTGTGTCTACTTTTACAAAGTCCTTTTGGCATTTGAAATGGACTAAATGCTGGGAGCACAGACCCTGGGGTCCTCCAAATGGGCACCCATTTGTCTGAAAATGACACCCTGAGCAACACTCTGTGCCGGGTCCCAAGTGGTGGGTGGGGGCCGGTGGCGCTGTGTTGCTCCTTGGGAGACTGGAATTCCAGGCAGAGCCCACAGAAGGGCCTGGCGACCCGTCAGCCCTAGCATCAGCTCCTCATGTGCCCCCCGCCCACGAGGACGTGTCCCAGGGCAGTGGCTCTCAGGGGCTCAGGGAGGGCCCGGGAAGTGGGAATGCACACATGGGACCTGGACAAACTGACGCACTATCAGGCCGGTGCCAGGCAGAAGGGGTGAGGGGCGGGGGACCCCAAGAGCCTGGGGTGGGGCTGCAGCCTGCAGAGGTGGGGGCTGAAGCTGGAGAGGCAGACGGGCAGGGCTGGAGTCCAGACATGAAGCGGGACCCTCCAAGAGGCAGCCCGGGGGGTCGCCGGAGGCAGGCGAGCAGGCGGCCAGCATGGGCCAGGCTGACACCAGAAGAGGGGGTGACGGCGGCCAGGTGGGCCTGCAGGGGAGGGCCCAGCAGCACGCAGCCCTTGCACGTGCAAAGCTGCCGCGTGGAATCCCAGCGTGCTGCTCCCATGGAGGGTGGGCAGCGCGCACACCTGGCACAGGTGTCTGCAGGCCCGCAGCCTGACGCCCGCTCAGCCCTCCCTCGTGGCTCTGCGGTCTGAGCGTCCACAGCCCAGCTCTGCCCCCAGAGCCCGGGAGCCTGCGATTCTTGGGCCATATACTCGGTAAGAAAACGCTCATCCTACCTGGCTGCGGAGAGTGACCCCCGCAAGGCCTTAACCAGGTTCCATCAGAAGCCGCTTGCCGGGAGGCCCTGAGATCCGCGGCTGTCCTTGACCACTCGTGCTGATGGCCTCCACCGAGACCCCCGCGGCCCGGCCGACTCCACCTCCCTGAGCAGCGGCACGGCTGGGTCAGCCCCACTTACCAGGTGAGAGGACCCGGGCCTGAGGTCTTGGGGAACTTGCCCAAAGCCAGGAAATGTGGGGTCACACCCAGGTCCCGTCCCCAAGCCTCCAGCCCCCGCCCTGCCCCTAACGTGCCCTGTGGCCAGGACGGACCGTCGAGCAACCGGGACACGTGCCCTGCACGAGAGGCTGGGACCTGGTGGCAAACGGGCATTGGCCCTGCAGGACCTCCCAGGACAAGAGGCACAGTGCCTGCGGGAGGAAGACGCATGCTCGGAGGTTCCAGGGGCCGTTCAGAAGTGAGCACCACGTGCCTTCTGCAGTGCCGAGACTGAAACTGAGAAACGGGGACTGTCACAGCTGCCGGTGGGTGAGAACCTGCTGTGACCTTTTTAGAGAGCGTTTGCTTACATCTACTAACACTGCAGATGCACACACCCTTTAGTCCAGGAGTTCAGTCCTTAGGGGGTTTTATCCTCAAGGCATTCCCACCCTCAGTGTAAAACCCCACTTGGCTACGGAAGCACTTGGTTTGGTTAAAATGATAATAATAATAATAAAGACCCTACACAAGCTCACGTGCATGGCAGAGGAACTGGCTGAATAACCTAACCAGCTCGTTCACACATTCCTACAAGTCACACTTCACAGCCCTGAAGAGAACGAGTGTCTAGATCTGCTGATAAGACATATATTATCTTTACGATAGATTCTTATTAAAAAAGGGAGATGAAGTCGAATATATAAAAGAGGCTTCATTATGTAAAATAAAAAGTAATTTTATATTCCTACAATACTTCTGGAAGGATGCTCATAAATCAATAAAGGAATTGTCCGTGGTGTGGAAAGGAAGTGTTTTATGCTCTCCTACTCTTAACTCTTCATTCATTGTCCACATTTTTTTTTCTGGAATGTGCTTGGTGGGCCTATTGTCTTCACTCAGTCACTGGAAGGGTATCAGAAGGGCATTTAGTATAAAAGCCTCCTCCCCAAAAGGCAAAGGGCTTGGACTGCCGCACCCGCTTCGGTGGGTGACCAGTTTCTCCCCACGCGGTTTGGACGGAGCCGTGCGACCTCACTGCCCACACGGACGCCTCTCCCGCCGGAGCCCTCTCTTCTCCAGTGCGCGGCAAGGCCCGGAAATAACTGTCCAACCTGCGCCCCCTTGGGAGGGTGCAGCTGCTGAATGCGCCACCGACCCGTGACACCCACACCACCGACACCCCGAGGGGCTGGGCCACGGCGGAGATGGCCTTTCCGCTGGAGCTTAAAGCTGCCCCTTCTGCTGCTGCCGGGCAGCGAGCTGCGCACGAATCTGCCCACTGGCCACCTCCGCCCGGGCCCACGTCCCTTTTCCATCCTGAGGCCGGGATGGCAAAGACTTGCGGGCTCCGGCTCAGGGGGTGGCCCGAGCCCGGCTGGGCAGGACTGGCCAGCCGGAGCAGGTCCTCCAGACTCGAAACTCCGGGGTTGTGAGCGAGCAGCGGTGCGAGTCGGGCAAGCTAGGGGCGCTGTCCTGCTCGAGGGAGCCGCTGGCCGGGGCGCCCGCCGTCCCTGCCATTTCACGGAGCCAGACGGGCCATCCCAACCGCCCGCCAGTCAAAGCTGCGTCCTGGCCAGTCCCCGAGGGCAGTGCTGGCGGTGCGCGGTCGAGGCCGGAAGGAAACTCGGATCCTGGAGGAGCACGGGGGCGGCGGGCTGGCACGGGCAGCGGCCGGCGGTGTCACTCACACACAAGGGCACACCACACACACTCTCGCTCACATGTACTCATGCACACGCGCACGTGCACACTCATGCCTGAGCCCCCCCACTAGTGTAAACATGCTAAGGTGCATCAGGTCCCAGGAAAACCAACACAGAATCCCTGGCACCGGCGCAGCCCTTAGTCTCTGCAAGGAGTGACTAGGTAGTTAAGCCTCAAAACCCAAAAGGGCACTTACTATTTGCATTTTGCCGGTGACAGAACTGGAGCTAAGGGAGGCCTCAGGGGCTTGGCTAACAAAGGGCACAGACCCTGCCACTGCGGGCAGCCAGGTCCCGGCTCCCCGACCCCACCCGTGCCTACGCCACTCAGACCCACCCGAGCACGCCCCCCCACTGCCCTGCACACGCAGGCGTGTTACACACACCTACAGGCCTGAGACACACTCACTGCCCCCAGCCTCCGCCCTGGGAGGCCGCCCCGCCCCTGGAGTTTAAAAACTGACAGGAGAGCCGGTGCCTCCTGGACCCGTATCCTTACCGTATTAATAATTTAACCCGATCCCATTAGAGGCCAGCACAGCTCCTGTCTGACAGGCTAAACTTAGCCAGGGATTGCTGCGTGGGGTGGGGGGTAAGAGGGCTAAACGTCCACTTTAAAGAATAAAGGACAATGTTAGTTTTTACGCAAAAGCCCAGTGACCCGGTGGAGGCGGGGGCGAGGCCCGGCGCTGTTTGGGAAAGTCCTAAAGAACCTCTTCACATATGACTTCCTGGCGGCATGAACGCACGACGTGCCGGCTTTAAAAAGAAAGGAACCACAAGTCCCGCAGGTGGAGCCCCGTCCCGGCTGCTGCCGCGGCCCCCCGGCGGCGCCGGCAGAGCTGACTCTGCGGTTACTTAAGAAGTTCCCTGCCGGGCGGCGGGAAAACATCTTGTGACTTTCACTCTCGCTCGGCCTCTCCCCCCTGGGGGTGCGTTCTTACTCTCTTAGGGGAAAGGTTCTTGCCCCAGATCCTCGGCACGCAGGAAAGAGCCAGAGGCCGCACTCGCTCGGGGGACGCGGCGAGGCCGGGGCAGCCCCCTCTGGCTGGGGACGCGGGGAATCGCGGCGCCAGAGACGGGGGACCCTCCACCCCACACCGCGGGGCCGGTCCCCGGGACCCGCCGCGTCCGCACCCGGAGCCCGGCGGGCCCTCCTCTAGGGCAGGCCCGGGCGGCCGGGGACCCGGGGGCTGCGCGCCGCGGCCCGCGCCTCGGCCCTGCGCGCCCGCTGCGCCCCCGCGGCTCCCGCGCCAGGAGGAGCGCCCACCCCTCCCGAGGGCGCGGACCCTTACTCACGGTCGGGGGGCGGCGCCGTGCCGTTGGGGCTGCTCATGGCCGACGGGTCCTGGGCCCCGGCAGAGGCCGCGGCGGGGGTCGTGCGTGCCCACCCGGCGCCTGGAGGAGACCGCACGTGTCCCTCTGCTCCGCGCAGGCCCAGGGGAGGGGCCGTCTGCAGATAGGCAGAGGGTATTTATTTGTTTTTTTCTGCGGGGTTGGCCGATGGGGTTTCCACCCTTTTTTTTTTTTTTTAAACACCACCCCGCCCACTCCTGAACTCTTCTGGGCTCCAACTTTCCCGGCGCAAGAATCACTCTTTTTCGAACTCTGTTTGTGTTTCCCTCTGCAACTCCCCACCCGGATACAGAAGTTGTGGCTGAAAATTCCCGCCCCCCCGCGTGGAGCTCGAAAACTCCCAGATGGGTTGTGCCGGGCGCCTCTGGGCCAGGCACGGTCAGGGTCAGGGATGGTGACACAGCAGGGACAGACCTGCCTTGGGATCCTGGCCAGCTGCGCGGCCCCTGGACAGCTGGCGGCCTCTGCGCGCAGAGAACTCGAGTCTGGGAAGAGTGCCCGTGCGCTGGCCGCCAGGGTTCCAAGAGACGACGTCTGTAAAACGCCCGTGGGACGGAAGAGGCGTGCGGTAAGCGGCAACAATTACTGTAACGGCCTCAGCATTTTGGTCTGCGATGCCCATGTATCCACGGTGGGTAGTAATATGCCTTATATTCAGAGTTCATAAGATATGTAACAACTTCCCTGATCTGCAATGCAGCTGGGGAGCTGGAAGGAAGCAGAGAGACCCTCAGGAAACGAAATCACAAATCGCCAAGTCTGCACCTCACTTCGTTAGAGGAGCTCGGAGAGGCCCACTTGGAACCCAGGGATGTTTAGACATTCTCAGAAGAGGCTGGCTTATTTAATTTCTCAGGCTAGCACGGATCCAGAGCACCAAGAGGTAACAAGAATTCCTTGCAGAAAGGAAGCCAAGGCACGAATTAGCCGGCTAACTTAAAGGTAGCAAGCCCTACAGTCTGTGACGGTCAGGCATAAGCACAAGATGGCATTTATTAAACCGCTGAAGAGAGCCCTGTTAGCAGGCGGAGCAGCTCTCTTTTCTGCAGGGCGAGTCGCCATGGGGCCACCAGGGAGCCCAGGCTTTGGTGATGGTGATCTGTGTGCGAGTCTTCACCGCCTGCAAAGCCCTTTACTTAACCTCGCTGAGCCTCAGTTTTCTCATCCATGAAATTGGAGCAATCTGCAAAGTTAGATAGTCTCTAACCCATTAGATAATTACAACGCCCCACTTAGCACCCGGAGTTACTTGGCGCTGTCACCTTTACCTGCCAGGAGGCACTTGCATTGTGTTTATAGTAATGATCCTAGACCATCCAGAGGAGAAGGTAAAGCATTTTTTAATTGTGAGTAGTAGCTTAACCGGAAACATTTGCTATTTTCTTTTTTAAATATATCCGTGGAAGTGTCTAAAATTTTTTAAAAGTAAGTACTATTTTAGAAAAGTAAACTAGTTACCTGAAAGATTCCATTATTTGGTACGAGTTCAGGAGCGACGGAACAAACGCCGAGTCTTTGCGCCTCACTTATTTATGAGTAGCTCTTACAGGTGCAGGTAGAACCCACTGATTTAGAAATGGGATATTAGTGTGCCTTCATGTGTTGGATATTTTTTGATGAAATAGAATTCAGCTGTATCCTGTAATAATAAAACAGTTCTTATCTTGTTTTATTCCTTTAAATATCCTCAATTTGGATATTACCAAGTACTCATTTTAAAAGTATTTTTGTTTTCTTATTTTTTTATTTTTAAGGAAACTTTAGATTACGTAAACATTACATTAAAATATAGGGGATTCCCGTACTCCCCAGCCCCTCCACCTCCCACACTTTCCCACATTAACAAATCTTTCATCAATGCCCCACTAAATTATTTTTTTTAACAAATCATTTGTATTGGTACATATTAATAAAGCATAAATCCATCCAAAATGTACAAAGATATTCAGTGTAACCACATATTTGTGTATTCATCACTTCAGTCATTCTTAGAGCACTTTCATTATTCTAATAATAATAATAAAGAAAAACAAACAAAACTCATCATCTCTCAGTCTTTCTATGCTTCCCCTGCTGTACATAGCTGCTATTCTTTTTCCTTCTCTCTAGTACCTTGTTATTGATATTTTATAAAAACAGTGTTATATAGGCAGGCAGTTTTACTGTCATAAACAGTACCGTGTTACAGTTTTAGCTTTCCTTCTAGTAATTTACATGACCTTAGACTTTCCCTTTCCATCACTGTCAGAGCCATACAATAGCACAGCCAGTCACCAACACGGGGATGTGCTTTCACCATTTCTATTCACTTCTAAAGATTTACAAACAGCCTTTTTACCAGTTCTGCACAGATGAAAACTCAGCTGTCCGTTCTTCAACCTCCTTCCATTTGCTGGCAACCTGTATTCTAATTATTAACTCCTTGAGTTTACACCGTATATTTAGTTCATAATAGGGCAACCATGCAGAGGTAGGAAAGTCGATTCACGGCAAAGCTGCAACTTGTCCAAGGCCACTCGTCCGCAGTCGGTCCCAGTGCAACCAGCGTGGAGCCTCAGCTCTGCGGCCTCGCCTGGCTGGCAAAAGTGCTGCGGAGTGCCCCGAGGATGAGAGTCAGTGACCAGGTCTGGGAAAACAGCAGCTCCTGGGAAGGGGTCTCCGCCCCCACACGCCGCCAAGCCAGCACTCTTAGGGCTGGTTCTTCTTGGGAGGGAGCTGGCAGCCCTGTCCTGCGACAGCTCTTACCCCTGGTTATGAGTCCTAATGGGCAGAAATGGGTAGATTTTATTTTTAAAAATTTTTGATTAAAAGTTTTGCACTTTATAAAAGCAACAGAGGCTTCGTGTAAACATTTTTGAGAGAGGATAAAACAACAACAACAAAACCAAGCTCTTTCTCACAATCTCTAGGACCTGAAAGTATGTTTACTTCTAGTCTTCTTTTTAAACACATCTATGAATATTTGTTTTATACTATTGGGATTGTACTGACAATGTGATTTTCGCATGCTGAGGTTTTCACTACTAAACATTGTCACAAACCTTTCTCCATATAAAAGGATGAAATCTCTTTAGTTAGTTTTAATTACAAGGTTGTTGCCTTTTTCTTTGCTAGTTAAATCGACACTGTCAAATCATGCGAACATGTATCTTTATCTGAATTTCTTTTTTTTTAATCTTACTTTTTGTTGTTGTTGCTTCTGCTCCAAGTGTCATTACTAGATCGAAGGCCAGGAATGTGTTTGAGGCTTTTGCTACATCCGTGAGTCGTTTCCTTAATAATTTACACTCTCCTTGATCAGAGAAACATGCTTATTTTAGAGCCTTTTCACGGAAATAAGCATGAGATTTTAAATAATTGTTAATACTACAGGACATATGTAGTATTCAAGTTTTCATTTCCTTGGCTACCAGTGAGCTCATATATACTTTCAGAGCTTATTAACAGTTTGCCTTACTCTTAGGTGAAATTTTTGTTCACTGTTTCTTCATTTTGGAGGGGTGACTAAGTGTTGTTTTCTTCCTTGGTCTTTTTACCTACAAAAGACACCACCACCTTATCATATGTAGTGCCACTATTTTCTCCTTGGGGCCTTTTTCGGGCTTTCTCCCATTAACCCAGAAAAAGAGTTTGGCTTATCTGATTGGCAAGTTGGCAGCCTTTCAGAAAACCAGACTGTGGCTATGCAGATTTCCAGAGGGGTGGAGAGAAGCCATGGGGGCTAAGCTGTCACAAGCCTGGAAAGCAGGGAGGGGGGCTGTAGAGAGACAGCCCACACCTGATACGGCAAAGAGGCATCAGGGCTGGAGGGCAGGCAGCCCACCAGCAACCTCTCCCCTTGCTAGCAGGGCATAGGGGCTTCCCTAGAAGAGTCTGGTGTAGGCTGAGACGAGCACCTCCAGGCAAGGGAGGGGTCCTGGTTTGAAGCTGTATGTGCCGAGAAATGTTTGTTCTCAAAGTTAACACGTTCCTCTGGGTGTGGATCCATTGTAAGTGGATCTTCTGGTGAGCAGGATCTTAACCTGAGATGTCACCCACCGGGTCTTAGTCCTCTTACTGGAGTCCTTTATAAGAGAATGAAATGCAGACAGAGAGAGAGAGACAGAAGTAAGAAGCTGAAAGCATGGAACCTGGTGGAGAAGGGAGAGCCCAGCAGATGCCACCACGTGCCTCGCCATGTGACAGAGGAGCCCAGGATCTCTGGCAGCCGCTCTGTGGGAAGAAATCTTTCGATGGTGCCTGGATTTGGGCATTTTTCTCAGCCTCGAAACTGTAAACTTGTAAGCGAAAAAATGCCAGCTGTCGAAAGCCCACACATTGTAGGGTATGTGCATCTCAGCAGCCTTGTTAATTAGAGCGACACTATTGCCAGCCAGGGCCCAGCTGCGGGGTCCCCTGTCAAACAGCTGTCCCCCAAGACTGACTCCAGCCAGGGCGCCTCCGCGGTGGAAGGCAGAGCGCCCTATCCTCGGGAGAGGCTGGGGAGCTCCCATCAGGCCCAAGGTCACGGCCCAGGGCCCTCTAACTCTACAGCAGCACCTCAGTTATCCCAAGGTACACCTTTTTTTTGACGCATCCAGAACGGGCCCACTCCTGGAAGCTTCCGAACCCCACCCCAAAGACAAGAACCACATAACACCGCACGGGGAATGCCCAGTGGTCTGTGCCCGCTTGATGTGATGTACAAGCAAACCTCATCCCCTGGCATCAGCTCTAGGAGTATCCCGCTAGGATTAGGGTGGAGAAGAACAGGGTGCTTCACGCTGGGAGGTGGGGCGGGGGAGTGCAGAGAAATGCCGGGGCTTGAGGAGAGAAGAGGAGGGTCAGTGAAGAGGAGGACAGGGGTAAGAGCCTTTCATCGGTTGTATCTATGTACCACACTGACGCAAGGGGCTGGGAATAGGGGGATACTTGGGAACTCTGTATATTCTGCATGATTTTTCTGTAAACCTACAACTTCTCTAAAAAAAAAGGAGGGAAGTTCAGCATATAGGTAAGCTGGGTGGTCCAGCCACTTCAAGAGCTGAATAATTCTCTGTAAATAGACCTCCCAGCAGACATGGGCTTCTACAGAGAGGGGCAATCTCTGGAGCCCCTGCAGTGGGCCAGGCAGGGTGCTGGGCTGAGTCCAGCACATTGGGTTATGGCTAGTTGTCACAGGTATTCTCATAGAGCGGGTGGTGCTTCGTTTGTTTGTGTGTTTGTTTTTTTCCCTTTTCTCTCCTCTTCCCAGCTTCATTTCAGATCCTTGGAGTCTTGGTGCAAATGAACTCTGACTATGGAAAGTGCAGAAAACAGAGGAGGCGAGGTGAGAGCTAGAATTCAAATTCCAGTGCTCGTTTGTAAGGGAAGTGCTCCCCACGGCCTCCACTTCCGTCAGCACCCGCTGTCCCTGACTCCTGTCACTCCGGCACGCATCATCGCTGAGACACAAGGAAAGGAGGCTCCAGCTGCCCACGGAGTCCCAGGTGGTTCCCCTCGGAAAGGAAGGATATGGACATTGTCCAGCAGTTACAGAGTTAACAACCAACTCTCACAAAAGCCCTGGTTTGAGCCACAAGCCCTTTTCCCTTTGGGTATAAGATGTTGGTGGGAAACTGAACTAAAAAGCAGTATCTCCAGCTGCAGCCAGCTGAACTCTTAAGCCCTGTTAGTGAAGGAAGCAGCTTCCTCCTTACTCGTTTTTGTTGTGGCTTTTATTCTCGTTGGCCACCATGCGGGAGGAATTTGGGTCAGGTAGCTTTGAGACTAAGACAGGCATGTGGTAACTGCGTTAGCGAAATATTTGCTATGAGTGTTACCTATTTTATCTCAGGTCACCCAGAACAATCTTGTGAGCAAAGAAGCACAAGGTGTGGGCTCTCTGGCAGGCACAGCTTCACATTCCTGCTGCGCCACCTGCCTCTTTGCTAAGAGACCCTGCCTCAGAAGCTTCTCATGAGCTCAGTGGGGTTGGGAGTTCCCAGGGGCCTTGGAAGACAGCACAATCATGGGTGATCAATAAAGATGGAAAACACTGCAGAAAAAATGCCTACGAAAATTCTGTGCGAAAGAAACACGCACACACAGGTACAGGTGTGAATGGTCAGGTATGGCTAGTTCACCTTCCCACAGGGAAGTTTGTGCCAAGGCCGTGGGGACATGTGGGATAATTTAGTTATTTATTTCTGTCATCTTTTAGTTCCTTAAAATTCATGGCCATAAAGTTTAAGACAATAGACCAAGCTTATCTTTATGCTCTCCCTTTTGATGGCCCATTAAAATTATACTGAATGAGTGATATAAGAAGCAAAATGACACGGTAGAGTGGTTATCAGGGGTTCCTTCATCATGTGTGAGATTTTAGGCATTCCCAGAAGATGGATGGGTGTGGAAGCACAGGGCAGAGAAGCCCCAGAAGGAGGGTGTAGGGGAGGGCAAGGACCCCCCAGAGCACCGGGGCCCAGGCGCCGAATGGCAGGTGGAGGTGGGGATGAGGCCGAGAGGACAGGTTGGAGGCGCATTTGAGCAGCTGCTCCAGGCACCTCTTCTTCCACTGCTCCCCCCCCCTTTGTGTACAGAATCCCAGGCAGGCCACAGGTGTTGGCTCCCAGAGAACAGAAGTGTGGCTGTCTCTAAAGAATTAAGGAACTGTGGGAGAGCATCAATGTTCCTAGTGTTGGAAAGGACCCCTCTCAGGAAGATCCCCCTTTTCCTGGAATTTGGGAGTCTGTAGCATGCCAGACAGCTCACCTCCCACTCACTGGAAAGCAAAGACCGCAGAATCCACACACACAGCTCTCCCAGCCCAACTTCTAATTTGTAGAGAAACTGGTCTCAGGAAATAGATGGATTAAGACAATAGAAGAGGAAGTCCTTAACAACCTTTTGGAATAAACAGCCTGCTCCTTCATTTAAAAAATTGATAGATTAACTATATGTGACAGCCGTGTCATATACAAAAACCAGAACATAGAAGAAACAGGCCAAGTTAACAAATGGGAAAAAACTAACCTCAGTGAAAGAAACAAAAATAAAGAGGACAGAGGAGAACTTAAAGGAAACAAACAAACAAAGCAGAACTCTAATATACTTGGAGATTTAAAAATCATAAAATAAGAACAGTATGCTATGAAAAAGGAAAAGCAAATAATAAGAAAGCAATGTAAAAATTAACAATATAATATTTGAAAGCAAAAATTCACTTTAAAGACCTGAAAGTTAACGTGAAACAAATTCTCCTAGGTGGAAACAATCCAAGTGTCCATCAATAGATGAATGGGTAAAAAAATGTGGAATATAAGCACAACAGAATATCACTCAGCTATGAAAATTCTGATATACACTACTACATGGATGAGCCTTGAAGACATTATGTTGAGTGAAATAAGTCAGACACAAAGGTACATATTTTGTATGATTCCACTTAAATGAAAAACTTAAAATATGAAAATTCATAGAGACAGTAGATTACATGGTATCAGGGGCAGGAGGCAGGTGGGAAGTGGGGAATTATTTCTTAATGGGTATATTAAGAGTGTTACGTATGATAAAAAGTTTTGGTAATGGATGGTGGTGATGGTAGTACAACATTGTGACTTTAATTAGCACCATTGATTTGTATACTTGAAAGTGGTTAAAATGGAGAATTTTGAACTGTATACATAATTACCACAATAAAAATTTATTTAGAAAGATAATTCTCTTGGATTGAGAGAAAAACAAGATAAAATAAGGGAGAAAAGATGGGAGATGATACAGGAGGTCCAGCTAATAGGAATTTATCCAAGAAAGAATGAAGAAAATGGAAGGGAGAATGAACAAACATAAGGGGGGACTGTAACTATGGAACAAAGTAGATTTATTACTATTATAATAATGGAAGAAATTGTAACATTGCTATAAGATAGGTTTTGAGGGAAAGGGAAGGGAAGAACAGGTGTAATATGAAATGTTTTTGGGACATTGGAATTGGTCTGCATGATATTGCAGTGACAGATGCAGGCCATTATACATTTTGTCAAAACCCATACTATTGTTGGGGACAAAGTGTAAACAATAATGTAAACTATAGACCATGGTTATAGCAAAGCTTTAATGTTTGTTCATCAATTGTAACAAATGTACCAGACTAATGAAAGATGTTATAATAGGGGGAAATGTGAGAGGGGGCGGGGGAGGGTATATGGGAATCCCCTATAATTTTAATGTAACTTTTCTGTAATCTAAAATTCCTTTTAAAATAAAGTTACACAAAACAAACCATCAGAACCACCCTCAATAATACGGAATGGTAGAAGGACAACAGAAAAATGCTCTCAAAGTTCTGGAGGTATGGTGGGGTTGGGATGACTTTGAACCTTAACTTTTTTTTTCTTTATTTTTTTTAATATTACATTAAAAAATATAAGAGGTTCCCATATACCCCCCAAATATCGGCTAAATTATCAGTTGATTGTGAAAGAACAATAAAGACACCTTTGGAATATAAGAATTGCAAGTTTACTTCTTTCTTAAAGAGAGCTCCAGGGGATGAATTCCGTTCTCACAAGGTGGATGGCAGGAAAGAGGAGCCCCAGGCCCCAGGCACCTGTGGGCTCTGGAGGGCAGACAGGGGGCATCTGGGGGCAGGCCTGGGGCCATGACAGAGGCTTAAGTTTAGTACCCGAGGATGGACTTCAGGAGGTATAATGCTGCAGGAAAAAATAAAAAGAGATCTCCATGTACTAGACCAGATTACTGAAGGGCTGGATACACCCAAAAATAGGGTGAGTATGCACACATTGTTTCTCCATGAGGAAGAAATGAACGGGCTAAAAACCCAGGAAAACAAACACAAAGCTGTACAAGTAAGCCATGGTCCATGTGTGAGGCTAACTAAAAGACGGCACAATCTTGGGCCATTAATGGAACATAAGAAGAGATAATTCATCACAAGTCCAGGGACATTTCCCTTTGGGAAATTCAGGGGGCAAGATACTGGACCCCAGAACAGCAGAGGTAGCTTCCTCCAACCTCTTGGCTCTGCAGTGGAAATAGCTATGTCGTTGTCACAGCACACAAAATCACTTCTAGTTGGTGGGTGGTGTTTCGAATCAGCTAATAGAATTAAACGTGGAAGACGGTTGGGATGATGGGATAGACAGCCTGACCCTGGAAAAGTGCAGGTACAGGAGTGACAGAGGTGGGAGGGGAAGGCGGTGAGGAGCATAGAGGGAAGGGGTGGAAGGAAGGGAAGGGGCTGATAGTCTCACGCTCCACAGAGCGGGTCGAGATGCATTTGGTGAAACAAGGAAGTATGTGCTAAGAAAGATCAAAAAGCTGGCTAAACGCACAGGGGCCATTAGCCAAAAGAAGAGACAACCATCCTAAGAAAGAGACAACCATCCTAAGAAAGAGGTAACCAACCCTAAGAAAGAGAAACCATCCTAAGAAAGAGACAACCATCCTAAGAAAGAGGTAACCATCCTAAGAGACAACCATCCTAAGAAAGAGGTAACCATCCTAAGAAAGAGAAACCATCCTAAGAAAGAGAAACCATCCTAAGAAAGAGGTAACCATCCTAAGAAAGAGGTAACCATCCTAAGAAAGAGACAAGCATCCTAAGAAAGAGGTAACCAACCCTAAGAAAGAGAAACCATCCTAAGAAAGAGGTAACCAATCCTAAGAAAGAGGTAACCATCCTAAGAAAGAGGTAACCATCCTAAGAAAGAGAAACCATCCTAAGAAAGAGAAACCATCCTAAGAAAGAGGTAACCATCCTAAGAAAGAGGTAACCACCCTAAGAAAGAGGTAACCATCCTAAGAAAGAGGTAACCATCCTAAGAAAGAGGTAACCATCCTAAGAAAGAGAAACCATCCTAAGAAAGAGGTAACCAATCCTAAGAAAGAGGTAACCATCCTAAGAAAGAGGTAACCATCCTAAGAAAGAGACAACCATCCTAAGAAAGAGGTAACCAACCCTAAGAAAGAGAAACCATCCTAAGAAAGAGACAACCATCCTAAGAAAGAGACAACCATCCTAAGAAAGAGACAATCATCCTAAGAAAGAGAAACCATCCTAAGAAAGAGAAACCATCCTAAGGAAGAGGTAACCATCCTAAGGAAGAGGTAACCATCCTAAGGAAGAGGTAACCATCCCTAAGAAAGAGGTAACCATCCTAAGAAAGAGAAACCATCCTAAGAAAGAGGTAACCATCCTAAGAAAGAGAAACCATCCTAAGAAAGGACACCTTGTTGGAGGAAACAGGGCAAGGGAAATGGTGCTAAATCAACTGCTTTTCTTTTGGGAGCTCGCGTCAGTCAGAACCCTGGGAGGAAAAGGAGAGTCGCTCTGGAGAGATGGAAGTGAAGGAAGTGGGGTGTAGAGAGGGGGCTTATTTCGGGGGGAGGGGGTGAAGGGTGGTGCTCCCAGGAGGGCACCCTGCTCAGGACTCAAGGAATTGGGGGACAGAAGTTTTAGAGCTGGGCAAGGGTGGGCCTGCCCTCGCCTCTGGGCTGCTGGAAGCCACGCGGCAGACAGGCTGGCCTTTACGGTGGGGGCTTGTTAGCTCACAGGCTCGTGGTCCTGAGCCCAGAAAATGACCACGTCAGGGCAGCCTCAGGAAACGCTTCCTCTCTGCAGACCTGGAGGCCGCCACCTGCCCTCCCGACTCTCTGTCACGTGGCAAGACATGTGCGCCGGCTGCTGGTCTCTCCCTTCTCATTCAGATTTTGTAGTCTTCAGCATCTTACTTCTGTGGCTTTCTCTCTCTCTCTCTCTAGCTCTTTAGCTCTCTCTCTCGCACTCTCTGTCTACCTCTCTAGCTCTCTCTTCCTCTGTATTCCTCCCAATTTTAAAGGACTCCAGTAAGAGGTACTGGCCCACCCCTAAACGAAGTAACGTCCTCAAAAGGTCCCACCTGTAATAGGCTCACACCCACAGGAATGGACTAGTTTTAAGAACACGATTTTCTGGGGTCCACCAGCCTCAGACTAGCACTTTGCGCGCGGTCCTTCAGGCGTGGTCACTGTGTGAAGCAGAGCACTTCACAAGGCGCAAGGCGGAGGGGAGCAGGGGGAGGCGGGGGCCGCCTCACTCTCCTTTTTTTCACTGGGCGCTTTTTGGAACAACCCGGCTGGGAGCTGGAGAGCAAGAAAGCATGCCAATACAGAGCAGGGGGAAAGTGGATCTAGGGTGGAAGGGAAAGGAAAAACACCCAGCCTGAGAAGTCAATAGATGTTATCAGGGGTTGGAAAGGGAAAACCTGGGATACTAAGCATATTATCTAGAGAAATGAAGTGACCAAATAGAGGTCTTCAGTCAGAAATAGTGAAAAGATATTTGGGGAGTAGGGCTGTGGGTGGGGTATGATGTGCCAGGAGATGGCTGCATTTGAATCAGAAGTCCTCTGTACTATTTGAATTATTTTTTCAAGTTTTGAGGAATATTGTAAACCACAGGGAAAGCATAAAACATCAAAGAGACCTCAGCTGACTGAGAAAATGTGCTTGATTTAGCAAGATAAAATTTATCAGGAATTAATCTAAATCTCTAACCTTTTTTTTTTTTTAAAAAAAGTACATGGGGGAAGCAGACTTGGCCCAGTGGTTAGGGCATCCGTCTACCACACGGGAGGTCCACGGTTCAAACCCCGGGCCTCCTTGACCCATGTGGAGCTGGCCCACATGCAGTGCTGATGCACACAAGGAGTGCCCTGCCACGCAGGGGTGTGAAGTGCGCCCTGTAAGGAGAGCCACCCAGTGTGAAAGAACGTGCAGCCTGCCCAGCAATGGCACCGCACACACGGAGAGCTGACACAACAGGATGATGCAACAAAAGAGACACAGATTCTCACAGAAGAACACACAGCAAATGGACACAGAGTGCAGACAACTGGGGTGGGGGGGGGGAGGAGAGAAAAAAAATTAAAAAGTACATGGGCAGCATCAAGGAGACAGCCCTAGCCCCGCTTCCCAGTCTCCACTTGGCTTAGAGCGTGATTTAAGTGGTGAGTATGAGGGCAAAGCTCTGGATCTCCTGGAAGCACTGACCCAGCTGCCTGCTCTCCCCACCCTCCCCACCCCCCAGCTCCAGCCCACACTCTAGGTCAAAGGGATAATCCACTTTCTCCCGACACACCATCCACGTTAATCTTTGTATTTCTGTTTGCTTGAGCCCACCTGACGTTAAGCTTTCCAGACACTTCCTCCCCCCAGCTCTTATATCCCCAAAGGAAGACTACGAGCCATTCCACCTGACTGTCCAAGCCCTTCTGCTAGGCACTCTGGAACTCTGGTCTTACTGGCACACTTCCTGACACCCTACACCTTTGAATCAAATGTCATTTTCATGTTTTGCTTTTCAGAACCTGTCTTTCCCCAAGGACATTGCTTCTTCTTCAGCCATCTCAAGTGGGAACAATTTTTTCTTGCTGTTTTTCTGTTTTTTCTTACCGTGAATATCATGGGGACCAATGCAGAATCCAGTCCTTCTTGTTCCTCATTGCCACTTATAAACTTTTACTTCTTGCAAAAGCTCCAGTTCTGAAAATCTGTGAGATTGTTATTCCTGCATTCCTGCTTCTTGACAACCATCTAATGAGCCTCCAGTCATTTTCCTTGGTTTCCTGAAGATACTATTGCATGGTTCCCTGTCTTCCCAGCACTGCTTCTGTCATAATTCCGGGTGACTTCAGAATGCACATGGACAATCTCCCAATAGCCTGGCTTCTCTGACTATTGCACTCAGTTCCTCGCTTGCTCACTACCTTTAGAAGTTTCCAATCCATTGGCCCTACTACACTTTCATTGCCCTTCCCATGTCATGGCCACAATTCTTTCCTTATTCAGTTGAGATATTGGGGTCCAACATTATATCTACCTTCTTCTTGCCATTTGGCAACATTGCCCTTCTCTCCTTATGATGCCTCGTCTTCATAGAACTTAACCGTGATTCACCCCACTGTTCCTCCTGCCCTTCACTTTTGCCCTAGCAGCCCGATGTGTGCTGGTTGGCCTCACATTATGTTTCTAAGCACAAAACTTACCTAAACTCCCAGCTCTGCCAGGTGATATTATATTTGCCTGGTCAGTTTTATTTTCCTGTCTGAGAATCCTATTGCCTTTATTTTCTTTTTAAATCAGACCTTTAAAGCTCTCTATTCTCACTCTTCACTCATGATCCCACATCTTATTACTCTCAAAATAGAATCAAAGAGAATAGACCCATGTAATCTTCCCACTACCAAATTTAGGATTCTGTGCGCATGGAAGGACAACTGTGCTTTTGTCATAAGCTACATTTTCTCAGGTGCATTGGATGCCATCTGTGACGGTTAGGCTAATGTGCCAACTTGCCAGGTAATTGTGCCCAGCTGTTTGGTCAAGCAAGCACTGGGCTAACTGTAATACAAGGCATTTATGGACTTAGTCACCATTGACTTTACTGCAGTGGTCAATCATAGATAGCTGATTACAATTACATCAATTAGGGAGATTGCCATCAGCAATGAGTGACGCTTAACCCAATCAGTTGAATGCCTTAAAAGGGGAAGTGATTCCAGCATTGAGAGAGAATTTCCCAGCTCGTCTTTGGACAGCCAACATTTCCCAGAACTCATCAAGAACCCTCATTGGACTTTCATTGCCTATGTGTAGAACCTGGACTTGTGCATCCCCACATCTACATGAGAGACTCATATAATTGCATACTATTGACAGACATCCCTTGTTGACTCTGTTTTCCTAGAGAACTCTTACTAATACATCATCTCTTCTCACTTTCTGAAGGATTTTGTCCTGGATCATTTTCATCAATACACAAACCTCCACCATCTTGGACTTAAACACTTCAGTGGCCAATCCATTTCTCTGTCATCCCTTATGGCAAAATTTCTTGAAACAGTTGTCCTGACCCATTGCCCAGGCTCCATCTCTTATTCTTTCTTTCTCTTTCAGCTATGCTATTTTTTTCACATTGTGAAGCATGTTACACACATACAAAAATGCAAAAAGCAAAAAGGTGTCGCTCGGTGAATTATCACAGAAAGAACTCTCATGGCTTAAGATCCAGACCATGAAAGAGAGCATCTCCTAAGCCCCCTCCTCAGTTATTACCTCCTTTTTCCCATGCGAAGGTAGCCACTGTGCTGACTTGGTTGAATTTATTTTCTTGTTTTTCTTTTGAGTTAGGCGCCTAAGCAAAAAATGTGGTTTTGTTTAATTTTTTAACATTGCATGAATGGAATCGTAGAGTACATTGTAATTGGAACCTGGATTTTTTCACTCAATTTATATCTGTGGGATTAACACATTTTGTTGTCTTTGCCTTGTTTTTTTGTATCTTAATTTATGAATATATTAGAAGTAATTTGAGCCATTCTTCTACCTGTGGACATTTGGATTATTTCCAGTCCTGTATGGGACAATTATAAAAATACTGCTCTGACAATATTTGTGATGCATCCTGGTGCACAGGAGTATGGATTTCTGTTATATATATTTATATATACACAGTTTAGTTGAAAGTTGCTCTGTTAAAGGGTCTGCATTCAACTTGAGTAGATAATGCCCAACTGTTTTCCAAAGTGCCAATTTCCATTGCCACCCGCAGTGTATGGAGTCCCCAATATGCTGTATCTTGTCAACACTTGGTAATTTGAGTCTTTTAAATTTAGTTATTCTTGGGAAGCAGACTTGGCCCAATGGATAGGACGTCTGCCTACCACATGGGAGGTCTGTGGTTCAAAACCTGGGCCTCCCTGACCCATGTGGAGCTGGCCCATGTGCAGTGCTGATGCAAGCAAGGAGTGTGTCCCGTAAGGAGAGCCGCCTAGCATGAAAGAAAGTGCAGCCTTCCCAGGAATGGTGCTGCACACATGGAGAACTGACAGAACAACAACATGACACAACAAAAAGCAACACAGATTCCTGGTGCTGCTGATAAGGATAGAAGTGGTCACAGAAGAATACGCAGCAAATGGACACAGAGCGCAGACAACTGGGGGTGGGGGGCTGGGAAGGGGAGAGAAATAAATTTAAAATTTTTAAAAAAATCTTAAAAAATATAAATTTAGCTATTCTGCTTGGTGTGTAGGAATTGTGGTCTTAATTGGCATTTATCTGATGACCCATGAGGCCAAACATCTTAAGAAACTGGAAAGAGGTGGTAGGCAATTAGATGGGCCGGCAGAACTGAGCTTGACACCTGCTTTTGGCACGAACTTATGTAGTGACACTGGACTAGTTACTTTATCTCTGATCCTCAGCTTTCTCTTATGGAATGTGGGCATCACAACTCTTAACTTACGTATAAATACATGGCAGCTGGGATATAGCAGGCGCTTACTAAATTGTGACTCTTTTTCTTATTATCTTTGCTCAGTGGGTAGTGAAAGACACTAAAACAGAGAAAGTAGGAGAACTCCAAAGGAACGTGAGGAAGCAGCAGGACCTTGGGGGTTAAATGCTGAATGGTTCCTTGTGATAGCTTGTATTATTATCCAAAAAATACTTACTGTACCTTCTCACAACATGAGCAAAGTGTGCTGCCGTGCCCTATGAATATTGGGTTTGGCCATGAGATTTGCTTTGGTTAGTGGAATGTGAGAGGATAAGACCTCTGTCACTTCCCAGCAAAGGCCCAGAATGTGCTGGCATGGCTTGGCTTGGACCCTATCCCCTGGACCTCTACCATGAGAAAAGCATGCTTGGGTAGCCTCTGCTTCTTCAGCCTGGGCCATGCTCCTGGAAGCCTCAATGGCTCTCACTAGACCATTGTGATGTCTTGGTGGTGGTGTTCATCTGTGTGTGACTGCGTGCAGAATTGCTGGCAGTCATGACATTCTGAAATATATCAGTATTTCACTGTGAATGGCAACAATGAAAAACAACAAAGTTGAAATGGATTTTAGTTTTAGATAAGAAAAAATATGACAGTGGACAGATACTCTGATACTCAGCCGCGAAACCATTAGTGTTTGTCTTCCCCCAATAATGAAACAAGAGGTATAAAATGTCTTTCTGCTCTGAAAAGAGAAAAAAGTTAAAGGAAACAGCACCATTTTAATTAGAGTTTTCTCTATACTGGTGAATCTTGAAGGATGAAAATAAGATAGAACAAAACAAGGAAATATTTGCTGAACAGTAAGCCTTAGCATCATCTAGTGCAACCTCCTCATTTACAGATAATAAGGAAAGGGTTAACATCAGTTATGAGGTATTGGGCTCCACTCTGGTACCCCATTCTCTCACCACATACATAATTCATTTTTTTGTCTATCCATGGATCCAACCACTTATCTATTCAACAATCAATTGCTGATGGTCCATTTGTGTCAGATTTGTAAATTGGGTACAGAGTTGCCATCAGGAAGAGTATAGTTGAACAGTGGAGATACACACTTCACAGAAAATTCCTGCATGGTGCTGTAGGTACTGCCTGGATGTGGAGAGGGCTATTTCTCTGGGTGTGGTGCAGTGCTCTCACAATTATTTTTAGACTCTCAGACGTAGGCAGCAGGTCTTATGCCTCTTCCCTACCCCCGCCCCCCCCAGTATTTGGTGCAGTGGAGGACACAGAGTGGTGGGTGTGGAGGTAGAGAAATCTTTCCCCATGGATATCAAATTTTAGGGTCCTCACTAGCTCAGCCCTGAGGGTTCCCCATCTGGCTCTATGTCATAGTATCCTGACCCACTTGGTTGCCACTTTCTGATCTTTTCCCACCTTTCCTGGCTCTAGAACCATTCAGCCATTCTTTTTTAAAAATTTTGCTCTACTTACTAGTGTTTGAGGCAAAAGAAAGCACTGTTTAACCTTCCAGTTTTAGCTTACTGCCTCCACTACCATTCAGGTTTTAATGCATCCATTGCCTCCATGTTACTGTGAAAATTACATGAGTTAATGACCATGAAACACTAAGAACAGTGTCTGGTAGACAGTGGGCTTTCAACAAATGTTGATATTATTATTAGCTAATGTATGCATACTTTTATGAAAACTTCTGAAAGAATTCTTAAAATGCAATTGTTGAATCAAAGAGTAGATACATTTGAAATACAGAAAAAACTGCCAATTAGGAATTTTCACTCACACTTTCATAGACACAATATTGAGAAAATCTGTTTAAAGTAACTGGAGAACTGCTAGAGCAGGCAGTACTTGAGGGGCTAGATTCCACAGAAAGAAGAAGCAAAGGGAGATGAACTTGGCACTGGGTATCAGTTTTCTCTAGGCCATTTGATGACATACTAGTGGTGGCTGAGAAATTCAAGAAAAGTTGCAATGATTTTAATGAGTTTGGAGGGAAAGTGGGGTTTATTGTCCATCAAGGAGTAGAGCCCTGTTTGATGCCACAGCTTTAAGGTGGGGTTTGGAAGGATGTATTATAAGAGTTGAGGTATACCAGAAAGAGAAAAACTTCAATTTAAAAATGCTTTAGTTTCTGTTTGGACTATGGTGATCTAGTTTACCAGAACTATCTGAAGAGAAGGGGCAAGTGTCAGAAGCAAACTCAGATACAGAAAAGATGTTAGAATTATCATACTGGGAATTTAAAATAGTTATGAACAATATGTGAGGGCAGGGGTTCTTAACAAGGGATCCATGAGCTTGAATTGAAATTCAAAAAAACATTATACTTGTGGGGACATGTTGGTATGGGTGTGATATATTTATTAAATAATACACAGTATAGTGTGGACTTAGTAAGGGGTCCATGGTTTTCACCTGAATGGCAAAGGGGTCCATGGAACAAAAAAGGTTAAGAACCCCTGTGCTAGGGGATCTAATGGAAAAAGCAATGTACAAGAACAGATGGATAATGTGAACAGAAAGATGAAAACTCTAAGAAACAATCAAAAAGAAATGCTGGAAATTAGAAACACTGTAACAGAAATGAAGAATGCCTTTGATGGGCTCATCAATTGACTGGAAATGGTTGAGGAAAGGATTAGTGAGCCTGAAGATACGTCAATAGAAACTTCCCAAACTGAAAGCAAAGAGAAAAAAAATGGTAGAAAATTAAACAGAGTATCTAAGAACTTTGTTATACAAAATGTATAACACAGGCATAATGGGAATACTGTAAGGTGAGGAATGCGAGAAAGGGACAGAAGAAGTAGTAGAAATAATAAGGTGAATTTTCCAAAATTATTAACAGACACCAAATCACAGAAAGATCATAGAACACCAAACACTAAACTTAGGCATATCATATCATATTCAAATTGCAGAAAATCAAGGACAGAGTGAATTTTGAAAATTCGAGAGAAAAAGACACCTTACCTAAAGGAACATCTATAGGAATTACATTAGCCTTTTCTTTAGAACCTATGAAAACGAGGAGGCAGTGGAGTAGAATATTTAAAGTGTTGAAAGGAAAACCCCCAACTATCCAGTGGAAAACCCCCAACTATCCACTATCCAGTGAAATTACCCCTCAAAAGTGAAGGAGAAAAAAAGACTTTCTTAGATAATAAAAAATTAAGGGAGTTTGTTGCTAGTAGACTTGTCTTGCAAGAAATGTTAAAAGAAGTCCTTCAGAGAGAAGAAAAAGGATTAAGGTCAGAGACTCAGATCTATATAAAGAAAGGAAGAGCATTTGAGAAGGAATAAATGAAGATTAAATAAAATATTTTCTCTTTCTTCTCAATGGCATAATGGATAATATTTTGTTCAAAATAATAACAGCAATAATATATTGGGGGAAGTGGACTTGGCCCAGTGGTTAGGGCGTCCAACTGCCACATGGGAGGTCTGCGGTTGAAACCCTGGGCCTCCCTGACCCGTGTGCAGCTGGCCCATGTGCGCTGCTGATGCGCGCAAGGAGTGCCGTGCCACGCAGGGTTGTCCCCCGTGTAGGGGAGCCCCACGTGCAAGGAGTGTGCCCTGTAAGGAGAGCTGCCCAGCATGAAAAAAAGTGCAGCCTGCCCAAGAATGGTGCCGCACACACAGAGAGCTGACACAACAAGATGATGCAACAAAAAGAAACACAGATTCCCATGCCTGACAACAACAGAAGCAGACAAAAAGAACACTCAGCAAATAGATACGGAGAACAGACAACTGGGGCGGGGAGGGGGAAGGGAAGAGAAATAAATAAATAAATAAATCTTTAAAAAGTATCTATATTGGATGGTCATTATAAGGAAGTAAGACTTCGAAATACCCTGTTACAATGAAATGCTATTCAGCAATGCAAAAGTGAGCTATAAAACCATGAAAAGCCATGGAGAAATCGTAAATGCATATTAGTAAGTGAAAGAAGCCAGGCTTGAAAGGCTATATAATGTATGATTTGAGTTGTAGGATTTTCTGGGCAAGGCAAAACTATAAAGCTATACAAAGGTGAAGTGATTGCCATGGGTTAGGAGGACAGAGGGAGATGGAGGGATGGAGCACTGGGCATTTTCAGGGCAGTGAAGCCATTCACTATGAAATATGATGCTGCAATGGTGGATACATGCCCTCAGGCATTTGTTGAAACCCATAGAATTGCACAACTCAAGGAATGAACCCTAATGTAAACTATGGACTTTAGTTAATAATAATGTGTCAATATAGATTCATCAGTTATAATGAATGTACTACACTAATTCAAGATGTTAATAATAGGAGATACTGTTTGTAGGGTGAGGAGGGGATACATGGGAACATTCTGTGCTTTCTGCACAATTTTTCTGTAGACATAAAATATCTCTAAAACAAAAGTGTATTAAAATTACCTAATAACTTTGCCAAACTGAAAAAAGGCATGAAGTCACAGTTTTGAGAAGTGTTGTGAACCATAAGCAAAATAAATTTTAAAAAACCACAACTCTGTCTAGATTCATCTTAAGAACACTAACAAAAGACAGGAAAAATCTTATGACAGCTAGAGCAAAAAGGACATATTACTCTCAAGCAATCAGCAATTAGACTGACAAATGAAACAGAAATAAAATTGTGAGATAACCAAAAAAATAAAACAAAACCCCACCAACCTATATTTCCATATACAATTGTCTTAATTTCCAGGCTGCTATGACAAATACCACACAAGAGATGGGATTATCACTTTGTAGGCTAGAGGGCTTGTTTCCCCAGGGGTTGATGTCGTCTGGCTGGCTGCATGGCAATTCTTGAGTTTCTTGACTTTCTCATTACATGGCAATAGTTTCTCCCTTATATTCTAGATTCTGTTGGCTTCTAGTGTTCTCTGTCCTCCCATGGCTTTTTCTTTATAAAGCGTCCAGTAATAGGATTTGACCCATCCTGATTCAATTGGCCACACCTTAACAAATATTAACATCTTCAAAAGGTACTAGTTACAATGGGTTCCGACATACAGGAATGAGATTAAAAATACGTTTGTTTTTTCTTCTCTTGGTCACATAATTCAATCTTCTAGAACAATTAGAATATCTTTCAAAGATTAAAGATTAAAGCAAAATAAAGATATTATTGACAACTGAAATCTGGTAAAATCAATTAGAAGTATACTAAAGAAAATAATGAATTGAGCTCTTTTAGAAAAAGGAAAAATGACCCCAGAAGGAAGGGTGAAGAGTAAAGAAAGAATAAAGTTATGCATAAATCTAAATGCTTTACTTTTATATTAACCATAAAAACATTAATAACAATACTGTCCTGAGGAGTTTAATATACATATTGAATTGAAATATATAACAGGAATAATACACAAAATGGGAAGGGGATAAGAAGTTAAATTAAACAGAGCTCTAATTGCCTTCCATTGTCTGGAAACTGGTAAAAGTCAAATTAATATTAGATTTTAATAAGTTAGAAACTCATAATATCTAGGGCAAAGCAAAACTCACAATAAAAAATCACACACTGGGGCTTGGACAGATACCAGGGAAGCTGTAATTAATGGCAGTCTGAGGCGCCCTCACTCTTAGCTGCTATCATCTCTAACTCTCTGGTTTTTGTTGATGGTTGGGGTTTAGAAATTTTGACCTATTACATTTAAAAAATGCTGCAGATTTCTGTGCTCTGTATCCTGGTTTGGCTTCCTTCTTTCCATTACTTTTAAATGAGCAAACCTAGTTTTATTTACCTAAGTGGGCTCTGTGTCTAGACTTCTTGTAAACATACACTTTTAAGCATTAATTTTTAATTTATTGATTAATACATTTCCAGGGATTAAAAGAAGAATATAAAAGGCAAAAAGTGAAACACATAAAAAGTTAAAAAAAAAACCTCACTCCCAACCCACCCCCTTCTCCCATCTGCCAACCTCCACTCAAGTAATAACTTTTAAAATCTATTTTTAATTTTTCATATTATTTAAAAAAATTTATTGAAGTATATCACTCATACATAAACATGCATAAACAATAAACATGCAGTAATAGTTGTGAACTTATAAAACAAGCATATGTAACATCATGCAGGACTCTTGTACCTCACCGCACCACCAACCCCTTGCATTGTTGCTAAACATATTTAATGATTAAAGAGCATTGTCAAAACATCACTACCAATCAAAGTATTTTTCCCCCAACCTGCCCTATTATTATTATTATTTTTATATCATTTCTATATGAACACACATAAACAGTAAGTATAGAGTAAAAGCTGTGAACTTACAAAGCAAACATCATCCAGGGGTCCCGTACATCGACCCTCCACCAACACCTTGCATTGTTGTGAGATGTTTGTTACAAATTGTGAAAGAATATTGTCAAAACCTTACTACTACTTTTAGTCCTTATCTTATATTTGGTGTATTTTCCCCCAAAACCACCCTATTATTGTTTTTTAAATATATTTTTTATGACAGGAGTTATAAACTTATAAAACAATCATGCGCATGTGCAGAATTCCCAAACAACACCCCTCCATCAACACACCACCCTGTGGTGGAACATTTGTTACAGATAAGATAATACCATCTGATTATTACCATGTCCATAGTATATATTTGGCAGACATTTTCCATACTACCCCATTATCAACACAGTACCTCTTTGGAAGAGATGCAAGAGTATTATAGTATTAATGACAACCACAGTCAATAAGTCACTCCAGTTGTGTTTTTCCCATGCTTCCCCATATTCCCACCACCCTGCAATAGTGATGTACATTGCTTTAGCTCACAGAGGACATTCTTGCATTTGTACCATCAGTCACAATTCTCATCCATTGGTTTACTTTGCTATTCAGTTTCTAGATTATTTTCTAGCATTCTGTCAATTGGTATTTACATACCTAGACTACCATTTTCAACCACATCCCCATTTACAAACTAGCTGTTACTATGTTACCATCCATTCTATATTTCTGCACATTTTTAGTAAAGTTAATTAAAACATCCACATACAATAAACATCAGTAGTCCATCTCAGTCCTCCTCTTAACTCCTTTAAGAATCCACCACCTACCACCAGGTCTTGATATTTTCCTACAAGTTCTTCTAGAAGCTTTATTGTTCTTGCTTTCATTTTTCGTTTTTTTTTTTTTTATCCATTTTGAGTTAATTTTTAGATAAGGTGTGAGATAGGGGTCCTATTTCCTTCTTTTGGCTATGGATATCCGGTTCATTCAGCACAATTTGTTCAATGGACCGTTCTGTCTGAGCTCTGTGGGTTTGACAGGCTAGTCAAAAATTACTTGACCGTACATGTGAAGGTCTGTTTCTGAACCATCAGTTTGGTTCCATTGGTCTATGTGTCTGTCCTTATGCCAGTATCATGCTGTTTTTACCACTATATTTAGGTAATATAATTTAAAGTCTAGAGATAAGAGTTTACTTTTTCTTTTTAAGTTGTATCTGGCTATTCAGGACCCCTTTCCCTTCCACATAAATTTGATAATCATGCTTTCAATGAAAAAAAAAATGCTGGTGGAATTTTTATCAGGATTGCATTGAATCAATACACCACTTTGAGTAGAATTGACATCTTAATAATATTTAGTATTCCAATCCATGAGCATGGAATATTCTTCCAGTTATTTAGGGATTTTTTGATTTCTTTTAACATTGAGTTGCAGCTTTCTAAATACAAGTGCTTTACATCATTGGTTAAGTTTATTCCTATTTGAGTTTTATCTGTCCTATTTTAATTTCACCACTCTTTTGACACTTTTATTTTCTTTTATTGATATAATCGTTTCTAGACTCTCTTCTAGGCTTCTCTCTCCTGTCTTTTCTTTTGAGACTCTAGCATACTCTTTAGAATTTCCTGAAAATCTGGTCTCTTGGTTAGAAATTCTCTCAGTTTCTGTTTATTTGTGAATATTCTAAACTTGCCCTCATTTTTGAAAGACAATCTTGCCAGATATAAGATTCTTGGCTGGAAGTTTTTCTCTTTTAGAATCTTAAATATATCATACCACTGTTTTTTTGCGTTCATGATTTCTGGTGAGAAATCAGTACTTAATTTTATTGGATATCCCTTATATGTTGTCCATTGCTTTTCTCTTGTTGTTTTCAGAATTCTCTCTTCGTGTTTGGCATTTGACATTCTGATTAGTATGTTAGTTGGAGTTGGTCTATTTGGATTTTTTTGGATGGGAGTATGTTGTGCTTCTTGGACATGGATATCTACGTCCTTCAATAGGGTTGGGGAATTTTCTACCATTATTTCTTCAAATATTCCTCCTGCCCCTTTTCTCTTCTCTTCTCCCTCTGGGACACCCATGACACGTATGTTTGCACTCCTTTTGCTGTCATTTAGTTCCCTGAGACCTTGTTAAATTTTTTCACTCTTTTCTTCATCTGTTCTTTTACATGTTCACTTTCAGAGGCCATTTCTTCAAGGTCACCAATCTTTTCTTCTGCCTCCTCAAATCTGCTATTATATGATTCCAATGTTTTAAAATTTCATTTATTACACCTTTCATTCCCATAAGATCTGCTATATTTCTATGTATGCTTTCAAATTCTTCTTTGTGCTCATTCAATGTCTTCTTAACATCCTTAATTCTCTTTAGCTATCTCACTGAATTTATTAAGGAGATTTGCTTGAACATCTATCTATGATTAATTGTTTCAACTCCTTTTTGTCATTTGGAGGCTTATTTTGTTTCATTACCGGGCCTTGATGTGGATTGTAATTTTTTGTTGGTGCCTTGGCATCTGGCTTACTAGCGTATTTATTCTGGGTGCAGTTTTTCTCTTTAATTCAGGGCTTCCTGCTCTTTCTCCATTGCTGGTTGTATAGTAGAAGCCAAAGATGTAATTGGTGCTATAAGCTGTGGAGGCTCAAGCTGCCCTCATTGCCCCAGGGACAGATGAAGCTTCTCCCAACTTTCTCCTTTGTCAGGGGTAAGGACAGAGTTATATCTGTGTGGAATAATCCAAGTTGTGCAGGTCTAGACTGTAGTTGCCCAGAGAGACTGATGGAGCTTCATGACTCTTTCTCCCCTGCCTGGGACTGGGATGGAGCTTCAGGTGTTGGCAACAATCTATGCAGTGGAGGTCCAAGATGACCACACTTGCCCCAGTACACTTCTGGTTTTCAGTTTGTGCCAGCCAAAGTTACCTGCAGCTACATGGATAGACTGGTGCAGGTACCACCAGCCTCCTCCCTGCCAGAGGTGTGGCTGAAGCCTAGGCTAGGGCTGCAGGCTGATCTGGGTGAAGGAAACCAGTTCCTACCTCACTGTGACTTTCAGTCAGCCCCGCTTCCCCTCTTGCTGGGGGCAGAGTCAAAATGCTGGCCACCAGCCTCTTTCTGACCTGGACAGGTTCATACCTTAGTTGTTCTTAGGGTTATACTTTAGCCAGCCAAATTTATTAATCAGTAGTGGAAATCAGTGGTCAACTGTCTCCTCTTCCCTATTTTGGGGATATGAAGCTTCCAATTCCAGCCAAAGAACAGCTCCTGGGGTGGCTTGCACTGCGAAAGTAGGATAATCACCAACCTCCGTGGCTTGGCCAGTAATTTCCTGGAGAGGCAGGCACAGGTCCCCGCAGCTTCCTTGCTGCCAAAGGTGGGGCTGGGGTCTAGACTAGAGCTGCAATGTGATCTTGATGGGAAGAAGCTGGTCCTTACCAGCACTGGGATTTTCAGTCTGCCCCAATTCCCCTTGTGCCAGATGCAGTGTTAAGATATAGGCTACTAGCCTTTTTCCAACTTGGACAGGCTCAAACTTTAGCTGTTCTCAGGATTATACTTTAGCCCACCTAATTTACTCATCAGTAGCTGAAGTTGGTGCCCAACCTTTTCTTCCTCTCCCGTTTTTGGGAAGTGGAGTTTTCAATTCCAGCCGTAGAACAGCTCCCGAGGCAGCTTGTGCCTCCAGTGGAGGGTGGGCACCAGCCCCTGGGCCTGGAGCACTCTACTTACAAATCTTCTCTGCAGATGGGCATCTCCTCCCTCCATTCCTTCAAGGATGTTGGAGGATGCTCTTCTGGCCTCCTGGAGCCCCCAAACAGGTGCTTCAGCTGGCTCCAGAGAGCTCTGGGTGTTTGCTAACTGCCCTGTAGCAGGAGCTGACTCTAGGAGCTCCTTACTCTGCCACCATCTTGCTGGTTGTCTGAAGAAATAACTTTTTAAAGGTTTCTTGTATAATTTTTATCTAGTCGAATACAAGAAATATGCATTTCTCTATTTCTTACAAAAGATAAACCTAATTTTTAAAATTTTAATTTTTAGTATGATTTGAATAACTTTTAAAAATCAATTTTATTGAAATGTATTTATAAACCATACAATCCATGCAAAGTATACAATCAGATGAACCTAACTTTTGACATGGCTTATACATCTTGACATTTGAAAAACAAATATGAAACTGACAAAAATGATATTTGGGATGGTGGAGAAATGGAAGCAAATTTGAAAATGAGTTGTGAGAGGGGAGGCAAACCACTTCTGGGAAATTCACAGGGGCTGTGGGAAGGAAGACTGTTCCAGGAGTACTGACCCGCACTCGTCCGCTGCTCCTCAGCCTGATCCCCCTCGTCTGCTCCCAGTGTCCAGTGTGCACAAGAGGACCCCCCTCACCCCCATTTGGGCTCCAGATGACTGGATCTTGAGTGGGTACAACACCCAGTTGGAATTCCTTCTCAGCAAATACTGCCTCGGAACAAAAGAGAACAAGCAATGCAGTTGAACCAGTCATATGGAAACTGGGAAACTCCAGACCACCACATCCCAACAGGCAAGTTGGGGAGCAGAGGGAATCTGTGTGCAGAAAGGGAGACTGGAGTACTTATAAAGATACAGGAGGAGGAGGAGCTGGAAAAGAGAAGGAGGACCGCCAGGAGCCAGTGCAGTCATCGTGCAGGCAACAGCAGCCACCGCTGCGGCCAGCCTCAATCAGGGGAGCCAGACTGCGCTCAAAGCCAACACACCAAGGGCGGAAAACAGAAAGATGAGCAAACTCCACGTCCCGTAGGTGAACAAACTCCACGTCCCGTAGGTGTCTCTGAGAAGCTGAATTCATCTTGGGTCTTGTCTTGTCCACGGATTCCCTGTTTTATGAGCTCCTAGGTTTCTTTATTCAGTAAGCTACTTCACTTGGGTTTTCTGTTACTGGAGGCATAGGGCCTCATAACTGACACTAATTAGCATAATTTTCATTCTCTGTAACCGTTTTACTGAGTGAAAGTATTCTTTCTTCAGGTACTGGATAAGGAGGTTTCCTTTATCCGGAGAAACCACTGTTTTCCCGAAGGTGAAGGTGAGGTAGCAGGTTTCAGCTGAACCCTGGAGCTTTACACCTGGATATCCTGATCCCTATTTGGGCCCTTCTGCATTTCTTTTTTTTTTTTTTTTGGTTTATTTTTTCATTTATTTCTCTCCCCTCCCTCCCCGTTGTCTGCTCTCTGTGTACATTTGCTGTGTTCTTCTGTGACTGCTTCTATCCTTATCAGAGGCACCGAGAATCTGTTGCGCCATCTTGTTGTGTCAGCTCTCTGTGTGTGTGGCACCATTCTTGGGCAGGCTGCACTTTTTTCGCGCTGGGTGGCTCTCCTTACGGGGCGCACTCCTTGCGCGTGGGAATCTGCTACATGGGGGACACCCCTGTGTGGCAGGGCACTCCTTGCGTGCATCAGCACTGATCATGGGCCAGCCCCACACGGGTCAAGGAGGCCCGGGGTTTGAACCACGGACCTCCCATGTGGTAGGCGGAAGCCCTATCCATTGGGCCAAGTCCACTTCCCCCTTCTGCATTTCTGACTTCTCCATCCAGTGGAATTCTACCCCTCTATCAGGGTCTCAGTCAAATCCTGTTAGACTCCAGGTGTCAATAAATGTCCTTTTTTATGAAGTCACTGGCAGTATCAGAGGAGACATGATAACCTCAATTAAGAAAGCTTGGATGTCATTTTCTCATGGTTTATGCATATATTTTCTGTTTTCAAGGCTGTATACCCTCAAAATGCTCTTGGCTAAAAGTAAATAATATTCAAATAATGGCATTTAAATCAAACAGATGTTTATCGTTTATTTAACAGGAAGTCTCCAGGCACAGAGAAAAAATGGATCAACAAAGCTACTGAAATCACAGGCTCTCTTTTCTTTTTAGCTCTGCCATTCTTTGCAAATTTGCCTTTTGTTTTCATGCTTACTGCCTTGTGGCAAGATGTCTGCAGCCATTCCAGTCAAAGCCCACATTATCTCCAGTAAAAAGTCCAAAGGTGGCTCTGGGTTGGTTGTTGTCGTCTTGACCCAGTTTCTGCTCGTCTCTCTGCTCTGCTTTTCTCAGAATGTTGCCCTTTGACGTAAGGCTTGTCCCTCAAGTAGAAAGATGGCTGCCACTTGCTCCAAGCTTCTCAGGTCATGCACTCACCAGTGTTCAAAGGCCAGAAAAGAGAAGGTTCCTACCCTGACTCCCTGTTCAGAATATAAAACACTAGAGGCTTTGTACTTACTGCTTTGGCTAAAAATTCTTAACCAGTCACTGAAAAGAGGAGTGGAATTATAAGGATTGGCTCAGATAAATAAAGTATCACTTCCTTGGGTTAGAAGGAGATATAACATTCGCGGAAGCATATGGCCACTTGTTAATGAAGGGAGTAAAGACAGAAATAGGCAAAAAACAATATCCACCTTAGACAATTCCCCTCATTCTAAGAAACACTGAATCAGGAGAAGAAATGAGGTCATATAGGTCTTCATTTTTAAAAAAATGAAAGTATTCAGACCAAAATTGAAAACATTTTACAGTAAACACCTGATATCTACTTTATGATTCTACCTTTACCATTTTACTCTTCTTGCTTTTTCCCAAATTTAATTATCTCCCCATTCCTCTATCCACATATTTCCATACTGTATTGTGACAACTGCAAAGTAAATTTCAAATAATAATAATACATTCTATCCTAAATATATCACCATCCATATCATTAGTGCTCAACGTTGATTATAGTTTTTATTTTGATGTACAATTTAATGCAATGAAATGCATGCATCTTAAGTGTACTTTGAGGTTTTGATAAATGTATACATATACACGCCTGTATAAGCCAAACACTATGGAGCATTAACAATATCTCAATAGGATGTAGACACTGAGGAAAAGACGGAAGTAGTTGCCTTGCCAATTTGCATACAGGGCAACACTTATTGCAGTGATGGAGTGCAAAACATCCAAAACAAAGCTTTTACATTTTTAAATTTTTTGATACCCCAATTTATTTTTACCTTAATTTTCCCAAATTAATATGTATTCTACATCTAACCTTTAAACTCATCGCTATATTCCATTTTACTATTAAGGGAAACTGGCTATATATTGGGCTTCACTTTTCAGGAAGTTTTGGATCACAGAGCAGTTCAACAATGGCAGTGGAGGAATACTGGTGTGGGATGTTATTGACAGGGGACACATGGTTGGCAGGAAGTTCTACAGGGCATATATCCAGGGTACATAAAAATGTTTGGATATTTTCATAGTGGATAAAATTCAAAACAACAACAAGAGCGTGCTGAGTTCCTAGCCAGGGGAGCTCTATCACAGTCCCTAAAGGAACAGCAACAATCCCCCAAGTGCAACGGCAATGACCAAAAAAGAATGAAGGTCCAACAATGAGCCCTTGACACTAATGACTATGCTTGTGAGCCTGTACACCTGAAATAAGAACAAGGCCTAGAGCTGCAGGGTGCCTAAGAGTTACCTCCTGAGAGCCTCCATGTTGTTCAAACGTGGCCAGTCTCAAAGCCAAACTCAGCATGTAAATGTGTTGCCTTTCCCCCAGCGTGGGACATGACTCCCAGGGATGAACCTCCCTGGCACTGAGGGATTACTACCAAGTACCAGCTGATGATGTAACTAGAAAATGACCTTGAATAAAAGGGTCAACTCAGAGCAGCAGAATATTTCAGTCTACATATAATACCAGGAGTTAAAAATGCTTTTTGACCTGAATCAAGGGGGAAATGGAAAGGACAAATGAGTTTATATGGCTATGAGTCTCCAAAAAGAGCCGGAAGGTTATCAGAGGGGTTGCCTTTATGCACACCTCAGCAGAGTCCCAGAGACAGATAAACTAGATACAAGCCCGGGTATTGGTTCTTCTGAGGGCTACAGAGACCCACAGGTTCTATGGTCATGGAAGATGGAGTTCAGTGCCACGTCAGTTGGCCCTTCTTTGGAATTTGTTTCTGTGTGATGGAGCTGGATTCAGATGTGATCTTTTTTTCACAAGCCTCTCCTCTTACTTTTACCAGAACTGTAGTTGGTGCTGGGGTTTAGTATATACCCAGGGGATCTGAATCTCTGGACTGACCATATGATAGCCAGGCCCTGAGCCTCAACAGACTTCAGCTTCTACAGTCTGGTTTGTTGGACTTACCCCGCTCAGCTAAAAAAGAATTGAAGAAAGTCAACCACCATACCATGGAGCCAAGAGTGCCTACAACTGAAAGCAGGAGGATTGCATCCAGCATCCATGTGGAATCTAAGCCCCCTCTTGATATAGATGTGAGTGGACACAACCATTCCAAGGTCCATAGGATGGAGGAATGGAATATGGATTAGAGAGGACTTACTGATATTCTATTCATGAACTATTGTGATTAGTAATCGAAGAAAATGTGGCATTGGGGTGGAGAAAGTGGCCATGGTGGCTGCTGGGTGTGGGGAATGGGAGGAAGAGATGAGATGTGGAGATGTTTTCCGGACTTGGAGTTTTCCTGGGTGATGCTGCAGGGACAGTTACTGGACATTGTATGTCCTCCCATGGCCTACTGGATAGAATGTGGGAGAGAGTGTGGGCTATGATGTGGACCATTGACCATGAGGTGCAGTGGTGCTCAGAGATGTATTCACCAAATGCAACGAATGTCTCATGATGATGGAGGAGGTTGTTGCTATGGGGGGAGGAGTGGGGTGAAGGGGTTGGGCGGTATATGGGGACCTAATATTTTTTGAATGTAGTATTAAAAAAATAAATAAAGACAAAAAACACCCAATATCTCAGAAAGTTTCCTTATGCTTCTAAGTCTCACAGGGGAAACCATTTTTGGACTTTTTTTCCCACCATAAATTACACTTCCCTGTTCTAGAACTTTATATTCATAAAAAAACACAATATTTCTTCTCTTTTATATAAGACTTTTAAACTCAGCATAATGCTTTTGAGATTTATCTGTATCAATATGTGAATATTAGCTCGTTCATTTTTACTCATGGATAATATTACATTTTACAAATACACTACATCCCTCTCCCCCCCCCCCCCAAAAAACACACACACTCCTAAAAAATGGATGTCTGGAGTGTTTCCAGTTTTTGGAAATTATATATAAAGCTTCTCTGAACAGTCTTGACCAGATACTTTTGTAAATGCCTAGAAGTGGAATTGTTAGGTCATAGTGTAGGTATATTTTTAGTTTTATAAGAAACTTATGGAACTTGTTTCAAATTGGTTGCACATTTTACATTCCTACCAATAATGTATTAAAGTTCCATTTTTGGTTCTGTTGTAGAAAATCAGATAGTCATACAAATGTGGGTCTATTTCTGGTTCTGTATTCTGTTTCATTAATATATTTGTAAATCTTTATGCAGACACACTTACTTTCTTATGTATTATTGTCATATAGCACATCTTTTATTTCCTTATTGTACACTTTGATATTAGGAAATATGAATCCTCCATTATTTCTTTTTCATTTTCAAGATTGTTTCAGATGTTCTAAGTCCTTTATATTTTCTTATACATTCTTAAACTAGTTTTTCTGTTTCTTCAAAAAGTCTGTTAGTATTTTTATTTGACTTGCTTAAAATCTATAGATCAATTTGAGGGGAATTAAAATGAAATATTGAATCTTTTGATCCATGAACATGATATATTTCTCAATTTATTTAGTTATTCTTTAGTATCTCTTAGGACTACTTTTTAAAGTTTTGAGTATAGAGAACTTAAATATCTAAGTATTTTATTATTTTTAATGATATTGTGAATTGCATTTTAAAAGTCATTTCTAATTGTTCCTGATGATAGAAAATCAAATTGTTTTTGTAGATCATCTTTTAACCTGTAATATTTCTTAATTCATTTATTGGGTTCACAAATTCATTATAGTTTTATTTTATGTTTTCATTAGGGTTTTCAGCATAAACCACTGTGTTGTTTGCAGATAAGGACAGTTTTACTTTTTCCTTTCCAATTGTTTGCCTTGTATATATTTTTCTTGCCTTATTGCACTGCTAAGATCTTCAGTAAAAAGAACCGAAGCAGGTTAGATAGGGAACCAATAGATGGATCTGGAACCTGGCAGAAAAACTGCCGCCATTAAACACGTGTCCTCTGGTACCTCCAAGATGGCTGCTGGGAGACCCTCACGAGAACTCCATTCAGCATGAGATTTCCCCCGGAAGCCAGGAGAAGCCCGGGATATTCTCCAGGGACCTTATCACTGGTCCCTCCCGGAGGATTGATGGGTGAGGTAATCAATCAAAACAGCAAGCAGCTGGGACTCCTCCCCTGCCATTAGCAAAGGGGTGGAATAATTAATGGCATTAAAAAGCAAGTGCTAAGGCCTTTTGCTCTCTCTTCCCTTTGCCCTGCCCTGGTGCCAGTCCTGGTGTCTGTTCCTGCCCCGTTCCTGCCTTCTGTGCCCTGCTCTTGCTTCTGCTCCCACCCTCCTCTCCAATGAACAACACACAAGTAAACCTGGGCATTTATAATCTATCATGGGGAATTGTAGTCTGTAAATCAGCTTCTTTATCCCTTTTCAGCCCCTTCCTCTCTACCTGGGACCCATGATCTGTTTTTTTCTCCTATTTCTCTTCCCATCCTATAAACTACCTTCCTAATAATGCAACTTGTACGTGAATTTCATTTCCTGTCTTTTAGTCAAGAGCCTAGACAAAATCTGGCTACTGAATGATGAGAGCTGTCATCTTTGCATTGTTTCTGATGTTAGGTAGAAGGCACTGAGCCCTCTACATTTGAGTAGATGTTTTTGCTGCAGACCTTAATCAGATTTAAAAATTTTACTTCAATTCATAGTTTGCTGAATCTTTTTTGCAGCAGTGGATGATTAGTTGGTCAATTTTTTTTCTGCATGTATTGAAATGATCGTATGGCTTTTCCCCATTTATTCCACCATTCTCATCCTCACGGTAATCTGAGTCTCAGGCACCTCTAGGTAAGTTATCACAGGAAGGGAAAAGAATATAGGGGAGGGTGAATATGTGTTCGAGCCCAGGCCTGGAAATGACAAGCTCTGCTTCCTATTGGTGAGAACTTAGTTGTATGCCCACAGCCTGCTGCCAGGAGCTCTGGGCGGTGTGGGCCCTTCTAGGTGGTCATACCCCGACGACACCTCAACTACTTCAGAGTGAGGGAGAGCAGATGCTCCTGGCAACAAGAAGTCCTCTGACTTCTGTCTGAACCGCTCCACTGATGGGGAGCTCCTTCATAACCAAAGCAGCCCATTCTCTCTTCAAAAAATTCTGAAAATGAAGTTTGACCTTTTGGTAGGCTTCAATCTATCTGCTTATAATTTTCCCCAATTCTTAATTTTTCACAAAAGATAGGAGAGGATTTTATGCTATTTACATAAGATACATCCTAAATAATTTCATTCTAAAACAAGTGGGGATGCCAGTGCGCCACTCATAAGACCTCAAAAGCCTTCTGTTGTCTACCTAAGGTAACCAACTCCTTGGCCTCGTAGCATCCTGTGACCTTGGGTTATCCTGGAGCAGGTACAGAGAGCTCACAGGGCAGCAGTGAGCTTGGCCAACTGACCAGGGTCTGGGTCCCGAGCTAAGCAGTGGTTTGGGTTCTTGGCAAGCTCTACCTTCCATAGTCCATCAGCTTCATCCTCAGACTTGTTTCCGCTTGATCCCAAGAAGGAAGCAGCAGTTCCAGAACAAACACGTAGGATAGCGTCCAGTCAGCAATACGTCCTTTGCCATTTTTCCGTGGTGCCTGAAATTCCACTATTCTCCTTTCACTCCGTTGGGTTAAGGCATGGCCTTCTCCTAATGTACAAATCAAAATTTAGATTGAACTAATAAATCTTAATCACCCTGATTAATTAACTGGAAGAATTACAGACAAGCCTGGCAACATTAGGTCATTCTCATTAATGATAACCTGAGTGTGAATTATTTTCTTCAGATGGCAATTAGATAGCAGGGCTGAACAATCAGTGCTTCTTAACTTTAAATTCTCTGTGCTGGTGTAGTTGCTTTTTCCTTTATGTGTGTGGTTAATTACAAAGCGTGAGAAGGTGCTAAAGACAGAACAGACACGTCTTCATTTTGGAATCAAGGGATTCTCTGCAGCCCCGTCAAGTTGACTTTAGAGCTGTGAGTTCAAATCGACCTCAGTTTGAATCCTTTAGTTTCTCTGATCCTCAGTTTCCCCATCTGGAAAACAAGGATAATAGCTCCTTTGTAAGCCAGGGTTTCCCAAACTTGACACTACTGACATTTTGATAGGATAATTCCCTGTTGCTTGAGCTGTCCTGTGCACAGCCGAGTATTTACCAGCAGCCCTGGCTCCTACCCATCAGATGCCTGTAGCAGCCATGCTCCCTTCCCCCAGGGGGTGGCAACCCAGATTTCTCTGGCTTCTGCCAACTGTCCCTGAGGGGCAACATTTAATCCAAGAAGCAAATGCATGTTTAAAATTTGAGTTTTGGGTGAAGAGAAAGCTGTACCAGTTCAGGGTCACTGATTGCGGAGTGTGGACCAAGAGCCAGCGCGGGAGGGTTTCAGGGCTCCTGATTGAAATGCAGTCCCCCAGGAAGTGGCTTTCTGGGCTCGCCAAGCACATTCCACCGGCAGGATTGGGTCTGGACTGTGACTGGAAACCGTGGTTGTGATGTTAAAACTGATGCCATTTGGGACGAAACGTCTCATGCAGTGAGGTCTCGGTTCTCGTGTTCACGTCTGTGTTTGCAATAAGCTCCCCGAGGGTCTTTATCGGCTGCCTTCTCTTGCCCCACGTGCATTTTGGAAGCATGGTTAACTTGGGAGTTCAGCCAGCAGCAACCTTTGATGACAGCTATGTCATCCTGCCTCAAGTACATTAATTCTGGCCTTAAAATGCCAAGGAGAGGTAGATGTTTTTGCACTCATTTTACAGATATGAAAACTGAGGCTCAAGGTGTAGATTCAAACTCAGTTCTCTTTGGCTCAAGCCTATGCTCTGCCCTCCCTGCACTCCCCTATGAAAGCTGTGACGGTGCCTTTGTTAGGGGAGGAGCCTCATTGGGTGTGACGTTTTCAGGTGAGGGGAAGCCTGCTTCACAGGGATACAGAGGTGGGTCACAGCCTGCCATAGCATCTCCAGACCCTCCTGCCAGGGGCATCCTCTGAGGTCCCAGGAGCATCTGCTCAACCTTGAAGCTTCGGCCACACGCAGTTCCCAAACCTCAGCCCCCGCCGGCTGCACACAGGTGGCCCGGAGTGTGTGCTGAAATGGGATTGCAGGCTCCTCCCCCTGGAGCTTCTGACTCCGTGGGACAGGGCGGGAGCACCTGCAGACAGTAGCGTGTAGGGAAAGCTCTCCGGTGGTTCTGGACTGCTGCCCGCTCTCTGGTCATCCTTTTCCCTCGGCCTGGGATGCCCTCTTGCCAGCCCCCCTACCCCGGTGATATTCCATTTGCCTTCACCTTAGAGCTCTGTTCTCCTTAACTCACAGATTGAGCCCAGTGCCCCTCGCCCCACATCCCAGTGTTCGCATCTCAGCAAGTGACAACCTGCACCTTGAGGTCATCTGTTGGCCACCCTGTCCCCAATAAGCTCTAGGACGCGGTTTGCCGTGGGGTGGTATTTTGCCCCCAGGGAATATTTGGCAATGTCTGGAGAGATTTTGGGTTGTCCTAACTGGAGAGGGAGGCCGCAGGCATCTCGTGGGTAGAGGTCAGGGGTGCTGTTAACCTCCTCCAACGCCCAGGGCAGTCCAGCTCGGCAGAGAAAAATCCAGCCCGAAAGTCAGCAGTGCCCTGTGTAGGAAACACTCCTCTAGCCAGAGCAGCCACCTGCTGGCTCTCCTGGCCAGTGCTCTGCTGCCACCTGTGAGAAAGGCATTTTTTTTCAGCCACCTCCCACTCCTGCATTCCAAGCCAGAGGCTGAGCTGGGCTTCGGGTTTAACCTTGCCCCACTGGCTAGCGCCGCTCCGGAAAGCCTGTCCCACCTAGCGCGGCAGGCAGGCGGGTGGGCGTCCCCGAGCTCGGCAGGGCTGCCTCAGTCAGGAGAAGGGGGAGGCGGCGAGCCTCTTCCTTTCAGACTCCTCACTCGCACCTCCGGGCCTGCTGGAGGCGGTTCCTGGGTCACCCTCCCCTGGGTGCACATGGGGGCCCCAGCCCCCTTCAAACGTGCCCTGCCACCTGCCTGGAGAGACGAGGCCAATGCATCCAACATTGACCGGCCAGCAGCTCCCAGGCAAGCCGAGCAGGTGCGGCGCCGCAGGTGCACAGCTACACCTGGGGCTGAAGGGCTGGCCGTACAAGACAATGCCAGCCCAGTCACCACTGTCACGCGGGCACACCTGGGACTTTCTCAACGTCTGCGTTAGACTCACTGCAGTCCCTGGAGGAAGCTGCTATGGACTCCACCTCACCACTGGGGCAACTGAGGCTCAGGTCAGCTAAGGGGCTTGTTCGAGCGAGTGCAGCCCAGGCATGACAGACTGACGCCGCCTCTTTCCACAGGGGACAGTAGTAAGTGGAGCGCTCTGGGCTCTTCCCCGCCGCTCTCGAGCTGAACTAGGCCCTGCCTCTCTGCCGCCGAGCCCGGCTGCTAATCTAGTAGCTGGGTCACAAGCCTCGGGGGCAACCGCCCACCGAGCGGGCACGGCCCCAACCCGCTCGGCCGAGGCCTGGCCCTCGTCCCCTCACACACGCTGTCGACAGGACTGGTCAATGCGCCTTTGGCCGCCTGCAAATCATCGCGCAGCGTCGTCCTCCTTGCCCTGCCAAACCCGCTTAGCTGACTAGGAAGGCCGGCTGTGAAACCAAGTGGAATTACTGCAGAACCCAGGACCTTAGTGCCTGCCGGGTGCAGTTATAGTGCAGAGAGTGGCCGGCGAGGTTTTTACGACGTCCCAGGGCCTGTCTGCAAACACACGATTCAAAGACCTCGCACGTGCCCTGATGTCTAGAGCATCTCCGCTCTTCTCTGGCTTTGGGAGAGCCAGCCAGGCCTCCCTGCTGCTCTTCTCAGGGTCACAGGGTCTGAGCATTCGAAAGGGTCTTGGGGTCAAGTCCCACCTTCTCAACTATGAATGGGGCAGCTGAGGCTGGGAGAGGCGTTGTGGCTTCCTGGCGCTGGAGACTGAGCCTGTGTAAGAACTCAGACCTCTCGGCTCCGAGTCGAGGACCCCTTTTCCTCCGCTATCTCTTCAGGATGGTTTATTTGCCCACTGCCTTGACTAGCAACTCCCTGAGAACTAGCAGAGACCCCTGGGCCCAGCTGGTGAGGTTGGGCCGTTTTCACTGTGTCACCTTCTCTGCCTCTGCAAGGATCTCCAAGCCTAAGGCAGACCGGAAAACCTGGATTCCCTTCCAAATCCTACGCTAGTAAACACTTTTCCTTCTGGCACCTACTTTTTGCTGGACATCAGGCATACCCAGAATATGTCACAGTGCCTGTCCTCAGTGAACTCAGAATCCCTTGGGGAACAGGCAAGTAAAGAAACTCTCCAAAAAGGGTGATGTATGCAAAGATAGGAATGGGTATCCCACCTTGGGGTGATGGAAATGCTCTGAGGAGGGTTACTCGGCTAACTTTACCTGTGGCTATCAGGGAAGCCTTCCTGGAGGAGGTGTGGCCTGACCAGGAGAGTAGTCTAGCTTAGCGTGATAGAAACTGTGTATCCCCTTGGACTGCTGCTTTTCTTTCATGGCTTATGGCGTCTCCTCTCAGTTTGATCACCAGCAACCTGAGGAGTAGAATGAGTCTTCCTTGTTTTGGATCGCCATCCTTGCACACTCAGGTTCCTGCCCTTACGAGGCTGAAGTTGTTGTGCAGAACACAGATGGAGGAACTCTTCGTCTGTCAAAGGGGCAGGAACACGCTTACCCTGAAAGGGCAATTTACATTTACATGCGACGAAGAAACTGAAATGCTGTGAAGCCCCTAGCAGGACTCCTGGCACTTAGCAGCTAGCTGCTGCTCCTTAGCTCCTTAGTGCCAGGTGCTGCTGTTGTGTTGACTGGCCGAATGCTCCAGCCACACGTTTTTTGACGGGATCACTGGACCATGTTTTTACTTTGCTCTCACGAGCTTCACGAAGCTGTCCTGGTCTAGGGGCAGCAGCGGGGCGATGAGCGGCCGGCATTCAGCACCTAGCGTGGGTAACGGGGTTCTGCCCGGGGGGGCCGGTCCCCACCTGGTTCTCCGTCTCTAGGGGCTCTAAGGCTGGGCTCCAGTGGGCGCCCCTCTTAGCTGGAATTTGCTGAACAGGCTGCATTACGGCTTTACATCGTGATGGCCCCTACGGCTCTGACCGTCAGCCACGCAGTAACAGACCGTGGAAGGACTTGGATTTCGGAATTCACTGGGCTGGGCTCAGCTAAAGAGAGGTCATGGGCTGGTCCCTAAGCTTTGAGGTGGAGACCCCTCATCTGTAAAACCAGGACGTGAGCACTCACCTCATACAGTCATTTCATTTGGCCCATAAACACTGATGACCCCACTTCCTCTGTCCTCCTGTGACAGTCCTTAGGCAAGATGGTGCTGGCTGAGCTACCTTGGGCGACCCTTGTCATTTCCTTGCGCTCTTAACAACTGCCAGCAGTCACTCCATCCAGAGGCAGATGCTCTGGGGCCGTCTTGCCTTAGCGGTGCTTGGCTGTTGGGGTGAGAGCACTGGACAGGGAGTCTACCCTGGACTCCCAGTCAGTCTAGTCTTCTCATCATTGACTGGAGGGAGCTGGACTCTGCACATGCTCCAGGCTGTTCTGAGCCACCAAACATAGCCCACGCCCTCATCCTTTTCTAGTCTCTTTTATGGAAAGGCTCTGGCTAATAGACTGGCTAACAAGGGGACATAGCACAGGGACTTTTTGAAATGGTTAGGCCATTCCATCGCAAGAATACAATAAAAAATGACCCTCCTAATTCTTTGAGACCCCAGAGGGACGGTCCCCATGGCCTTGTCCACTGCCACCTCTTCTCTATGGTCGAGCTCCCCTTTATGCCAGGATCAGCTGTTTTCCAGGGAAGCTTCTCACCTTTCTTTCAACCTGTCCCCCGGAGTTTTATGGTGGTGAGAAGGGAAGACATTCAAATTTTGATATGGGCTGGGAGAGTGAGAGGGAGATGGGTCACTTAGAAGCCCCCTTCTAGTCTGTCTCATGCTCTAGAGACAGGCTCCGCACCCCTGAAACAACTAGAGGATTGCTAAGTTCGTTTGAGAGCCCCTGGAGATGCTTTCACACGGCAGTGTTCCAACTCAGTTTACCAGGCAATAAATAGTCCTTCAGACAGGTGGCTGGTGGTGTGAATGTGGATAAGCCATATGCCCAGGCATAGCAGCTCCCTCCCCGCAAAGTCCGACAGATCATCATCAATGTGCTAGTCACACAGAACAGGTGGCTTTTTTAGATTTCAGAAAGCCCTGAGAATGACCAGGTGCTTAGCACTGCATTTATGGCTATGTACAACTTAATAATCATTTAGAAGAAAGAATCAAAGCTAGCATCCTTCTAAGGCTGGTTATGCATTGGAAGAGGAATAATTCGTATTTTAGGATTATATTATGTGGTTAAAAATCCCAGTTCTATCTCTTGTAGCTGGGAGAAAGGTGACATCTCTTAACTTTTCTAAGCCTCAAACTCCATGTATGTGAATGGAGATATTTTTCACTTAATGATATAGCAGAGATTTTCCTGCATCAATACATAATTTACATTATTCATTTTAATGGATACACAATACATTTCCAAGTATTGATGTACTATCAATTATTTAACACTTCTCATATTGTTGGTTGTTTCTCATTTTTTTCCTGCCCCAAACAATGCTACAATGAACACGCTTGCACGTAAAATTATGCAAACTTTGGAGAGAGCCTTTTTCCCCCCTGGGATAGATTCTAAGTAATTGTGTTCCTGGTTAATTGATAACATTTATAAGAAATATTCATATTTTGATAGCTTCTACAAACAGTCCACCAAATATGCTTTGCATTAGATACAATACCTTAACTGCAACATCCTACAACATTGTAATTTAGACCTAACTCCTTCCACTTTGAAGATGAGGATCCCCAAATCAGAGAGGTTAGTAAGTTTCCCTAGTTCACACAAGTATTGATAATCCAGTGGGGATTTGAACTGCCTGAGCCATGCGGATTCCCTAAGGATCCTTCTGGTTTTCACGTTCCATGGTGGTAAGGGTTTATTCACGTGGGGATGAGAGAGGAGTCAGCAGGGATAGAAGCACCTTAGCTCGTACTTTATAGGTAAGGCCACAATTAGACAAGTCGTTTTTAAAAACTTGCTTTTATTGCATATTGGTTTCAATAAATAATAAGCGAATTGCTTTTGTTACGTATGCACCGTGTATAATCCGCAAAATGTCAATGTATCCTCAGACAGTTAAGAAATTGCCATTGCCATTATCTTTCAAGCCCAACCAGAACTTTACCCGGTTGCGTCTGCTTTCCTTTGCTGGAGGTAACTCGTACTGAATTTTGTGTTTATTCATTTTAGTCCATTTCTTCATGGACGAAAGTTTTAACAGGTAAATTTTAACAGCTAAGACTGAATCCCTCACAGGGACACTGGATCCACTGCAGAATATATGCAGAGATTGAAATAATTCCAGGGTGTATGTGCGGGGGTGGCGCAGTCCTGAGAGAGAAGGTAGTGCTTAGCTTTGCAGATTTTAAACTTTGTTGAATGGAATCATACCATATGCATTCTTCTGCAACTTGCTTTACATAGCTCAACATACTCTCCTGAGAGTGGGTCGACCATATGCTCGTAGCCATACTTCATTTATTTTCAATGCTCTATTGAGTTATATGAATGTACCAAAATGTTTATGCATTGGGCATTTGCCTTGTTTCTGGGATTTTGCTATTATAAAGAGTGCTGTTATGAACATTTTGTAGATATGCCCTGTAGCACAAGGGCAAAAATGTTTCCTGCATTCGTAGGAAAGGAATTCCTGTACATTGGAATGTACATGTTTAATTTTACTAGACATTGCTAGATTGTTAGTCTGCCGCAGTAGGAGAGCTCTCCTTAATATTTTTGCCAAAGCTTGATATTTATTTATTGTCAGATTTTGAAATTTTTGCAAATCTGGTGAAATATCTAATTGTGGTTTTAATTTGCATTTTCCTGATTAGTAATGCATTGAACAGCTCTTCACATTTTTATTAGCCATGAGTATTTCTTTATGAAGGTCTCTTTCAGATGTTTTGCACATTTTTCTTTAGGTTATATTTCCCTACTGATTTGCAATAGTTCTTAAAGTACTCTGTATTCCCTGTCAGCTGTATATGTTGCAAATAATCCTTATCCTGTTTTTACCTTATGTTAATTTTTAAACTAATTTCTTATGACAAACAGAATTTCTTAGGTTTAATGTGGTTACATTTAATTTTTCTGTATGATTTGCTTTTTTTGAATCTTAAGAAATCTGTTCCTATACTGAGGTCATGAAGATATTTATCTAAATGTTATTCTAAAATTTGTATGGATTTTATCTTACACTTTTGAGTCTTTAGCATCTGGAATTAACTTTTTATATGGGGTGAGATAAAATTCCAATTCCCTCTTCCCTCCCTTAACTCCTGTTTTTGCTGCATTCCACAATTTTGATATGCTGTAGTTTCACTTTTGTTTGTCTGAATGATCAGTTCTAAGTACTTTAAAAATAATTACGAATAATTATTTGAACTGTAAATTATTTAAATTATATTTTAAGTAAGAACTTTTATTTATCATTCTGTTATTGATTTCGCAGTTACAAGGGTATGAGAAAATGGTAATAAATTCTAATTTTTAAGACTTAAGAATTTTTAAATATATCTTTTTGATATTTACATATAATTTAAATTTTTGTAAGTGTTACATGTGTGGCTAAGGAAGATTTGCATTCTCTCCTGATTAGGTTAATATAATAGCTTTGTCTGTCTGATCAAGCTGCTAGTTGCATTGACCAAATTAGCATACTTATCATTTTCCCTGCCATATCAGTCATTTGCTATGGAAATTGTGTTAAAATCCCTCATTATGATTTTTTGTTGTTGATGATTGTGAGGAGGATGTGGAGGAGGAGAATTTTTCCTTGTGGTTCTTTCAATCATTATGTTTTTCATAGTACATTTTAGCCTATGCCACTTCATGCATACAAATTTAGAATTATAACTTCATTTTTGACAGTGAATCCTTTTATTGTTTCATAGTAACCCTCTTTGCTTTAATGTCTATTTTGTCTATTATTATTATTGACACATATTTGTTTTGGTTAGTAGTTGCCTGATATATTTTTCAACATTCTTTTACTCCTGTCCTTTCTAAAACTTATGAGTTTGATGTGTTTGTCTATCTTGTAAATATCAAGAGGCTAGCTTTTGTTTATTGGTCTAGTCTGACAATATCTGTCTTTTAACTCTGGAATTAAGTTCTTTTACATTTATTCTAATTATCTTCATATTTACATTGATTTCTATCATCTTAATTTGAACCTTTTGTCTTCCTTTCCTTTTTCCCTTCTTTTTTTTGATTGAGCATATTTTCTCATTGTGTCTTATTTCTCTACTCTTTTGGAACTGATGAATTCTATTTCCATTCTGTGACCAGTCACTTAAGAAATTTCCTGATGCTTACTTTATTTAATAAAATCTAAAGTCAATCAACAGTTTCACTCTACTCTTGAACAATACAAGGGCTACATATTAAATTCATTGCAATCTTAGTCATTCAGCCTACCTTTATGGGTAAGTGTTCTAGGTCTACTTTGTTTTTCCTGCAAGTCTTGGAAAAACTATGATTATTGGCTAATATAGTAAATATTTAATTATATTTACTTATATTCACTAAGTTCTTTGCTCTTATTTCTTCTTTCTTTTCAGCCTTTCCATCTATCTGTATTGCTCTCATTTTGCCTATAATGGTGAAGTTTAGAATACCATTTAGTGAAGGTCTGTTGGGCACAGTGTCTCCACTTTTGTTTGCCTGAATATTTTTTAAATTTTATTTCCTTCTTAAAATACATTGATATTTCCATTGGGTAAACAGTTATTTTCTCCTAGCCTATTCAAGATGTTATTCCACTGTCTTCTGTGCTATTTGTCGTCAAACAGGTGTGCTCCCCCAAAATCTAGAGACATCCAGACACTACAGGCTAGGCACACAACCCCATGAAATATATGAGAACCTATTTTTCCAATGTAACAGGGTTAGACTCATTTATAATTCCCTACACATGGTTCTTCTGCACCTTTTATTTGAACCAATAATTAGCACTATGCTTGTTGATTTTATGCCCCAGAGACTTAAATCTTCAGTCTGTTCATATGCTGGTTGAGCTCTGAATCTCAGGAGAGTTGCAGCCAATACCTATTCTCCAGTTCATTGGACACACCCAGGACGACTAACAAAATGATGATGATAGACAACCCCATCTCTAAAATCAAAGAGTATCTACAACTGCAAGCAAAATAGTTCCTTCTATCTGCCCTGTGAAACCTAAGTCTCCTCTTAATCAGAAGCAGAGTGGACATGATTATCCCAAGGTCCTCAAGATTAAGGAATGAACAAACATAAGGGTGGAATACAACCACTGACCAAGAAGGTTTATTATTGTTGGAGTAATGGAAGAACTTGTAACATTGCTATAAGGTAGTGGTTGCCATTGTTCTGCATGAGATTTGCAATGATGGACACAGGCCATTATACGTTTTGCCAAAAAACCTATAGAACTGTACAGTGCGAAATGTAAACCATAATGTAAACTATAGACCTTGGTTAGTAGCAGTGCTTCAATATTTGTTCATCAATTGTAACGAATGTCCCACACTAATGTAAGATGTTACTATTTGGGGGAAATGTGATGGGAGAGGGTGTGGAGTATATGGGAATCCTTGTTCTTTCAATGTAACTTTTCTGCAATCTAAAGGTCATCAGGGGGTCACACTTGCACACATCTCAGCAGGATCTCAGAGACAGCCAAAGTAGACCCCACACAGGGGTGCTCCTGAGGGCTACGGGACATCCAGGTCCTACAGTCATGGCAGATGGCTCTGGAGGCAGTGCCTTGTCTGTGGGCCCTACTGTGGAATTTGTGCTCCTGAGTGTGATGGAGTTGGACCCAGATGTGACCTCTCTATACATGCTTCTTCTGTCGCTTTTACTGAACCTATGGTTGGCGCTAGGGTTGGTGTATGCTCAGGAGACTTGAATCTCTGCACTGTTTATGTGCCAGCTGGGCTCTGAGCCTCAGAAGAGTTGCAAAACCTACTCTCTGGTTGGTTGGACTTACCTAGGTCAGCTAACAGGGATGTGAGGACGGTCAACCACCACACCAGGGAACAGAGAGAGTCTACAGCTGCAAGCAGGAGAATTGCATCCATCAGCTTTGTGGGATCTAAGCCCCCTCTTGAGTTAGAGGTGAAGTGGACATCGCCATTCCAGGGTCCTCAGGATGGAGAATAAAATATGGATTAGAGTAGACTTGCTGGTATTCTACTATAGAACTGTTGTGTCTCTAGCAATGGAAGAAATTGTATCATCAATGTGGAGACAGAGGCCACAGCAGTTGCTGAAGGCAGGAAGAGGGAAAAAGAGGTGTGGTATTAGGGCATTTTTGGGACTTGGAGTTGTCCTCATTGATATTGCAGGGACAGATACAGGACATTATGTATCCTGCCATAACCCACTGGATGGACTGACAGAGAGCGTAAACTACAATGTAAACTATAATCCATGCTGTGTGGCAGTGTTCCAAAATGTAGTCATCAAATGCTATGAATGTACCACACTAATGAAAGAAGTTGTCAATGTGGGAGAAGTGGGGGATGTGGGGGTATATGGGAACCTCTTATATTTTTAAATGAAACATTTTGTAGGATCTATCTACCTTTAAAAAAAAAAGATAATAATAAAAAAAAAGAAAATCAAGTTGGGGAGCAGATGTGGCTCAAGCAATGCTATCTTCTAAAGAAGACAAGCAGAGGCCGCAACCAGTTGATGCTGTGGATGCTACAATTGAGGTAATGAGCAGACCCCACAACCAGCAGACAGTGCAACTAGCAGGGAGTGGCAGTGGCTCAAGTGACTGGGCACTTGCTTTCCCCATGGGAAGTCCCGGGTTTGGTTCCTGGTGCTCCTAACGAAGACGAGCAGACAGATGAGGGAGCCATCTCAGGCGGCTGGGGAGGGATACAGTGATCTCTAAAAATTTTTAAAAATCAAGTTTGTTGTATGAAAACAAAGGTAATCCTTGTGGTTTTGTGCAGTTTCACACAGATACATCTAAGTATTGATTTTTTTTTATTATCCTGCTTGAGAGCCACTGGGCTTTAATAATATAAGTACTAATGTCTTATCATTTCCGAAATTTCTCAAGTGTTATTTCTTCAAATACTCTATTTCTGCATGTCTCACTCCACTCTTTCTGGACCTCCAATTAGATAAATATTAGACTTATTCTATTCTCCATGTCTTTTAAACCTCTTTGTTATTTTCTGACTCTTTCTTTCTATACTACATTGTAGATAATGTCTCCAGCTTTAACTTCCGTTTTTATTAAATATCTCTTCAGCTTTGAAGAATTTTCTATTATAACCATCCATTGGGTTGTTTATCTTACCATGCAATCTTTATCTGCGACTATTTTTTGTCAAACCTATTTGAACATTTTAAGTATCTTTCATTATTTGTTTGTATTTTTTATAAACTGAATTTATTTAAACCCACTAAATACACCTTTTTTATATTCTTGCTGGTATTTTCAAATACAAAATTGATGAGAGTGTGTTGCTACTCGCTCTGTCATGCTGCCTCCTCGTGTGTTTTATGATTTTGACTGTGATATCACAATCTGTCAGGGTTCTGTCATTGCCACTTTTATTCTTCAGTTCAGATGGACTTCAGAATGAAGATGCGGCTTGAACCTGGCTGGGGCTTCATGGGAGCGCCCTCAGTGTTACAGCTCAAGCCCGGCCGAGGCGTCAGGGGCAGTGCTTCTGGGGTGAAGCCGGAGGCCAACAGCTCAGTGCTACGGCCCTGCTCGGTGTGGCAGCTCGTGCTCGTCTGGCCAGGGTGAAAATGGAAGTGCGCTCAGGGCTTTGAGGCGGCGCTGGATATAGGTCCATAGTGTTGCTGCCCTGGGGTGGAGCCCCAAGCTGAGATGCTAGCCACTGGGTCTGTGAGAGGGCATTGGTTAGGTTTTGGAGACTAGATTAACATTTAATGTTAATAGGGTATCTTACCTGGGAGGTGTTGATTGGCTGTTTATTAATTAGGGTAATTTATCCTATTGGTTGAAAAATCTCTTATCCTATTGGTTGGCTTAGGATTCCTTATCCTGTTGGTTGACTCAAGATCCCTCTGCTTAGGGGTTACAGTTGGGTTATCCGCCAGCTCCTTCAGATGCTTTGAAGCCTGCGTTGCTCATTTACTTCTTCTGGTTATATCTTTTCAGACCTCCCAGCAATGTGAATTCATACTGAAATCGAGGTAAGGACAGCCTTTCCTTAGGAAGTCTCAGGACGGCTATTTTTCTTCACTTCACTTAGTATGGCAGAGCGAGACAGTTAGGTTTCATTGTCTTACCCACAGTGGGTGTGAGTGTGTAGAAGGGTAAATGAGTGTGGAACTTGAATTTCTTTCAAGTTTATGTTTCTTATGTCATGTTCTGGTTCCAGCTTAATGCAAGGAGACTTCTTTCCTTGGCAGATCCCAACTTTCGCAATTTGACCCTGAGTCCTTCATGGCCATAAATGGACACTCAGGGTCCCCAAGGAGAATGGCAGCTTCAGCGTTTGACTTGAATCTGTAGGCTCCAGATTTCCTTTGACTTTTGGCATTTGAGGTAAAATACAAACAAATAAACAAACAAAGAAAAACCACTTTTAATATTTTGCCTGTCATTTAAAGTTTTTTTTCTTGCCAATTTGGAGGGTTAGTCACTGCTTCTATTCTGCAAAAGAGCATGAAATACAGTTCTTATTCCAGATCTTAGTCAAGCCCTTATGTGCTAGGCAGTAGGAAAATCATGAGCGAATCCAGAGCACATCTGATATCTGACATCAGAGTGCTTCACGTCTAGCTGAGAAGCAATAGAAGACTTACCCAAAGCATTTAGGGAACAGTGTAAGAAAGATTGGCATTAACTTCTGAGGTTTGGGCAGGTGATAGTGGACCATGTGGGAGATTGGATGAAAGGCAGGAGTTCCCTCAGAGACTAAGCTGGAGGAAGTGAGCTTGAAGTACGGGGAGAACCTAAGCAGATGGACTGGCAAAAGGAGGGAGAATATTTCTCACTCAGGCGTTTGTCATGGCGAAGGTATTGGGAAGGCGCATTCATGGGACACCCTGTCTGCAGTCGTGGGTTGTTGAGCAGTAGTTGCTGAGGATAGCAGCTGGGGATAAGCTTGGATAAGGGGGTCCAAATGAGACTGTGGATGGGGTTTACTTCCAGGCTCAAGAGTTTGGGGTCTGACTTGCGGACACTGGGAAAGAGTTCTCTGGTGGGAGCCAAGTACAGGCTGGACCAGAGCAGAGAGCACCCTCTGGTAGCCCACTGGTCCTGTAAAGGGTTGGGTCGCAGAGTGCTTGAAGGAAACACTGGAGGTCTTGTAACACTGAACAATCATCCAGCTGCTGCCCTGGCCTCCCCAGCCCTCACCCTCCTCATTGCCAGCTAGGCATTAGTTTCCAGGTACTTGCACAGCTGGTCTTCTAATACATTTGGAATTGTGAAATCTTCCTTACCTGCATGTCTTTGTTAAGTGTGAAGATGACAGACTGAGAAGGCCAATGTTCCAAGCAAAATGGGAGATAATATATCTCCTTACAAAAATGAGGACTGTTTTCCTTCCTTTAATGCCCAGAGATGATGTATTTGTGTAAAGGTTAAACTTAACATCGGGCTCGAGAACATCGTATCGGCCACTTTGCAATGTTTAACTCATTTACACTGCATTGGCTACTCCTGAACAAGAAGGTGAGAACAGTGGGAGAAAAAGATATTCAGCCCAGTTAAGGCAGAGATGGGCTCTCACACCCTGTAAGAATGGGGTCTGCTCTTACAAGACAGGACTGGTGGCTGAAAAATGCAAAGACCACTCTCCAGGGGGAAGGGGTTCATATTATCCCTGGGATGAACTTGACCCTGTGCAGCTCTAGACCTGGCGGGGCCCCTCAGCGGTCGCTGCCCACACCAAGGTCATCAGGCCAGTCGGGACATGTGGGGGCCTTGCTGCCCGGTCCAGGTCTCCACGTACCCCCCTCCATCAGCCTGCATCACCTGGCTCACCAGCACTGCTGACCAAGGCGAGGGGCCTTCCACGCTCGGCGTGGGAGGGAAGTCTGGAGATTTCTGGGGACATTCCCCTAAAAGGTAACAGGATATACAATTGCGTGTGACTTATCTCTGAAGCAAATCCAGCAGGTACACAAGGATAGATGTGGCACTACTATTAGGAAGGGGAGGTGGAGCGAGCGGCAGTCTGAAGTTATTTTATGAATCCCCGAAAGAGAAGGATTATGCTTGTGGGCTAATCCGCTCCTGTGGGAGCAAGACCCTTTCAGGGGGGCCACGTCGGTGAGGCATGCCTCTGGTTGAGCCTCTGCCCTCTTGCTGGGTCTGATAAAAACGAAGACACAGAAAAAGGGAGTCGCCGTATTTGGTCCTGCCATGTGAGACAGCGAGCACTCCAGTTTTGCCTGCAGCTGAGCTGCAAGGAGAGAAGCCCCTGAGAGGCTGGAAGAGTGGAGAGCCAGGACGAGATGAGCCGCAAGCCTGAGTGCTGCTAGCCGACCTCGGGCAGAAAGTGGAGCAGCAGAGACTAGAGGGTGCCTGGAGGGAGGGGAGCCTGTGCCTGGCTGCCCGCAGCTGAGCCCCAGGAGGCAGTGGCTGGTTCTGGAGGGGAAGGCGGGGACCTCGGCAGAGACCCCGGCCACCTCGCTCACCACGCCGCGGCTGGCTTCAGCGAGAAAGCACGTCCCTGATGCTCTGTGGACGTTCCATGGCCTCAGAACTGTAAGCTTTCCCCCCCAAACAAATCCCCATTATGAAAGTCAACGCAGTTCCGGTACTTTGGCAAACTAAAACTGAATGCTTTCCTTCGCTTAAGATGTTTTGAAATTAAATATTCACAGACAAGCTTCCCTTCCTCCAGTCGGGATCACGGGGACTACAGAGCTCTGCCTGCCACGCTGGCCACGAATCTGAGAACTGGGTGCTTTAGCAAGACAGGTGCTCAGCCGACCTCGATAGGACCACTCAGACCCCAAGATCTTCCCGTTCCCGTTCCACCACCTGCCTCCCAAGGAATCTTCAGGTCAAACTCCGCATTTGAGAATTAGTCCTCATTTTTGGCTTTTTTGGGAGTGTCGGGTCTTTTTTTTTTAAATGGAGAGCTGCCCCAAAAGGTACCCGTAAAGAATCCCTCTTTGTGTTTTGTTTTCAAATGCAGTTTTCCTTGACGCTCTGTAGGGACCACGTTGAAATGTGGATGTTTACCTTCAAGAACTTGCCCTTGGAGGAGGAGAGGAGAGAGAAAGGCACGACTGAAAGTAAACTGTAGTAAACGGAGAACGAATCACTTTAATTAGGACTTTTAATTCGGAGAGTCTCGTGATTTATGAGTCCGTTAGCCGGGAGCCAGGAAAAGCCCAGTGCTGGGCTCCCGCAAGCCTTTGGGACACGCTGCACAAAGAACCCGTGCTTTTGATGTGTGTGGACATCAGGGGGTCCGTAAGAGCTGTGTGCGGTGACCGAGGCGCTTCCCAGGGCGTGCGGGCAGTGTCAGCGCTCCCCAGGCCGGGGCCAGGCCGCTCTCTTGCTGGTCGCTCTCTTAAATATCCAGAGGCGAAGTTTCTTCTTTCAGTGGCTCAGGAGACCGTGAGTCAAAGGCCCAGGGCTCGTTCGCTTGTTTCAAGTTTTTCTACTGTCACACTTTCTCCCTATCCCGTGTTTTCATGGAGAACCAGAAAACCCTGACCGTGCATCTGGCCGCGAGGAGAGGGTGGCTCTCCCTCCCGGTCCCCGGGGGCTCATCGGCCTTAGCTGGACGGGAGTGCGCGGGCAGGGGGCTTGCTCCCAGCGACCCCACTGCCTGCAGAGCCCTGCCCGGAGCTCTGCAGGGAGTTCCTTCTAATTTTCATACCACACTTAGCAAGTACAGGCGATTACCTGGAAGCTATCAGTGAGGAAACTGAAATTCAGGGACAGTGAGGAGCTTGACCTCAGGTGCGCAGGGGGGAGTGTGAGCCGACTCCAAGGACTGCAGCCTTTCCACAGCGGGGCCCTCGTGTGTGGAGGCGTGTGCGTGGGGAGGGGCCCTCGTGTGGGGAGGGGGGCCCTCGTGCGGGGAGAGGGGGGCTCTCGTGTATGTGGACCCTCATGTGTGGCCAGCTGGCTGCTCCCACCATGACAAGGCACCCCAGTGGCTCCAAACATTATTTCCACAGGCTGATCTGTGAGGCCTCATCATGTTTTGGTTGTGCCTGGAGAGTTACCCATTCCATTACTTTTTTCACACAAACAACTTAAGATCTTTCGAGTCCTCTCTTGTTTTGATTTTGTTGATTTATATTCCATATTTATAATTTCCTTCTAATTTCTCTGAGTTTAATTTAATTTAATTTTCTTTTACTATCTGCCTGAGGGAAAGCTTAGATCTTTTTTTTTTAATTGTTATTTTAAGTAGAATCTTTATTAGGATTTGGAAAAAAGTCCATTTGCATCAAAGGGGAAATGAATAATATCAATTTCCTCTGTAAATTTTTAAGGGCACATCCATCTACTACAGTAACACAATTTCTGATTCAATTAGGAAATTGAAAAAATAGTGTTTGGAAGCCCCAATGAAAGAGATAAGAAATGTAATCCCAAGTCTTGTGAAATCAAATGTCTTGCACATCAAAAGTACCAGCACAAAGGTTCTTGTGCAGAGCTATACCACAATGCCTTCTGTTAAAGTTTTGATTAAGTTCCATTTCAATAGCTTTTTCCTTTTTCACAATCTTTTTTATTATTATAACTATGAGTTTTATTTTGAGATCACTGTAGATTCGATGCAGTTCTAAGAGGTCCAATTTACCTTTTACCCAGTTTTCCCCAATGGCAACGTCTTGCGACACTGAGTAACTATCCCAGTCAGGGTGTGGACACTGATGGCGTCGGCGTAGAGAGCATCCGTCAGCACAAGGGTCCGTCGGGTTGCCCTTTCACAGCCACACCGCTCCTCCCTAGCCCTGGCAACCACTAATCTGTTTTCCACCTTTATAACTTTGTCATTTCAAGAATGAATGGAATCATATAGTACGTGGCCCTTTGGAATGGACTTTTATCATTCAGCACAATTCTATGGCGATTCACCTTGGCTCTTACACTCATCAATAGTTTGTTCTTGTTGTTGCTGTTGCTGAGTAGTACTAAAGGGTATGGATATACCACAGTGTGTTTAATTGCTCATCTATTGAAGGGTTCCTTAGTTGTTTCCAGTTTGGGGCTATTATAGATAAAGTTGCTGGGGACATTTGTGTACAGGTGAACATATGTCTTTGCTTGATAAATGTCCAGAAGTTCATTTGCTGGCTCATATGATAGTTGGATATTTTATTTTATAATATAAACTCCCAAACTATTTTCCACAGTGGTTGTGCTATTTTACATTCCAAAGAGTAATTTATAAGAGTTCCAGTTATTTACCCCACATTTTCACCAACACTGGGTATTGTCACTATGTTACTATTAGTTTTCAAAAATTTTACCCATCTGATAGGTATGTAGTGGTATCTTATGGTGGCGTAAATTTGCATTTTACCTGATGGCTACTGATGTACTTACTTGCCATCTTTCCATAATATTTTATTCTTTAATTTAATTAATGTAAAATCTCAATATAATGAAATGCATACAATCTGATGACTTCTTTTTATCCCCCCCTGCCCCACGGCTTGCTTGCTGTCTGCTCTCTGTGTCCATTTGCTGTGCGCTCTTCTGTGTGTTTTTTTACTTGTCTCCCTTTTTGTCGTATGACCTTGCTGAGTTGGCTCTTCACGGCACTTGTGGGGGCGGGGGAAGCTTTCCTCAGCGTGCAGGCGAGCCTGCCTTCACAAGGAGGCCCCGGGACATGAACGCAGGACCTCCCATATGGTAGACGGGAGCCCAGCTGAGTGAGCCACAGCCGCTTCTCTAATCTGATGACTTTTGATGAAAGTTGGCGATTGAGTAACCAATCAAGATACAGGGCATTTCCACTCTCCCACAATATCCTCTCCTGTCGCTTTGCAATTAGTCCTCGCACCCTCCCCCTCAACTAACCATTCTTCTGCTTTCTTTCACCATGAATTAATTGTCCTTGTTCCTGGCCTCCACATAAATAGAACCACACAATGTGTCTGCTCTTCTGCCTCTGACTCCGTTCACTCAGCATGAAGTTTCTGTGATTCAGTCATATTGTTGTGTGTACCTACAGTTTGTTTCTCTTTGCTGTTTAGGAGGTTTTCGATGTATAAATACTCCACAGACTGCGGACTGATTTATCTGTTGATTGTTTTCATTTGGGACTATTATAAATAAAGCTGCTATAACTAAACTTGAATACATCCTTGTGTATGCCTGTACTTTTATTTCTCTTGGTGAAACAACAAGGAGCGGTAACTGCATCTTTATCTTCATGAGACAGTGCTTAAAATAGTTGTGCTATTTTAAAATGGAACCAGTAATGTGTAGGTGCTTTGGTTGCCTCACAGCGTCACCATCATTTGGGGTTACCAATCCAATCTTTAATTTTAGTTATCCAGGTCAGGGTGAACGGTATCTCCTTGCAGTTTTAATTTGTATTTCTCATCTGACTACTGATATTAAGCACTGGCCTGTGCTATTACTATATATTCTTTTCTGAAGTGTTTGTTCAAATCTTTCATCCATTTTTATAGGGGTGTTTCTCTTTTCCTTATTGAGTGTTAAGAGGTTTTTATATATTCAAGATACAAGCCCTTTGCCTGTTATATATTTTTAAAATACTTTCCTCAATGACTTGCCTTTTCACTTTCTTAACTGTGACTTTTGAAGAGCAAACATTTTTAAAATTTTGATGAAATTCATTATATCTGTGCTTTCCTTTTATGGTTTGTAGTTTTTTGTTTTCTAAGAAATCCTTGAGTACTCCAAGATCAGGAAGTTATTCTCCTATAATTTGTTCTGTAAATTTCGTTTTTAATGTCTGCATTTAGGCCTTTGATCCTTCTTGAATAAACCTTTGCATATGGTATGAGGTGGGGGAGAGCAATATTTATTTTAAAAACATGGTTATATGGTTGTTCCAGCAACTTAGGGTGACTTTCTTGAAAATCAATTGACATGTGTGTGTATTTCAGGACTCTCTTTTTCTGTTCTGCTGATATAATTGCCTATCCTTATGTCAATCCCATGATATCAGTCTACTAAGTCTTGAAATCAAAAAGTGTATCTACAAATTTTATCCTTTCTCCAAGATTATTTTGTCTTTTCTAGGTCTTTTGCATTTCTATACAAATTTTAGAGTCAATTTGTCAATGTATACAGAACAGTCTATATGGCTTTTGACTGTGATTGCATTGAATCTATACAACAATTTGTGAAAAAACAACATCTTGACATCTTATCAATACTCAATGCTCTCATTCATGGCCATGCCATGGCTCTCCATTTAATTGTCTTCTTTAATATCCTCACCAATGCTGTGTAGTTTTCAACACAGAGTTCATGAGCTTCTTTCATTACACTTAGTTCTAGGTATTTTATGGTTTTGATGCAACCATTGTAAATGGTATTCTTAACACTTCATTTTCTATTGTGTAACCTTTAGTGTTCAGTCAGAGAAGCAGAACCGCTGTGAGGAACTGGAATGAGGGATTAATTGTGCAATTGTGGTGGTGGCTAAGGTGTCTGGTGTGGCTGACTGATGGGAAGGGAAGACAAACCTGCAGTGGGAGAGATGAAGGGCAAACCAGAACCTGTGACGACAAAATGCAACCGTGACTGTGTCTCGCCACAAGGTGATTCCCTTCACCATATGTATGCCCACCCACCTGACTTTGGATTTGGAGATGCTGAACCAAGAGATTGGACCTGAGCTGGAAAAGCCACATGCCTAGTTCCTGCCCCCCCAGCACGTGGGCCAGTAGATAAATGGTACCGTGTGAGTCGTAACAGCCCCCGTTTCCACCCTCTTTCTGAGTGTGAAAGTGCCTATTCCTTCACTTCCTTCTTGCAAATATCATGCAAATTTCTAAAAAGTTTAACTAAGTTGACACAGTATAAAACCAACACACGTTGTCTGCTACTGTAGTTTATATCATAAGCGTATTACAGCCTGCTTAGGTTTAATATTTTACCACTTTCTTAAGTAGTAAGAACCTTAAAACATTTTAATTCCATTTACGGTCTCTTATATTTGCATATTATTGTTACATATTCAATTTCTATGTGCACTATCAACCCAGTAATGATGTTGCTTTTGCTTTAAATTGTCAGTTGTATTTTAAGGAAATTATGAAAAAATAGGCTGTTTTACATATCAGTTCTCGTTGTCCTCACTTTTTCCTTTCTATGTGGTATCAGTTTTCTTCAGTCTAATCAAATTCTTTGATTATGTTTCATAGTGCAGGTCAGCGTGTGACAAATTCTGTAAGCTATAACTAGGTGCATATGCATTAATATTGCTGAATATAGAATTGAAGATTATTTTTACTGGGTATGGAATTCTGGTTGACTTTTTTTTTCTTTCAGCATTTTAACGATGTCATTTCACTGGGACTTCAATTTTTTTTTGAGAAGCTGTTCAGTACAATTTCTGTGACTGTTCTCCTTTCTGCAATATTTCTTTTTTTTTCTTTGACTCTTTTAAGATTTTATTTTTCTTTTTCCTCTTTTGCACTATGATCTGCCCATGTATGGTTTCTTTGTAGTTATTGTGTTTGCTGTTGATTGTCTTGAATCTTTACATCTATCAGACTTTATGGTATTATTCCATGGTTCTCTGAAAGTTTGTTCATGTTTTTAAACTTTGTTTCTCTTTCTTTCTTTCTTTTTAAGATAAGAAGATTTAAGTAAAGATTAGGAGATTTAAGATTAAGATGGCAAGGATCCCAGGGTTCTGCATATACTCTGGAGGAGGGCGTCTACAAAGGCCTAAACATCAGCAGGTGGAAACACGGAGGCTGCTGGCCACAGTCACGGCTGCCATGGGGCTCATAGTTTACATCTTTAATTTATCACAGTACTCTACATAATAATATACTATTTCACATTATCTACAAGTTGTAACAGTGTAGTTCCTTATCTTCCCACCTGGCTTTTGTGCTGTTGCTGTTATATATTTTATTCTACATATTTTATAACCCCCAGAGTGTAATGCCATTATTTATGCTTTAAACTGTCAATCATGTTTTAAAGAGTTTTTTTTCTTTTTAAATACGAATACCCATTTTGGTTTTAATCCCACATATTTCTTGTTTCTGGAGCTCTTCATTCTGTTGCATATATTCATTTTCCTTTTGGCATTATTTTCCTTTTTCCTGAATGGATTCCATATATGTATAATTTCGTATATATGCACATACACATATAGATTATATTCATATATATTATATTTATTTATAATACTTGTCTGCTGAGGATTAATTTTTTCAGGTTTTGTATTTGTTTAAAAGTCTTTATTTCAGTTTCTGTTTTTGAAAGATATTTATCCTGGGTATAGAAGAGTAGGTTGAAATTTTTTCTTTCAATTCTTTAAAGATGTTGCTCAACTGACTTTGGTGTGTACTGTTGCCAAAGAGGAATCTTCTGCAATTGTCATATTTACTCCTATGTACATAATAAATCCTTTTTCTCTGGCTATTTTAAGATTTTATTTCTATCACTAGTTTTAAGAAATTTAATTATTATGTGCCTTGATTTAGTGATTTGATTTTTTTATATTTCTTATTCTATGGTACCTTGAGATTTTAAGAATCGTGGGTTTATGGTTTTCATTAAGTTTAGATACATTTTGGTCCTTATTTCTTCAATTATTTTTCTGACTCAGTCCTCTATTTTCTTTGTCAAGGACTCCAATTACACATGTATTAGGCTATTTGAAGTTATTCTACTACTTACTGATATATTTTTCATTTTTTTTCACTGCCTTTTATTTCTGTGTTTAATTTTATGTAGTTTCTTTTGCTTTGCTTTCAAGGTCATTTACTTTTCCTTCTGTAGTAAGTACTCTGTTTTTAATCTTATCCATTATATTTTCCAACTCAAAAATTATATTTTATTGTAGCTACAACTTTGATTTAGGTCTTTTATATATGCTTTATATCTTTGACTAACAGTCTCCAACTTTCTTTTCCTTCTTGAACATAAGGAATATAGTCATAATAAATTGTTTCTTATCATTTATTAATTCCATTATCTCTATCATTTTATTTTATTTGTTTATTTTAAAGATTTTATCCGCCCCCCCAGGTGTCTGCTCTCTGTGTCCATTCACCGTGCGTTCTTCTGTGTCTGCTTATATTCTTGTCAGCGGCACTGGCAATCTGTGTCTCTTTTTGCTGTGTCATCTTGCTGTGTCAGCTCTCCTTGTATGCGGTGCCACTCATGGGCAGGCTGCACTTTTTTCGCACTGGGCAGCTTTCCTTATGGGGTGCACTCCTTGCACATGGGGCTCCCCTATGTGGGGGACACCCCTGCATGGCACTGCACTCCTTGCGCATATCAGCATTGAACGTGGACCAGCTCATCTCATGGGTCAGAAAGCCCAGGGTTTGAACCCTTGACCTCCCATGTGGTAGGCAGAGGCTCTATCTGTTGAGCCAAATCTGCTTCCCAATCTGTATCATTTTAGATCTATTTTTTACTTATTGATTTTTCTCTTCCCATTAATGAATAAATATGAGATAGCTTTGGTTCTTTTTCAACAGTGTTCCCTGCCATTCTTATTACAATATTAGCTTGCAGTGTGAACTGCCCTAAGAAGACAGGGGGAATATAAACATGTGCATCTGACCCATCCTGAAGATCCTGCAAGACTTCCCAGGGTGGTATAACAGCTGAGCTGAGTCACTAAATAAGAAGTAAGTGCTGATAAAGGGAAAAAAGAGAGAGAGGAAATAAAAGGTGGACAGAAGCACATACACAAAGGCACAGAAGTGAAAGAAGGGTGTATAGAAGGACTTTGAGGAGCTTACTGTGGCTGCACTATGGGCAGGAGTGGACAGCAATGACACTGAGCCTGTACAAGTCAGCCTGTGGTGGGAACTGTGCACTTAGCTGGAGAGCTTATGTGTTATTGACCAGGGGGAGACTTTGGACCGTTTTAAGCCATGGATTGGCAGGGTCAGAGATGAGCTTTCTGGGGATCACTCTGATGCCTGAATGGATGGATGGAAGGGTGTAAGGCTGAATGTCAAAAAATCGTGAGAAAATTTTCCCATAGGTCAGGTCTGGGTGCTAATCTTTCTTAGAGGGCAGTGGAGTGAGGCATGTCAATGACATCCAAAGTTTACTGCTCTGCATAGCCGTAATAGAACAAAATGGCTAATGGGTCATACACTGCTAAAGCTGGAGGAAAAAACGAGATTGGACCATGCAAAACTTCTCTTGATGTTCTCATGTAGGAGAGGGCAAGTTAAAATTGAAACCTAGGACTGTCAGTATCACTTCTGAAAGGAGCCCATGAAACCAAATTTCTAGCACTGTTGTCTCTTCAGAGACAATGTTGATAACATAGAAGCAATGGATGGTGGTAAAAGAAGGCAACTTTCCCTTACAGACCACAGTCTCCCCTTCTCTACAGCCCCCTCACCTGTATCTTCTATACGAAGCAAAAAAAAAAAAAAAAAAAACAAAGCTAGAGAAGCTTACGATCTCAGAGCAGGTGGAGAGGCATCATTCTTCAGTGTCTGAAGCTGGGGTTAGGAGCTTCTGGTATATGTCAGGCACTATCGGGAGAGGGTAGTGTGAGAAGTAGGTTGGACATGAATATCTTGCATCAGAAAGCACAAACAGAGCACCCTGAGTGCTGGACCGCAGAAGGCAACTTCTAAAATCTGGATCATCACAGGCAGAAATACATCTTGCAGTGGCCCACTGTCGACACTGGAACCTTTATTGTGATAAACATTATAAGGCTTACCCAGTCCAGGGATTGGAAATTGACTGGAAATTGATTGGAAATTGAAAACACCTGTTCAGTTCTATGTGGCCCTAGAGTCTTCTGATTATCACGCTCCTCCATGTTGCTTTGTCTGTTCACATGGTATAACTAGTGAATTTTCTCAGCCTCTCTCTAAAATTGCTCAGTTTACTTCCATTGATATTCCTTTTTAGGTATAAGTGTTGCACTAACCAGTGTTCTTAGAAATTGCTTGCTGTTAATTACATATCTTAGAAATGGCTTTGTTGTGTTTGTGAGTACTATAGTTAAATTGTTCTCTTTATTCTGAGTGCAGTGTATTTTTGGACAGCTGCTTCTGTTTTACTCCATCATGTAACGATGGAAGAATTCAAATTCTCCTCCACGAGGTGGAAGAGGAATCTTTCCAATTAGGTCCAATGTGACTATTGGGAGGAAACATGGATGCCACAGTGTTGCCTCTGTATCATATCAAATCTTCCCCGGTTGCTGCTCTCAAAGTGTGTCTTGCCAGCATTTTGCCCCTGCTGTCCAACAGGTGGTCATTCAAAGGGATGTTCTGAAGTCTAAGACATACCAGGGTAGGAGAATTGGAAGAGAATTGAAGGAGGTTAAAAATCAGAAGAACACAATCAGGAATGTACAAACATTGGTTAAAATCGATTCTTGGGGATGGTTGGAGGACTAAATATCTTTGCTGTGGGATAATTTTCAGATCCCTGCTACCAGTAGTATTGGCATGGAGATTAGAAGAGAGAGTAGTGCTTACAGCCATGGTGACTTTTGGAACTACTGGTGAGCACATTCTAACAAAAGTGGAGAATATGTGTAAGAAGGGGCTCCCAGGGCACCCCATCCTGTGAGTTCTGTTGATTATAGCATATACTCTTTGAAAGGCTGCAGAGGAGAAGGCAATATGCTAAGAAAAACTAAATTCTCATCTTAATTAAATGATATTTACAGGTTCTTGCCATACTTTTAAAAAATAATTTAGCTTTTATTTTACAGATACCTCTATGATTGATTTTGATTGTCTGGGAGAGAAAAGTGACAAACAGAAACAGCCCATGAAGAGCTTGTCACTCTTAGCTTGGATGGCATTGGTCCTGGTCTGGCCAGGAGGAATGAAGTAGTTTTGGGTCAAAACAGAATAGCAGTGGTAGAGAGGAGGGGGCCGAGCTCATAAATCAGGATGATGAGACAGGTGAAGGCCAGCGCCCAGGAGGGAAAACAGAGACCAAGAACTCAAAAGAGAAGCCTGGAAACCCAGGAAAAATGGATCCGAGATGAACCTAAACGTGCCTAGTCAACAATGTATAGTCACCATCGAGGTCAGTGGTTCTCAAGGTCAGTGGTCAGTGGTCACACATTTCAATCAGATTGCGGCTTAAAAATTACCAATGTCTTGGGCCCCAACTCAGGGTATTCTGATTTAATGGTTCTCCAGGAAGGCCTGAATGTTAGCATTTTAAAAAAGGTTTCCATACATTTCTGTTTACATGCAGGCAGGAATGACAACCACCGATCTGGGCAAAGAATTTATTCAACAGGGAAAAGACAGTTTGTCCTCAGTGCTTCTTATAGTTGATCTCGTTTGACCCACAACAGTCGTGTGTGGTAGGTTTGATTATCTTCATCTTATAGCAGGTTTTCATGAACCTATGACCATTTGGGGAGGCTCATTCTCTGTTGTGGGGGCCTGTCCTGAGCATTGTAAGGTGTTTAGCAGCCTTCCTGGTCCTACCCACTAGATGCCAGTAGCAACTACCAAGATATGACAATGAAAATGCCTCCAGATACTGCCTAGTGTCCCCTGGAGGACAAAACCAACTCCAAGAGCTGCTGTTTTACAGACCTAGAAACTGAGGCTGAAGACAATGAGAAAATGTACCTGACCACATGGGTAGATTTGATCTCAGGTTGGTTACAGATCCACAAACCTTCCACCATGCCTCACTGAGCACAGTGGCTACAGGCCTGGCCCTACAAACCCTCAAGCCTTTTCTGGTTATGTTCTGATTTGTGACAAGAGAACTCATCCCTCAGGTAGATATGGTGGGCATACCTGATGACCAGAGCCTGGGGGTAAGAGGTGGGGGAATTTTCTAAAACACATTTATACTGGTGTTTGTTGTCTTTGTTTCCATGGAATCTACAAAGTAGTGCAATTGTCTGCTGTGTCTATCATGAATTTATCAGTTACAGGGAAAAGACATCACTGCAATGGCAGATGGAAGAGTGAGATGATGCAGTGCTCCACTACCTATAGAATTTTTTAAACAACAAGCACAATTTGGTAGAACCATTTTCTTCAGAGCTCCAGAATAGGGTTAAATGGTTGCAGTAACTTGGGTAGCACCAAATCAAGAAAACCTACTTAAAAATGTAGGAGAAACTCCTGGCACTGTAGCCAGTCAATCCTCTAGTTCAGTGTGCAACCAACCAATGCTCTCAGTGCAGATCCCTGGTCCTGGCTCTGGAGGGATCAGAGTAGGCCACATGAGCACACTGTTGTGCATGCTGGTACCAAGCCAGTGAATCAATGAAACCAAAAGTTGGTTCTTTGAAAAGTTAAATATGATCCACAAACCATTAGCCAGTTTGATAAAGAAAATAGAGAGAGCAAGAAAATCACTAAATTGAAAATGAAAAAAGGGGACATTACTACCAACCTCACAGAAATAAAATGGATTATAAGAGGATATTAGAACAGTTGTGCACCAACAAATTAGATAACTGAGATGAAATGTAAAAATTCCTCAAAATACACAATTACCTAAACTGACTCAGAAGAAATGGAAGATCTCAACAAGCCACTTATAAGTAGTGATTGAATCAAATAATAAAAAACCATGTAACAAAGAAAATCTAGGACAAGATGGCTTCACTGGTAAATTTTTTTTTACCAAACTTTCAAAAAAGAATTAGTACCAACCTGCTCAAACTCTTCCAAAAATTGAGTGTGGTGGCATTTCTGTCTTAATTGTATGAGGCCACCTTCACCCTAATACCAAAGTGAGATAAAGATATCAGAATATAAGGAAATTATAAATCAAGATCCCTTATGAATGTAGATGCAAAAATATTCAATAAAAATTCCCACAAAGTAAATCCAATGGCATATCCAAAGGATTATACACCACTACCATGTGAGACTCATCCAGGACTGCAAGGGTAATTCGACATAGGAAAATCAATCAATGTAATATACTACCATAATAGAATGAAGGAAAATAAACATGATCATCATCTTAATTGTTATAGAAAATATATTCGACAAAATCAAACATTGTGTCTTGATAAAGACAGCAGAGAAGTAGGAATGAAGAAAAATTACACAACACGATAAAGGTCATATATGACAAGCCCACAACTAAAATTGTATTTAATGGTGAAAGGCTGAAAGCTTTTCTCTAAAAGAAACAAGACAAGGATGTTACTGTCACCACTATTAAATATTATGATACTAGTTCTAGTCATTACAAATAGACAAGAAAAGATAAAAGGTAACCAAATTGAAAAGTATATCCCCAAAGGAATTTACAGAATTGACATAATCCCAATAAAAATTCTCATGGCCTTCTTTGCAGAAATGGAAAAGCCCAGAATAACCAATACTACTTTGAAAAAGAAGAAAAAATTTGGAGAACCCACACATCCTGATTTTAAAACTTTTTACAAAGGCACTGTAATCAAAGCAGTTTGGTACCTGCACCAAGGCCAGATATATTAATAAAGGAATAGAATTGCGATTTTAGATGTAAACCTTCATATCTATGGACGATTGATTTTGACAAGTGTGCCCAATCCCCTCAAGGTGAAAAAATAGTCTCTTTAACAAGTAGGGCTTAAAAACTGGATCTCCACATGCAAAAGAAAGAAACTAGACCCTAACTCCCACCATATAGCAAAATAAACTGAACATGGATCAATGACAAAGGAGAAGAGCTAAAACTGTAAAACTTTTAGAAATATAGAGAAATACCTTCATGAATTTGTCTTGGACTTTACACCAAAAATACAAGCAACAAAATAAAAAAGATAAATGGTTCTTTATCAAATTTAAAAACTTTTATGAATAAAAGGACATTATCAAGAAAGTAAAAAGATGACCTATAGAATAGGAGGGACTATTTGGAACTAATATATCTGATAAGAATTTAATATCCAGAATACATAAAGGCCTTCTACAACTCAACAAAAAAAGACAAACAGCTCAATTAAAAAAAAATGAGCAAAAAACTTTGTGGTAGATTGAATTATATACACCAATTTAGACCGTTTCTTAATCTTAGTCCACCTCTCTGCAGGTGTGGGCCCATTGTAAGTAGGGTGCTTTGAAAAGGTTAATTTTAGTTATGGTGTGGCCAACTGAAGTAGGGTGGACCTTAATCAGAATTACTAGAGGCCTTATAAAGAGAAGACACCAGAAGCCAGGGTCAGAGAAGGCCACCGGGAAAGCTGGAAGTTAGTGGCAACCAGGAAAAGAAGGGAGAGGATATTGCTATATGACAGGAAAGCCAAGGAACTCCAAGGTTGCCAGCCGGCGAACACCAGAACACCACAGATTTTTGGGAGAAAGCGTATTCTTGGCAACACCTTGATTTTCACCTCTGATCTCTGAAACCATGAACCAACAAATTCTTGTTAAGCTCAAACAAGTTTGTAGTTTTTGTGATAGCAGCTTGGGAGACTAAAGCAAATGTGAATAGATATTTCTCCGAAGAAGATTTATAAATCAAAATGATGATGAGATACCATTGTAATGGCTATTATATATATAAAAAGAAAAGGAAATAACAAGATTTGACAAGGATGTAAAGAAATAAGTATCCATGGGAAGCGGACTTGGCCCAATGGATAGGGCATCCACCTACCACATGGGAGGTCCAAGGTTCAAACCCAGGGCCTCCTTGACCAGTGTGGAGCTGGCCCACGTGCAGTGCTGATGCGCGCAAGGAGTACCGTGCCCCGCGTAGGGGAGCCCCACGCGCAAGGAGTGCACCCCATAAGGAGAGCCGCCCAGCATGAAAGAAAGTGCAGCCTGCCCAAGAGTGGAGTTGCACACACGGAGACCTGACACAGCAAGATGACACAACAAAAAGAAACACAGATTCCTGGTGCTGCTGATAAGGATAGAAGTGGTCACAGAAGAACACACAGTGAATGGACACAGAGAGCAGGCAAGGGGGGGGGGGCGGGGGAAGGAGAGAGAAATTAAAAAAAAAAAACCTTAAAAAAAAAAAGGAAATAAGCACCCTTAATGTAAAATGATGCAGCTACTGTGGAAAACAGTTAAGCAGTTGGCCGAAAAGTTGTGTATAGAACTACTATATGATTGAGCAATCCTACTTTGAAGTATATACCTCAAAGAATTGAAAGCTGCAGCATGAACATCTATTTGTATGTCAATGTTCATAGCACCTTTATTCACATTAGCCAAAAGGTCAAAATAGCCAAAATACTCATCAGTTGATGAATGTATAAACAAAATGTGGTGTATACAAACAATGTATATTGTATCCCTATAAAGGAATGAAGTTTTGATACATGCTATAACTTGGATGAACCTTGAAGACATCATATTAAATGGAGTAAGCCAAACACAAATGGACAAATATTGGATGTTTCCACTTACATGAAATAATTAGACATTGCGAATTCATACAGACAGAAATTAGATTACAGGTTCCTAAGGGTGGAGTAGGGTGGAGAGGAATGGGAGTTATTACTCAGTGGATTCAGAGTTTCTGTTTAAGGTTTTTAAAAGTTTTGGAAATGGATGATGGTCATGAGAGCCAAACATTGTGAATGTAACTGATACCACTGATTTTTATATTGGAATGTGGTTAAAATGGGAAATTTTATGTTTGTATATATGTTACCACAATAAAAAAAATTTAAAAAGCAGGAAGAATACCAGCTGTATATTTATAAAATGTCTGCCGATCTTCTTCCTCTGCTTCTTCCCAATCTCACCCCCTCACATGGTGCAAGTGTTTGCCATCTATGTGTTAGAATGAATAGATCTGACAATAAACCACTCTCACTTTTGACACCTACTTAAAGTTAGGGGATTTCCAAATCACTTTCAGTTTTTTTTAAATTTTGGAAATATGTGTAATTTATTTTTTAGCACTCAATGCTCAGAAGTATCTTTTTTCTTTTTTTATTGTATTTTTTTTGAAGATACATAGATAACAAAAAATGTTACATTAAAAAATGTAAGAGGTTCCCACATCTACCCTATCCCCACCCCCCACTCCTCCCACGTCAACAACCTCCTTCATCATTGCAGCACATACATTGCCTTTGGTGAGTACATCTTGGACCACTGCTGCACCACCTGGATTATAGTTCACATTGTAGTTTACACTCTCCCCCAGTACATTCACTGGGTTATGTCAGGATATATAATGTCCAGCATTGGTCCCTGCAATATCATTTAGGACAACTCCAAGTCCTGAAAATATCTCCACATCACATCTCTTCTTCCCTCTCCCTGCCCTCAGCAATTACCGAGGCCACTTTCTCCACATCAATGCTACAGTTTCCTCCATTACTAGTCACAATAGTTCTATAGTAGAATGCCAGTAAGTCCATTCTAATCCATATTTTATTCCTCCATCCTGTGGACCCTAGGATGGTGATGTCCACTCCACCTCTATAATGAGAGAGGGCTTACAGCCCACATAGTTAATGGATGTGATTTTCCTGCTTGGAGTTGCAGGCAAGAACTCCCTGAAAGCTGTTATACTTGTGGTTACAGTTTATTACAGAAAAGATACAGATTAAAATCAGACCAGGAAAGAGGTGCATGGTGCAGGGTCCAGGAGAGTTCTAAATGTGGAGATTCCAGCTACCTTCTACCAGTGGAGTCATGGATGCATTGCTTTTCAAGAATCAATGTGTGACAATATGCACAGAGTATTTCCAAACAGGGAAGCTCACCTGAATCCTGGTGTCCAGTTTTTCTTGTCACTCTGTCATGTAGGCATGATTGATGGATGAATTTTTCACACAGTTGAGCTCAGCCTCCCAGTCGACCAATATCACATGTCCCAAAGCCCCCGCCCTCCACCACACTGTTGGCCTTCCTGGAGTGGCAGACCCCACTTTATAAACAATATACGCTTCTATCAGGCATGATATTCCAAGGGCTTAGAGATTACTTTCCAAAGCCAAGGACAAAGACTAGACCTTTCTTTGGATAAAGATAAATTCTTCACTACACATGCAAATGTTTGGGCCAGGAAGTCAAAAGTATATCATATAAGGTTTCTTCTTCTATAATTTATTTTTTTCCAATTGTGGTAAATTTAACAGAAAGATCATTTTAACTATGTTAGGTGCACAATTCTTTGGCATTAAGTATATTGCAATACTCTGTAAATTTAGTTTCTACCTATTTTTAGATTATTTTAATCTAAAACCAAAACGCATACTCATATAGCAATAACTACCCATTCCTCCTTCCCTCCTCCCTGATAACCATTATTCTGCTTTCTGTCTCTATGAATTTGCTTAGTCTTTCATTTATGAGAAATCACGCAATATTTAGCCTTTTGTGTGACTTATTTCACTCCACATAATGTCTTCAAGGTTCATCCATGTTGTTGCATGGACCAGAACTTCACTTCTTTGTAAGGCTGAATAATACTCTATTGTATGGATATTCTGTAGTTTGTTTATCCATCTATCTGTTGATGGGCACTAGGGTTGCTTCCTTTTTTTGGCTATTATGAATAATGTTGTGATGAACAAGTATTTGTCTGCATCCCTGCTCTCAATTCTTTTGGGCATATACATATGAGTGGAATTGCCAGGTGATATGGTAAAGTCTATGTTTAATTATTTGAGGAACACCAAACTGTCTTCCATGGTGGCTACACTATTTTACATTCCTGCTAAAAACATGCAAGGGTTTCTATTTCTCTACATCCTTGCCAACACTTGTTATTTTCGTCTTTTAAAATGATAGCCATCTTAGGGGGTGTGAAGTGGTATCATGGTAGATTTAATTTGCATTTCTCTAATGGCTAATGATGTTGAGCAACTTTTCATATACTTATTGGCCATTTAATGTCTTTTTGGAGAAATAACTATTCAAATCCTTGCACATATTCTAATTGAGTTACTTTTCTTGTGTTGTTCAGTTTTAGTAGTTCTTTATATATTCTGAATATTCAACCCTTATCTTAAACTAATAGGAATGTAGTTTGACTAACACCAGCTTAGTTTCAGTAGTATACAAACTCTTTACTCCTATATATCTGTGTCCCTCCCCCTTTATACTGTTATTGGCTCAAATTACCACTTTATACATTTTATGTCCATCAACACATCAACATAGATATAAAGTTATTTTACACATTTGACTATTAAGAATGTAGGGAGGAAGATCAGTCCAAACCAATAGTAAAATAATGTAGGAGTTTATGTTTATCTGTATTTACCTGTGTTCTTTCTCTTACGGCTTTGAATTACTGTCTAGGGCCCTTTTATTTCAGCCTGAAGAGTTCACTTTAGCATTTCTTTTAGAGCAGACCTCCTGGTGATGAACTCTTCCAGCTTTTGTTTATCTGTTAAGGTCTTAATTTCGCCTTCACTTTTGAACCATAATTTTGCTTGATATAAAATTCTTAGCTGACAGTTTTTTCTTTAAGAACTTTAAATATCCCATCCCATTGTATTGTGGCCTTTGTGATTTCTGATGCGAAATCCACATTTAATGTTATTTGGAATCCCCTGAATATGACAAGTCACTTCTCTCTTGTTGCTTTCAAAATACTTTGTTTTTGGATTTTGACAATTTTGCTATAACATGTCTGTGTTTCAATTTCCATGTCGTTCATCAGATTTGGGAAGTTTTCGGCCATTATTTCTTAAAATACTGTTTCTGTCCCTTTTTCTCTCGCGTGTCCTTCTGGGACTCCAATGATGCACACGTTGGATGCTTGGTGGTGTTCCATGAGCCCCTCAGGCTAGGTTCATTTTTCTTCATTATTTTTTCTTTCTGCTCTATACACTGGATAACTTCAATTTCTTCAAGTTTGTTGATCCTTTCTGTTGCCTTTTCAAATCTGTTGAATTTGTCTAATGAGATTTTCATTTCAATGACTATACTTTGTAGCTCCAAAACTTCCAAATTTATTTCCTTTTTAAAAATTCTCATCTCTGTCTTTGGTTGAGAAAATATTTTCCTAATTTCCTTTAGTTGTTTGTATATCAATTCCTCTAGCTCTTGGGACATATTTAAGACAGTTGATTGAAAGTCCTTGACTAATAGTTCTAATGCATAAGCTTTTTCAGGGAAGGCTTCTGACGAATTCTTTATTTCCTCTCAATGGCCCATTCTTTTCTGTCTCTTTGTGTGCTTTATAATTTTTGTTGTTGTTGCGAATGGACATTGAGCTTTATGTGGCTATCACTCCCAAAATCTACTTCTCACAGTCCTCTGGGGTTGCTGGGTGTTTTGTTATTGTTGTGGTTGTTGAGGGTGGAAGTCATCAATTTGTGACTATTCCAAATTATTTTTGCTATCTAATGGGGAAATGAAAGAGAAAAGGGAGGCAAAAAAAGAAAACAATGGTTACAGCTTCTTTAGGACTTCTTGGACACTTTTGCCCAAGTGGTGTTGGAACAAAGGCTATCTTGAGAACCATCCCCCAGCTATCTCAAGTAGCTGATCCAAGGCACTGATCAGCCATGAGACCACACACTTCCAGATATTGGAGGGCCAGGTCCTTATCCCAGAAAGCTGCTCCAGGGTACTGGGCAGAAGTCCCCACTGCTGCCTGCCGTGTGGTTGGGGGCTGGGGGAGGGATAGCAGTGGCTGCACACATGGTGAAACTCACTGATATTCAATGTGGTTTACCAGCCTCTTCCTCCTGCTCTTCCCTAGATGCTGCACAGTGTTCCCCTAGACTCCAGAGGTTCAAAATAGCTGATTTGGGCAGTTTCTGCCAGTTCAATAGTGATTTTGGTAGAGGGATTGATTCCTGGAGTTTTCTATGCTGCCATCTTCCCACTGATCCTGTAAGGTTTTTTGTTTGTATATTTTTTAAAGATTTCTTTTGTTTATTTATTCCCACCCCCTTGTTGTTTTGTGCTCACTCTCTGCTCTCTGTGTCCATTTGCTGTGTGCTCTCTGTGTCTGCTCATCTTCTTTTTAGGAGGCACTGGAAACTGAACCCGGGACCTCCCATTTGGGAGAGAGGTGACCTGAATGACCCTTGCTCCCTGGTTTGTTGTGTCTCTCATTGTGTTTCCTCTTTGTGTCTCTTTTGTTGCATCATCTTGTTGTGTCAGCTTACTGTGCCAGCTCTCCTTCTCCAGGAGGCACCAGGAACTGAACCCGGGACCTCCCATGTGGTAGGCAGAAGCTCAGTCTCTTGAGCTACATCTGCTTCCCTATAAGGTTTTGCATCTATAAAAAATAAGTAAAACAAGAAAGCTTTATGTATTTCTCTCTTTATTTTTTTAAAGATTTATTTATTTATTTATTTCTCTCTCCTCCCCACCCCCCACCCCAGTTGTCTGTTCTCTGTGTCTATTTGCTGTGTGTTCTTCTTTGTCTGCTTCTGTTGTCAGCAGCACGGGAATCTGTATTTCTTTTTGTTGCGTCATCTTGTTGTGTCAGCTCTCCGTGTGTGTGGCACCATTCCTGGGCAGGCTGCACTTTCTTTTGCGCTGGGCGGCTCTCCTTACGGGGCACACTCCTTGCGCGTGGGGCTTCCTTACGCGGGGGACACCCCTGCATGGCAGGGCACTCCTTGGTGCACATCAGCACTGTGCGTGGGCCAGCTCCACACGGGTCAAGGAGGCCCGGGGTTTGAACTGCAGACTTCCCATGTGGTAGGCGGATGCCCTAACCACTGGGCCAAGTCTGCCTCCTACTTCTCTCTTTAGAATCATTCAGTGTCAGGGTCATATTGGTTAGGTCACTAGTGATTGCCCTCTACCCTGAAATAGATGTACCCCACATCAAGCAATAGGAGAGTGTTGCTGTAGTTAGAATGATTTTCCTATTGACTTAGATTCTCATTTTCATGATACATTATCTTCATTGTTTTCATTTTCAATGAGCTGGAGTTCTTAGCGCTGAAACTTCTGGTGTTTCTGACCACTTCTCTACTGAGGAGCTATTGATCTGCTTAAAGGCTCTTCAGTGGAGGAATGGTGAGTAATCTAGTGTCCTGCTCATTGACCAATTACTATGTGGCATATATGCATTTACATTTTGTTTTAGTTTCCTAGGCTGCTCAACCAACTACCATGAAATGGCTCAGGCTAAACAATGGGAATTTATTCTTTCACCATTGGAGGCTGGGGAAAAGTCCAAGTCCAGGTGTCATAAAGGCAATGCTTTTTTCCCAAAGACTGTGGCATTCTGGGGCCAGCTGCTGGCAGTCATTGGACCTTGGCTTGTCACATGGCAAAGGCAGATGGCAGCATCTCCTGTTCTCTCCTTTCTCTTCCAGTTTCCATTGTTGCTCAGCTTCTTGCTTCCTGTGGCTTTCTCTCCCTCTGTCTGACTTTCATTCTGCTTATACAGGAGTCCAGTAACAGTTTTAAGAATGATCCTGGATGACACCTTAAGAGAAGTAACTTCACCAAAAGGTCCTGCTAACAGTGGTAGGAATGGTTACCTTTAAGAGCATGGTTGTCTGGGATACATTGCATACTTGTATATAAATGGATGCATATGTATTATATGCTTTTGGTTGAATATTTGCATATGCCACTGCCTAGATGGACAATGCAAATGTTGCTTCTTCACCCACACCTAGGGAATTTTTCCTATGAGCTCCTACTGGGCCTAGGAGTGGGGAAACTGAAACTGGCCAGTTAAAAATGGTTATCTCAATTCCTTCTGTTTGATTACTGTCCTTCTGGCTTAAAATATATTCCTTTAGGTTAATGCGAAGCCTCTCAGTATTCCACTCTCAGCCCCTTCTCTACCCCAGATTGGTGTTTGTGTATTCCACAGAGCTTACTGGCTTGCCGTGTCCTCCTGGTGCTGGGAAGGGCGTGTGTATTTTCCTGGGACTCATGGGCAGTTCCCTTTGTCCTAGCTGGTCCTTGCCCTCGTGCTGTCACAGTCATGGTGTTATGCTCACGGACATTTTTCTCATTGAGGGTCAAGGCCTGTGGTTGACTCTGATCAGCTCGATCTGAGAGCTCCCCAGTGTTGCGCGGGGAAAAGCTCCCTGTAGACACCTTCTCTGCTCCCCAGCAGCATCACGACCCATATTCTCCAGGCCTATACAGGATGGTAAGAAGTTCCCGCTGATACCACCCGATATGATAATTATAGCATGACCAAAGCAAAGGGAATAGAAAAAAGCAAGTTTTCTTGGGAGCCCTTGTGTCAGGACGGGCGAGGGTTAAAAGAGTTTGGGGACCTGAAATATTTTTTTTTAAAGTTTATTGAAAGAAGTCAGCAAAACTCCCTTCAACCAAAGAGATTCTAAAAATACTAAAGTCCTTTTTATCCAATGGGGTCATGTAAATTTTTTATTCCTTTTGGAGTAAAGCAAGTGTGCTCCTTTTAATCTGTCATTCACATATCATGTGTCAAGGGACTGCGGCTGAAAAGTGAATTACATAATGAGTGAGTGAGTGGAAGACATTTTTTTCTGACCTAAGTATGCCTTAAATTACATATTGTTCACCTCAATTTTAAAATATGGAGTTATTTTTTTGCGGTTGTCATATATGTCTCAGATAGCCTATAATTTCTCAGTAAGGATCAAAGAGTTTAACTGCCTAATGAAATGGAAATTACTCTTTTGGTTCTCAAACTACTGCTATATGGAGTTCAGCAAGCTTCATTAATCCGTGTTATTTCAGGATGAATAATGATAAATAATAGCAGTGATAATAATATGTCACTGTGATTATTCTGGTTAAAAGGTGCTGAGAGGTGTATGGACATTGCAGACTGAAAGCTTTGCATCATGAGGCAAGTTATGTCTGGGCAGAGGAGATGGAATCTAAATACTGTGATTTCAGAGGTCCACGGAAGACAACTTGTGCCCCCACAACACTGATATTTAAGGTCTAAAGTATCTTTTCATGGGAACATATTGAGAAGGAAATAAGAGAAAGTGATTCCTTGCAAGAGGGCAAAGTAGCACAACTAGCATTCGAGGTGTACCTGCTATGGCAAGGCTCTCAGATGTGCGTCTACTCACGTGCATCATTTCCTCTTCGCAGCTATGCTATGAGAAATTGCAAAGGAGAGGACTGAGACCACAGAAAGGTGAGGCGCCAGCCCAAGGAGCGCAGCTGAGCTGTCAAGTTAGCCTTGGTCTCCTTGAGTCAAAACGGCCAGCCCAGAATTTTACAAGCAACCCTCCAGAAGGTATTACCAAAGTCGAGAAAACATTCCAGTTTCTTCAAGTTTATTTCTTTTGCTTTTTTTATTCTCTGGCTCATTCTAGAAAGAGTTGAAGGTGCCTCCTCATCAGTATATGATTCCACTTGTTTTGACCAATCCCAAATAAACACTGAAATCTATTTTATCCTTAAGCAAAATTTGATACAGTGCGTGACCATGTTAAAAATGGATGAAAGCAGTATACGTATATAGTAATTTTATAAATCTCTTTTATAACATTTATTTGTGAATTCAGCCAAGAGGAGTTAGTCAATTTGACAATTGCAAACATTTGAAATTAGGGCTTTTTATAATAGTAATAGTGCTACATCAGCTTCAGCATAATTGATATCTCTGACTTGTATTGTTGCATAGTTCTAAGGAAATAATAAATTTTAAAGTCTAGATAGTTGAAAATGCTAACTTCTTTCTTTTTTTTTTAAAGATTTATTTTTATTTATTTCTCTCCCCTTCCCTGCCCCCCTCTTCCCCCACCATTGTCTGCTCTCTGTGTCCATTTGCTGTGTGTTCTTCTGTGTCCACTTGTATTCTGGTCAGCAGCTCTGGGAATTTGTGTCTCTTTTTTGTTGCACCATGTGTGCATCAGCACTGTGTGTGGGCCAGCTCACCAAACGGGTCAGGGGCTCTGGGCTTGAACCCTGGACCTCCCATGCGGTAGGCAGATGCTCTATCAGTTGAGCCAAATCTGCTTCCCTAACTTCTTTCTAATAACTCCCTTTTTTTCTAGTTGGAGAGCGCAGTATAGACAATATTCACTTGCCTCTGTGTTTTGACCATCATGCCCTGACTAAACCATCCCAAACATTGGTTCTGACTTCAAATAAATATTACTGCAGAGTGAAACCCTTCCTGTTCAGTGATAAAACTGAAAGAATTTCAAATATCTATTTGCGAGTACTTGAATCTGAGGTTATGCTACTCACCTGAATGAACATGCTGCAGACTCCCTTGTGCAAAGGTTTGTTATAGAACATACCTGAATGTATATGTTTTTTATTGAAATTTAAATTCTGTACAAAATATGCTAGACGGAATGAGAGTCAAATGCACTAAAAGAGGAGTTCTGGGAGGGGAGAGGGTTGGGGAGCTACTGGGCCAGGACCCTGGAGTGTAGGCTCCCCAAGCAATGGGCTTTCTTGAGTAAGTCATGGAAAATAACTTCCATGGATTGGTGACCTCCGGGGAAATTATTCTGAAGTCTGCTTTCATAACCTTTCTTAATTCACCGTTGATTTCAGTGGAAATGTAAGAACTTAACCCTCACAGTCTCAGGACTATTTATTAAGTGGCTTTTTTGTGGTTAGTTCTGAACTTGCTGCTGTGGGAAAAAAGAAATCTAGCTTCCAGCTTTGTTCTGCAACCTTTTAGGAGGAGAAGATCCACATCCATGAAATTACTGCAGATCAATGGAGAAGGGTAGACCAGCTCTCCCTCATATGCAAGCGAGAAATCCATAGGCGTGTAGTCCTTCAATGCCAGTCCTTTGAAAAACAAAGATACCCAAGCTTTCCCCAGAGACATGTCTGGGGGTGGTGGGGCTCAGGGATCAGTGTTTTTATAAGCTCCTCCAGTTCATTCTAATATCAGCCAGGTTTGGGAACAGCTGCCCTTGTGCTTCTTCTAATACATATTTGCATCCATAGTTTTGCTATTGCTTTTTCAGTTCAGGTGTAACGTGGTCTTCCTTTTGAAAAGGAGGTGTCTGTTACTAGAAAAGGCAGTAGCCTTCAGAGGCCTGTGGGGACAGGGAAGGAAAAGGTAGGACTGGAGGCTGGGGGGTGGGGGATGGACTGGAGTTTAATTAAGAGGCTGGGCTGAAGGTTGGCCAAGACCTAGAGTTCCCGTCCTTTCAGATTGTAGAGGGACTTTTCAGGAGTCTAGATTTTAAATCAATGAATTCAGAGGGCTCTTTATTAAGATTTTAAACACTTGAAAAATTTAAATATTTTAATTGTTTAGTTTTAAACTCTTTTACCTAGGTATGTTCTCTTTATCTGGAACACCTGCGTTGCAGTTCAATGTCTTTTTTCTCCATCTCCTTTTTATTCTCTGATATGGAACGTTTCCTCACCTTTATTTTCTTGGCATTCTAATTAAACAGTTTTGGCAATTGTTTGGCCACCTCCAATAGCTTCCTTTTTTTTTCCCCTCCAAAATAATGTATCAATTAAAAATGTAAATCCAGTATATTATTTAAAATTTTAAGGATAAAATTTTTTTCAAGTTCTCCTCTGCCCCTTGAACCATCTGTGATGATAGGTAAGTCTGTTTCCTGGTGAGGAAGGAAATCTGTGGATCACTGGACCTGTGACTGGGAGAAGCCAGGCATTTCCTTTTCTCCTCTCTCCAGCCCTACTCCCCACTGCCAGAATGAAGGGGTCTTTACCCCCAGCTCCAGCAACCCCAAGAAATGCCTCAGCCCCTTTCAGGGGTTCTTTCATTTCATTTAGATAAGGGGTCTCCAGTTTTTTTCCTGGGTTATATGTCTAGCTGAACCTGCCTGCCATTTTGGTCACTTTTCCTGCACTCCATCCCTGTTAATTCTGAGCCTTATTTTTCTCTAGATGTTGAGCTGTAGCTTCCTTCACTCTGCCCGGGCATAGTAAGCTCCCATTCATATTCCTTCATGTTCCAGAAATGTGCCACTTATCTTTTGCCCACTGATGATCATCTCCCCATGGCTCCCTGTTTCAGCACAGATTTATTCTCATTTCGTAGGGTCTTAGGAGACACACCCAGCCGACCTGTGCACTCGCTCTACCATCTTGAATAAAAGTCTCACCAGGAGGCTACTTGCAGCCTGGGTGGCAAAAGCATAAGGGATATGGAGGCCAGTGATGGGGGGGGAAGGAGAAGGCAGAAAATGTGGGGTGAGAGCTGGGCTGTGGGGAGTGGATGGCACCGTGACAGGCAGGGGTGGAGGGGGCTCCCAGGGGCGGGAGGGATGAGGGTGGACGCTAGCACAGGCTGGAGGGGACAGGGGGGGCCTGGGCAGCAGTGACCATGTTTCCCCCACACACTCCCTCCCTGCGCCACTCTGCAGTTCTGCCCTGGCACCTTCCTGATGGTAGGCACAGCCTGAGTCCTTGAGCAGGGTCCCTGGCGGCTGACCCTTACACCAGTCTGTCGGCTGAACCTACCCCTGCACCCCTGTTCCTCTTTCCTGCACCCCCCTGGGTGGCAGATGGGATAAAGCAGGCTGTGAGGAAGGCGAGGATCCAACAATTTGTGATCCCACATCTGGGGTCTCCAGCAGCTCCACACCCCCGACTGACTCCCAGTGGGAGGTGGCTGGCAAATACACGAGTCTTTTCAAAGGGTCCCTCTTAGAGAGGAAATAGAATCGCGGCTCTGGGAATGCTGCTGCTGCAATAACCACTCTCAGGGATTACTTGAAACTTGCAGACATTTCTCATCACTTAACTATCACAACACTCTGGATAGGTGCTGTTATTACTGTTTTACATACCAAATACTTAAGGTCAATCAAACAAACCAACAAAAAATGGGAGGAACAGCCTAAGATCACCCACGCCTCACAGGCAGACAGGATTTGCGCTCCTGCCTCCTTCTCCCAGGCCTGCTCCTCTCCGGGGGACAGCACAGCCCTCTTGACGCTCAGCTCCACCACCTGCACCCAGCACTTCTCTGCATCTTGTTTGCCTCTTCTTATATTTTTTTTTCTGTAGAGGTAAAGAATTCTGAAAATGGCAATAGCTAAAGAAAGGGGGGACAAGCTGATGCATCTACTCGATGTGCCCATAGGGCCGTTACAGTGAAAGAGTTTGGCAGTTGCAGACAGGGTCCCCTGCAGTGCTGTGGGGAGACTGGGTAGAGCTGCAGCTGGGTCTGGTCTGTGGAGTCCCGTTGAGCTACCATGTGCTCTGCAGGCTCACCCCAATCTTTGAGTACAGAGAAGGGAGGTGCTGAGCAGGCAGCCATGAGAGGTGCAAAGAGGAAGAGGAAGACACAATAAAAATACCTAGAAAGGCACACAATCAACTCCTCATCCCCAAATAGTTAAACTTACTTCTTTTAGGAAAAACAGTTTACACACAAATCCACTTTCTCTCTATGCGTATGTACCTCCCTTGTATTGCACTTCCCACATTGCCTCTGTAATTAATTAATTCATTGATGCAGTGCTTCATGAGCATCTGTTATGTGCCAGGCACTGCCCTAGGTGGTAAGGACACAAGTGAGCAAACAAACCAAAATCCCTGCCCTTGTGGAAATGACAGGCACTGGAACAATTAGATAGGCCTATCCAATGCCTCAGAGGAAACGATAGGTATAAATGGTGATAAAACGCCCAAAGTGTTGTGTGATATCATAAATAAAGGCAAATACTAAACAGCACACTGAGCAAACCCAGATTGCAATCACTATGCCGAGTCAAGCTTTATGTGTAATATTAGGTTGGTGTGAAAGTAATTGCAGTTTTGCACTGTTGAAATTTGTTATTTGATATTGGCATGCATTCTTAAATAAATGTGGTTATGTTATACATCATTTTAATGTGCATTTCTCATTTTAGGTTTTTTTTTGCTAATGACTTATTACTTGCTGTTTATTTTATATTTATTTTAGGCTATGGAAATGATGTCGGACAAAAAGCAAATCTGAGTGATTTTCTTGAGTTCAAAATGGGTCGTAAAGCAGCAGAGACAACTCACAACATCAACAACATTTGCCCAGGAACTGCTAACGAATGTACAGGGCAGTGGTGGTTCAAGAAGTTTTGCAGAGGAGACGAGAGCCTTGAAGATGAGGAGCGTAGCGGCTGGCCGCTGGAAGGTGGCAAGGACAAATTGAGAGCAAAGATCAAAGCCGATCCTCTTAAACTACACAAGAAGTTGCTGAACTCAACGTCAACCATTCTGCAGTTGTTGGGCATTTGAAGCAACTTGGAAAGGTGAAAAAGCTCAATACGTGGGTGCCTCATGAGCTGACCAAAAATTTAAAAAAATCTCTGTTTTGAAGTGTCGTCTTCTTTTATTCTATGCACAACAAAAAAACATTTCTTGACTGGAGTGTTATGTGCAACAAAAAGTGAGTTTTATACAGCAACTGGCAATGACCAGTTCAGTGGTTGGACCAAGGATAAGTTCCAAAGTATTTCCTAAAGCCAAACTTGCACCAGAAAAGGTCATGGCCACTGTGTGGTGGTCTGCTGTTGGCTTGATCCACTACGGCTTTCTGAGTCCTGGTGAACCATGACATCTGAGAAGCATGCTCAGCAGATCAATGAGATGCACTGAAAACTGCAATGCCTGCAGCCTGCATTGGTCAACAGAAGGTGCCTGATTCTTCTCTGTGACAACACCCGACTGCACATTGCACAATCAATGCTTCAAAAGTTGAATGAATTGGGCTACGAAGTTTAGCCTCATCTGCCTTATTCACCTGACCTCTCGCCCACTGACTACCCCTTCTTCAAGCATCTTGACAACTTTTTGCAGGGAAAATGCTTCCACAACCAGCAGGATGCAGAAAATGTTGTCCAAGAATTCACTGAATCCGAAAGCATGGATTTTTTTTTGCTACAGGAATAAGCACTTATTTCTCATTGGCAAAAATGTGCTGATTGTAATGGTCCCTGTTTTGATTAATAAAGACACATTTGAGCCTAGTTATAATGATTCAAAATTCATAGTCCAAAACCACAATTCCTCTTGTACCAACCTGACGTAACTGTGGTAGGTTGAATGAGGTGTCCCAGCGAAAGACACGTTCTTAATCCATGTCCCTGGGGGTATGAACCCATTGTAAATAGGACCTTGAGAGGTTGATATGATTAGTCCAAGTGAGGTCCAGATGAGTTAGGATAGGTCTTGATCCATGTGTCTGGAACCCTCATTTGGGAGAAGACCACAGAGGAGCCAGAAGCTGGAAGTCAGCAGAGACCAACAAAGCAGTACAGAGAGAGAGAGTTGGCCATGTGACAGGCAGAGGGGTGAGCCAAGGAACCCCTGAGGATTGTGGTGAGCCAGCACCAGAACCCTCCAGACTTTGGGGAGAAAGCATGGTGTTGAAGACATCTTGTTTACGGACTTCTAGTCTCGGAAACCATGAGCCAATGCGTTCCTATTTAAGCCAACTCAATGTGTGGTGCTTGTCATAGCAGCCTGGCAAACTAAGGCAATAGCACTTGCTGACTCTCTTCATATCACAGTACATATCAAAAGGGAACACATATTTGTGTTCAGGATCATGAAGTAAATGGGTGGATCTGCATGTAGCCTGAGCCATGCAGCATGGCATTCTGATGCTTCAGGCCTCACCAGGCTGCCTGAGAGCTAAAGCCATGGATATTTCAGCATGATTGGCATCCATTTGTGCCAAATACTAATTGAGCATCATTTAGTGATTTCTGCATAATATACCACAAGCTCCTACAAATAGAAAACATGATGCCCCATTCAATAGAACAATGGGAATATATGATCAATACACAGTTTACAGAATCTGAAAATGTGTGAAAATATGCTCAAGCTTACCAATAGCTAGAGACATGCAAATTAAAGTATTGACACAGAGCACTGTCTGGTGCTGGTGATGGGGAAATGGGCAATCTCAGGTCATCCTGCTGGAAATGGTACTGTATTATGCCTGGAAAACAATCTGGTATGATCTATTAAAGTTGAAAATACACCTATTGTGTGCAAGAGTAGTCATGACAGCCTTGTTTGTAATTACAAAGGACTGGAAAGAACCCATATACTCCTCCATTATGGGCTGGGCAATTCAAGAAAGATACACTCAAGTCCTGGAAACTTTGTGGCTGTGAAACATTATGAAGCATCCCTTTCATTCTGAATTGGAAAGAGTGTGGAGGCATGATGTCAAGGGAAGAAAAAGCAAGGCACCAACCCCTGTATATATTCAGCAGCCCAGTGGCCGATGCAGGAGCAAATGTCCGTATAAGTTCCTGGGAATTCGGAGGTGCACCCAGAAGCTGAAGCAGTTTTTCATCTGCATCCTTTCATTAGACCAAGATCTCCTTGAGAGCATGAAGGATCCTTGATGAATATCTCTGCAGGGGGTGGATTCATCCCATTGAGCTCTGGTAAGTCAAATCTAACCAGAGTAAATTCTGCTGTGGGAAACTGGTTCTGGACCAGACGCTCTGCATGGGCTATGCCAATGACTGATATGCTGCACGGAGGACAAAGATATATGTCTGGTTCCCAACCACCCAGGGAAGCAGGAAGAAGTTTCTCGTGTGGCCATGGGATCTGTATTAGTCAGCCAAAGGAGGTGCTGATGCAAAATATCAGAAATTGGTTGGTTTTTATAAAGGGTGTTTATTTGGGGTAGGAACTTACAGCTACCAGGTCATGAAGCGTAAGTTACTTCCCTCACCAAAGTCTATTTGGAACAAGACGGCAGCCAACGTCTGCCAGGATTCAGGCTTCCTGGGTTCCTATGTTCCTGGGGCTTGCATTTTTCTGGGCTCAGGGTTCCTTCTTTCCTGAGGCTGGCTTCTCTTTCCTCTGTGAGCTACTTCCCAGGACTCCAGCTTAAGTCTTCAGCATCAAACTCCAACATCCAAACTCCAACACGAGCAACCCCCCAACTCTGTTCTTTGTCATGCCTTTTATCTGTGAGTCCCCATCCCTAATCATAACTCAGTCATGACCAGGTACAGATCAGATTACAAACATAACCCCATATCTATTTTTAGAATTCATAACCATATAAAAATGCTACACTCCACCCTCTGAATTCCAAAAAGACATCATAATATTAAAAAAAAAACACCTTAAATCAGTAACAATGCAAGTACTAAATCATATCACGATCAATTTAAAGAAATACAGTTTGTCTTGGGGCAAAGTCTTGTCTGCTATAGACCTCTGAAACTTATAAAACAATTTATCTATTTCCAATACACAAATGGACAGACATAGGATAAACATTTTCCTTACAATGAGGAGAAATTGGGAGGGAAACATGAGTCACAGGTCCTCTACAGTTCAGTAAACCTGTAGGGCATCCTCCATTCGATTTCAGTTGAGAGTCATTCTTAAGATGATGACTTCTTCTCCTTGGATCCATATGGGGACCCATTCTTTCCACAGTCTTGCCCAATGGCCATTTTCTTGGTTCCACCCTCATCAAGCATTTGGGTGTCAATCAAACTCCAGACCTCTCCCTCCAAGAGTGTTGGGGTGATTGCCACACCTCGCGCAACCTTTGGGTTAGAGTCTTAACCCCCCTAGTACAGTGATGTGAAGACAACATTCCCCCTAACTTTTGGCATACAGGCTCAATCTTTCAGAGCAATGGGTTGACCACCGGCCTTCCTAACCTTTGGGGGACAGGTCCACCCCTCTCAGACCTGTGGGGTGCTGACCTTAACTGCCCTAATCCTTGGGGAATGTGCCCCACCCTTTCTGTACCCTGGGGCAGCAAAACTCTCTGAGAACATTGGTCAGGAGCATCCGACCTCTTCAACTACTGTGGCAAACTCACTCTGTCTATACACTTGGGTGGGGTTCCTCTCTTGGACCAAGGTGATGTCTTAATTTCAGATCTCAGCTTCCATGGTTTTCCTCTTAAAGCTGTTTCTCTTTCAATCTCTCCTTTCCATGTCCTTTTTATTCCAGGCTAACAGTGGTTTTGTTCATACAGCTGTCTCAAAAAGTCTGTTGGTTTAGCCTGCAGGAAGTGGGGGTCCAAGCCATCAGACAGTAAGACTTTCCTCAAGTCTTTCTTAGATAATTGCATCTTCAATCTTGATTTACCAGTTCCAAGTTTAGTTAAGTTCTCAAATAGGGTAATTTCATCTGGGAGCTTTATTTCCAAAGGCTTGGAATTTCTGGAATCAGTTTCTGTTTTCTTTTTGTCAAACAGTTCAGTCCTTAGCTTATCTCTTTCATCAAACATTTTGCTATAAGTTGCAAGCAGAAGCCAAGCTGCATTCTTTCAGTTTACTTTGGAAAGTTCTTCAACTAAATGCCCAGGCTTGCCTTTTTCAAATTTTGCCTTCTGTACGACACCAGGAGTTAATCTTGCTAAGTTCTCTGCAACTTTAAAACATTAACTGCCTTTCCTCCAGTTTCCAATAATAGTTTCATCATTTACTTCTAAGGCATCATAAAAAGTTTCTTTTGCATCCATATTGCTATCAACAGTCTCTTCTAAGTGATCCAGGCCTTTTACATCAAGCATCTCACAATTCCTCCAAAAATTACCCCGTACCCATTTTTAAAACCATTCCAGCATTTTGGTAATTGCAAAAGTACTTCCCCACTCCTTGGTACCAAATTCTGTACTAGTCAGCCAAAGGGGGTGCTGATGCAAAATACCAGAAATTGGTTTTTATAAAGGGCGTTTATTTGGGGTAGGAGCTTACAGATACCAGGCCATAAAGCATATGTTACTTCCTTCACCAAAGTCTATTTGGAGCAAGACGGCTGCCGATGTCTGCAAGGGTTCAGGCTTCCTGGGTTCCTACGTTCCTGGGGCTTGCTTTTCTCTGGGCTCAGGGTCCTTCTTTCCTGGGACTGGCGTCTCTTTCCTCTGTGAGCTTACTTCCCAGGGCTCCAGCTTAAGTCTTCAGCATCAAACTCTAACACTCAAACTCCAACATGAGAAACCCCCCAACTCTGTTCTTTGACATGCTTGTATCTGTGAGTCCCTACCCTACAAGGGGTGGGGACTCAACGCCCTAATCATAACTCAATCATGACCAGGTACCGATCAGATTACAAATATAATCCAATATCTATTTTTGGAATTCATAACCATATCAAACTGCTACAGGGTCAGATCATTTCTTTGTTCTCTCTGGCCCCTCTCAGCAATCTTGAAATCAGGCCCTGCTTTGGAGGGGGAAGTTTATCAGACAGCTACATGAGGCCTGGGACGGGGAGGTGAAAAATCGTTTCTCCTTTCCTTTTCCTCTGTGCATTTTCACTCCTGAATGTAGTAAGTAGATAATTTTGGAGCCTGACTTTTAACGCAATGTTATAATGGACATAAATTTCATGTTATTACAAACTCTTCATAAATATAATGGGCTATTGTTAGGCGCTTCCATTGCTTCCATCATTTTTCTTTATAACAAATAAAGCTGCACTAAACGTCTTTGAACAACAGCAAAGAAGTTTTCCTTTAACAGAATTTCCTCAGGATAGACAGGAAGAGGCAGAATTATACTGCAATAGGGAGTAAGCTCTTTTTAAGGCTCCTAATCCAAATCTGGCTAAGGTAGTAGAGTGGAGATTTGAATCCATGTTCAAAAACAGCATAAATGTCTTGACGCCTCACCGTTTGTGCCATTTCTATAGGGCAACCTCAAGACTGTGCCCTGGGGGAGGGCCAGGGAAAGAGGGTAGGGCAGCTGGGCCAAGACTTGGGGCTGGACCCTGGGGGCTCATGCCCAAACCCACCTGGGGACAGTCCTTTGCAACAGAGAGATGGGTACAAATCCAGGAGGAGAGCAGGGGGCCAAGCAGAGGGGGCAGAGCTTGGAGGATAAGCTAGGGTTGGAAGGGATGGGAAGAAGCCTGCGAGTGATCCTCTAGTGAGCACAAAGGGAAAATGATGAAGGAGAAGAAGCGGGAAGAGGTAGAGGTGAGAGAGACCTCCAGGACCTGGCAACAGCGCTCCAGGCACTCCCAGGAGTTGGCTATCAGGCAGGCTCATGACTGACGCAGTTTAGAGGACTTTCACCTGTGCCTTCTCCTGGGGCTAAGCGAGGAGGGCTCTCCGCTTTCCACAAATCATATAGAGAAGGGGTGTGTAATTTGTGGTTCCAGCAGTGACAGGCCTAAAGTGAAAACCTTCAAGCAGTCAGCCTTGAAAAATGACTCTGGCCTTGGGCTGTGGTGTTCCTTCCACGGAAGCATCGGAGGTGACCTTCCTCTGAGCGCAATTTCCGTTTGACAACCATGCATCAATCCTTCCCACGTGCCTAGCTTGACCAAACCACATGGGGATGAAGGCACTGGCCTGCCCTGCAGAAGTGTGCAGCCTACGGAGGGAGGCAAACATGGGGACTGCGCTCGCCCTGCTGCTGAGACAGAGCCTTGCAGGGTGCCACTGGGAACTCTGCAGCCTTTTCTGCCAGCAAGAATTTATTCCCAAAACTGAGTTCCCAGTGTCGTTGTACTAAGCTTGAACCTTTCTCATTCATTCCTTCATTTTATTTACTCACCCCTCAAATATCTATGAAGCCTCCATTCAGTGGCAGACCGTGGGCTAGAACTTCACAGGGTCCTCATTAAAACATGGTTTAAACATGTTTCCTGCCGTCACATGGCTCACCGCCAAGAGGTGGCAATAAGGAGATAAACACCACGTAAGACTTGCAGTGTCAAGAGAAATTTGGATGGATGGTTCTTACTTTAACTTGTGGGGCTGGGGCCAGTGGTGGGAAGGAGACAAAAAATGCAATGTACAACTGAGGGCTGGGAGTATAATTAGGTCTAACTTAGTCCCTGTCATATAAAGAGTAAGCCAATGGAGAAACAAATGAAGTCAGGGTGTTTCTGGCAGAAGTTCTACTCCAGAAGAACCATGGGTGAAATATGAGGAGGTGATGTGTATTCAGAGAATATGTGTATGTGTGTGTGTGTGTGTGCGCGCGCGTATTAGGGACTTAGTTTAGATCGAGTATTAGGCACTGAGTTCACTTTTTTATTTACATTTTTCTTTACAAAGATGGAAGATGGAGATGTTGACCTTGCTTCTTTTGGTCTGACTTGGATGGACCAGCAGTTTTGAGTACAGCAATTTTGGCCAAACAAGTCCTGGACCCTTGACATAAATGCTCAAGCTAAAATTCCAAAAGCCCTGATAGTCAAGGAAGTCGTTTACTAATTGAAGACTTTTCTTAATTAAAATTCTTGATTATTATAAGCAATTAATGCATAATATCCACATTGTCCCTCAGATATAAAGGCGGCAAATTTGACCCTCTTTAACACAGCACATTTATTCCAAGTTTGATAGTCACAGAACACTTCTCACATAAACAATCGATTTTAATTCTAATCTCTGAATTTCTGTTTCTGTCCTGAGGGCAACATGCAAAAATAGAAGAGTAAAAAAAAATAATCTGCCAATTGATAATTGGACAGTCAATTTTGTGGCTACTTAAGTACCTCCTTAATCTTTATCGGTCAACATCAAATAGCAAGAAATCCTGACCCCAAATAAACCTTTCAAGGATATGATCAATATTCTAAAGTACCTAATTGATTTATAAAACCACAAGTATGGATTGCAAAGAAAATTGGTCCCTATAATTTGGTGGAGAGGGAGGTGACCTTCTAGACCCCACTCTGCCACCCTGACCCCAAAACTCCGCTCCTGAGTCCTGGGGTTTCACTTGGAAAATGAGAAATTTGGCATCTACAACTTGTATGCCTTGCAAAGCAGAATAAAAGCATCAAACCGCTTTCACACACATTGGTTTTGATTTTCACAGTGATCCTGTGAAGTTGCTAGACCACGACGCAACATTTGTAATGATAAAAAGAGGAAAGGGGAGACGCTCAAGAAAGTGCAGAGGCTGCTCAGATCTCGTGGCCAAGCAGGTGCCCACATCCTTTGAGACCCCTGTTGACACTCCGGAGGGGCTTCCCACACCAAAGGAGACCTGGCACTTCCACCAGGTGTATAATGCAGACCATCCTCACACAGGGCCAAAAAGAAGTTGAGGCACACTTAGATAGGAAAAGCGGGAAATGAGAATTTCAATGCAATAATATGAACTTTGAAATTAACCCAAGGCTTACTTTCCCCAAGTTTCTAATGTTCACAATTTCTAAACTTTGCATCCTTCACCTGGAAGGCTTCGCCTCCAACGGAGAAGAAGTTTTCTCAGTCAAAATCAATGTCAAGCAAAATTTCAAAACATAAATATACTTTGGATTTCTCTGCTGTTGTTGTGTTTAATATAGCAGCTTTTTTGAGATATAACGCACATACTGTACAATCGTACATCCATTTAAAGTGTACAACTCAGTGGTTGTTATGTGGCATTGGTGTGGAGAAAGTGCCCATGGTGGCTGCTGGGGGTAGGGAGTGGGAGGAAGAGATGTGATGTACGGGCGTTTTCGGGGGTTGGAGTTGTCCTGGGTGGTGCTGCAGGGACAGTTACTGGACATTATATGTCCTCCCATGGCCCACTGGGTGGACTGTGGGAGAGTGTGGGCTATGGTGTGGACCATTGACCATGAGGTGCAGTGGTGCTCAGAGATGTATTCACCAAATGCAATGAATGTGTCATGATGATGGAGGAGATTGTTGTTATGGGCAGAGGAGTGGGGTAAGGGGTTGGGGGGTATATGGGGACCTCATATTTCTTGAATGTAATATTAAAAAAATAAATGGAGAAGAAAAGAGTATTCACAGAATTGGATCACTCTAAAAAGGAACACTTTAATTATGATCGATTACTTCCCCTTCCCCCTCACACCACCATGTGTGCTGTCCCCATACTGTCACCAAGCTCTAGGCAATCACTAATCTCTGCAGATTTGATTGTTCTGGACATTTCATATAAATAGAAGCACACAATGTGTTGTCTTTCTGTCTGGCTTTTTTCACTTGGCATGATATTTTCATGGCCCACCTACATTGCAGCATATGTCTGTACTCCATTTTTATTGCTGAGTAATATTCCATTTTATGAATATACCATATCTGGTTTAGCAGTTCAGCAGTTGTTGGACATTTACATTGTTTCTACTTTTGTGCCATTATAAATAATGCTGCTATGAACATTTGTATGAAATCAATATTATTTCATTTCTCTTGGGTATATACCTAGGAATGGAATTCCTGTTTCATATGATAAATCTATGTTTAACCTTTTTGGGAATTATCAGACTGTTTTCCAAAATGGTATCTCCACATTTTTGCCAACACTTGCTATTGTCTGTTCTTTTTATTATAGCATTCCTAATGGGTAGGAAGCGGTATCTCATTATAGTTTTTTTTTCAAAGATTTGTCTATTCTTCTTCCTTCCCCTAGATGGCTCCCTTGTCTGTCTGCTCATTGTTTGAGTTCTTTGTGTCTGCTTGTCATCTTTAGGAGGCACTGGGAACTGAAACTGGGACCTCCCATGTGGGCGGTGGGCATGCAACTGCTTGAGCCACATCCACTCCCTCCTTGTAGTTTTGATTTGCATTTTCCTGATGACTAATGATGTTGAGCATCTTTTCATGTACTTATTGGGTATCTCATTTGTATATTGACAACTTTACTCATTATTTAATTGGATTGTCTTTTATTGCTGTACTGGAAATATTTTTAAAATATTCTATATATAAGTCCCTTATCAGACTTAGTATTTGCAAATATTTCTCCCAACTGTGGATTGTCTTTTCACTTTCTTGTGTCCTTTAAAGAAAGAGGGTTTTTATTTTTGATGAAGTCAAATTTAAACATTATTTTCTTTTACACTTGTGATATCTAAGAAGGTTTTGCCTAACACAACAGGATTATGAGGATTTATTCTACATTTTCTCCTTTTTTATTTTTTGGAGGTACAGGGGATTCAACCCAGGACTTTGTACATGGGAAGCAGGTGCTCAACCACTGAGCTACATCCACTCCTCACTACATTTTCTTTTACGAGTTTAATACTTTTAGCTCTTACTTCTAGGTCTATGATCCATTTTGAGTCACTTTTTTGTGCATGATATGAAGAAAGGGTCTAACTTCATTCTTTTGCATGTTGATACCCAAATTTGACAGCAGCATTTGTTGAAAAGACTATTCTTTCCCCTTTGAATTATCCTGACCCTCTTGTTGGAAATCAATTGACCATAAATGTGAAGGTTTATTTCTAGGCTCTCAATTCTATTCCTTGATCTATAGGTATATTCTTATGTCAATACCACATTGTCTTGATGACTATAGGTTTGTTTAAAGTTGGGTAGTTTGCTTCTTCCAACTTTGTTCTTTTTATAAATTGTTTTGACTCTTCAGGGTCTCTTAAGATTGCATGTGTGGCAACAATTAAAAACTACAGCTGAGGGGGGTACTGGGTTCCTGGCCGGGGGTGCTCTGTTGTGGTCCCTAGGGGAGCAGCGGCAGTCCCCCAGGTGCAACGGTAAGGACCAGGAAGGAAAGAGGGTCCAACAGTGAGACCATGATACTATTGACTATGCTTGTGAGCCTATATGCCTGAAATAAGAACAAGGCCTAGAGCAGCACTGTGCCTAGGAATTTCCTCCTGACAGCCTTCATGTTACTCAAATGTGGCCAGTCTTGAAGCCAAATTCAGCATGTAAATGCAATGCCTTCCCCCCAGCGTGGGACATGACACCCAGGGATGAGCCTCCCTGGCACCGAGGGATCACTACCAAGTATCAAATGATGATGCAACTAGAAAATGACCTTGAATTAAAGGTTCAGTGTGGATCAGCAGAATATCCCTGTCTACGTATAATAACATGACTTTAAAATGCTGTTTGACCTAACGTAAGGGGGAAATGGAAAGGAGAAATGAGTTTATGTGGCTACGAGTCTCTAAAAAAGAGTCTGGAGGTTGTCAGAAGGATTGCCCTTATGCACACCTGAGCAGAGTCTAAGAGACAGATAAAGTAGATACAACCCCAGGTATTGGTTCCCTAAAGAGACCCACAGGTTCTATGGTCATGGCAGATGGGGTTCACTGCCATGTCAGATGGCCCTTCTTTGGTGCTGGTGTTTCTGCGTGATGAAACTGGACTCAGATGGGATCTCTTTTCACAAGACTTTCATGCTACATTACTGGAATTGTAGTTGGTGTTGGGGTTTAAGATATATTTAGGGGATTTGAATCTCTGGACTGACAATATGATAGCCAGGCCCTGAGCCGCAACAGACTTCAGCTCCTACACTCCAATTTATTGGACTCACCCCACTCAGCTAAGATGGAGTTGAAGAAGGACAACCACCACACCATGGAGCCTAGAGTGCCTACAACTGAAAGCAGGAGGATTGCATCCAGTATCCATGTGAAATCTGAGCCTCCTCTTGCCATAGTGGTGCAATGGACACAACCAATCCAAGGTCCACAGAGAAAAGGTGGCCATGGTGGCTGATGGGGATGGGGAAGGGCAGGAAGAGATGAGATGTGGAAGCATTTTTGGGACTTGGAGTTGCCCTGGATGGTGCTTCAGGGGCAATCACTGGACATTGTAAATCCTCCCAGGGCCCACTGGATGGAACGTGGGAGAGTATGGGCTATGATGTGGACCATTGACCATGAGGTGCAGAGATGCCCAGAGATGCACTTACCAAATGCAATGGATGTGTCATGATGAAGGGAGTGAGTGTTGCTGGTGGGGGAGTGGTGGGGTGGGGGTGGTGGGGTTGAATGGGACCTCATATTTTTTGAATGTAATATATATATATATTTTTTGATTTTTTAATTAGTAATATTTAATTTTTTTTTTTTCCCCCCCCCCCCAATAACACTCGTTCCCATCATCATGACACATCCATTGGATTTGGTAAGTACATCTTTGGGCACCTCTGCACCTCATATACATTGGTTCACATCATGGCCCATACTCTCCTCTATTCCATCATGTAGGCCCTGTGAGGATTTACAATGTCCGGTGATTACCTCTGAAGCACCATCCAGGGCAGCTCCATGTCCCGAAGACGCCTCCACCTCTCATCTCTTCCTGCCTTTCCCCATACCCTTTGTCCATTATGTCCACTTTTCCCAATCCAATGCCACCTCTTCTATGTGGACACTGGATTGGTTGTGTCCATTGCACCTTTATGTCAAGAGGAGGCTCAGATTCCACCTGGATACTGGATGCAATCCTCCCATTTTCAGTTGTAATCACTCTAGGCTCCATGGTGTGGTGGTTGTCCTTCTTCACCTCCATCTTAGCTGAGTGTGGTAAGTCCAATAAATCAGATTGTAGGTGCTGGAGTCTGTTGAGGCTCAGGATCTGGCTATCACTGAATGTAATATTTTTATAAAATGAATAAAATTTAAAAAAAAATCCATTCTGTTAAAAAAAAAAAGATTGCATGTGAGTTTTAGGGTCAGCTTTATCAGTTCTGCAAAATGGATCATTTGGATTTTGATGGGGATGGCACTGAACCTGTAGTTCACTTTGAGGAGTATTATCATCTTATCATAACAATATTAAGTCTTCCATGAACCCAGGATATTTTTTCTGCTTTTTAAGATCTTTTAAAATTTCTTTTCATCAATGCTTTGTAGTTTATAGTATATAAGCCTTATACCTCTTTGGGTAAATTTATTTCTAAAAATTTTATCCTTTTTGAGGGTATTATCAATAGAATTTTCCAAATTTAATTTAAAAATTGTTCATTGACAGTGTATACAATAGATTTTGATACTGATCTTGTATCCTGCAACTTTGCTGAATTAATTAGTTCTAATAGCTTTTTAGTGGATTCCTTAGGATTTTCCATATATAAGATTATATCATCTGCAAATAGAGATAATTTTACTTCTTTCTTCCCATTATTGTTTTTTTTTTTTGAATTCTTACCTGATTTCCCTGATCAGAATCTCTAGTACAGTGTTGAACACAAGGAAAAAACAGCCTTGTCTTGTTCCTGATATTACGTGGAAAACAATCATTCTTTCACCTTTGAGTAAGATATTAGCTCTGGGTTTTTCACAGATGCCCTTTATCAGGTTGAGGAAGTTCCCATTTATTTCTATATTGTTGAATTTATTTATCATGAAGGGGTGTTGTATTTTGTCAAATGCTTTTACTGCATCTATTGAGAAGATTATGTGATTTTTGTCCTTTATTCTACTGATATGGTGTATTAACGTTAATAGATTTTTGGATGTTAAACTAGCCTTGCATGCTGGGATAAATCTACTTGGTCATGGTATATAATCCTTTTTATAGGTTACTCTATTCTGTTTGCTAGCATTTTGTTGAAGAGTTTTTGCATCTATATTGAGATATTGGGCTATAATATACTTTGCTTGTGATGCCTTTTTCTTGCTTTGTGTAAGGGCAATACTATCCTTAGAGTATGAGCAGGAAAGTGTTTCTTTTTCTTGTATTTCTTGAAAGTTTGTGAGAATTTGTGTTAATTAACTTTGTTTAAATGTTTGGTAGAATTCACCTGTGAAGACTTTGAGCCTGGGCTTTTCTATGTGGGTATTTTTAAAATTAAATAATTTAATCTGTTTAATTACTGAATGTATTCAGGTTTTCTATTTCTTTTAGAATAAACTTTGGTACTTGTTGTCTTTCTGGTAATTTTTCCATTTCATCTGATTCATATATATATATATATATATATTTTAAAGATTCCTTATTTATTTTTATTTAGTTTATTTATCCCCCCCCCTCCTTGCATCTAGCTTGCTGTCTGCTCTCTGTGTCCATTCGCTGTGTGTTCTTCCGTGTCTTCTGTGTCTGATGGGCATGGGTGTGGGCCATCAGTTCTGCGTGAGCATGGGCCATCTGCTCTCCATGGGTGTGGCCAGCCTGCCTTCACGAGGAGGCCCAGGGACGCGAACCCAGGGCCTCCCATATGATAGATGGGAGCCCAACTGATTGAGCCACGGCCACCTCCCTAATTCATACATTTTTGATGTTTTTGGTTTTTGAAATTTCCAGAAAATAACAATTTAGTCTGATTAAATATTTCATTTTAAAATATTAATATTTTCAACAGAGTTTGGGGAAAAGCATGTAGAATACAGAGTGAGATAGACTTAATTTCAAAAGCTATCTTTGGCCCTTACCAGCTCTTGGCAAGAACTTAACTTCTGTGGACCTCTTTTTCCTTATCAATACCACGGAACTAATGATAACAAATGGATGATTAGATTAAGAGAACGAGGAAGTGGGATGATTCCAATAGTCTTTACTGTTGTAGGCTGAATTTTCCAAAGAAGAGTTTATCTTGCTCCATACGCTTTTCTAGGACTTTCCACTTGCCCATCAAAAAGTGGAATTGACTTCTCCTTCCCTTGCATCTGGGTGGGCTTGTAACTTACTTGTAACCAACAGAATGTGGTAGAATTGATGCTGTATGACTTGCAAGGCTTTTTCCTTGTTAGCTGAAACTCTAGTGCATGGAGTCCTGAGCCACCACTTAAGAACTCTTATTACTCTGAGGCCGCCATGAAGTGAGAAATCACAGGTTGCATGGAGTAGCCCCAATTAGGTGTTTTAGTGACTAAAATGACAAATGTGAAGGTTAGCAAATGTCAGGAATGTGGAGGGAATACTGGGAGGAGGTTCCCGGCCCTTGGTTTCCCACCTGTGGACAAGGTCATCCCTGACACAGTCCCTCCCTACCTTTTCCCAGCAGCCTCCCCTCAGTTTCACCCACATGGAAACCTTGAAGGTTCCCAAATGGAGAGGACTGGAACTGTGAATCCCCCAGTCCTTTGACTTGAAATCTTTCTTTCCACCACAGTCTTGTTTGCTGTTCCTCTCTGGTCCCTGATTTCTAAAGGTTGGTCTCTCCAAAGCTCAGTGTGTGGAGCTCCTCTTTTTCTGTATTTACTACCTAAGTGACTTCACCCTGTTTCAAGGTCGAAAATATTATATAAATACTGATAACCCACACATTTTATTAGACATGCTTGAAAAAGTAACAGCTGAGATTTTGAGAAGAATATAATCAGGGGACTTTGTGCAGAAGTGCAGGGAGTTAGAGGGCTTCCCACAGGAATCCTGGGGCTCCAGGGGCCTGCCAGGGGGCATGGTGGGTGATACCACTCCTGGGCCTGCAGGTGCCCTGGGAGAGGGCAGAAGAGCCGGAGGCTGATGGGTGCTGCTGATTTGTGAGGAAGGGCTCCAGGCAGATGCCATGGTCAGAGCTCAACTGTGGTCCTTAAGCAGGAGGGAGTGGTGAGGAAATACCCTGCTCTTCCTCCCTTTGATGGTCTTGCTGTTTCTCTACTGCAAAGTCCAACCAGAAGACAGAAACCTGCTATTTAAACAAAGATTTCAGGTCTATTGTAGAGTTTAGGACTGGAGGGTCTGGAATGAGATTTCAGAGATGGCAACAAGGTACCGGTGAATTTTCAACTCTTTGATTTTTGTCAATTTTATTAACAACTGTGTATCTCAGTTTCCACATCTGTAAAATGGCACTCGGATGGTTTCTGTAATGATGTTAAATGATGATAAGTCACCAGTATTACCATTAATAATTTACAAACATCAAAGCAAGTCAGATATCAGAGACTGGGGACCTGGGAGGATTTGAACAGCTATCATCATCACCATCATCATCATCATCCTCACCCTCATCCCTGAATTAATAATGGCTGTGAACAATAAGCTTCAAATAGAAGAAGCTCAACATATGACTCAGAGATGATGGTTCATCTTTTGAGTGAAAGGGCTGTTACAGATGCACAGGCTGGCTAAGTGAATCTACAAGGATGTGAGGGCACCCAGAGAGCAGAGGCAGCAAGAGCTGTTCTCACCACCACAACCAAAAAAGTTTTCTTAGTTTTCTAGGGCTGCTGTAACAAATTCTAGAGACTTCTTGGTAAACAGCAGGAATGTCTTGTCCTGAAGTTTTGGAGGATTGAAGTCCCAAATCAATGTACCAGGTGGCAATGCCTTCTCTCTGAGGTCCATAGGGTTTTGGTGATGGCTCGCTGTTGTCTGTAACTCAATTTGCCTTCATCATGTGGCCGTTTCTCCCCTTTGTGTCCTACTCAGCTGCCTGTGTTTCTGTCTGGAATTCTTCTGCTTGTAAGAACTCCAGTTACATTGGATTAGGGACCTCCCTGATTACATTTGGCTTCATCTTAACTGAGCACATCTTCAAAGATCCTATGGGCACATGGGTTCATATCCACAGGACCATGGATTAAGACATGAATATGTCTTCGTGGTGGACATGATTTAATCCATAGCAGCAGTAGGACCATGGGGAGGGGCAGTGAGCCAGGAAGCCGAAGCTGTTGCAGTCTCAGTGCTGGGGCAGAGAAATACCTGGGCTCTGATCCCCAGCTGACTGCTTTCATTGGGCAAATTCAAGGGAAACCCAGAGGGAGAGTGAGACTGGATGAGGCTGTCAAAAGAAGTCAGTGTTCTAGGGCATGGAGCAGGTGTTTAAGGAAGAAGGACAGATTGATGGGAAGAGGACAAAGGAGAAAATCCAGTATGCTCAACTACAGTGTATACAGCAAATGCCCCTCCCCACCCCAAGGAACAGGCGGGAGGGGTGCTGACCATGAAGCTGTCCCATGGGCATTGTCCCCAAGCATCAGGACTGGACATAGGTGGACCTCATACCAACCCAGAGAGAAGAGACCTTTAAATAGTATGGCTTAACAATACTAACACTAGTTCAAACCTAATACCATTGCTAATAAAAACATTGAATCATTTTCCAACAAATACTTACAGAGCACTTAGTGTGTGCAAGGTGCTGCCCTGTGAATATAGCAATGACCTCTGCCATCATGGAGTTTATATTTGGGGGAATTTAGGGGACAGAGGGCATAAGGAGTGGGGGCATATTATATTTTAAACTAATAAGGAATAAATTTAAATAAACTATAGAGTATATAATAAGTTGGCAAATGCTCTGCTGTGCAACAATATAAACTAGAGCAGGGTAAGAAGGGGCATCAGAATATGGGCAGCGGGTGGGAGTGGGGGAGTAGTGAGCGCAAATTCTAAACAGATTGGAATATTGGACCCTGAGCATGTGTTAGGTGTCGGGCAATGCTGAGTGTTTCCCACATGCCATCTCATTCCAAGAATTGTGTCTTCTTTTAAAATTAGGAAACAGGGATTCAGGAAGGTATAACTGGGACAGATGGCACAGCCTTTAAGTGATAGAATCAGGGTGCAGTCCCAGGCTGTCAAGCCCCCACGGCTGGTGCTCTCCACCACCACGATGTGCTGCCTTCAGCTTTCTAGCTATAGTTTCCTCCAGCATCTTAGTGTATCTTACAGGGTACAATTCTTGATTTCTGAATCACTGTGTTTCTTGATATTTTTCATGCATTAGGAAGTCCTTGCACACAGGACCCCATACTTCCTAATGCCCATCTCCATAGGGCTCCTTTTAAGGCACACTGTGCTTTCACGTACTACATCACAAATAAACGTGACTACCATTTTGTAGTCCTAACATAAAAATACCGAGTTAGATTTCCATTTTGCTGATGAGAAAACTGAAGCTCAGGACAGTTATGTAGCTTTCCCAAGATCACACAGCTTCATTAATCCTGTAGCTGCTGCTCACAGCTCACTGGCCCCTTCTCATCTTACCATTTCTCCCCTGGATTATTAGGGTTCTCCCTTTTCTGACAGTCTCCTGATCTCCCTGCTTGCGAATAGCCTCTTCTGGTTTCTCCTCCCCAGAGCTGCTAAAGCGATCCTGTTGAAAGCAAATTTGATCACGTTACCACTCTGTCGAGTATCTGCAATGGTCCTGGGCTTGCTGGAGGCTTCCTGAGCTTTAAGGCCTTGAGTGACCTGGGCTCACTTGACCTTCTGGCTTTTTCCCTGGCCTTGCCCCAGAGGCACACTTGCTCCTGCTTTGTGGAACTATTTATAGTCCCCCAAAGTATCGTGCTCCTTCAGGTCTCTTCACCTTTCCTTGTGCTCTTCCCACTATGTGGAATTTCCCTTCCCACTTCTTTGTTTCATTAAACTCTTCCTAACCTTCAAAATTCTTCACAGCACCTCCAATGGCATCCGATGTGCTCGCTCCCTCGCTTTCTCCTCCGGATCAATACCCTGGAAGATGGAGAGCAGTGATTCCAGGAGCTAACATGGCATACACTTCAGCATGGAGGCTTAATCCAGGTTTTTCCTGAACAGGATCTAAACAGTACACCTGGACCAAAGAGCACCTTCCTCCTTGCCTTGAAATCCTATTGGGAAAATCCCTGCCAATTGCCTTTTGGCTTTACTGTCTTATTCAGATACTTGGCTGCAGTCCATCAGGCAATTCCCATCCATTAAATATAATTATATGCTTTGATGGAATAGCCAGGTGTGAAGCACAGAGCAAAGCAGATGTCATTTCATCTAAAGGAAACCTATTTACATTGGCAATCAACCACAAGAATTTAAATGATGGGTGAAGTGGTGGATAGGCCTCCCTGCTGGTAAACCAAGAAATGGCAGCTTCTCTCAGAAGAGGAGAACCAGGAGCTGGTGGTGGTGGGGAGTTGAAGACCTCTAAGGAATAGTCATGATCTAATTGTACTGCCTGAATGAGAAGTTTTTGGTGGTAACGAAAGCTTATTGAGGAGTGCTCACGCCAATGTATGGGCCATTTCAGAGATTCCAACAGGACAAGTTTTGAGTGAGTTTTCCACTCTATCTCCAAAGGTGGTGCCAAGTCCCTGCCAGGCACTGAAACTGTAGACCTGGGAGTCCTCACTGAGTACTTCCTCCTCCCAGCTGGGCTTCTGTCCCCCACCCCTGTGCATTTCATCTTCCAAATACTTCTTAAATGTTCCCCTTATTTCTAGTCTTGGTACCCCTGAGGCCACACCCCCTCATCACCTCTTGGCTGGACCCCCTTTGCGAGGTCCCAGCTTGTTGAGCTTGTAGGCCATGGCCCTCCCCAGCATCTTCATTCAAAGGTCCGAGAGAGCCACCACATATAACCCATGTCTGACCATGCACCACTCTTGGCTACAGCCTTCTGGTGGTTCCCCATGACTGCTGGGTCAACTCCAAGTTCCTCAGCATGGCACCCAAGGTCCTCCACCATTATCCCTGCCTGCCTCTCCAGTCTACCACCTAGAAACGTGAATGCCTACACACCAAATTACCTTCAGGTCCCTGGGTTCACCCTGCTGTTTCTAAACGTCACAACACTTTTTTGGCATGTTGGTTCCTCGGCCTCGAATTCTCTTCCCACCTTGATGCACCACTGGAATAGTCCCATTCACTCTTTAAACTAAGCTCAACTGGGCCTCTTCTTTAGTAAACCCTTTCCAATTCACCTGATGGTCCTCTCTTTTCTTTTATCATTGCTCTGATCACACTGTATTGCAATATAATTGTTATCATACCTAACTTCTCTCTCTGGGACTAGAAACTCCTCGAAGGCAGAAGTGACGTTTAGAAAAGTCATCTGATACTTAGAATGGAGCTTGCTTCTTGGAACAGTGCCTGGCATATAATTAATTGTTTCATAAAAATTTGCTTAACTGAATTTATGCTAAGTTTCCAAGTTCACAGACAGTCATGGAAACAAAGTTGCGTTAAAATAAAATCACTAAATTTGAAAAACAAAGTTTTCAAGAAGACTCTGGGAAGGTTATGGTGAAAACAACTTTGTTCATGTGGTGAAGAAAATAACTTCTTTTCAGTCTATTCTGTGCTATAAGCTATCCTGGCAGAAGACTTACCCCCACATAAGAAGGCTGGGTAAAGAGGAGGTACTATGGATCAGATGAGAAATCAGGCACGCTTTCACCTAACCCAGCTCATTCCTGGCAGCCCTGGGGTGATAGCCTAACAGCAGCAGTGCCAACAGTAGATTTTCTCCTACTTTTCCCCCTTCCTCACTCTTGTCTTCTTTCTCCTTCCATTCCTTCCCTCGAAGTTTAGTGCATTGTAATTTTCTGACTCTGTTGGGTGTTTTACATATTTTACCCAATGTGGTCCTCCTAGGACTGTGAGAGGAACAAATCGATTCTCTGCTGGCTATTTTCCCAGTCAGTGCTTGGTCTGGTGCAGGGGCTAATCACAGACAGTGTGCTGAGGAGGGTAGGTAGTGGGTAGAACTTCAGCCCCTTTTCAGTAAAAGTGACTTCTTCCTTAATGTTCAGGCTCTATCCTAGGTGGGACTCTGACTTAGTTTGCCAGGGCTGCTAAAACAAATATCATAGAGTAGTTGGCTTAAACAAGAATGTATTGTCTCACAGTTCTGGAAGTCAGAAGGCCAAAATGAAGGTGTCAGCAGGCCATGCTTTCTCCCAGAGTCCATAGCATTCTGATGGTGGCTTGTCAGCTGTCCATACCTCAGTCCCTGCCTCTGTCCCATGGTTGACTCTCTCCTGTCTCCTCCTCCTGTCTCCAAATTTCCTGCCCTTATAAGGACTCCAGTCATAAAGGATTAAGGGCCACCTGATTCTGTCCGTCCTCACTTAAGTAACAACATCTTCAAAGAACCTATTTACAAATGGGTTCACATCCGTAGGACTGGAGGCAAGGGCTTGACCATGTCTTTATGGGAGATATGATTCAATCCAAAATAGGTTCTAATCATTTGACTTCTTGGTCTACATGACTGATGTTCCCCTACAACTAAGAGGTTCTCAGTGTCAATGGCCATGTCTTTTCATCTTTGCGTATCTATGAAAAAATAATTCATCCAGGAAATCTTTATAAATGAATGAATGAATGAATGAATGAATGAACAAATTTACTGACAAGGTAGACTCTTATGGAATTTAAGCCAAGCAGAGAAATGTGGGCTGCATAAAGTTGGAAAAAAGAGCCACTGAGGTTTTCTGAGGCATGGCTCCAGGTTACTTAAGAGCACAGTTAGCTGCCTTACCTGCTTAAGTCTTGTGAAGTCATAGTGCCTGTGTATCAAACACTCAAAATAAGTCTGACGCAGAACTGTGGAGATGTTTTGTTTGCTGTAAGTTTCAGATTTCACATCAGATTGCCCTGGGTATGAGCTTTTCCCTGCTTGCTGCTGTGCCCTGATGCTTGCCTCCCCCATCCTTGTTTATGGTCTCTTACCTAAGGAAGGTCCCCTCAAATCCATATGTTCTGCAACTTTACAAACCTTTCTTCTAAAGGTGAAGACCCTACCTTGTGACCATCTTAGTTGGTGATGTATGAAAAGGAGGGATACCAACATATGTTGCACAATACGTCTCACAGGGTGAGACCCACCCAGTGCTAAGTGCTTTACATGGCTGTCTAATTTAATCCTTGAGAGAAGCCTGTGAGGTATATGCTATGATCCATTGTTCATCAAGGGGAAAATCCCATTCAGAGAAGTTGTTTTTGATTCTCTGCTGCCCACCCTTGAATCCATTCCCTGTCCTTCTCTGACTTGCTCTGTGCCCCAGGAGGCTGGCCCATGTGGCTGAGTCACCTGGGCAACCACGTCTGCAGGCTTCCTGTTGGTTTGGTCAATGGACGGCATTGGCCATAAAGTAGAGTCGGAAAGGGTCTGAGGTATTTATTTGACCTCCCTTCCCGCTCTCCCCTGTGGTTCCAGGACTTCAGCTCCCAGCAGGCAGCTCCTTCTTGATGACTCCAGCTGGCGATGGGCCCGGATACCAGTAATTCCTGTCTTCCCTATCTCACAGCCTGAGTCACCCTCCATGGAAGTGTCTTGAGCCATCTGGGTTGGAATCTGCTTTCTGCACAGATGCTAACTGATACTCCCAAGGATCCCGGATGACTAACACTGGAGTGGGATTGGACCCTGGTCTTCTATTTCCCAAGACTGTGTCCTTTCCACAGACTTCACGGACTCTTTCTTTCATCTTTATGTGATTACAAGAGTCTCTCCAGAGGGAGGTACTGAAACCACTGAGTTCAGACTGACCTAGTTGCTTAAGACAGTCGTGCCAGCCACGCGTATTTGACAAGTTAAGAACTAGAAACTGTATCTGACCAAGTGTAGCTGAAAATTCAGTTGGGGAGATAAGACTCATATTAATGAAAAATTACATAGCATTGATCTGTGTAGATTACCTTTTTAAATTAAATTTTTAAATTTAAAGTAAATTTAACTTAAAATAAATTTTCAAAATTATATTTGATTAAATTTTGTGTCATATTCACTCATGAGAACACTTACAAATTCACTTATTTTCTTTGTCTTAGGAGTACATTTTCCTTCACATTCCAGAGGCTTGTATGTCACACAGAAAATCCCTTCATGTCCCAGGGACCCCAGTGAGCCCGGCCTTCCTTTCTACAACATCTCATTCCTATCCATCATTTTTCTTCAATCTAGGAGGCTGAATCAGACATAAGAAGTGGCTTATTGATGTGGTTCTATTTCAGTTTTACCTCCTTTGATTTCTCTGGGCTCCAACACCTTCTCTACAAGACCATCCCTCTCATATCCTATCTAAAAATGACCCTCTTATGCTACAAGGTTTTCCTTTAGGTAAAAAAAGTCTGAGGAGCAGACTTTGATTTCATTTTCCTTTCGGTTAAGATCACACTTAATGTATTGTGCAGTTATGCTTCACAATGTTTTGTTTATTCTAGCTTTGTTGAGGTATGATCAACATAATAAAATGCACATATTTAAAGGGTAGTATAAATATGTATATTTGAAAATAACGACCATATCCATCACTCTCAAAAGTGTCCTCATGACCATAAGTAATCTCCTTTGTCCTTTCTTCCCCCATCCATCTAAACAATTTACATTTTAAAGTTTAAATTTGAATATAAATGAATGGACTCATTCAGTCTACTTTTTTGGGGAGGAAAGTCTGACTTATTTTACTTAAATTATTATTTTGAGACTCAGACATGTTGTTGCTTGTGTTAGTAGTTTATTACTTGATTTTATTTATACTTTGAACAGCTGATTATCTGAGATTTCATGTTTAAAGGAATAGTCTTTTGTATTTATCCTTATATTTACAGTGTCTATTGCTAGTTATTCCTTTGTGAAATTCCATTTCCATTTTCTTTGAGTCTGAAAGAACTTGACATTTCTCAAAATGGTGATTCATTCCTTCAGGATTTGTATATTTGAGAACCTTTAGTTTTGAAAGTTATTTTCATTGAGTAGCATATTCTAGATGAACTTTTTTTTTTTTCCACTCAGTACTTTAAAAATATTGCTTCATGGTCTTCTGTCGTGCATTGTTTCTGATTAGAAGTCTGCTATCATTCCCATATTTCTTTCTTTCTATATAATGTGTCTTTTTTCTCTGGCTGCTCTTAGGATTTGTCATTTGTTTTAAACAATTTGATTATGCTATGCATTGGTATTATTTTATTCATGTTCTTGTGCTTAAGGTTTGTTGAAATTCTTGGATGTGTGGGTTTACGATTTTCAATTGGAAAATTTTCAGTCATTATTTCTTCAAAAATTTTTTCTTTTTCTTCCTTCTTTGGAAATTCCAGTTTTACATATTTTAGCTTTATTTTAGATGTCCCAGAGTTCCTTTGTTATTTTTTTCAGTCTTTGTAAACTCTTGTTTCACTTTGGGTAATTTTATTTATATTTCTCCAAGTACAGTGTTCTATTCTTTTTAAGTGTTTAATATATTTTTAATCTTATCTAGTGTATTTTTCACCCTGGGCATTATAATTTTCATATCTAAAAGTCTTATTTGGGACATTTTTGAATCTTCCAGGTCTCTACTTTACATGTTTAATCATTCCTCTTTTCTCTTTGACATGTAGAATATATGTTTTAATGTCCTTGTCTTCTAGTTCCCTCTTTTGTGTCATTTCTGAGTCTATTTCTATTGATTGACTTCTTTTCTCCTTATCATGGGCCATGTTTTCTTGTTAATTTTGATTGCATGACAGGCATTGTGAATTTTTCTAGTCTTATTGGAGACTAGAATAATTGGAGACTAGATATTTTTTTGTTCTCTTAAATATTTTTGGACTTTTGTTCTGATATGTGATTAAGTATCTTAGAAGTTAAGTTGATCTTTCCATGACTCCCTTTTGAGCATAGTTAGGCAGGGCCAGGGCAGCTTTTCTTTTTGTATGAAACTATAACTTTATAAAAATGTGCATACGAATCTATCATTTAAACGCTTAAATTCACAGGAAATTGTAAACAGTATACCTGGCTAAGTACATGGAAACGCTTCTTTATACTGCAGTTTCTCAAGGTACAATGACTTTTCAACTGAGAATGTAAATCAGAGGTGCTTACAAAGTATTTAACTTGTTAAAATAATAAACACATGTATTGGATGTACAATAATATACTGCAAATGTACCCAGGGGATTAAAAATTATCTATTTTTAATTGTGGTAAAATATACATAACAAAAATAATTTCTACCATTTTAAGTGGACAATTCTTTGACATTAAGTACATTGACAATACAGTATAACATTCACCACTATCTATTTTCAGACTATTTTCATCATCCTAAACCAAAACTAATGGTAGCAATAACTACCCATTCTCTCTTTTCCCCCAGCCCTTGCAACAACTATTCTGTTTCTATGGATTTTTTTATTCTAAGTATTTCATGTAAGAGAATCATACAATATTTGTCCTTTTATGTCTGGTTTATTTCAGTCGACATGATGTCTGCAAGGTTCATTCATAATGTAGCTTGTACCAGCATTTCACTTATATTTTAAAATATGAAGTTGATTTTATTACAAATTTCAGATATACACATCCTAGAAAAATGTTTTGTTTTGAACCCTTTACAAAAATATTAATTTCACCAAATCTGGAATATAAGTATAAAAGTTTTAAACTGACTTTAAACAAATCGAATTAATCACTATACTAATACATTATAAATAACTAGTGTTCATAGGACAATAAAACATAAACAAAGTGCTGTTAACCTGGTTTGAAACTATGTAGAGTGCTCCAACATGTATTCACCAAATACAATGAAAGTTCCATGATGATGAAAGAGGTTGTTGATGTGGGAGGAGTGGGTGAGGGGGGTGGGGGTGTATGGGGACCTCATATTTTTTGAATGCAACATTTAAAAAAAAAAGGCAGAAATAAACCCCAAGAAACTGTGTAAAAATGACATAACGAGGAATGAAGCCCTAGGTTAGCTACAACCCAGCAATTTCTCAAGCTAAGGTGTTATTTCCATAAGAAGAAAGCTCAGTAATTATAACTTTATCATGACATCTAACTCCCAGAGCTGAAGAATGAGTGGGTGATAAATACAGTTTCTGGACTTGATTAAAAGATATAGGGAACCAAAGAAAGTATGGAGTTGATGAAAAATGCTCTTGTAATACCGATTACACAACAGTGTATTATTATTCATGGCTCAAAATTGAGTCACTCAAGTCTCTACTCCCAAATTAATTTCAAAAATTGGAGAAGTGTTAATATGCCATTTTCATGTATAAACTGTTAATATCCAGTATTTGTCCAAAGGAGGCAACTGTTGTCTGTCACAAGCGAATATCTACTTGCCAATGGTGTCTATAAATAGTAACAAATTCTGAACCACACATTATAGAAATTAGTCACAAGAGTGCCAAAAATCCTTGAAGAGAAGTAGTCCATATAGCACTTACAAATGTAAGGAACACTTCACAAAATTTAATTCTATGAAGATTATTTCTTCTTTGTTCACTCTTTGCACAAATGAAGAATTTTTCTTTACAGCAGGAAACAAAGTGCATTTTTAGGCATACATAAGTATTTACGTCTGGTTCCAGTATGTTCATGTTAATACATAAATACTTTAGAAACACAGAAGTTCACATTAGTGGAAAAATCCAAGTTTCTCATGTAATCATTCTTCGGTTAGGTCTTCAGGATTTCGTGTTTCAGATACCTTGGTTAGTTCAGCCACTTGGACTAGTTTATTCTTACGCCCAGCATGCATCATTTGTTTTTCAGGGTCACATCCAACAGGACTGGAGAAAACAAGGCACAAAGGAAATGAAACTCTTCCATCCTCATATTTGTATTTACAGCTATACACAATGAAGCAAGGCTGTCGCTCAGGTAGTTCATCTTCAAGGTCATTAGATGAAATGCCCTAGGGCTCCTCTTCCAGTACTCTGCCACCTTTCCCTGTTTATTCCACAAGGTAATTAGGAAAGCAAAACGATCAGATTAATGCTTTGAAATGATGACTATTGTTGAGTTTTGGATCTTTGGTTGGGGTGGTCAAGGATTGAGACCATTTAAGAAGTTAATGGGGAATTCCCGAGAGAGAGGGTGAGGTCCTGAACCAAGGAACAGGGGTTGTTCACTGAAAACTGCACTTCCATTTTCCATTGCTCTTCTTCTCAGTTCCTTCCCTGAGAAGCAACATTCTTAAATATTTATTTCGTGTCCCATTTATCATAGACAGTGTTATTTGACTCATTACTTTGTGAGAAATGCTGATAGAAATGCCACATAATGAGTGGCAAGGTGGTGGACTCCCATCCTGGGAAGGTCCACTGTGTTCTCAGATAGAGGGGCGGGAGTGTCCTGAGAGCATGGGTGATGCCTAATAGGGGAGAACAGGCCAGTGTGCCAAGATCTCAGTGTTACTGCAAGTACTGTCTTATATTGTAACGCTTAGCATTTCTGGTGAAAAGTTTGATGCCAGTTGGGTTATTCTTTTTTGAAAGGGATTATTACCTTTACTCCTTCCAGAAGGTTTATTCATGCTGTTCTAATACTTTATAATGATGTGTCTTAGTGAATATAATTTTTAATTGATTTTTTCTGAAACCTTTTTTTTTAATTAGAGAAATTGCAAGTTTACAGAAAAATTATGGATAAAATACGGAGTTCTCACCTACCTTCTCTTTTAGTCTGCTGGGCTGCCAAAAGCAATATGACAGAAATGAGTTGACTTTTCCAATAGAAACTTATTTGCTTACAAGTTTATGGTCCTGAGGCTGAGAAAAGTTCCCAAATCGAGGCACCATCAGGCGATGCTTTCTTCTTTTTTAAAAAAATAGTTTATTAACTTAGTTTCTTTTTAAATATTTTTTAAGATTTATTTTTTATTTTTTTCCTCCCTTCTGCTCCCCCTTATTGTCTGCTCTCTGTGTCCATTCGCTGTGTGTTCTTCTGTGATCATTTCTATCTTTATCAGTGGTACCCGGAATCTGTGTTTCTTTTGTTGCGTCATCTTGTTGTGTCAGCTCTCCGTGTGGGCGGCACCATTCCTGGGCAGGCTGCACTTTCTTTTGCACTGGGTGGCTCTCCTTACTGGGCGCACTCCTTGCGTGTGGGGCTCCCCTATGCAGGGGACACCCCCGCGTGGCAGGGCACTCCTTGCGCGCATCAGCACTGTGCATGGGCCAGCTCCACACGGGTCAAGGAGGCCCGGGGTTTGAACCGCAGACCTCCCATGTGGTAGACGGATGCCCTAACCACTGGGCCAAGTCTGCTTCCCAGTGCTTTCTTCTGAATACCAACTGCTGGCTATCAACGCCTCTCTGACACAGAAAAGCACATGGCGGCATCTGCTGGTCTTTCCTCCTGGACTTCCTTGCTTCCAGCCTCCTGCTTCCCTTGCTTTCTTTCCCATTGTCTGAATTTTATTGTCTTATGAAGGACTCCAGTAAGAGGATTAACACCTTCCCTGAGCCGTGCCTTAATGGATATAACCTAGTCAAAAGACCTTACAATAGATTTATACCCACAGGAATGGATTAACTTTAAGAAAATAATTTTCTGGGGTGGGGTCCATTCAGCTTCAAGTGATCACACCCCTTTATTATTAACACCTTGCATTAGTGTGGTACATCTGTTACAAGTCATGAAAGAAGAGTATTATAATTGTACAACTAGCTGAAGTCCATGGTTTGCATTAGGCTTCACTGTTTGTGTTCTACAGTTCTACTTTTTTCAACTTTTATTCTAGTAACAGATATACAACCTATACAGGCCTACTTTTATTCAACTTTTATTCTAATAATAGATATACAACCAAAAATTTCCCCCTTTCACCTTCTTCAAATGTGTAATTCAGAGCTGTTAATTATGTTCACAATGTTAACTTGAATTTCCATAACCTTGTTTATCCCTATTAGTAAAATGTTGAACTCTTGGGATGATCATTTCTGCTTTTGCATTTTTTACTTTTTCTCATGTTATTTAATTTTACCTAAAGTTAGATGTTCTTGGCTTTATGTTCACACTTTGTAATTATTTTTAACTTCTAGAAGCCATATTTTAATTTCTAAGATCTAGTTTATTCTTGGATTATTCCTTTTGACAATGTTTGTGCTGTATGTGCATTTTTAAAAATCATATTACTTAGGAGATATGTTTTGAGTTGTATCGTATCATATCATATGTATTTATTTCCTTGCTCCTATTCTGATTGTTTTTGTTCCCTTCAAGCTTTTCCCCACTCCCACCCTGTTTCTTCATCTTCATGTTTTCCTTCCATTTTGCAGGCTGCCCCCAAACATTTCACGATCATGTGGCATTATCATATAGACGGTATAAAGTCAGAGAAATCTCTCATAATGTCAAATGCAAATGGATAAACTACTTCATTCAAAAAGAAAGCAAAAAGCTTGGGTGAAACAAAAAGAAGGTGAACAACAACAGCAACAACATTAGGTATTTATAATTATTATATGAATCAAAATTTGAAAATAAAAAGGAAAAATAAAGGGGTGGTAAAAAAGACACCAGCAAAATGCAAACCAAAAGAAAGTGAATGTGATGATATTCAAGTTATATGCAGTAGAACTTGTTTTAAACATTAAACAGTATAAAAAGCAATATAATAAATTTAGAGTGATTAGAGCACTGTCTGGTATTCAGTAAGTTCTCAGTAATTTGTAAATATATATGATATGATATAATGTATTATAGTGCATGACATTACATTATATTAGATATTATGTATGATATGATTGTAATCAATATAAACCTCTGTACACCAAAAACTAACAGATAAATGCAAAATTTAACACAGTAGTTGTGTGAACTCTAAGAAGATATTGTTCAGCATATAATTGTTATGGTTAGGTGTTTCCATACATAGCTATTAAGATGGAGCAAGTCAAATAGCCCAAAAATGCAGGCTGGATGTCAAATAATTAGAAATTATAATCAGAGAATCTTAACTTGGCCTTTTTGTATTGTAAATATTTTGGATTACTTTCTGGGAGAGCCAGAGTACTAAATTTTTCTGACTCTTGAGAGAAAGTGAGAACTAATTTGTTATGAGGAGTAAAATGTCTTTAAAAAGAGGCATAAACAATAGTGGGAAGGGGAGACAATATTTTCCTGGACTAGAAAGAGGTAAGAGAACTGGTGTGGAGACAAGGGAGGGAAAAGAATGGGGTGATTAACCAGGAACTTGGAAGTCCTTCCTAAGGAAGTTGCTAGAGATGGGAGAGCACCCTGTGCCAGGGAAAGGCTGGTGGTTGGAAGGGTTCCTGCTAACAGGATGTTTTTCAAAAGGTCGTGTGGTACCTGAGCTATCACCCACAATCTTCCTAGCTTTCCCCTGAGTGAGGTCTTCCCACCACTTGTGCTCAGGGGCTGTGCCCGTGATTTCTTCAGTAAGTGCCAGGGGAGTAGTTGACTTCATCACCACCCCTCACCTCACCCACTGACCACTTGGGGCAAATGGTTTTTCCCATTGCTACCAGATGTGGCTATTCTCCATCTAGTTAATATCTAATATATTAATTATATATTAAGTCTCTTACCTAAGTGTATTAACATCTAATATATATTATATGTGTAATATTTGATGTATACAATATCTAATCTATATCTATCAACCATCTGTCCATATGTGTATTTATATATATATATCTCCACAATGCCAGTAAACCCAAGAGCTTTGTGTGTGTGTGTATGTGTGTGTGTGCACTTGTTTGGGGGCACTGTCATTCAACTAAGGAGAAATATGTGAAGCGTCCTCAAAACTGCACTTGGTTGAATTTAAAGATAAAAGCTTGGGGCCCCTGAGTGAGGAGATTGTTGATGAAACCCCTACTACAAATGGAAAAAACACATGGAATTTGAACTCAGAGAGATACAATTTCAGAGCCTGCTTTTGCCATTTCCTACAATCTCAGTAAAATTTCATAAACGCTCTGAGTCTGCATTTCCATTTGTGTAAAATAGGGATAATGATTTATACTTCTCCTGGTTGTTGTGGAAAAGATGCATAAGGTAACATATATAAAGTTTCTTTCTGGAACTTGAGGGATCCCAATAAATTATAGATATTATTACAATCATGTATCTTAAAGACCCTACTTGATTTTCATCAGATTTACCCTGAGTTTTCTTCACATTTTGAAAGCACTGACTGTTGTGTCTTTCCATAATGGTGGTACCAGGTCAAATTTCTCTCTCTACAAGAATGTTTTTACATTCGATAGCTATTGAGAAAAATCTAGCCTTTTCACATCCAGGTCTTATTGGGTACACCGCCCTAGTATTTTCATAAACCCTATGTTTATATAAATGTGTTCTCTGAAACATAGTACCACAAGATGCACCTACAAAAATGTTTTTATCATCAGTGAGGGTAGGTAATGTTGTATTTTGTATAAAATGTCTTTCTTTATTCCACTCTTCTGAAGATGTAAAAGACATAATAATCTAATAAAGAGTAAGCTTTGTTTAGCCTAAAACTTTTAGAACCACTTTGGATGTAGAACTAGCTTTTCCCCATAAGACACTGAGTAACAATACAACTATGTATTGGATATGCTCCATTAACCCAAGCCAATGTTTTTAATATGCTAGTGGTGTCTTGAGAACCAAAGAGCAGGGTTTTGCCCTGTTGGGCAGAGGCTCCTACAAATCAATACTTTCAGCTGGTTTTCAGGAGGGCTCCTGGGGAGGGCCTGCCACTCTTGATTTATGCTGCCTTTGATATCTTGCTTTTCAAGTTGACTAATGCATGAAATGATTTCCCATTACCCTGCATTAGCGAAGGTTTGTTCTGACATTCCAATGGGAGTCAATCAGAAATCCAATTTGAGGTTAAGTCAATAAACTGCTGGTTCTCCCTCTCCCCCTTACTTATTAATCGCCTTAACAGGATCTAAAGGACTTTCTTATTCTCCCCAAATCCTGCCAATATAAAGTTATATATCATTAATAGGATTCTATCCTGTTTCAGGTGTCTTGCTTATGTTAGAGCATTTACTACAATGATTCTATAACAATATCTCCTTTAAGAGATGAGGAAATAAATACTGAGATGGTTAAAAGCTTGTTTATTATTAAGTAGTAAGTGGAACCAGAACTCTCATCCATGTTTTTCTGAGTCAGCCAGAATACACTGTGTTCTACTACAAATCACTTTCTTCAGGAACCTGCCGTGTGTACATTTATTGTACTGGTTAACTATAAAAATGCTGTGCAAAACACGACCCTAAAACTAAATGGCTTAAAGCAACCATCCTCTCGGATGTGCGGTTGCTCTGGGTATTGGCTGATCCGGGTTGGGCTCTGCTCTATGCATTTACTATCCTCCTTTCGAGACCAGCAGGCTCTCTGGGCCAAGGTTTTTCTCATGGTGATGATTTTTATGTGAAGGGTTCTGAAGGGAAAAGGTATACAACATCAAAGAACAGAGAGGTAATATAAACAGAGAGATGGAACCTCTAAGAATCAAGAGGAAATGCTAGGTATATAAAAAAAAAACTTTAAAATGAAGAATGCATTTGACAGGCTATCAGTGGACCTGGAACAACTTAGGGAAGAATCAGTGAGAGTAAAGATAAGTCCATAGAAATTACCCAAAAGAAATGCAAGTCAAAAATTGAGGGAAAGAAAGGACAAAGCATGCAAAAGTGTTGAAACAATATCAAACAGTCTAACATATAAGAAATTAAAATCCCAGAAGGTTGTGTACATGCTAGTAGAATAATTTTTTTTTTTAAAGATTTATTTATTTATTTAATTTCCCCCCTCCTCTGGTTGTCTGTTCTTGGTGTCTATTTGCTGCGTCTTGTTTCTTTGCTTCTGTTGTCGTCAGCGGCAGGGGAAGTGTGGGCGGTGCCATTCCTGGGCAGGCTGCACTTTCTTTTCACGCTGGGCGGCTTTCCTTACGGGGCGCACTCCTTGCGTGTGGGGTTCCCCTACGCGGGGGACACCCCTGCGTGGCACGGCACTCCTTGCGCGCATCAGCACTGCACATGGGCCAGCTCCACACGGGTCAAGGAGGCCTGGGGTTTGAACCGCGGACCTCCCATGTGGTAGACGGACGCCCTAACCACTGGGCCAAAGTCCGTTTCCCAGAATAATTTTTTTAGAGACCATGGGACTATAGAACACAAACAATGAACCATAATGTAAACCGGGATTGTGGTTAACAGTGTAATTATAATAATATTGTCTCTTCAATTGTAATGAAGCTACCACACTAATGCAAAGTATTACTAAGGAAAAGTTCATGTGTGAGATATGATGTATTTGCACTCTGTGTTTTCTACATGTTTTTTGGTAAACTTACAGGTTCTTCAATAAAAATTAAATGACTGGATGAATGAATATATAAATATAATACATTGCATTTACATGTTCTTTTGGTTACTTTTTACAAGGCATATCTTTTTCTGAATTTTTAACTTATTTTTGTCTTAAATACAATGTGCTACTTATGGATAGCATATAGTTAGGTCTTTTTAAAAAGTCAAAGTTTATCAATTTCTTTCCTTTAATAGGCGTATTTAGAACATTTCCATTTAATGTAATCCTCATTAATGGATTAAAATCTACTATCTTGTTAACTCTATTTTATTTTTCAGTGTAATTTGTTTTCTTTTCCTATTTCACTGCTTTCTTTTTGATTAACTGTGCATTTTTATGATTCCATTTTATTTCCACTATTTGCTTAATATTTATACTTCTTTTTAAATTGTTTTAGCTATTTTCTTATGGTTTAATTGCTTATCAGAGTAGACCTACAAATGATATACATTTTACCCACTATGTAGTAATCCATACAACAATATACTTCCAATTCCTAACTTTCTCCTTCTTTCAATTTTTGATGCATTTTAGTTTCACAGAAATCAGAAACATACCACACATTACTTCTGTTTTAGCTTATATAGTCAGTTAATTTTTAGAGCAGTTAAAGAAATAAATGGTTTTCATATTTACCTTCATTTATTTTGTTTACAGCATTTTGCATTACTATATATGTATCAAAATTCTCTGTGGCATCATAATTGCCATTGACTGAAGAACTTACTTCAAATTTTCTTCTAGTACAGGTCTAATAGCAATAGATTCTCTCACTGCCTTTTTTTTGTAGGAAATCTTTAATTTTCATTATACTTCATAATATACATTTGCTGGATATAGAATTTAAATTGACAGTTTTTTCATTCAGCACTTTAAAGATGTCACTCTATTTTCTTCTGAGATGCATACTTTCTTAAGAGAAGTCTATTGAAATCAAAATTAATATTTCTGTTCCTTTGTAACTAATGTGATTTTTTCTTCTGCTTGACTCCTAGATTATATTTTTATTTAATTATCATCAGTTTGAACGTATGTCTAGTTGTTTGTTTCCTTTTTTGTAACTTTTTGTTTCTTCTGATTGGTGTTTTCTAAACTTCCTGGGTCCATATTGTGGTTATGGTTATTGGATAATTCTTGACCAATGTTTCTTAAAATACACTTTCTCCCATGTTTTCTCATCTTTTTTTCCTTCTGGGATTTTAATTTCTTGTATGTTAGACTGCTTGATATTGTTTTAACACTTTTGCATGCTCTGTCCTTTCTTTCCCTCAATTTTTTCCTTGCCTTTCTTTTGGGTAATTTCTACGGACTTATCTTTACTCTCACTGATTCTTCCCCAAGTTGTTCCAAGTCCACTGATAGCCTGTCAAATGCATTCTTCATTTTAAAGCTTTTTTTTTTAATACCTAGCATTTCCTCTTGATTCTTAGAGGTTCCATCTGTCTGTTTATATTACCTCTCTATTCTTTGATGTTGTATACCTTTTCCCTTCAGAACCCTTAACATAAAAATCATAATTATTTAAAATCACTTCTGGATATTTCCAACACCTCTGTCATATCCATGTCTGGTTGTATCGATTCCTTTATCTCATGACATTTTTTGGCCTAGATTGTTTGGATCATAAGTTTTTTGAAAGTTGGGCATATCATATAGTTCAATACAGACCTGGGTAAATCATTTTAGTGCTCAAAATTGACATGCTTTTCCTTCTGGCAGGCTTTTAGTATGGGAGGTGGAGTCTATCCATTAAGGAGGTGAGATGGTTTAGGATTTGTTGTTGCTATAGATGCCTTTACTCCATCAAAACCTAGAAACATAATTATTTTGTGTTTAGGGTAGACTCTGGTTTGCCACATAGTTGTTCTCAAAGTCTGCTCAACTCTCATCTTTATGTATTCCTTTGGTGCTGTTTCTCACAATGCAGCGCTCTTTCTAATCTTGCCTCTTTCCCAGCAGTAGACTGCTACTTGCTACTGAGTTCTCACTAGCCTTGTGTGTGTGTGTGGGGGGGGGGGGGGGCTGGCATTTTTTGTTGTTCTGATTAAATCTCAATCTTAGGCACACACAGTCTTTCTGTATCTTGGAGCCTAGACCTTGTCAGTGATTCTGTCCTGCCCTAGCTGTCTGTCTGCACCCAGCACTTCCTTCTGCCTCTGTCTTTGGGGTAGAAGATTGTTATCTGCTAACCTCCCTCTCTTTCAATAGGTATTCTCAGTGTTCTGAAGTCAAGGACTTTTTTTGGCCCTTCTCTTGTGATTTCAGGCTTTGTGCCTTAAAAGGTATAGGGGGAAAGGATACAAGCAAGACTGTGCATTTCCAACAGCTGCTGCTCTTCGCCTCGTCCAGGCCGTACTCCATGAGGCTGCTTTCCCAGGACCATTCCCCTTTTCTCAATCATTTATTAAATGAATATCCAATAAGAACCACAGAGAAAAGCCTTCAAATGAGTTCAAACACCCCTTTATCTGAGTGACCAGGGAATTGTATCTTTCTCTTGTTTAGCAGCATCTGTACTAGGTAATTGAGTGTATGTGTCCTGCTTCACCTGAATATTCTTTTCTTTCTTTTTAGCTTTCAAATGTTTTCAATTCTGTGACAGTTTGAGATTATTTTTGTGAATCCCTAAAAGAGAAAGATCATGTTTGTAAACTGATCTATACTGCTGGATGTGAGACCCTTTAACTGTAATTAGAGTCAGTTGAGGTGTCTTTGATTAAGTAACCCATTAAAACCAGGGCTTTGATTTGACCACACTAATAAGGCATGACTCAGGTTGAGTCCCCGGCCCCTTGATGGGCCAGTATAAATGGACACTCACCAAGCAGAAATGTGGGGGAGAGAGAGCTCTGTCGTTTTTGATTCTGGGACCCCAGGGAGAGATGAGCCGTCCCCTGATAACTTACAGCTGGCCTTGGGGAGAGAGTCAAGACTGATATAGGAAGCCCCGCGAGACAAGCACTTTGCCAGTCTACAGCTGAGAGCAGGAAGAAGCTGCGCTCACAGAGCCTCAAGAGGAAGAGGAAGCCCAGAAGGGAAGGCTGAAACCCAGCAGAGATTGCCCGCCATCTTACTTCAACGCTTGGCGCTGACTTCGGTGAGAAAGTACCTTTTATGGTACCTTGAGTTAGACTTTCTATGACCTTGGGACTGTAAGCTTTAACCCCAAAATAAATACCCTTTTAAAAGCAACAGGTTTCTGTTACTTTGCATCAGCACCACTTTGGCAAACTGATACGCATGCCTTGTGAACTTGGCTCTTTGATAGATTCAAGAAAATTTGCAAATTTTCAGATTTCTCAGTTTTTTTGTTTTTGTTTTTTTGGTAAGCACGAGAGGGATGCTTTTTCCAATTTTCTATGAAGACTTCAATAGTCCATTGAATAGTTTTAAGCAGACAAATGATCCGATCCCATTTTTTGCCTTCATGTCCTTGCTATTATGCTTAAATTCCCTAGGGTCTCTTGACAGTCTTCTGAGCAAACAGTGACTTCTTCAGGGAATGAGAAGAAGCCACAGTCTATCTCTCACTTCTCTCTTAGATTTATTTACGGCTTCCTTTCTAACTAAGTCATCAGCTCTAGCATGTCTGTTCATTTATGCCTCACCAATTCATATTTAAATTGGATTTCATGTGGACAGCCTATAGTATAGGTTTGATTTTTAAAATCTATTCTAATAATCTTTCAACATTAATATTGAAGGTGACTATTAATAGAGTTGATTAAAATCTACTATTTTCCTATCTGATTTCTATTTGTCCCACTTTTTTTCTTTATTTTTTTCCTTTCTTTTTCTGCTTTCTTGGTAGTCATTTAAGCATCGTTTGTTTCTATTTTATGTCCTCTAATGACTTGTTATTTATACCTCATTTAAAAATTTGCATCATGCATTTCTATATAATCTAATTTTATCATTTCTCTTATTGCAATAACCTTATAACACTATGTTCCCAATTCCTCCCACCTACTGTTTGTGCCAATGTTGTTATACATTTCACTTTTATATATAAAACATTGTTAATATTTTTCTTTAAACAGTCAGTTATCTTTTATAAAAATTAAAAATAAGAGAAAAAATAAGAGAAAAATACATTTACTTCATTTCTAATGCTTCCTTTCTAAATGAAAAGCATTTCTAATGTTTTTCATTTATTTGTGTAGTTCCATCTTCTACCAAATATCACCTGAAAATGCCTTTACATTTTCTTATAGAAGAAGTGATCAGACAATAAATTACCTCTACTTTTGTTTTCTGAGAAATTCCCTATTTCATCTTTATTTTTGAAGCATATTTTCACTAAATAGAGAATTCTGGGTTGACTGTGTCCCCTCCCCTCTCCCCCATGTTTGATTATGTCACTCCATCGTCTTCTTGCTTGCATGGTTACAAATGAGAAGCCTTCTGTAATTATTTACTTTTTTCCTCTGTGAGTAATATGTCTTGTTTCTTTCAGCCTCTCAGATTTTTTTCTTCGTCTTTGTCTTACAGCGGTGGGTTATTTGGTATTTGTGCTGCTTGCTGTTCTCTAAGTTCCTTGGATATGTGGTTTGAAGTTTGTTACTTGTTTTGTAAAGATTTTGGCAAATACTCCTTTAAATATTTCTTCTTTTATATCATTTTGTTCATCTTATTCTGGAATTCCCATTATTTGAATATTAGGTTATTTGATATTGTCCCAAACTCTTGGATGCTCTGGTGTTGATTTGCTTTGCTTTGCTTTATTCTTTTTTCTCTTTGTGTTTCAGCTGGGTCATTTCTATTGACCCATATTTAAGTTCATTGATAATTTCCTTGGCTGTCTTAAGTCTACTGTTGAACTGCTCAAGTCTTTTTTCATCTATGTTAATTGTGTTTTAGATTGATACATTTTTCATTTGATACTTTATTATAGGTTTCATCTCTTTGCTGAAATTACTTGTTGGATCATTCTTATTGTCTACCTTTTCTAATAGGGACAACTTTTCCTTTTACTAATATAGCTTAATAGCATTTCTGGAGGAGAAACCTGCAAAAGGCTGTGTCATGTCTTAGCTTGCTTCTGATTATTGCATTATCTCTTTAGGCTGTGCATTTTCTTGCCTTTTGATGTGCCTCATAATAGCTTGTTGAAATGCAGACATATTGTACAGATTTTAGGTAGATATTTTTATGCTTTCTGCCAGGCTTTCAGTGCAGGGGTGCATGTATTAATCCAATTAGGAGTTGAGCTGTTTTTTGTAGTTTGTGGTTGCTTTGGCTGCCTTAAGTGAACCATAGGATTCACGTTCCATCAGTGATATGTTGTATTTAGGGACTGGACTGATAATCCTGAGAGTTTTCCTCAAAGTCTGCTCTCTGCTAGCTCTCCTGGCTCGATTCCACTTCATTTGTACTCAGTGCTTGTTGGTGTGATGTAAGAGGCAGGGGAGAGGTCATTCTCTGATGCTATGATGAGCCCTTCATCCTAGGCAAGCCCTGTGAATCTCAGGCATGTCATCTTCAAAAGGTTTTCTCCTCCTCCAGCAATGTGGAAGAGGCAGCACTACGTTAGGGCTATCATGCATTCCTGCCCCCTCCCATGAGTAGGTTTTTTTCCTTCTTCATTTCCCCAACCTGTAGTAGGTTTCCTGTGCCAGCAGTGCCCTCACTGACTTTTGTCGCCCTTCCTCCTGCAGTTTAAGGCCTCTGTTCCTACGGTAGACAGGGCAGATGCCTGTGAAGATAACTCAGTAGCAGCTGCTGTTTCTCATCTACCAGCCAGCTCCATGGGGAAAGCATTCTCAGGGCTCTCCCTAATCTTATTCTGGGAAGGTCCTGGAGAAAAAACTTATGAGGGGCTGCAAACCCCTCTATATCTGTGGCCTGCAGCGGGTTCATGCACTCATACCAGCCCATGTACAAACCTGAATAATTCCTTAACAATTTTTGCCTTGTCTTCTTTTTGATATTCAGAGGTGCCTTGCTGGCTTCTGTTTCTCTCGCAGTGCTGTTCTCTTTCCATAGTCCAGGTTAGCTGTTTGCTCTGAGACCTCAATTCTATAATAGGCTCAAGCAAAGCCATTCGTTTGAAATTTGTCTGAAATTTTTCTTGTGGTAAGTGTGGGAGAAACACTTTTTTTTTTTCAATTTTATACCTCTTCCCATTTCTAGATTTGGAGAGGGAGATAAGGATAAGGATGGTGATTAGTGTCACGTAGTACATCCTTTGAGCCATGTATTGTGCTAAATTACACACATTATCTAATTTAATCATTGAACAATTGATGAGGAAGGGACCATCATTATTCTTATGCATTATTACCGCGGCCTGCCCATTCTCTTAATCGTTTCGTGTATTCCTTTTCCATTATCTCCTGTAACCCTCTCATCAGTCATTTGATGACAGGATCATGATTATTTTGGTGCGGTTTTATTGCAACACCTAGCAGAGTGCTTAACCATAGTGGATGCCACATAAATGCTCGTTGAGTGAGTTAGTGCAAACACAGACCTCAGGCAATACTCAGATAATCGTTGCATTACCTCCATATGCCTTCCCCTTCCCCCCATGGCTGAAACACTGAGAGGAATAAGACCCATGAGTTCATAAACGCATCCATTCATTGACTGGGTGTGTGAGACTGAGATTGGTGGGAAGGCATTCACAGAGCATGGGGCCTGGCAGGTGCCCTGCTAAGTCCTCCTATGCCAAGGACTCTCTTTCAGGGAGATTTGCCCCTCCCTCAACGTGTGACTTTGGTGTCAGCCTTGAATTAGCTGACATCCTCATAGGCAAATATGTAGAGCAGCATTTTTTTTTGCACCGGTTGCTGCTGCTTCTGGCTGTTTCCTTCTTTCTGATGACAAAATGTTTCTTTCTCAACATCCCATCTCAAAGTCCTGCTGCCTCATGTCAAGTTAGATTATAATAGGAGCAAGACCACTTGGGACGCTTGAACAGGTTGTCATCTGAACAGGGGTTCCTGGGTGAAGGTGCCCGTATGGAGGAAACGCAGCCCATGCTGGGCTCCATAGGACAGGAAGTTAGTACCGGGGCCAAGTCTGCCTGTGGAAACCTGCTCTGTTCAAGTGTCTCTGGGTTGAGGAAAATCCTGATTGTGCATAAGGTTGAATCCAGTCAGGGAGCAATTGCATATGGAAACTCCTTTCCCTTCCGGCCCAGTTCTTTTGTAATTTCTCAGAGATACCTTCAGGCCCCTCTGGCTGCTTCCCTCTTCTGTTGATTCATGTGTTTCTTCCCACACTTTCTTGAACTCCCTTTGTTGATCCTTCTTTTCTTTCTTCCTGCTCTGCATGCCCCTCACCCCACCAGCCACCCCCACACACATACCGTCAGTCCTGCTTTTCTTCACTGCTTCTATTTCTCTTTTCCCAGGTCCTCTGAAATCAGTTCTGATACCTGCACCTGCTCAGGAAATTAAAATGTCTAATCTTTTTTGGCTACTACCTTGCTGCAAGGCCAAACTGACAATCCGTTAATGACAGACCCAGAGCTAAAATAACAGAATGTTTTGCAATCCTGGCTAGAATCGCAGGGGGTGAATTCTTCTGCAGCTTTCCAAAGCCAACAGAGCAAAGAAAATATTCCATATCCTCCCTCCTCTATCTTTCCACTTACCTCTTGCCTTTTCCAGCTAACAGTACCAGGAAAATGCTCTCTGGGAAGCACAGTCCAAGCCTTTGTTTTCCCTACAGAAACCAGAAGGGGTGTGGTGGTGGGTTGGTCTCCTGCCGCTTTCCCATTGTCCTCTCCCTCCATCTTCCAGTCTACACTTCCTTCTCGTGGATACCGTCACTGCCTCCTGATGAGAGCCTTCCAGGGCTTCTCTGCATACCTGAGGAAGTGTGTGAGCAGCAGGTGTGTGAGCAGACTGGGTGGAGACCACATACTCTGTCTTAATTTGCTATAACTTCCTATTTTTCTAAGAACTCATGGATAAATGGACCTCTGTTTGCATACTTCCTCAGCTTCTATGTAAGATCGAGTGATGTATAAAGCAATTTTTACATAAGGAATTCCATCATATTCCCAGAGAGATGAAACTCAAATGCTTCTATCACTAATATAATATTAACTAATATTTGTTTATTCCTCAGCAGAGTTTCCGTTTTTCAGGTCTCAAGTGTACAAACAGCACGTGTGAGCTACCAAGAACACGAAGAAGTTCCTCCATTCCACCGTGTTGCTGACAGCACACTGGAGTAAGTTGGCACCAGATGCTCATTTGCGGAAGTCTGCATCCTGGCCATGGGAGACATGTCCTTCTGGCAACAGCCCTGTCCCTGTTCTCCTTCAGTACTGAATCCAAGATCTTGCCTGCGAGTTCTGCCTTGCAGGTTCTTAGAGCCCCCCCTGACTGTGGCAGGTCCATCCCTGGCTCTTTGCTCAGTGTCAGCTCTCAACCATTGCCCAGATCTGTCCTTCAAGTCCTATCCCCTACTGCTTTCAGCTCACTGAGCTTCCAGTCCCACGAACCATTCACCCAACTGTCCTTGGCTGGGCCTTTGGATCTGAAGACTTGCACTGTCTTCTGGCTTCTGTGATTCTTCCCAATCAGTCACATTGCCTTGGCTCCTTGCCCTAATGTGGCTGGTTCTTAGAACCCTCTTCCTTGCTTCTGTACTCTGATGGCAGCCACTTCCTTTGCAGGAACAAGACTTCCACTTTAGAAGTTCCTAGCTGGATTTTCATAAACACTTTTCACATTTGATTCTGGATCCATTAGGACACTTGAAGTGTCATAAAGGAAACAAGAGATTCTTAAGCCAACATTCTTATCTTGAGAAGGGTTTTAATCTACTTCATTCATTTATTCAACAAAGACTTGCTGATAAACTGTGCATAGTGCTGGAGATAAAAAGGTACAAAAGGCCCACCTTTCATCCCTTGGAGCTCAGAGCCATGAGGCACGTCCTGGAAGAGGGTAGAACACTGGCCAGTATTGGTGGAGCTTTTTCTATATTCTAGACTATAGCAAAATGCTAACATGCTTCTTCTCATTTCATCCTCAAGAGAGCTCTTCTACCTCAGCAGTGTCCATTATGGGATATCCATTCTTAAAGGCTCAGGGTGTCTTGGCTTTGCACCCTTTGGTAAGAGTGTGCCGGGACTCTGTATGGACTCATGCAGTGGTGATAGATGGAGAAGCGTGCTGGGCCTGCTATCAGACTATCAGACAGACTGCTGGCTCTGCTTGTAAGTGGCCTTGGACTGCACACAACTCATCCCTGTTCAGGGAAGAGTCCAAACCACCCCATTTCTCATCATCACTATTGTCATATCGTTGCAACGGATCACCATGTAGTCATTTTCCTCACTCGAACTCTTCTCCATGCAGCAGACTGAGCCATCTTTTAGAAAGGAAAACTGATCATATCACCCCCTGCTCAAAATCCTTAAGTCATTTTCTACTTCTTCCGTGGTGGCTTCTCATTCCCTGCACTGCTCTACCCCTGCCTCTGCCGGCCTCTGCACTCCTTCTCCTCTGCCCTCTGGCTCACTGCGTTTCAGTTGCACCAGCCATCTGTGAGCTCCTCGAAGGTGCCAACTTCTTTCCTGCCTGAGGGCCTTTGAGCGTGCTATCCTTCTGCCTGCAAAGTCTGCTCTGCTCATCTCTGGACTAATTCCTCCTCTTTTGACAATTTTCAGCTTAAAAATCTCTTTCCAGGGATGTTTTTAGTCCTTGCCTTTCCCTTCCTCAGACTAGTTCAGGCCCCCTATTATATGTTTCTACTGTACCCCATCTTTTTCCTTTCAGCCCTTATCATAGCTGTATATACTTATTATATCTATGGAGAAGCAGTTTGGCCATTTAGCCTGTAATTAAACTCATTGCATTAGTGTATCTGAGCTTGTGCCATCTAGCCAAGAGGCAACAGGTGTTGGGGTAGGTCTCCGAGGGCAGTCAGGCCTGTGGTGGGCCAGGAAAAAGCTCTGCGTGTCAGACTGCAGTGATGGCAGGCTTATTTTTCTTAAAAGGGTAAGCCAGTTTGTATTGATAGGAAAATTATCCTTTTCCCAACATAGCCAATATAGGGTTATACTCTGATCTCCATAAGGGAATTTCCTGCTTGTACCTTTGAATTGTCACTTCACAAATGTCCAAGTAAAGAGTACAAGTCCATCCAAGATGTTTACATTGAGCAGTAAGGGGAAGATGGCAAGACACTCAATTTGAAATGGGGCATTATGTTCTTTCTTCTTCATGGATCTGGGGCTCATTCTGTTCAAAACACACTTGGGACTGAGCAAAGAAGAAAGTCAATTCTTAAGGGCCTGATCCTGAAATATTGCTTCTCTTTGCAGCATATAGGAAGATATAGGGGACAAATATCTCCTTATAAGGAAGAATAGAGTGTTTCTCAGGAACAAGATAGTATTACAGTCCAAGATCTTTCAAGAAGTGCACTCTCTGAGCAGGAAGGCAATTTAGGGGGCCTGGGGAGAAAGTCTCCTCAGAGTTCAAGGCCACTGGCATCTCACCCTCTGTTGAGGCTGTGGAATAATTTCTTTCCCCACCCAAGGTAAGTGGATTAATACTCCCTTTGTGTGGCTCTGTCATTTATCTCAAGATATTCCTGTTTCTTTGCCCATATGGTACACTTCTCCTCTGTCATTAGAGCAAGAACTCCTCTCTCCTTAGCACACACCTGACTGGTGTACCTCATACTCTTTCCCATGTCGAAACCTTATTCTCTTGACTCTCTGTTCCAGAGACTCTTTCCTCGCTCACTGAACAGATATGCATTCATTAACTAACGACTCTGTACCAAACCCCGAGCTGGGTCTTGGGGTTACAAAGATAAATAGGACAGTCTTTTGTCTTCCAGGATCTCATAATGTAGTCTTGGAAGTCAGACAAGCTATAACATTACTTCACTTGGGGAAATGTTCTTAAATTTTCATTCAGAGAAGACTGCAGTTTAACAACCTGGGGTCCATGATGATCACAGCCAATTACCGAACCCCACATTCAAAACTAGGCAACTTGCACTCATCTCACTCATCTTTCTCTCTATCTCTAGACTATGAGTTTAAAGACAAGGCTCATGTCTCATTCATGTGTTTATTCAAAGTTTGTGGTATCTAACTGATACAAAGTCTGTTCTCCAATAGCAGGATGGATGAATGAGTGATGTGAATAAAAGGCACAAGACCAATAGTTTGGTTAGTCCAGGAGCTAGGCAGTTGAATGAGATAGTGTGCAGATGTGTTTGATTGCAAGAAATAGACAAACAGCTCAATTAGCTTATTTAATTATTGATTCATACAGTGTCTGTGGAAATTCGAAGTCCAGGGTTGGGTAACTGAGCACTTGGTAACTTTAGCAGGACATGGCTTCTTTCTTTCCTTCTGCTTTGCCATCTCCTGGCTCCTCCTTGTGGTTGTAAGTTAGCCATCAACTGTTCCTAGAGCTACCAGCTTCCGGGTGTGCATTCAGAGAGGACATGTCTCTTCTGAAAGGTTTCTCTGAAGAGAGAGGATTGACCCATAACCTACCAGTTAGCATGTTGCCCAGTCTCATTGCCTACATTGGCTTGAACCAGTAACTGTGGCAGAGAGGTGAGATTGCTGACCACTCGTATAGTATACTCCATCCCTAAGGGTGGGGGCAGGGGTTGTCTTTGAGGAAATTCCAGGAGGAAATGTAGATGTGGATTGGGCAAGGGGTAACTACAGTGACTACAAAGGGATGGAAAGAACACCCCGAAAGCCCTTCGTTTGGTTAATGTTGACTAGGAGTTCTATTCTTGTTGGGTTTGAGTTTGTGATTCTCTCACACTGAACTTTTCCTTGTAAAAATAAAGGTACCATACTGGTTATAAAAGACGGGCAGAGGTATTGATAACCCCACCATCTGCGTTATCTACAAAGTTGGATCTGACCACCTGTTCATGACAACTCTTTCCTTTAAGATAAAGGTGAAAATAACAATTCTGTCTGCCTCTGAGGTGTTATAACAGGGACTTACTCTCCAGGGAAGCCAATTGCTGCTCTTGGAATCTGCACGCAGTTGCCTTCTGCGGACATGGTCCCACTGTCAAATCTGTGGAAAATTGGAGGTGCAAAAATCATCCCAGCTTATGGGAGAAAAATTCTGCATTTGAATTCTGGACTTATTTGCCAGGACCAACTGAGGGAAAGAGAGAAGTTTAGGGAGGAACCAGCATTTGTGGAGCCCCCACCATGTGAAGGAGTTCACTTACATTACCTCCAGTAATTCACCCAACACCCCCATGTTGGCACTAGGAAGGTGGACCTTGAAGGGGTGGACCAGGAATGTCCCAGACAGCTCTGGAACCCACCTAACCCCTCCTTCTGCCTCCCCATCCACATACTGAGGATTTCTTCTGACACCTTTCTCCCCTGACTGTGCCAGTTCTTTTTCTTTTCATCACCTAAAACAAAATGAAATGAAATCCCTAAGCTGAAAACAAAAAACAGAAAACAAAAAACAGAAAACCGAATCCTTACTAAACCAAGACAGCAGCAATAATGATAACAAACTCGGCTTCACAGTAAGAATGCCTATCCTTTGTAGACAGCATAGAGTTTATCTGAAAGAATTCCATGTGCATCTCACCTAATTCAAACAAAATTCAAATCTCTTTTCAAGGGTGAGAAACCTGGGCCCAGGATAGAAAAGTTTTAGTTGGAATATCTTCATCCCTGCCTCTGTCTCCACGGATGTCTGGTAGTCTCCTCTACATTGGTCTTTGAATCTTTTTTTCTCCTTAAAGGAGGCAACTCATGAAGTCACACACGTTCCTTGTATTAGGGGCCAGAGCTATAGCCATGGGCAAACCTCCTGGAGTGTGTTCTTCTGGTGCTTGTATTCCAGAGGGGAAAGGCAGACACAAAATCTAAGAATCAATGTGTGATAAGAGAATTTCAGGTTAGTGATCATTGTTGTGAAGAAAGTAAAACAGAAGGATGTGGTGGGACGTGCCTGGCATGGAAGCCAAGTTGGATGTAGGGTAAGGGTTAGTAGAAGGAGGGCATATTGAGCATATTGAGGACAGCCCTAGTAATGGGAAGGACCCAGCTTCAGGGAGGTATGGGCAAACACTTGTCACACTTAAGAGCAGCAAAACCTTGAACCTGAGTGAGCTTGGCTTGTTTGGAAGACTGTAGGCAGTGAGGGAAGAGTGGTGGATGGTTTCTAGATTCCCTTTGTTTAGTCTGAGGGTCGTGCATGACTTACCCTCCCAGTAATGATGCTTTATACTCATTATACCCCTTTGGGGAGGCAGAAGCTATCACCCGAGGCTTCGGGCCAGCAGGAGCAGAGGATGGCTGGGCTCCAGACTTCTTCCTGCACATTTTCTACTGGACGTGTGCTCAGGTCCTCTCACACACTTCGTTCCTTCTCAGCCTCCTCTAGATCCTTAGGGTGGCAGTGGGGGTGATGGTGGCTGGGCTGTAATGGGGGGCAGTGCTGCTTCCCTGCATAGTGACCACATCTGTGCACGAGCCCCTCTACCCTCACAGGTGGGAAGTTTCCTCACCTGTCGGGCTTCAGGCTCCAGGGAAGACCCTGGTTGGAGGTTAGCCAGGAGTCACTCTGGACAGGGCATGAAGGGAAGGACCTTTGATTGATTGCCCTTGAACTGCCCTTTGTCAGAAACAGGCATGCCTGGTCCAGGAGGCAGTCTAGCATTCTCATATGTCACCTTGACAACTTCTACTAGCCAGTGCTTGGGCTCTTCAGGGGGATCCCTTTCCTGAGCCTCATGCAGTCTCCTGGCTACCAGGCTGTGACATTTGTTTAGGACTTCTGCATCGCTCATACGTTCCCTCTGGGCTGTTAGAGGGCAGGACTCTGCCTTGCCCATTGCACCAGGCTGCCACCTGGCATCCAACCAAATGGAGAGCAAAGCTGACTGAGTACCTCCTACATCCATCTACAGCTTTTCAGTCCCTCTGTCAGGGCCTGGAGCCATCCACCAATCTGGCCTTAGTCTGGGCTGATAGACAAGAAGTGGCCATTCCTTTTCATCCTTGCTCTCCTCCCCCAGATCTGTCCAGGTTTGGCCCAGTCTATAGGGTTCCTCCAGCTTCCTCAATAGAGGAGCAGTGTGGTGGGACAGTCATTGTTTGGTGTCATACCACAATCAATTCATAACCCAGTTCTGCCTCTTACTAGCTTAAGCTCCTTGGGAAAGTTACTTCAAATCTCTGAGCCTCTTTTCTCTTCTCTAAAGCTTCCCAGTCTTCTTATGAATGAGCTGTGCATGTACGTGCTTAAGACAGGGCTGAGTAGATTATCAGTTAGTGTTATCATCATGGTGGCTGTTGTGAGGGTTAAATTAGGGAGTGGCTCAATTCATGCTATTTCCTTTCTTGCCAAAGTTAACTTTCTCTGTTCCTATCTAAATCATGAGCATTAATTTGATTGCTGAGTCTCTCAGTCTTTCTCACTTGCTCTTTATCTACTTATCCATCCATCCATCCATCCATCCTTCTCTCTATACTCTTCACACTCTCAACTCCAAACACAAAAACTTCCTTCTCCTTGCTCTGCTCAAATGCTTGAAACATGGTCCAACCTCCAAGTGTCCTTGGTAACACTCTTTCCTAAATAGCTCTATGGCTCAAAGCTTTATTTCATTAGGATCTGTGCTCAAATACCAGACCCTCAGATAACCCTTCCCTGACCACCTGATCTGAAAGAGCAGCATCAGTCATCTTCCTTACCTTCCTTTCCTTTGTGTCCTGGCAAAGGAAATAATGTCTAGATTACTGCTAGACATTATAGTATGAACTGGCTGTTCATTATCCATTCTCTATTTCCTTCATTAGAATTTAAGTTCCATGAGGACAGGTTCTTTGCTCAGAGCTTTATCCTCTATTTCTAGAACAGTGCCAGAGACATCCTAAGTGATGCTCATTTAATATTTGCTGAATAAATGAAAGAAAAATCGCTTGCATTGTGTTCTAGTGGTCCTCATATTTTGTTTGCACCAAGCCTACAGTATAGGGCCCAGGAGTTATCTGCTTTCTACCTCCCCTTCAGCATACTGCAAAAGCATGACTTTATATCCCCTACTTCATGAACACTTTGAGAATTCAATTGTATCCCATCCATCCATCACTCTCTTTACTGAACTCTCATCTATTGATGTCTATTTTGTATCTTTCCCTATGTTGACTCTTGGAAATTGAAAGATGATTGTAATGTCATCCTGTCTTCAAAGTGTTCATAGTCCAGTAAATTCACATAATAGTTCCAAGGAAGAAATGCATTTTCTGTTGCAACTCAGTACTACCTATATCTACATATACACAAAAGCACATATACACATACGTATATGTATATATATATATATATAGGTAAATGTTCAGTAAGCAATGCCCTCTGCTATTGTCTATTTTATTTCCTCTTTTTTTTGCTTTTCAAAAAGGATTGCCAGCAACTCACTAAACTTATTTCATGACCCATTAATGACATAACCCACAATCTAAAAAACATAGCTGTAAAATCACCTGGCTTCTGTCTTTCATAACATAGGAGAATTGTGTAATTATGATATCATAGATGTTATGTCTGTCTTCCCAATGATAGTATCATACTATATGCCAAACATATTCTCAACACATTTCATGGATTATCCTGTTAAATGTCACGACAACTCTTGGTGGTTGGGCCCTTTGTTACCACCATTGAATAGAAGTGGAAAGTGAACACACAGAGATTAAGAAGCTTTCTTGCCTAAAGTCTTCCAGCTGGTAAGAGGCAGAGCTAGTTTCTGGCTCCAGAGCTGCATTCTAAGCAGTGACACCATATTTTCCTGGATGCAGGCAGGGACTGTATCTGCTTTTTGTCATTGAATTCCTCGGTTTGGGAAAAGGGTCTGATACCATGCAGAGGCTCAATAAATACTTGCAAGAATGGGTGAATGGGTACTTGGTCCCCTCCTGGGCTCCTTCTCCATTTTAGCAATGTCCTCTCTCCATCTCATGAGAGTCCACCCCCAGCTTACAGCATCAATGCATACTCTCCTTCCATAAATTCATTTTAAAAGCATCACTAATTATGAATGAGACTTAAATTGTGACACTGTATCTACTACAGATAAATCTGACTTTTAAAATTCATATTTTGTGCATATAGGATGCCAGGCATCAGCCTAAAAACAAGCTAATTTTGGGGAAAGGAAGATCTCGCCAGGCCAGTGAACTCATGCTAGAGAGGCATCCAGGAAAGAGAGAAATGAGACACACCTGAACATGCTCTGGGTCTGCCAATTACTATGAACTTCCTTAAACTTTTTCGACCTCAGTTTCCCCATCCACACCCTCTGATGACAGCAAAAACTTTTAGTAAACTTCGTCACGTTATCAGTGGCAAGAAATGTGGCCTCTTGGGCATCTCTACCCACCCCTTTCCAAGAGCTCTTGGTTCCGTCCAATACACGGATCAGGTATCCTAACCCTGACCCACTGCGGTGAATTAACTCCACATCTATTCAGGGCTGTGCCAATGGTCCTAGCAACAACCCTGTCCTGCGAATGGCCTCTCTGGCCTGAGATAGACAGAGGTCTTGCTGTATCGATTTCTCAAATGCTTGTGCAATCACTCTTTCGGTATTTCCCTCCCTAATGCCTTTTGTACGCCCAATTCCCAAGCATATAGCTTCAGGTCTGTGCAGAAAGGACCTGCTTACCAACAAATCTAATGCTCATGGGTATCAAACTCTAGTCAATTTTTCTAGGGTATTGGAAATAATTTCCTCTCCTTGTACATTGTGATCTTTTCTTCCTTCCTTTCTTCCCAAATGGCGCAGCTCTCTGTGCCCCCTGCACTGCCAGAACATCCATCCCAGCACCTTCTAGGCTGCTTTACTCACACCTGAACTATAAAGTCCCTTCCCATGGCCCTTCACACAATGCCTGACCATGGTATTTATGTTTATTTTTATTTTATTTCCCTATGGACAATAAAAGTGAGATACTTTGCAGAGCTGTTACAGATGAAACAAGATGACATACGTGAAGCATGGCTCATGGCTGGAGTTGAATAGATATTAATTTTCATTCTTCCTCCCCCCACACAGAATCAGGGTGTGCATGAATCTCTGGTCCACTCTAAGCACAGTGGAGGCTTGTGGATAGTTAAATGACTGCGTGAGCCTCTCCTGTCCAGGATGTTGTCTGCCTGAGTTCTCCCAGCTCGGTCATACCTAAGAAAGTTGACTCATTCCTCTTCTGTGTGTGAGAATTCCAGGACTGGTCTCTCTTGGGAAAGTTTACTTCAGAGGCATTTCTTCCTCTGGAAGTTTGAATTCTGGGTTTATCCCCACTGCTTGAGATCAGCCCTTCTCTTCCTCACCTATCACTCCCTGAATTCAGACTGGAGAATGGATGGTCTGCCTTATTTGTTTTTTCTTTTTTTTTCTTCTTTATTTTCTTTTTAATGTTACGTTAAAAAAATATGAGGTCCCCATATACCCCCACCCCACTCACCCCACCCCTCCCACATCAACAACCTCTTCCATCATCTCAGCACATCCACTGCACCTGGTGAATACATTCTGGAGGTGCAGTGGTCTACGTTGTAGTCCACACTCTCCCTTAGTCCACCCAGTGGGCCATGGCAGGACACACAATGTCCAATATCTGTCCCTGCAGCACCACCTAGGACAACTCCAAGTCCCGAAAATGCCCACATATCTCTTCTTGTGTCTCCCTTCCTTCAGCAGCCACCATGGCCACCCTCTCCACATCACTATTACAATTTCTTCCCTTACTAATCACAATAGTTCCCCAGCAGCACACCAGTAAGTCCACTCTAATTCATACTCTATTCCCCCTCCCTCTGGACCCTGGGATGTTTATGTCCAGTCCCCCTCTACATCAAGAGGGGCCTTAGATTCCACAAGGATGATGGATGCAATTCTCCTGCTTGCAGCTGTAGGCACTCTTGGCTCCCTGGTGTGGTGGTTGACCCTCTTCACCTCTCTGTCAGCTGGCCAGGGTAAGTCCAACAAACCAAGGGTAGGAACTGCAAGTCTGCTGAGGCCCAGGGCATGACCATCACATGGACGGTCCTGAGATTCAGGTCTTTTGAGTATACACCAATCTGCCCTCAGAAAACCGCCTCACGTCAAAGAAACTGGTGAGTGTCCTGAAGGTCCACGTGGGGGCCACTGAGGAGGGAGGAGCTTGAGGGGCTGCCCAGTGCCTGTATCCACCTACAAAAGGACGCCCAGGGCAGGGCTGGAGGGGAGCTCTTTGTATTCCTGGAACCAATCCTACTTGACAGCAAAGCTTCTGAAATCTTTGGATCTTACACCTTGAGGGCCACCCCCAAGGAGCTCTCTTCCTTACCACCTCTGGAGGGAAAGAACCGAGGGCCTTTCCTGAGCTAAACCATCTGGGAAGAGGCAGAGTTTGGGATAAGGACCCAAGAATCTAAGTAGAAGCAAAGAATGTCTAAGCTGCTGGGGATCTTAGAGAACAGTAGGCTAAATGGCCTTGTGTTGCAGAAAATTAAAATGAGGCCCAGGAGGTTATGAGTCTTGCCTCCAGCCACACTGGAAGTTTGTAATGTGTCTTCCAGCTGCCCTGTTGGACTTTATACAGGACTTAAAAGGTTCCACAGACATGAAGGAGCATGAGTCATTGGCCAGACTGTCTTCTTCAATCATGTCAGCCCACTGGTATTTCTATCATGTTTTCCTGCCAGATGTTGAATGTGGATACTACCCGGTATTGGATGGACCGTCACAAATTTTCCAGCCCAGTCCATTCTCAGTCTTCTCTTAGTCCTCATGGATCCATGTAGCTGAATGTGCTGGTACTGCCATTTCTACATAAGTTGGCAGCTCTGTTTGGGGATGATGGTTTAGGAAGAAAAAGAAGTAAAGTTAAAAGTCCAAAGGGCTGAGCTCAAGTCTCCATTGCACAAGATGTATGTATACTAAAAAATATTCTCCCCCGCCCCGCCTTTTCTAACCTGAAATTCAAATGTCACTGGGAGTCCTGTACTTTATCTGCCAAACCTCAATGCAGGGAGCCAGGAAAAGTAGAAGCGATGGAAGCTGCCTCGGTCCTCCTTTGTCGGACTCTTTCTGTCACAGCGTTTCAGGCCTGGGAGAGGATTCCACAGCAACTCTAGGGAACTGGTCCTCTTATCTCATCTCCAGAACCAGATGTGAACTAACTGCATCTTCCCAGCTCATCTGGATGGACGCCATCTTCACACTTTCCAAGAGGGAGCATCTGTCTGAGTTGAACTGGACCATTATAAGGCAAGGGCTTAACAGGGCGAGCCTCATACCACGTCCCTCCCTCCTGTGGCTCAAAGTACTTGCCATTCCTGGCCCAAACTGCTCAGAGCCAGAGGGAAAAATTGTGATTGTCTCCCCAGGGATGCATCTACTCACGAGTACCTCCTCGGAAAGGGCTGTGGGTGGAGTTGACCCTTATAATTCTAGGGGTTATATTAATAGTGAAATTCCGTTACTGGTCAGTTGTCCAAAATCAAATGGAATAGTTTCCTATGCATATGAAGTATTACTTTCCTAAGGCTGCCAAAAATAAGTACCACAATCCAGGTGATTTACAGCAAAAGAACTTCATTCTCTTACTGTTATGGAGACCCGAAGTCTGAAATCAAGTTGTAAGCAGGCTCGTGCTCTCTCTGATGGAAGAATCTTTCCTTGCCTCTTTTTAGCTTCTGATGGCAACTGGCAATCCTTGGCGTTCCTTTTGGCTTGCAGCTGCATGACTCCAATCTCTGTCTCTGTTGTCACATGGCGTCTGCCCTGTATGTGTTTTTCTCCTCTTCTGATGAAACTAGACTGAACCAGAGACTAGACTGTGGAAGGACAGAGCTCTCTAAATTGAGCTGGACTGAACTCAGACACATCATGGGTGCTGAGGTCTCTCTAGATGGACCTAGAGTGAATTAAGACCACATCATTTATATTTAGGCCACTCTACATGGAGCTGAACTGTACCAGATAACACATCATGGAAGCAGAAGACTTCAGTAGAGCAAGATCGACTGAATCACAGAACACATAATGGAGAAGACTTCTAGAGGCCTCTCTAGATGGAGCTGGACCAAAACAGAGACTGCACCATAGAAGGAGATGCCTCCAGTAAGTGGAGCTAGACTGCTTCAGAGACTGCACCATGGAAGCAGAAGCCCTTCTAGATGGAGCTAGACTGAATCAGACAGTGTCTCACTGAAGGATGAGCCTCTCCAAATGGAGCCAGACTGAAACAGGGAGTTGCTCCTGGAATCAGAGAACTCTCTGGATTGAGCTAGCTTGAACCAGAGAGACTTGGGCTTCTCCTCACCTTCTCAATATCTCCCTTAGTTCTCTGCCTCCAACACTGGGGAGGCACACCCAGCAGAGGGTGGTGGGCATGAGTGAAAAAGCAGGCCATGTTAATTCCACATTTCTGGAACTATAGGTCCAGTTCTAGAACAGAAGGGAAATATTACCATGCGATATAAGAAGTTGGACTCAATAACAAAAGGTTACTGAAACTAAAGATCTGCAAGATGTCCTTAAGGACAAGAATACCGTTTGACAGCCTGGGTCAAAGTGGAGATTAGAGCAAAAACTAGTTAACAGGTTTAGAGTCCATTGATTTATAAACTTGTTACACAAGGTTGTACAAGTATCAACTCAGTCTGAAGGGCTTGTTCAAGTGGCTGATTCTGGGGTACTGGGGGCGAGAGGGATGAAGAAGAGCTACGGAGGAGGCCTAAGGCAAGGTGGGCAGGCAGCAGGTGAACCCATGGCTCAGGCTAGGGACAGGACCCATAATCTAATGCAGGCCAGGCTTTGAGGGCTTCAGCACACACGTGCAGAGGCATGGAAGAGCAGCGCGGAGTGGGGTGGATGGTTGTGCTTACTTGGTCCACCTCTTAGTCAAACTGCCCAAGAGACCAGTGCTTCTGGCGTCAAGTGTCCTTCTCAATGTGTACGTGCCACCTTCTCATGCCCACAGTGTCTGCTGATACCTTGGGGTCAGCTAGTTCATTAGGTTTCTTCTCACTTCTAATTACTGTAAATGAATTTCTGCAGAATCATTGAGAACCAGGAGGATTTACAACAGATTAACTTTCATTTAGCTTAACGAAATTGCCTAAATGCATAAATCCAAGCCTGCCTAGGGCTCATGAATTTTTATGGCTCCTTCTTGGTAGACAAAGCTTTTGTCCCTCTTTCTATCCTTCCCCCACCTTTCTCCCTTCCTCTCCTGTCCCACTCTGCCTTCAGAGTCTTCCTGAGCCCTGCTCCTCCATCAGACACCTCACGTGTCAGGAGATGAAAGGTTTCAGAGAGCTGTGTGAACTATATTAATGGCATCTCTCTACAAATACTCCTGTTTAGTCATAAATGAGTATAAATGAAGCATGACAAACAATTTGCTGCATGGAAGCTGACATTAATGACTTGACATATTCATACCTGCTTGTGCAATCAGATTTTTTTTTTGCCAGTGACATATTCTGGTCCAAAGTATGTTATATTAGAAATATACCCTGTCTTCATATTAAGAGCCAAGATCGTCCCAAGTTCCCATATTGTTTTCACAGGTTCTTATGGACTCAGTTCTTTATGGTGTGTGGGAAACTTCCACTGGGAAGTAAGGTGGTCCAGGTATAGGGGAGACAGTTCTACTTTAATTGATTCTACAAAGAGTCATGACCTGCATGCTTCTGCGTCTAGGACATTGACAGCCTTGTGTACACAAAGATGCAGTCTACTGGAGGGTTATGGGGATGCCCGGTCCAAGGTTAAGCCTGGAATGGACCCACGTCAGCCTCAGTTTCCTGCTTAATGTGACCTCTGCACAAGGTTGCTGTGGAAATTTCCCAGAACACCTCTGGGAGTGATCGCGGCTATCACGACCACACATTGGAATAAGGCAGAGCAATAATTTGGGACATTAGGACATGGATAAGCCTGCTTTGCTCTCTTCCATGACTGTTCCCTTTGGAGCCCTTTGCCCAGGAGCATCTCTGAAACAGAGCAGCCTCCAAAGGAATACAAATTCTCAGCTTGTTCATTCAGGAGACAGAAGCCCAAACAATTGGGCATAGGACAGGGAAGTTTGAAACATGCTTCATGTCACCTGTCCTCCTTCCCAGAAACCAGGAGCAGCTCTGAGCTGGGGAGGATGGGAAAGAGCATGGCGAGGAAAGAGAAGGCTAGAACCGAGGCAGGGTGCTGCCCTTGGCCTGTCCTCCCCAGCCAGTTAGAGAGGGCTGGCAGGAGCCACCTCTAAGCCTGGTTAGCGAGAGATGCTCTGCCTTACTCGCAGCAGGAACTGGGGGAGACCCTGGCCTTATAGCCACGCCCCACACCGCACAGGGTAGTGAGGGGTGAAGGGCGTGAGGGTAGGGTAGCAATGTTGTTTAAGGTTTCCCAGGAACTTCCCCTTTTCTGTCCTCAAGCTATGTGAAGTATTAGACGAGGAATGATGTGAAACAACAGTGCAGCGATCAGGTGCATTTGTGGCTGGAGACTGGGGATCAGTGACCAGTCCTCCTTGCATTAATCACACACGTAGGATTTATGTGACGCCACGTATTAGAATGTAAGCTGCTTGAAGTTAGCAAGGTCTGTCTGATTTGCTTACTTCTGTGTCCCTAGCACTGGAATGATAGCTGGCTTATATCATGTGTTCAATTAACATTGACTGCACGAGTGTATGAATAAATCAACGAGCGGCCCTACGTTTTTTCAGCCAATGGCAAGCAGTTCCTTCAGATGTAAAGGTGGCTTGAATGAGGTCTTTTAGGGCTGGTAAAATGAATAAAGCTCAGCTGTCTCATGCAGCTGAGTTAATTCAATACCTGGGGCATCTTCTTGGAGATTATGTCAAAATAGCTAGTTTCCCAGGAAGACAAGCAGGGCTCATAAATCTGCTCACTGCATTCTCTCTCTCTTTAACAAAAATAAATTCATTTGGAGGTAAATGTCCTGAAGGGACCTTCAGTAATATGCATCACCAGCACGGAGAGGGTCAAAATCGTCACCTCAACACTGGGGCGGCATATTTCATTGCTAGTTAGCGTCAAACATTATCTCATTTGTCAACAAGGCATTGGGGGAGACATACAATTCCAGGCAGGCACTGTGGCGCATGCTGTCTTTTTAAACAGGGAAGGATGCGCTTACAAGAAAGAAGAATCTGGTTTGGCAATGGGTGTGTTCATCACTTGCCATCAACGTGAATTCATATGCGTGGGCTCTGCCTGGGATTTCATGAAGCTAGCTAATTAATATGCTCTTCCTGATGATTGCAAACAGTTACACTTCAGTTACTCTTAAACAAAAAACCAGAACAAACACAAAAGCAGGAGCTTTCTCACACCGGAAAAAAAAATCCTTGTGAACTATGCTGGGAAATTTGTTACTGAATTTATTTTACAGAGGGACCAACTCCAGCTAAGATTAGAGAAGATAAATACAGTACTACAGGGTCAGTATTTGTTTTTAAAGAGGGGATCAAGTGGATAGAGGACATAAATTTTATTTTATCATCTGGTAGGGCCAGCTAGTCTAACTTTTTTCTTCATTTAGAAGTTTCATGTCCTTCTGAAACATATTCTGCTTTACAAGAATTTTAAGAGTATCATTTCTGTGGAAAACCTTATTGAGATTTCATTAGAATTGGATTTAATTTATAGGTTAATTTGGATAAGATTATTTTTAAAACTGCCTCAAGTTTATTATAGTATTTTATGGTTTCTTTTAAAACTTTGATCTATATAAAAATAAATACAGCTTCTGTTACTTTTCAGTGTGATAGCTATTTGTCCACACACCACTTATTGATTATTCCATCTTTTCCTAACCGGTTTGAGCTAATATCTTATTACATTTTATCTTATTCTTGGACTCACTTTTCTACTTCATGTCTGTCTATTCACATGCCAATATTAAACTTAATATTCCTATACCTTATAATAATTAATCTTTTTCAGAATTATTCTGGATATAACATTAACATTTAATTTTCCATATAAACTGTTGAATTAACTAGTCTGCTTCTACTACTTCTTCCTTTCTAAAAATCATATATATGCATACATGCATACAGATATATATACACCCAAACATCTCTATATCTCATGTGGTAGATTGAATTATGTGTCTGAGAAAATGCAGGTTCTTTTTATTTTTTAAATGGTATTATGTCCTTCTACTTTTTTAATTAAAAAAATTAGAGAAATTGTAGGTTTACAGAAAAATCATGTTAAAAATAGTGTTCCCATAACTCCCATCTTGAACACTTTGCATTAATGTGATACCTTCATTACAGTTGCTGAAAGATAATTGTATTATTTGTTATAGTCTATAGTATGCATTAGGGTGCATTTTTTAAAACATATTCTACCCTATGATTGACACCTTGCATTAGTATGGTACATTGTTATAATTCATGAAAGAACACTTTTATATTTGTACTATTAATTATAGTCCATCATTTATAATAGGGTTCATTGTGTTGTCAGTTCTTTATTTGATCTTTCAATTTTATTCTAGTCACATATATATGACCTAAAATTTCCCCTTTTAACCACATTCACATGTATAATTCAGGGCTGTTCATTACAATCATAATTTGTGCTACCATCACCACCATCCATTTCCAAAAATTTACATTCAACCCAAATAGGAATTCTGTACAATTTAAGCATTAACTCACCTTTCACTACTCCCAATCCAGCCCCTGTTAACTATATTCCAGATTCTGACTCTATTGGTTAGCTTATTCTAATTATTTCCTATCAGTGAGAACATACAATATTTGTCTTTTTGTGTCTGGATTATTTCACTCAACGTGCTGTCTTCAAGGTTTATCCATGTTTTGCATGCATCAGAACTTCATTCCTTTTTTATAGCCAAATAATATTCCATTGAATGTATATATATACCACATTTTGTTTATCCACTTACGGGCTGATGGACATTTGGGTTGTTTCCATATTTTGGCAAGTGTGAATAATGCCATTATGAACATCGGTGTGCAGAAAATTCAGGTTCTGAATCTTAATCTGCACTCCTGTGTGCATGATTCCATTGTAAATAGGCCTTTTTATTAGAAAAGTTGTAGATTTACAGAACCTACATGCAGAAAATGCAGAATTCCCATGTCTCCCCTCTCCCATACACAATTTCTTTTATTATTAATATATTCATTAGTGTGGTACAATTGTTACAACTGATGAAACAATATTATCATTGTACTATTAATCACAGTCCCACACTGTACATTATGGTTCACAGTTGGCATTGTATAGTCCTGTTTTTTTTTGTTTTTTTTTTTAACTTTTATTCTAGAAACACCTACAGGATGTAAAATTTCCTTTTTTACCATTTGGAAATATATAAATTAGTGGTGTTAATTACATTCACAGTGTTGTGTTACTATCATGACCATCCATTACCAAAAGTTTTCCATCTTCCCAAACAGAAACTCTTTATCCATTAAGCATTAACTCCCCATTTCCCAACCCCACCTCAGCCCCTAGTTTCTGACTTTATGAATTTGATTTTACTAATTATTTCATATTAGATCATACAGTCCTTGTCTTTTTGTGTCTGGTTTATTTCACTCAAGAAGATATCTTTAAGTTTTATCCACGCTGTCTCCTGTATCACACCTTCATTCCTTTTAATGGCTGAGTAATATTCCATTGTAAGTATACCCTACATTTTGTTCATCCATTCATCAGTTGACTAACACTTACGTTGCATCTATCCTTTGGCAATTGTCAAGAACACCACTATGAACATCAGTGTGCAAATATCTGTTCGAGTTCCTGCTTTCAATTCTATTGTGTATATATGTAGAAGTGGGATTGCTGGGCAATATGGTAATAATATACTTTCTGAGGAACCACTGAAATGTTTTCCACAGTGGCTGTCCCATTTTACATTTTACATCAATGAAGGATTGTTCTTATTTTTCCACATGCTCGCTAATACTTGCTATTTTCTATTTTTTAAAAAAGTCATTCTAAGAGGTATGAAATGGTATCTCATTTGGATTTCATTTGCATTTCCCTAATGGCTAATGACACTGAACATCTTTTTCATGTGCTTATTGGCCGTTGTTATATCTTCTTTAGAGAAATGTCTATTTAAGTCTTTTGTCCATTTTTTAACAGGGTTGTCTTTTTGTTGTTGAGTTGTGTAGGATTTCTTTAAATAATTTACATATTAAACCTTTGTCAGATTGTGATCTCCAAATATTTTCTCCAATTCAGTGTGCTATCCAATTTCATGTTGATGTCTTTTGATGTGCAAAAATATTTAATTTTGATGAAATCCTTTTAATCTTTTTTTTTTCTTTTTGTTGCTCATGCTTTTGATGTAAAAATCTCATTCAATAATGGTAGATAGTTCCTTTAATGTGCTGTTGAATTTGTTAATATTTTCTTGAGGAATTTTGCATCTATATTCATATGAGATTATGGTATGTAATTTTCTTTCCTTGTGGCATCTTTATCTGGCTATGGTATTGGAGTGACGTTGACCTTCAATTGAATTAGTAAGTGTTACTACATTTTCTATTTTTTGGACAGATTTGAGTGGGATTGGAGCTAATTTTTCTTGGAACATTTGGTAAAATTCACCAGTGAAGTCATCAGTTCCTGGGCTTTTCTTTGCTGGGTGGCTTTTGATTACCGATTCTATCTCTTGTTACTGGTTTGATGAGATCTTCTATTTCTTCTTGAGGCAGTGTAGGTAGTTTGTGTGCCTTTAGGAATTTGCCCTTTTTTTCTAGGGTATATAATTTGTTGGTGTCAAGTTCATAGTAGTCTAATAGTTTTTAATTTGTAGGGTCAGTATTAATGTTCCCATTTCATTTCTGATTTTAGTTATCTTTTTCTTTTTTTGTATGTCAATCTAGCTAAAGTTTTGCCAATTATACTGATATTTTCAAAGAACCAACTTTTGGTTTTGTTGAATCTATTTTTTTTTATTCATTTATATTCACTCTAATATTTGCTATTTCTTCCTTCTTCTTGCTTCGAGTTCAGTTTGCTCTTTTTCTAGATTCTCCAGTTGTGATCTTAGGTCTCTGATTTGAGATGTCTCTTTTTTAATGTAAACATTACAGCTCTAAATTTACCACTCAACATATTGCCATTCCTGAAACCCATACATTTTGGAATATTGAGTTTGCATTCTCATTTGCTTCAAGATATTTCCTAATTTCTTTTGCGATTTCTTCTTTGATCAATTGGTTACTTATGAATGCATTGCTTAATTTCCACATATTTGTAAATTTTCCTGTCTCCCTCTATTATTGATTTCCAGCTTCATTCCACAGTGATCAGAAAAGATACATTTTAAGATTTCATTATTTTTGAATTTGTTGAGACTTGTTTTGCAATCTAAAGTAAGGTATTGTCTATCTTAGAGAATGATCTATGTAAATAAGAAGAATTTTTATTCTGCTGTTAGGGAAGTGTTCTATACATATTGGGGCTAATTGGTTTATAGTATTGTTCAAGTCTTCTATTTTGTTACTGATATGTGCATATATACTTAAAATTGTTATGTCTTTTTGTTTCGTTGAGCTCTTTTTCAGTGTTTAGTGACTTTGTACCTTGTAACAGTTTTTGACTTAGAGTCTATTTAATCTGATATTATTATATCTACCCCAGTTCTTTTTGACTACTATTTGAATGGCACATATTTTTCCATTCCTTTCACTTTCAACTTATATGTGTCTTTGAATTTAAGGTGAGTTTCTTGTAAACAGCATTTAATTGGGTCATGTTTTTTGATCTATCCTGCCAATCTTTGCCTTTTGAATGGAGAGTTTAATCCATTTACATTTAAATTAAGTACTGATAATGTAAAACTTATTTTAGCCATTTTTCTATTTGTTCTTCATAAACTTAAATATTTTGTCCCTTAGTTCTTCTGTTAATGCCTATTGTCATATTTATTTGATTTCTTTTTAGGAGGCACCAGAGACTGAACCTGGGACTTCATGCACATAAAGCAGGAGTTCAACGACTGAGCTACATCTGTTCCCTTATTTGATTTTTTTGGTAGTGTACCATTTTGAGTCTCTTCTCATTTTCTCATTTTGCTCTGTGTGTGTGTGTGTGTGTGTGTGTGTGTATTAGGCCAGTAAAAAGAATTTATTTGGGAAATGGAGGAAAGAACAGAGCTTTCTGAGAAATGGGAGAGAAAGATGGAAAGACACACTGAGATTTGGTGTGGGCTCCTCCAGGCTGAGAGAGCGGGCTCTGCCTCATGTGATAACCTGTTAAACTGTTAATTTTTTTCCACCTCCTTGCTAATGATAAGGGGATGAGCCCCAGCAGTTATTGGTTATTCCACCTATGGTGGGGCCAATGGTGGGGCCTTTTTGGAATATTCAGGGCCAAGGCGACATCCCAGAAAGAGAAACTGGGATCTCAAGGTTAAACTCAAGGTCCCAGCAAGGCCTTGCAGCCATGATGTCTGCTGGCCTTGTTGTGGGTCATCTTCTCCTCCGTTACCCTGTGCTAACCTGCCTCAATACCCCCCTCAGAGAGCTCATGCCCTTATTCTTCAGGGGGTGCTGAGGGGCGATGACCATTCTTCTGTAGCTACGTCCTGCTGGTTAGGGCAGTAGTCCCTGCCTGACAGGGTTAAACCTCTCTGGCTGTTCTATTGAGGTTGAGGGAAGATGGGCCCAACACTGTGGTTGGAACTGGCTGAAATCCTCATGTGACTAATATCTTGTTTTAGAAGGCATTGATTCTGGCAGAAATAATCTGCATGTATTTTTAGTATAGTTTCTTTGTGGTTACCGTGGGGCTTAAAATTAACATCCTAAATCTAGAAAAATACTATTTGATTTTTATACCAATTTAACTTCATTAGCATACCCATATACTGTTCCTATACTCCTCTGTACCCCCATCTTTTTGTTGTACTTATTTTTATACATTGTATGTCCAAACCATGTATTCATCATTATTTTTATGTTAGCATTTTAAAACCTATAAGAAGTAAAATCTGGAATGACATACCAAAAATGTAATACAATAATACTGTTGCTGCAATTACCCATATGTTTACCATTATTGGAGGTTGTTATTTCTTTATGCGGCATTGATATACAATCTGGTGTCCTTTCCTTTCAGACTAAAGAATTACCTTTAGCATTTCTTGCGCTGCAAGTCTAGTGGTATGATCTCCATCAGATTTTGTTTATCCTGGAATGTTTTAATATTTAATATTTCTTAGGTTTTTGTCCAGGTGATGTTATAAAGGAGATTTCCTTGCATGCCAGGAGATAACAGAAACAAACCAACCAACACACACACACACACACACAAGCAAAAACACCTTTCACAGTCTTTGTAAATGGTTCTACATTGCCTGGTGCTCTCCTTAAGAATTTAACACTCCAAAAAGGAAAATCAGCCTAGAGGGAAGGCAATGAGCAGCATTCTCTTTATATTTTCTGATCCTGCATCTTTTCCTGGACTTGTGATTTCTTGTGGTATTAAAAATTATTCCCCCATTTACAGGAATTCTCTCTACTCTCTATGAAGTAGTCTTAGTCTTTCTCCCTTTCTGAGGTTCTCTATTGTATGACTTAAGGTAGGTAATCCTTTGCCCCAGGCCACTTTGACATATTTGTTTCTTATGCTGCTTTAAGTGTCTCACAAACTGCTTCTGCAGGACAATTTTGTCCTATGATGAACATGGCTATTTATGGCATTTGGTCACTGAATATGCTTTTTTTTTAAGGACATACCTGGATTGATCTCAGGACCTTGTACATGGGAAGAAGGCACTCAAACCACTGAACTACATCTGTTTCCCAGTTGTACATTCTTTTATGCAAATATCTTGAAGGATTGTTTGTTAATACATTATTTAGGACATTTACAATGACATTTGTTAGTGAGTTTGTCTATGTTTTATGTTGTTGTGCTATTTTTGTCAGATTTTGATATCTACAGTATGAAGAATGTAATAGAAATATAATTTGGAAACTCTTGGTCATTGTTTTCTTTAAAAAATTGAAAGTGCCACTGTGATCTGTTAGCTGAAGGACTGACAGAATTCCTCCGGTGGTGTCTGGTTTCATTTATCTCATTCCTCTGTGTCTTGGTTTTACTGCAAATGTTATGGTTAAAAGTTAGCTTTATGGTTAACTCTAGAGACTAAAAGATCTACATATGATTTCCTTTTTTCAAGACTACTTCTTAAGAGTTGTATGTTACTTCCATTAGGAGTGGCTGGTTTTCTCTCTTTTAATGATTTTAGTAGCTACTGGGCCCTTTTCCATATGAATTTTTCAATTGCTTGTCAAAAAAATGCAAGTTTTTATCTTGATAGGGATTGTGTTGAATTTATAGATCAATTTGGGGAATATTTTCATCTTAACAATATTTTCCCTATCCATGAACATGGGATGTTTTTTGTTTCCTTTTAAAATTTGTTTTTTTTCTGATATTTAAAAACAATTTGTTCAAAATGTTTTATAGTGCTCAGTATAGTATGCAATATAAAAATTATATTTTAATTTTTTTCTTGGGTATTTTAGGATACTGTAAATGTGATTTTTTTTGTCAATTTAATTTTTGATTGTTAATAGCTAGTATATAAAATGCAATTGATTTGCGTGTATTGATTTTGTATCCTGCAACTTTGCTGAACTTGTGTATTTGTGTATTTGTTGCAATGTTTTGGTGGATTTATTAGGATTTTCTAAATATGGGATCATGTAATCTGCAAATAGCAATAGTTTTAAGTTTTATTTATCAGCTGGATTTATTTTATTTATTTGACTTGCCTAATTTTATTGGCTACAGCCTTCTGTATAATGTTGAATAGAAGTAGCGCAAATAGACATCTTTGTCTTGTTCCTGATCTTAGCGGGCCTTTCTCAGTTAAATAGGATGTTAACTGTGGACCTTTTAGATGTGTTTTGTCAGTTGAGGAAGTTCCCTTCTGTACTTAGTTTGTTGAGTGCTTTTAATCATGAAATTGCTTTGAAGTTTGCCATGTGCTTTTTCAGTATCTATTGAAATGATCATGTCATTTTGTCCTTGCTAATTTTATAAGTTGCTGAATTCACTTTGCTACTATTTATTTGGGTGTTTTTGAATATAGTTATAATAGATGTTGGTCTGCAGTTTCCTTTTCTTGTGATTTTTTTTCTGTATTTGGTATCAAGTGATGGAGTCCTCACAGAATGAGCTGGGAAATGTTCCCTCCTTTTCTATTTTTTTTTAAGAGTTTGTGAAATTGTTAATATTAATTCTGCTTTAAATATTTGGTAAAATTCACTAATGTAGCCATTTCACTAGGACTCTATAGGAAGTTTTAAAACTGGAGTTAGTTTTAGTAGTTTGTGTCTTCTAGGAATTTTACATTTAATTTAAGTTGCTTGTCTAATTTGTTGTCATATAGCTATTCTCTTTATTTCTTCAAGTTTGGTAGTGATGTCCCTTTTTCATTACTGATTTTTGTAAGTGCATCTTCTCTCTTCTTTTCTTGCTAAGTCTAAGCTGAGGATTTGTCAATTTGTTGAACTTTTCAAAGACTCAGTTTTTGTTTTCTTTATTTTCTTTATTGTTTTTCTATTTTGTATTTCATTTATATCCATTTGATTACTTACTGTTTTGTTCCTTTTGCTTGTCTTACATTTAGTGTGCTTTTATGCATTTTCTGGTGTCTTATAGTGGAAAGTTTAATTTTTGATATGAGACATTTCATCAATAGAAAGTTATAAATTTCCATTTGAGCACTGTTTTAGCTGCATCCCATAAGTGTTAGCATATTCTGTGTTTGTTTCATTCATTTAAAATTTTTGTATTTCCTTTGATTTCTTCTTTGACCCTTATGTTATTTGTGAATATATTTAATTTCCACATATTTGTAAATTTTCAAAACTTCTTGCATTGCTTATTTACAATTTAATTCTTTTTTGCTCAGAGGATCTAATATGTATGATTTAAAACATGTTAAATTCATCATGCCTTGTTTTATGATAAGAATTTTGGTCTGTTCTGGAAAATGTTCTCTGTGCATTTGGAGGAATGCTGTACTAGTCAACCTAAAGGAGTGTTGATGCAAAGTACCAGAAATCTGTTGGCATTTATAAAGGATATTTATTTGGGGTAGAAGCTTACAGTTACCAGGCGATAAAGTGTAAGTTACTTCCCTCACCAAAGTCTGTTGCCATGTGTTGGAGCAAGATGGCTGCTGACATCTGCAAGGGTCTAAACTTCCTCTTTCTCTTCCTCTTCCTCTTAAGGATCCTTGGTCCCAGCTTCTTCCAATACCAGTTGTAGGCTGGGATAAGTCTTGCCTCTTTCTTGGGGCTCATGGACCTTCATTTTAATGAAGGATGGACACAATATTCTGGTAAACTTGTGTGATTTCTAAACATTATATTTTATTCTATAGGTAAATGTTTTAAAATTCTGCTCACCTTGATTCCCTTCAAATTCTATTATTTTCTCTTCTAACCTTAGTATTGTCAGGACTTTATTTGATTGGATACTATTTTCTGATTAATTATAAGTAATACCATGGTGAACATTTTATAATGCAGCTCTCAGAAACAAATTGAATGTGTTGAGGTTCAGAAGTAACATAATCTAAGCCTGTGTCAGGATATACATTTTTAAATACATAACTGAAAAAGAAGCATCAAAAGAGAATGAAGCAGTTTGTGTAAAATAGGTCCTTTGGCTTTTAGCACAAAAGAACATTTTACAAGCTAGCTGAAAGTAAATCCTGTATCTATAGAAATATTGACTGCTTCCTAAATCAACTATCCATCAGTATGTGCAAGATTTCCACCAAAGAGTTTACAATGAATTTAACCTTCACTCTGTTCAAATAGTTTACACAGAATCAATGAAGAACAACTGCTTTTTTTGGTCAAAATTCCAAGATTCCAAATAACTGAGTTATAGCTGTCTTCAGTCAACTTAATTGTTAGAATTTTTGGTTACCTTTTAGTTTTAACTTTTCTATGTAACAAGCTCTTGCTCTGTATTTTCCTTCAGTGAGTTGCCCTCACACCATGAGTTGGAGAAGGTAAGAGTAAATCAAGCCAATTATAATTACTGCTCTTCCAAGCCCAGAAATCATTAGAGATAGCAATATGGAAAACTTGGCCAGTCCTATCTGCTCAGTCCACATGCTCTTGAGTGCCTGTTTTTATAATAGGCTCATTATCAAAGCTGGTAAATAGACATTTAGCTTCAGTTAATCCCTGTTGTTCACTTTACTGTGTTTATCTTGTAAACTCCAGAGCTGAGCTGTTTAAAAATTAGCTTTGGTGGGCATGTCATGATTTTCCTACCAACATTTTTTTTAATGCTTTGACTCAAATTGCCCTGAGCATACAGATCACATCTAGGCAGTTGAATGTTATCTGCCTAGTGCTGAAGCTAACTTTATATCAAGGGGCACCAAGCCAGTGTGGGGACCAGAAAGTGCATTAGTCCCAGATTGTAGAAAACATTAGACCAATAACTTAATGAAAATGGATTCAGAAATGGTGGGATACAGAAGACTTTTTTGAATGTAAGTACAAGAGATAAATCTGTAGAGACTGAAAAGGAAGGATTAGACTGAGGGAAAATTTTATCTGCAATATGGTCGCAACTGAAGCTCTAGCCAAACCATGGGAAGCTCTTGACCTGGGACTTCCAATGGGACCAGGCCTTACTTCCCTGTATCAGCCCCCTTGGTGGTGGCATAACCTTGAATGGAAGATCTCTGTAGCTGAGGGTAATGCCCTGTGATGGACAGAGCTGTGAATTCTCAGAAAACAATATTCTTGGCAGGTGGGAAACTGTGCACTTGGCCTTGAAGAAGGGATCTGGTTTAAGTCCCAGAAAATTCATCATAGTCAGTAACTTAGGTGGGCTTAGAGCTCTATAGAGAGTGTACAGTTGTGCTCCTTATGTTGTTAGAAGTACAATGATTGAACAGTACCACCACTGAACATTTTAATGTCAAGAAGGAAGATTTAATGGTGTAATAACTTCCATGTTCTTTCAAAATGGATTGTTAATTTTCATCTTAGACCCCAAACAAGAAGTGGCTCCTCCCACAAGGAAGTTTAAGTTATAATCTTCTGTATAATCACAGACTGAAGATGACAGAAAACAGGAATGATCATTTAAGTAAATGATTAGGGAGACAAATGACATGGAACAGAGAGCAATGTTTTGGTCTTTGTTATAAGAAAAAAGGTAGCTGGCTTTTCACTAAGCATTTTGGAGGATCCAACTACTATCAGAATATTGATATAAAGGCTGGTCCATAAGTGATCTTTGGATTTTCCATCTTCAGCAATGGAAGAGTGTTTTTTATTGACAGATGCTCCCATGGAGAATGACTGTGAAATGGAAACAAAATACAAAATCAAATCTCATTGAAAGCATTAGAGGATTCCTGAGTGAACCAGAATTTTAAAAAGCAGGACCTCAGAGAGAAGGAAAGCACATTGAAATGATTCAACTTTCTACAAGGATTTTTTCATTGAGGTATTTGATAATTCATAAGTGTCATGAGTCTGGGAGGCACAGACACCAAGATAAAAGCAGTGTCTGAAGGATGAAAAACTATGTTGAACCTTGTACAAGCCACATTGGTTTAACAAGTAATCTTGGGGTCATGGTCTACCAAGGAGTTCAGGTCAGGGTAGACCAAGATCCCTGTGAGAAGAGAAGCATACTGATATGTGCAAAATCATCTGTGCCACTTTTTCACTTAAAGCATTGGTCATGTTTAGGCAGAGGGGATAAAAAGGCAGAGGAAAGTAACAAAGAATAGACTAGGAAGATGAGCCAGTCACACATTTAGCAGTCTCTCCAGGATGGGGAGACAACTGAGAGTCTGGGCCCACCAAAGAGGAAGGACCCTGATAAATACCCCAACTTGCAGTAGTAAGAGAGAGGATAGATCAGAAATGAGCTTGGAAACCCCTGCTCAAACTTGACTGGATTAAGGTGATCTACCCTTAATAAATTCTTTCAGGGAAGAAGAGAATATCAGCCAGAACTGTAAAATCATATTACAAGTTTTTTTTTTAATTTTAAAAATTTTTATGTCATTTTTTTAAAGATACATAGATCACAAAAATGTTACATTAAAAAACATGAGGTTCCCATATACCACACTACCCACCACACACACTCCTCACACATCAACAACCTCTTTCATCATAGTGACACATTCATTGCATTTGGTGAGTACATTTTGGAGTACTGCTATACCACATGGATTATAGTTTACATTGTAGTTTACACTCTCCTCCAGTCCATTCAATGGGTTATAGTAGGATATGTAATGTCCTGCATCTGTCCCTGCAATATCATTCAGAACAACTCCAAGTCCCTCTCTCTGCCCTCAGCAACTCTCATGGCCACCATCTCTACACCAATGATACAATTTCTTCCATTGCTAGAGTCACAATAATTCTATAGTAGAATACCAGTAAGCCCATTCTAATCCATATTGTATTTCTCCATCCTGAGGACTCTGGGATGGTGACGTCTACTCCACCTCTAAATTGAGAGGGGCCTTAGATCCCAGATGGTTGATGGATGTGATTTTCCTGCTTGTAGTTGTAGAAACTCTCAGTTCCCTTCTGTGGAGGTTGACCATCTTCACCTCCATGTTAGCTTGTTGTAGAAGATGAGAGAGATTCAATTATTTGCGTATAGAAAGGCCAGGAACTCAGGAATGATTTTGAGAAGGAAAAAAATGATTTATTGATGGAGGGCTGGACTTGGGAGTTTTCTGTTTCAAACCTGAGCCCCCAACAAGAATTTTGAATTCCTTTTATGCAGAGAAGAAGAACCTAATGGTTCTTTTGTTTCAGTGCTCAATAGGCTTGAATTAGCATATATCTTCCACATCCTAGGTAAGCTTTTAGCATGGACTTTATACATTCTAGATAAGCTTTTAAAATTTTCCCTGAATATTTAAAATTTATAGAGTTTGCATTGATGAACTGTTTCCCAGGACTGGAGTCATTGCCATGGTCACCAAGGGCAAGACTGCAGGCTCCAACCGTCCCACACCCACAAGTCAGGACTCAGACTGCTTAGGTTATCTATGAAGAAACGAACAGCCTCCCACCCACAGCCCACATCATTTTCTGCCCTTATGCCAAAGCTTAGCAAGTTAAGCTTTGGCATAATTATTGTTGGAGCTATGAGAGAGATGGCTGTTTGTTGTTTTGATTGATTACTTTACTTATCACTTTTCAGTGTAGCATCCAGGACCCTGTTTTTAGAAGTTTAGAAGTTTTCATTCTGGACAGCAGAATCCTGGGGCGGGGCCCCCCTGCAGTTATCCTGGGACTACCAGTGCTCACGCAGATTCCCAGTCAGGCTCCAGATCCATCTATTAATTTAATATTACCCTTAAAGAGTTTACACCTTTAATCTTAAAGGGGTACTGAAGGAAGATGATCTCTTTTCTGTAACTGCTTCCTGCTGGCCATGGGCTGTAGTCATTGCCTAACAAGGTGTAAAACTCTCATTTTATTTTAACTGGAGGAAGAGGGATCTGTACAAGCTGGATGAAGTTTTCATATAGTTAATAAGATGTTCATTCTGAAAGAGACAAACTTAATTAAAATTTTGGAATACACAATTTTAAAAGAGGATATTGGATTACAGACAAGGTTAGGTGCCTATAAAGATGGCACTCCTTTTTAAAAGTTGGTGGAAACAGTATAAGCTGACCTGGGCAAGTCCAATGAGCCAGAGAGTAGGTGTTGCAACTCTGTTGAGGCTCAGGGCCCAGTCAGCACATGGCCAGTCCAGAGATTCAAGACTCATGAGCATATACCAACCCCAGTGCCAACCATAGGTTCAATAAAAGTGACAGAAGAGTCATGTGTAGAAAGATCACATCTGAGTCCAATGCCATCACATTCAGGAGCACAAATTCCAAAGTAGGCCCACTGATAAGGCACTGAACTCCAGAGTCATCTGCCATGACCATAGAACCCATAGGTCTCCATACCTGGGGTTGTTTCTACTTTAGTTGTCTCTGAGATTCTGCTGAGATGTACATAAATGTGGCCCCTTTGATGACCTCCTGATGCATTTTGAAGTCTCATAGTTGTATAAACTCATTTGTCTTTACCATTTCCCCCTTTTATTCAAGGTCTTTTTCTAGTTGCATCACTAGCTGGTGATTGATAGTAATACCTTGGCACCAGGGAGGCTCTTCCCTGGGAATCTTGTCCCATGGTGAGGGGAAGGTAATGCATTTACACGCTGAGTTTGGCTTAGAGAGTGGCCACATTTGAGCAACATGTTAGCTCTCAGGAGGTAACTCTTAGGCACCCTGAAGCTCTAGACCTAGTTGGAATTTCAAGCACCCAGGCTCATAAGCATACTCATCAGTATCAAGAGCCCATCGTTTAATCATCCTTTTTCACTGGTCTTTGCACTTGCACTTGGGGGATTGTTGCTATTCCATTGGGGAATGTGACAGAGCTCCCCTGGCTAGGAACTCAGCACTCCCTCAGTTGTCTTGTATAACTCTACCTACTATGACAATGCTCAACAAATATCCCAACATTTTTATATACCTTATATACATGCTCTGGAGAAATCCCTCCCAACCATGTGTCCCCCCTCAATGAAACCCCACACCAGTGTTCCTCACGTGCCATAGTTAAACCCCTCTGTGATCCAAAACTTCTTAAAAAATGAAGCCTAATATATTGCCAAATTCAATTACAGGAACATGAAATAGTAATGACAGATTTAAAGGTTAGAAATAGAATACATACTAATTTAGAAAAACTAAAATAAAGAATAAATTATGGTATTAAAAAATAAAAAATATCATAAAACTTTGTTTTTGATGTTTTGCCATTCATCACTGTAATAGGTGTTGCCCTGTATATAATGTGGCAAGGCAATCTCTTCCATTCCTTCCTCAGTGTCTACAACCTTTTTTTTATTTTTTATTTTTGATTTATCTTCAAAAAAGTTTTAGATCACAGTAAAGGCATATATACAATATAGGGAACTCCCAAATACCCAATATCAAATCCTTTTCCCCTTTCCCAGGCAATGATCTTTATACATGTGGATGTTATATTTTGCTACAACAGATGTACAGATATTGAAACATAGCTACTAACCATGGTTCCATTTTGGTTTACATTATGGTTTACATTTTAGACTATGTACTATTATAAATTTTTGGTGAAATTTAAAATGGCCTATATCCATCATTGCATGATCTTGTGGAACACTTCCATTGTCCCCCAGTTACCCCCTCTTCCATCTATTCTATTCCTCTCTGCCCCTCTCTTGGTACCCACAGTAACAACCAAGCTTAAATTGCTTGAAGGACCAGGTGCATATATTTTGCAGCAATGCTGAGAGCTTGACACACTAGACTGTCCTTTCCAATTGGGAGCCACCAATGCTCTTGAGAGACACCCTTCCCTCTGTTTGAGAACATCAGGCCTATCCAGAATGCTGGTACAACATCTTCCCACTCATTTATGGGTCTCCACCCAATGATATAACACACTATGACAAGATGAGGGCTCACACTCTTCCTAGAAGCCTGCCCCAGGTGCGCACTGTGCCAGATGCCCCCCTTCAAATACCTTGAAAAAGTAACCCTTATTATATTTTCTAAAGAGTTTTCAAAACATTATAGTTTCAACAACAAACCTGACAATCTCCTATGTTCAGCTGCTCCCCCCAAAAAACTCCCCCCAACTCCATGGACCATCTGACCCATCCTCCCAACCCTAACCTCCCTCAAGCCTGCAAGGCCCCACCAAATAGTAATTCTATGCCACCTTCTTATTCCTTCTCTACACAATGACTTACATACATTCACTTTATCATAGATTTCGCCCATGTAGGCATCAGCTCACAACCTTCCTCTCCCCCTTAATTTCCTGTAAGCCTAACATCCAGTCTCTAGGTCTCTGAGACAGCTTGATTTGCATAATTCATATAAGAGAGGTCATGTAGTATTTGTCCTTTAATGCCTGGCTTGCTTCACTCAACATAAGGCCCTCAAGATTCATCCGTGTTATCCCATGTGTTAGTATTGTATTCCTTAATACAGCTGAGTAGTATTCCATTGTATGTATATACCACATTTTGTTTATCCATTCATCTGTTGAGGGGCATTTGCATTGATTCCAACTTTTGGCAATAGTGAATAATGTCTCTATGAACATTGGTGTGCATATATCGGTTTTTGTCCTTGCTTTCAGTTCTTCTGGGTATATATCCAGGAGTGGAATTGCTGGGTCATATGGCAAATCTATAGCTAGTTTTTTGAAGAACCACCAAACTGTCCTCAAGAATGGCTGGATTCTTCTGCATTCCCACCAGTAGTGGATGAGGGTTCCCATTCCTCCACATGTTCTCGAACACTTGTAGTCTTCTGTTTTTTTAATAGCCGCCAGTCTAATGGGTGTAAGATGGTATCTCATTGTAGTTTTGATTTTCATTTCCTTAATAGCTCATGATGTTGAGCATCTTTTCATGTGCTTTTTAGTCATTTGCATTTCTTCTTTGCAGAAGTGTCTGTTCAAATCTCTTGCCCATTTTTCAAATGGGTTGTTTGTCTTTTTATTTTGAGATATAGGATTTCTTTATATATGCTGGATATTGTCTCCTATCAGATATATGGTTACCAAATATTTTCTCCCATTGGGTAGGCTGTCATTCACTTTCTTGATAAACTCCTTTGAGGTTCAAAAGGCTTTAATTTTGAGGAAGTCCCATTTATCTATTTTTTCTATCACTGCTAGTGCTTTGGGTGTGAAGTTCATGAAGCCATTTCCTATTACAAGATCCTGTAGATGCTTTCCTACATTGTTTTCCTAGGTCTTTATGGTCTTGGCTCTTATATTTAGGTGTTTGATCCATCTTGAGTTGATTTTTGCATAATGTGTGAGATCGTAATCCTCTTTCACTCTTTTGTATATGGATTCTCCAAACACCATTTGTTGAGGAGGTCATTCTCTGCCAGTTGAGTGGGCTTGGTGATCTTTTCAAATATCAGATGACTATATATGTAAGAATCTGTATCAGAATTCTTAATTTGGTTCCATTATTCAATATGTCTATCCTTGTGCCAATACCATGCCATTTTGACCACTGTAGCTTTCTAGTATGTTTTAAAGTCAGGTAGTGTGATTCCTCCACCTTCATTTTTCTTTTCAGGATATCTTTGGCTATTCAGGGTCTCTTTCCTTCCCAAATAAATTTCATAGATAGTTTTTCTAGTTCATTAAAAAATGCTGTGTTGATTTTTATTGGGATTGCATTAAATCTGTAGATCAGTTTGGGTGGGATAGACATCTTAATGATATTTAGTCTTCCTATTCATGAACAGGGAATATTCTTCCATTTATTTAAGTCTTCTTTGATTTCTTTTAAAAGAGTTATGTAGCTTTCTGTGTATATGTCTTTTACATCTTTAGTTAAATTTATTCCTAGGTATTTGATTTTTTAATTTACTATTATAAATGGTATTTTTTTTTCTTGATTTCCTCCCCAGATTGCTCATTATTGGGGTACAGAAATGCTACTGATTTTTGTGCATTGATCTTATAACCTGTGACTTTACTGAATTCATTCATAAATTCTAGAAGGTTTATTGTAGATTTCTACAGGCTTTCTAGGTATAGGATCATGTCATCTGCAAATAGTGAAATTTTGATTTCTTCCTTTCAAATATGGATGCCTTTTATATCTGGTTCTTGCTCAAGCAAGTACTTCTAACACAATGTTAAATAGAAGGGGTAAGAGTGGGTCTCCTTGTCTTGTTCCTGATCTGAGAGAGAAAGTTTTTAGGATTTCACCACTGTAAATGATGTTGTGGGTTTTTCATATATACCCTTTATCATGTTCAGAAACTTTCCTTCTATTCCTGTCTTTTGCAGTGTGTTTATCAAGAAAGGATGATGTATTTTGTCAAATGCTTCTTATCTATAGATATGATCATGTGACTTTTCCCCTTTGATCTATTTATGTGGTATATTACATTGATTGATTTTTTTATGTTGAACTATCCTTGCATACTGGGGATAAAACCCACTTGGTCATGGTGTATAATTCATTTGATGTGTTGTTGAATATGATTAATAAGTATTTTTTGAGGATTTTAGCATCTAGTTTCATTAGAGAGATTGGTGTGTAATTTTCCTTTCTTGTGGTTCTTTATTTTGTTTTGGTATTAGGGTAATGTTAGCATCATAGAATGAGTTAGGCAATGTTCCTTCTATTTTAATTTTTTGAAAGAGTTTAAGCAAAATTGGGGTTAGTTCTTTCCAGAATGCTTAATAGAATTCACCTCTGAAGTCACCTGGCCCAGAGCTCTTTGTTGGGAGTTTTTTAATGACTGATTCTCTCTCTTTATTTGTGATTCATTTGTTGAGATCATCAGTTTCTTCTTTTGTCAATGTAGGCTGCTTATGTGTTTGTAGGAATTTGTCCATTTCCTCTCAATTGTCCTTCTTGTTGGCATATATTTTTTCAAAGTAGTCTCTTATGATAGTCTTTATTTCTGTGGAGTCAGTGGTGATATCCCCTTTCTCATTTCTTATTTTGTACATTTGCATCTTCTCTCTTTATTTCTTTGTTAGTTTTGCTAAGGGTTTGTCAATTTTATTGATCTTCTCAAAGAATCAGCTCTTGGTTTTGTTTATTTTTTCTAGTGCTTTCTTATTTTCTATTTCATTTAGTTCTGCTCTGATCTTTGTTCTTTCTTTCTTTCTTCTTCCTTTGGAGTTAGTTTTTTTTTTTAAATGTATGAATTTATGGCTATGAATTGTCCTCACAGTACAGCTTTTGCTGCATTCCATAAGTTTTTATATGTTGTGTTGTCATTTTCATTGGTTTCAAGGTAGTTACTGATTTCTTTTGAGATTTCTTCCTTGACCCACTGTTTTCCAAGAGTATGTTGTTTAACTTCCAGATCTTGGTGCCTAATCTGGTTCTCTGGCCCTTGGAGATTTCCAGCTTCATTCCACTGTGGCCAGAGAAATTATTTTGTATGACTTCAGTCTTTCTGACTTCATTGAGACTTTCTCTGTGGCCTATCCTGTGGTCTATCTTGGAGAATGATCTATGTATACTTGAGAAGAATGTATATCCTGCTGTATTTGGGTGTAATGTTCTGTATATGTCTATTAGGTCCAGATCCTCTAATATAATGTTAAAAGTCTTTCTTTATTGATTCTTTGTTGAGATGTTTTGTCTAATGGTGATAATGGTATATTAAAGTCCCCTGCTATAATTGTAGAGACATCTATTCTTTCACTTAGTTTTTCCAGTGTTTGCTTTACATATTTGGAGGTGACCTAGCTAGGAGCATAAATATTTATGATTGTTCTTTCTACATTAAAAGATTACCCCTTTTACTAATATGTAGTGTCCATCTTTTTCTCTCACAATAGTTTTTCATTTCAAGTCTATTTTGTCCAATATTAATATAGCTACTTCTGCCCTTTTTTGGTTTTTATTTGCTTGTAAGATTGTTTTCCAGCCATTCACTTTCAACCTCCTTGAATCCCTGGGTCTAAGATGGGTTGTGGCCGCCGCTGCGGTACCGCGGGCAGGTCGCTGCCGCGCGGGTGGATCGCTGCCGGGAGTCGGGCCGAGCCCACGGCCGGACTGGGGCGGCAGCGGGCGGCTCAAGGCTTGGTGGGGACGCGCGGTTCGATGGAAGAAGAACCACGGAGACGAGGTCTATGCGCAGGTCTGATTTTATTCGGGAAGTACATAGGGTTTTATAGTCTCATGGAGGTGGGGAGGTTGTGGGAGGGGCATGTCCGCGGGGCAGCTGGGGATTGGCTGCAGAGGCAAGGGCGGACCTGCGGTTTATGACGTAAGCCATTGATGGCAGAGGGGGTTGTTTCGGAGGTTGTGTCGGGGCGGATACGGGATGAGGGCGGTTGGAATGAGGCGGGGAGAACAGCGATCGGCTGGGAGGGGGAAGATAACAGTGGCTGGGAGGAGGGGCGGAGGGAGGCAGCAGCGTAAGCTGCTGCCGAGAAGGGCCATAATACAGTGAAAAGCAGGGTGGGAGCAGGGGACAATTGCTCCCTCTTTCGAAAATAAGAGAAATTGACGGCTTTGAAGAAAGCGCAGGTTTTGCAGGATTGACATTTTTATGGGGAGGAAATATGAGGGGGGGTGAGAGGAGGGGAAATAGGGGAGAAAGGAACGAGGAGGGGTTACCGGCAGGGGGCGTGGGGGCACGAGGGGGGCGTGAGCAGAGGGGAGGGCGGCTGAAATGCCGGATTCCCCATGCAGAGGGCAGAGAACCCGTACCCGCAGCTCGAGGCGACCACGATGGGCCCTATCGATGGCCGCCTCCTGCCACCTCCGTGAGCCACACCTGGGCGTGCCGGGCCTCCTCGGGAAGGGGATGGCTTTGGGAGAGGACTAGGACAGCTGTGGCCAAGAGCCTTTGCCGCTCTCGGTGCTGGTGAACGGACTTGCGGATACAGCAGGCGAGGCCTAGGAGGAGGAGGAGAAGGAGGAAAAGGAAGGCGTAGAGGAGGAGGCTGGAGGGTTGGAGAAGGGAGAGGAATTTTTGGAGCACGTCTCTAAGGAGGGAAGCTGAGAGGGTTGGGGGCTTGATGGATTCGAGGGTGAGGATGTGTTGCTGGAGGGAGTGGGTGTAGTTGAGGAAGGAGGTGTTGTAAGAGGAAAACATCCATTGGCGTAGTGCAAGGCGGGCGGTCACCGACGAGTTGACGGGGTGGGGGGTTAAGCAGAAGCTAGAGAGGGGCCAACGGGCATCACAGGTGGTGGTGGCTATGTCGTAGAGGGCGGCAACGTCAGCGGCGAGCAGGTCGATTTGCTGCTGTAGGTTGAATAAGGCTTGGTGGTGAAGGTAGTTGATGTTGCTTTGGTCGCCGAGGGCAAGGGCTGCTGCTGTGGATACGTTGATGACGGCAGAGGCAGCGCCAGAAGAGACGGCAAGGGCCGCCGCCGTGGTGGTGGCGGCTGCGAGGAATGCGAGGACGGCAGCAGTAATGGCGGCTGTGATGCCAAAATCTCGGGGGTGGCGAGAAAGGGGGAGATCTACCAGCTGGGGGGCAACCCAGTCGGGGGAGTCAACGGGGAGCCACATAACGCGGGGCTACATCACCAGGAAGGCGGAAGGGAAGGAAGAGTTCCAGTGGTTTGCGAGGCTGCAGTTGGTGAGGGTGGATTCGGAAGGAGGGGGGCATAAAAGGAAATAGTAAGGGTGTCGAACGAACGGGGTGGAGGTGAAGGTGACGTTGGGGGGAGGGGTTGTAGGCGAGGAGACAGTATGGGTGATAACCGAGACGTTGGCGTGGGAGACAAGGCAATTGGGGTGGCAGGTAAGGGCGCGGAGATCGAAGCAGGTGTGGGGGTTGCACAGGGACATGACGCTAAATGTGCGGGGGACCAGGGGGGAAACTTGGAAGGGGTTTGCATAGCAGGGGGTAAGGTTGTGGGGTCGGAGATGTTGCAGGGGGCTCCGTGGAAGAGGCCACCAATGCGAGGTGTGGGGTAGAGGCAGGGGGTCCAAGGGAAAGTGGGAAGGTGGGCCGGCAGGGTGTCGGCGTGGCAGGGCTGGACGAGGGGTCTCATGAAGGGGTGGGAATTGGGCATGGGGGCGGAGTTGGTGGGGAAAAGCCAGGGACCCGTGACATTGAGAGCGGAGGCGTTGAAGGAGGAGTTGACGTTGAAGGGGGTGGTGGGGGAGAGGTCAAGAAGAGTGGCGTTGGTGAGAAAAAGGCACGAGTTATTGCGCGGGTTTACGCAAAGGGAAAGGTTGGTGACGAACTGCAAGGCGTCGAGGGGAATAGGGATGGAGACATTTGGCAATGACGAGGAGACAGGAAGGGCGAGGGGGTCGCAGCTTTCTGGGAGGAAGTCGCAGTTGGGGGAGTACATGGTGGGGAAGGTGGGGGAGTGAGGGGAGAGGAAGAGGAAACCAGGCGGTTGAAGAAGGGCGGCCCAAAGGGGCGTGGCCTGGGCTGAGGAGGCTAAGGAGAGCATAATGATGAGAAGGTGTGGGGGGGGGTGGTAGGAGGGCGCGGGGCAGGGGAGGCGCGAGCACGACGGAGAAGCTGGAGAATTTGTTGCTCGATGGGGGCATCTTCGAGGGAGAGACGGCTCAAGCGGTGGACAAGAAGACGACGTCGACGTCGCTCGCGGTGGGAGAGAGCTGGCGTGGTCCCTGCGGGTGATGGCGCAGGAGGGGCAGACTCAGGCGGGCTCGACTGGGCAACTGGAGGTGTCATCTGCAACGACAAGAGGAGAAAGACCTCACGGGGGGGGGGTGAGACGCGGAGAAGGGCCATCATTACGGCAGGGGCGAGTCATCAGGGGGAAGGGGGTCGGGAGGTGGAAGGTCGGCAGGGCCGTGTGGGGTGAAGGGCTTAACAAGACGAGCAGGGATCCAGACAGGCTGGGGTGCGGATTCCGGGAAGACGCAGGCAAATCCTCGCCCTTGGGTGAGAAGGGGCGCTGGTCCGGTCCACTTGCTAGTGAGCGGGTCGCGCCAGAGGACGAGAGGGGCTGGAGTGGGCCGGTAGGAGGGCCCCCAGTGCTTGTGGACGGGCGAAAGCCCCTCAGAGTCAAAGGTCATCAGGTTGTGCTGGATGAGCACCTGCGTGACTGTTTCACGCGGGGTGAGACGAGGTTGAGTCTCTCTAGTCTTCTGGACGAGGATCTTGAGGGTTTGGTGAATTCTTTCAACAAGTCCTTGGCCTTGCGGGTTGTATGCGATGCCGAAGTGGTGGGTGATGTTGTAGAGCTTCACAAACTCGGCAAAGGCGGTGCTGCGGTAGGCGGGGCCATTATCTGTCTTTATGTCCCAGGGGACTCCCATGAAGAGGATGGCTTCCCGGAGCGCTTGAGTGGCATACTTGGCAGACTCTCCCGGGAGGGCGACGGCGTAGCAGAGGTGTGAAAACGTATCGATGGCAACATGAAGGAACTTCCATCGGCCAAAGGAAGCGACGTGAGTGACATCTAGTTGCCACCTAGAGTTGGGCCGCAATCCGCGCGGGTTGACACCCTGGGGCTGGAGTGGCCCCAGGGGCAGCAAAGGTGCGCAGGAGCAGCATGCACGCACGAGATGTTTACATGTCTCGATGGGAAGTTCTGGGAGGAGTCGATGGAGGGCGGGCGCACCAAGATGGAAGCGCGCATGCAAGGTCTTTGCCTGGTTGATAATGTCTCCTACGGCAGCTGCGGGGCTGAGGGCATTGATGGAAGCACCTTGGGCGGCCTGGTCAGCGAGATGGTTGTCGTGAGCCAAGGGGCCTGGGAGGCCTGAGTGGCTCCTAACATGGGCAATGAACCAGGGTTGTCGCCGCCTCTCTAAGAGGAGTTGAAGGTCAGCTAAGGCCAGGTTGATGTCCCGGTTGCCGATGCTAGCAGGCGGCAGGAAGGCCACAAAGGCAAGGATACGAGAGACCTGCAGGCAGTAGAGACTGTCCGTGAAGATATTTACTGGCTGGTCCTGGAGGTATTGGAGAGCCAGAGTGACGGCTTTCAATTCGGCCACTTGGACAGAGCTGCTATGTTGGCATTGTTTGCAGGGTGCGGTGGGGGGGGGAGAAGGCGGAGGGTCGCCATGTTGGTTGGGGTCCGGATCGGAGGCTGTGGGGGGATCCAGTTCGAGCGCGGCCTCTAGCTGGGCGGACAGAGAACGAGTATCGTCGTCTCCATCAGGATCGCAGGTGAGAGGGTGGCTAGGCTCACAGGCGAGAGCGGAGGCAGGGGAGGGCACACCTTGGAGACAGGCACGGATAGCAACGAGGGTCGGGATAAGACCGGGGGGAAACTGCTTGCGATCGTGCTCCATAGCGGACGTTACCCACTGGATTAAACGTTCATAGGTCTCTGGGCTCCAGAGAGCACAGGTGACGAGCCAAGGGTTAAAGGGTAGGAGAAGGTCCCAGTACCGCTGTAGCTGACGGAGAGAGACCTTCACGTGGTGAGTTTCTAAAAGGGCCACGAGTAAACGTACTTGAGGGACTTGGCGGGACGAGAGAGAGGCTCCCATTGTGACGGAGGGTTCAGGAGGGGGGTAGACTCGCTGTCGCTGAGGGCCGGGTTAGGTTCACGGATGGGCTGGGACGGCGAAGAGGAAGGGAACAGCGCCGGAGAGTCCCTACCTTGAGCGGCGGCACAGGAGGACGGCGATGGGTCCCGTGCGGGAGATCGAGCGGCTGGCCGGCCAAACAGGAACGCGAAGATGTCGCTCCACCGCATACAGAAGGGAGCGGTGGTCCCTGTGCGGTGGTCCCTGTTCGGGCGCCACCTGTGGCCGCCGCTGCGGTACCGTGGGCGGGTCGCTGCCGCGCGGGCGGATCGCTGCCGGGAGTCGGGCCGAGCCCACGGCCGGACTGGGGCGGCAGCAGGCGGCTCAAGGCTTGGTGGGGACGCGCGGTTCGATGGAAGAAGAACCACGGAGACGAGGTCTATGCGCAGGTCTGATTTTATTCGGGAAGTACATAGGGTTTTATAGTCTCATGGAGGCGGGGAGGTTGTGGGAGGGGCATGTCCGCGGGGCAGCTGGGGATTGGCTGCAGAGGCAAGGGCGGACCTGCGGTTTATGACGTAAGCCATTGATGGCAGAGGGGGTTGTTTCGGAGGTTGTGTCGGGGCGGATACGGGATGAGGGCGGTTGGAATGAGGCGGGGAGAACAGCGATCGGCTGGGAGGGGGAAGATAACAGTGGCTGGGAGGAGGGGCGGAGGGAGGCAGCAGCGTAAGCTGCTGCCGAGAAGGGCCATAATACAGCGAAAAGCAGGGTGGGAGCAGGGGACAATGGGTTTCTTGTAGACAGCATATAGATGGGTCATATTTCCTTATCCATTCTGCCAATCTGTGCCTCTTGACAGGTGAGTTTAATCCATTGCCATTCAGTGTTATTGCTCTCAAGGAATTACTTACATTAGCCATATTATCTTTGGATTTGTGTATGCTATATATTGTTTTTCTTTCTCTTTTTGTCTTTTTGGTTGTTCTTACACACTCCTCCAACTCTGTCTCTCCTGTTTTTTTCTTTTCCCCTGCAGAACTCCCTTTAGTATTTCTTGAAGGGCAATTTTCTTGTTGGCATACTCTCTTAGTTTCTGTTTATCTGTGAATATTTTGAACTCTCCATTATTTTTGAATGTCATATTTATTGGATAGAGTATTCTGGGCTGGAAATATGAATATATCATACCACTGCCTTCTTGCCTCCATGGTTTCAGATGAGAAATCAACACTTAATCTTATTGAGCTTCCCTTGTATATGATGGTTCTCTTTTCTCTTGCTGCCTTCAATATTTTCTCTTTTTCTTGAGCATTGGATAATTTGACAAGTATATGTCTTGGGGTAGGCCTGTTGAGATTTACGCTGTTTGGGTTGCATTGCTCTGCCTGGACAAGTACATCCATCTCCCTCAATACGTTTGGGAAGTTTTCAACCATTATTTCCTCCAGCACCTCTTCTATCTTTTTCCCATCTCTTCTCCTTCAGGGAGACCTATAATGTGTATGTTTGTGCATTTTGTTTTGTCATTCAGATCTCTAAGTCTCTGCTGATTTTGTATCTTTTTATTGATCAATTCTACTATCTGTTTAATTTCAGATGTACTGTCTCCCACATCACTAGTTCTTTCCTCTGCTTCTTCAAGTCTGCTGTTATTTGCTGAGAGTGTATTTTTGATTTCTTGGATTGTGCCATTCATCACCATCATATCCACTATTTTTTGTGTATGTTTAGAATTTCTTCTATATGCTTTCCAAGTTTTTTCTTAATCCTTAATCTCTTCCTTCACTTCATTAAGAGGGTTGGCCCATGATGTTTGTTTGGAAAGCTTTGATTAAATGTTTGATGTTCTGCCCCTCTTCCTGGTTTTTAGTTTGTTCATTGGATTTGCCCATATTTTCCTGATTATTGATATGACCTGTAATTTTTTGTTGCTGTATGGTCATAATTTTATCTTGATGGGTTTGTTCAGTTGCTTAGCTTCTGTCTAGTCTCAGAGTTTATTTAGGTGCTGTTTTTGTATGTGTGTTAAATCTTCTCTTTGAAACTTTGTTCTTCTTATTCTATTTCCTTGTTGTTGTCTAAGTTCCCTTGAAGGAAAATATTAGGGCCAGAGAAAGCAAAAGTGGTAGGAAAAGAAAAAGTATAATAGTAGTATTGATAGAAAATGTTAGCAGAAGAACCATGTAAGACCTAGGAGAATGAATATTAAAATCATGTAAGCTGTGTAGAGTGATAACAATAAAAAAGTGGAGTACCTACAATGAGATGGGAAACTGAACATGGAGAAGAATACTGTATGAGTTAAAAGGCCAGTGTGATCAGGAAAGAAGGAAAGAGAAAAGAAAGGACACTAACATAAAGAGTGAATAAAAGATAGAAAACAGAATAGAGGTGTTAGAAATAAAAAGGCAGAAAAATTGGGGGATAAACAAAGAGAGGTGGAATGTAAGAGCAACAACAGAAGATGGAAGATAGAAAGATATAAAGAAAAGGGGATAGAAAATTTCGGCAGTCAAAATCAATACACACAGAATAAAGGAAATCAAGGATGAGGAAGCACAGCAAACAGGAAACACCACCTGCAACACCTAATAGAAAAAAAGAAAATAAAACAAACAAATGAAAAGGGGTTGTAGGGGGATAAAGAGGAAGGAAGGACAAGAAAACAAACAAACAGAAAAACCAGACAGGCCCTCAAGAAGGAGTCCTCTTTGCAATTGAATAAACTGCTTAGGAATCTGTCTTTCCCCCTTTCTCCCTGTCTCACTTCTCTCTCTCCCAGGGCAGCAGGAAACCCTTGTGAAAGCTCCCCTCCAAGATTCAAAGGGACCCTGGTGAACCAACTTACCACAGAAATTAATGACTCTCAGTCTCTGAGAGCTTGCACCCACACCTTGCCGGGAACCCTAAATATGCTATTGGAAACCTACCAAGCATGTCCTGCTGTCCCCCTCCCTTAGGTGTATTGCACAGGACTAGTTAACTGCTTGACTCCACCTTCTTCCAGACCAATTTTCCCTATTCCAGGGCATTTAGGTAAATTGGGCTGCCTTAGTAGAGTCACCTCACCACTCTTTCTAGCATCTCCCCAAGCCAGCTGGCATGCTTCTCCAAGCTCAGAAAAGGGACCAGACAATTGAACCAACACTCCTCTTGCCCCTCTGCACCCTTCACCGGAACCCTCCCAATCTAGGAGTTTGTCCGAGACCAGCGGGTTCAGGAATGCCATGGTTTGGGGAGCGCTGGGTTCAAGGAACACGGGCTTGGGGAAAGCAGGCTCAGGGAATGCAGGGTACGGGGAATGAGGGTTTTGGGAACAAGGGTCTTGGGAATGCTGCCAGCTGACTGGTGGTGTTCAGGAAATGCTGCGGCTATCAGCCCTAAGGTAAGGATTTAGCCTTCCCATAGCTTTGGGCACAAGTGCCAGAAACCCCCAGTTTTACCTTGAGCAAGCACTCCTTTTGTTGCACTCACTCCAGACTGATGTCCAGTAATCTCCAAAGCAGCTCACTCAGGCAGGATTCTGTCCCCACTCAGCTGGCATTTTGCAGGAGAAATGATGAAAGTACAATCACTTGGATGCCATCTTGCCTCACCTTTTTCTACAAGTTTTAATACATACTGTATAGGTATTCAATCAAAATTATTAGTAGCCTGGACTAAATTTTTTAAAATAGGGGAAAAGACAATAAAAGCAGATTTACATGGAACCTTAGTAATTGGGTTATTAGAGTTAACTTTCCTATAGCTATAATTAATATACCAAAAAAATAGGGGAAAAGGGGCAATTTCTGCAGAGATTTAGAATCAATAAAATATGAGACAAACAGAAATTATAAAGATGAAAAATATATGAAATTAAGAACTAATATATGGATATAACAGCAACTTTCAAAGGATCCAAAAAGAAGATTAGGAAACTACAAAATGTAGAAAATATGCTGATTGAGGGATGGAGAGAAAACCTGATTTAAATAAAATCAGAAAAGAACTTAAATGATACAAGGAAAACAGGGAAAATATCTCATATATGTATGACTGGAGTGCCAAAAGAAGAGGAGAGTGAGAATGAGGCAAAAACAATATTTGAGAGGATATGGGAAAAGAATTTGCCAAAACATTTAAAACAATCAAACCACAGGTTCAAGAAGGTTTGCCAACTATAAGCTGAATAAATATAAAGGAATATATACCTAGGTACATTGGACTAAAACTGCTTAAAACCCAAGGTAATGAGATAATTTTTAATGGACCAAAGAATATAAAAAACACTCCAAAGAACAACTGGAAGAGTTAGAGCTATCTTTCAAACAGAAATTACTGAAGCAAGAAGTCATAGAATGCCACTTTTCTTGTGTTACTAGAAAATAAACGCCAACATAGAATTTTATATCCAACACAAATATCCTTCAAAATGAAAGTAAAATAAGTACAGCTTCAGGCATTCAAAAACAGAGAATTCTTTACCAGGAGCTTTTCACAAAAAGACATTCTAAAGGAGGTTATTTAAGCAGGAAAAAAAAAATCCTAGATGGAAGCATGGTGATATAGAAATGAATGAATAGCACTGAGAATAATATTTTTGGGAATAAGTTTACATTTATATTGACTATAGGAAACAATAAGTCTTCTAAATGTAAATGTAGAATTAAAATACATAAAAAGTAAAGGAGTTAAAGTGTTTTATAGTATTTGCGTTGTATAAGATGTATGAAAAGTACTCATTTTCATTACGCACTAGTAAGTCAAAGATTCATATAAGCACAGAAAAAGGAGTAAAACAATTTATAACCAATAGGAAAATGAAATGATAAAACATTTTACATGATTGATACTAAAGAAAACAAAAAAGATGGAAAACTGGATTATAGAAAAGGTAAGAAAAATAGAAAACAAATAGCAAAATGTTAACTTTAAAAATGAAGGTATATCAATAAGCACATTAAATTTAAAAGGGGCTTTTTAATAGTTGCCCTAAAAATAATCTTATTTTTACTTATAGCTCACTTAGGAGTATAGTGTATATAATGCTATCCTATCCTACAAATTTACTCTCCATAATACTTAACTAATTTTTGCCATCACTAAGGGCTTCATTAAGTGTGCCATCTTAGTTTTGATGTAATGGGGTAGTTTCTTCCTGAGTATAGCATGGGAAAAGGAAAGCCATGGGTAGTTACAACAGGTCTGGATCAAATACAAAGATTTCGGACAGTTCCGAAATTTAAACACAGTATTATGATTTATCTGTCTTAAACAATGCTCATCTCTTCTAAGCATGACTGAGAAGGAGAGTCATCTCATCTTACCTGAGGCTTTGAGCAATTATTGGCTAGGTGGATGATAGCTGTTGGAGAAGTTGGGCATGAGAAAGTTGTTCTTCCCTTGTAATCATCAGGAGTCCTGGCATTTTTTTTGATGCTTCAGGATTGTCTACTTTCAAATTTAAGTTATTCACGGATATTAATATGGATGTACCTTTGTGGAAAGAGTGCTGGCCTTGGATTGGCTTGGCTTGGCTTGGATTGGATTGGATTCATTTGAGTTAGAGTTAGACTAACTTGGGTTTTACTGTTGATTCTCTTAGCTGTGATTCTGTGAACTCCTCTCAGTCTCAGTTCACTATCTGTGAAATGAGAGACAGAACAAGCAGGCTGTAAGAAATAAATTTTAGGGTTTTGATGAGTATTAGATGATGTTTCTGTCATTAAATGATAACTTCTTATTGAGTACCCACTCTGCTTTGCATTTGGTAGTGAAGACTCAGATTTGATTAGAAGAAATGAAATTCTTGCCATTTTGGAGTTTTTACTCTTCTGAGCAGAGACAGGCAATCAAAAATAAAGTAAATTATGAAATGTGAAAGTGACAATTTTACACAGGTCAGTCAGGGAAGACCTAACTAATAGGTGGCATTTGAGTAGACATTGACACCAAAAAGAGCGATAGTGTTATTTTATTTGAATACTGGACAGTTTTAAAATAACAGGAAAAGCAGGCATTGCCAGGAGAATGCTACATTCACATAGGTGCTATATGAACAAAGCCACAGAGAATTATGAGTATGAAAAATGTGCTCAACCTTAAGTAGTGGCCCTGAGAATGCCATGTCCCTAAATAAACACCTTCCAGATGCTGTTGCTACAGTTGCTTGACAGTGACTATGGCAGCTGGAACGACTGCTTCAGGTGCAGGTCTACCAGTTGACTTGGGTAGGTCTGCTTCTGATTGAGCCTAGGCTGAAGAGCACTGGCCGTTGGATCATCTTCTCATGATAATGGCAGAGCATGGAGGTCAAGCAAAGCTGAACACATACATTAAGCCTCTGGAAGTGGAAGGGGGAAATCAATTGTGAAGGAGGACACACATGCCTCCTAAGAGCCATAGCAAAGAAATGAAATTTGTCTGGAATTGGAAATACATTACATTTACAGATGTGGGCAGAGTTACTTCCTATGTAATATTAAATCTTTCTACCATGAACATGGTGTATCTTCTCATTTATTAAATCATTTATTTTGAATGGTATCTTTTTTCAAAATTAGTTTTTCTGGTTTTTACTGGTCCATAGAAAAACACAGTTTTCTGTATTGATCTTAGAGTCAGCAGCTCTTTTGGACTTTTAAAAATAATTCTAGTAATTGTGTGTAGATATTCTTGGGTTTCATATATACACAATCTTAGGATCTTAAGAAATATTTTTATTTCTTTATTCATATATATAGAACTACACATGTATAGATTGTGTATTATGTAATATATAAGATATATTATCTATGTACTATATATACACATATATAGCTAGATATAAAACTATAACTATAAATAACAAATATATGTGTGCATATACAATATAGATGGAAAGATAGATCAAAAGATAGATACTTAGACTTATCTCACAGTACTGGTTAAGACTTTTAATAAAATGTTGTATGTAAAAAGTGTTAGAATATATGTTTTTTTATGATTATTTGGTAGCTCTGAAATGCAAAATGAATGCACAACCTATTGTTAATGAATTCTAGGCCATATTTTAAGTCATAGGTCCTTCTAGGATAATTATTATAATGCTTTGCATGTTGTCTAAATTTCAATATTATTTATTTATTTGAGTTAAGTAACTGCTCAAGTTAGGTATGGATCATTGGTTTTATGGATGGTCTAAAAGCAAAGATAATGATTGTAAAGAAACTGATCAGCTTCAAAATGAAATTCCAACTTGTACTATAATAACACCATAAGATTCTTCAGCTAGTGTTATTGACAACTTGAAAAATACATTAAAGAACAGTGTTTCAATATTTTCCCTTGAAGTCATTGAAAAATAAGGCAGTACAATACATATTTGTCATTGGTTTCATTTTTAAGGTGCTATGTATCCAGATGCTTTACCTAATTTATGCAGTGTAATTTTTTTTTTCCACTAAAGAAGTTGTAGGTTTACAGAAAATCATGCAGTATGTATGGGGTTCCATACACCATCCCCCACACTCTGAATTTAATATGGTTTCTTTTGTAACAATCAATGAGACAATATTGTTATATTTACACTGTTATATTCCATACATTAAATTAGGGTTCACTGTTTATATTGCACAGTTCTATGGTTTTAAAAAATTTTATTCTGGTAACATATATACAACCTAAAATTTTCCTTTTTAACTATATACAAATATATAATTCATAAATGTTAATTATATTCACAATGTTCTGTTATCAACCAATTAGCCTTAACTTCCAATTCCCTGCCACTACCCCAAACCCTGGTCATCTGTGTTCTAGTTTCTGACTCTATGAATTTGCATATTCTAATTATTTCATACAATATTTGTCCTTTTCTGTCTGGCTTACATTCAATATGATGTCTTCCAGATTCACCCAGAACTTCATTCTTTCATATGGCTGAATATTATTCCATTGTGTGTATATATCACATTTTATTTATCCATTCATATGCTTTTGGGCAGTTTGGTTGCTTCCATCTTTTGGCAAATGTGAATACTACTGCTATGAGAATCAGTATGCAAATATCTAAATTTCTGTTTTCAATTCTTTGGGGTATATGCTTAGTGCTGGGATTGCTGAGTTATATGGTAATAACACACAACTTTCTGAGGAAACTGCCATACTGTTTTCCATATTGTTCTACCATTTTACATTTCCACCAAAAATGAATGAGTGTCCTTATTACTTATTTTGCCACCTCCTCTCCAATTGTTGTTACTTTCTGTGTTTTTTTAATAATAGTGATTCTAGTGGGTGTGAAATATAAACAAGTGACATAAGTTTTTTGATAGATTTCTTTATCTGGTTAATGATAGTCCTTGTATGTCTCATGTGCCATAAGTTATTTGTTTTTAATCATGAATATATTTTTAAGCTTACCTATATCTTTCTCTACATATTTTCAAAACCTCATATTATATTTTAATTTGTGGAATACATTACTATTTTCTAATGTTAAATCACTTTTGCATACCTCAAATAACCCAACATGGTGATTTGTTATAGAGAATTGCTGTCTCCTATTTGCTCTAGTCTATTTAATAAACTGTCTTGATGTTCAAAAATAAAATTGGATCATGATTAACCTTTCTCATGTAAGGCTTTGTCTGTTATGTTAAATAATTGCCCCAAAGTACTTGATTATTTCTTGTTTTCTCCTATATAAGACATTTTCTACATTTAATATAATCTTCTTTTTGAATACATCTTAAAACTTGACAGTTAAAGTTTAGTGGTTGTAGGTTAGCAAAAATGTAATTTACAATATAAGCCATGATGCCTTGAGAGAAAAAGAGTCACCATTAATATCTACACTGGGACAAAAGATACAAACCAGAACTGACACGAGCAAACTGGGGTGTATTGTCACTCTAGTTATAGATGTAGTAATTATATTTATTCATCTTCAGTTTTAAAAGATCACATGTTTCTAGGATCATGTGATTTCTTTTCAGATTTTTCTACTATTTTGGCAAAGAATTTTACGATTGTCTTATCAATGGCAACCTCTCTGAAATAATTTTCTTTTTAAATTCGCATAGTAGATCCTTCAATTTTTACTTTTGGTTTTGTTCATCAGAAATTGTCTTTATTTACCTCTTTATCCTTATTAGTACTTTAGCTAGGTATATCATTCTAAATTTATAGTCATTTTCTCTAGCCACTTTGAAAATATAATTCAGCCATATTTTGGCTTTTGTTGTTTATGAGAAAATTGTTTTCAATATAATTGTCATTCTTTCGAATTTACCTGGTTTTCTTTTCTGGTTACTTTAAAGATTACCTCTGGTGCTTTTATAGTTCTCTATGCCATGTCTCGATGTAGATTTCTTTTTCAAGATCTTTCTTGAGATTTGTTGTTTTTCTAGAATCTGTGGCTTGGGTGTTTAATGATCTCACTGAATAGTGCAACTCCTCTATTTTCCATACCAGGTTCTTCTGGAGCTTTACTTAGATAAATGTAAGAAGGTCTTTTTCAATGTTTCATATTTCTCATATCTAATCTATTTCCTTGTCTTTTTGTACTGTGTTCCAGATAAAATCTTCAGAATTATTTCCCAGTTTTCTACTTTATTCTTCATTGTATCTAATATGCTATTTTGAAGTAATTCTATTTAATTGTATCTCAGATCTTCCTGTTAGCCTTTTATTTGAGATATAACATATATTCCTACAAATTAAACCCATTCCAAATTAAAAACCACAGCAATTTTTTTTTTAAATAGGAAATTAGCAGCATCCAGAAGACTCCTTTTACTCCATCCAGGTTCTATCTGTCCATCTTCTCATAGGTAATCACCCTCCTCATTTCTAACTTAGTAGAATACAGAAGTGAAAAAGTAAAAATGTAAAATGTAAACATAAAAAAGTAAAACATCTGTTTCTCAATTTCAAAGAAATGGAATCAATACAGTATTTATTCCCTTGTGCCTGTCTTCTGTCACTCAATATTATTTTTATGAATTCATTCCTGTCATTGCATTTAGTAATAGTTCATTTTCATTTCTGTAAAGTATTGAATTATGTGATTATGTCATAAGGCATTGATTCATTTTATGACTGAAGGCATTTCTGTTGTCTTTGTTTGGGGCTATTATGCATAGTGATGCTATAAAGACTCTAGACCTTGGCTTCTGCTGTGTACCTGCACACATTCTATAGGGTGTGTATCTAGGCTCGAGGGGTTTTACTTGGTCGTTGAACAGACACATTTTTAGCTTTAGTTAAATATTTCCAGGGTGATTACACCAATTTATCCTCCCACCAGCAACATCTAAAAGTTCTGGTCGTTCCACATTGTCACCAAAACTTGATTTAGCCAGGCTTTTTAATTTGAGCCGTTCACGGCATGTGCAGTTGTATTTGGTTGCATTTTTGTATCTTTTTCCTTTCTCACTTTTTAAATTTGATTTTTATTCCTTTACTACTTTTAAATATACTTGTTGTATATTCTGCATGTGATGACTCTGTTATCTGAAACTTGGGGCAGCTGCTTCTGCTGGTAATATCTGTGATGACACTTGCTTCTTGCACATACCCATATTTCACATTACATATGTGTTTGCTGTACAGCCAGTGAAGACTGGCTTCCCCCCAGGGAATAATCACATGGCTCTGCCAGTGGTCCCAGGCTGCAACTAATCAAGGGGAAATTTAAATTATGTTCATTTTGTTTGCCGTGATGGGGCACAAGCCATGACAGAGATGTGAAATTATACCTCTTACTTCAAGCCTGTGATTTGAAATTCTCACAGGAGACATTTTTCCAACTACAGTCCAGAGAAGGATCAGTTTTTCCTTAGGCTTCCATTTTCAAGGGATGGAGTTTTTGCAGTCCACTGCTTATTGTGTTTTAAACCATTTGAGAGACCTGGATTGATTCCAGAGTCCCCACTGTCAAAATGCACCTTCTACTATCCCTGAGCCTTGTCTCCTATATGACTTTTCAGACTCAATGTCCATGTTGCAAAGAATTCATGAGCTTAAAAGGGCACTAACAATTTCATTTGCTTTTTAAAAATACATGTTTTATTTATTTTTAGAAGATACATAGATCACACAAATGTTACATTAAAAAAATGTAGGGAATTCCCATATGCCCCACTCCCCACACCCCCCACTTTTCCCATATGAACAACTTTTTTCATTAGTGTGGTACATTCATTGCAATTGGTGAATACATTTTGGAGCACTGCTACACTGCATGGATTATAGTTTACATTGTAGTTTACACTCTCCCCCAGTCCATTTGGTAGGTTATGGCAAGATATATAATATCCTGCATCTCTACGTGCAATACTATTCAGGACAACTCCAAGTCCCAAAAATGCCTCCATATCACACCTCTTTTTCCCTCTCCCTGCCTTTGGCAACTCCCGTGGCCACTGTCTCCATATCAATGATATAATTTCTTCCATTGCGAGAATCACAATATTTCTATAGTAGAATACCAGTAAGTTCGCTTTAGTCCATATTTTATTCCCCAATCCTTAGGACGCTGGGATCATGATGCCTATTCCATCTCTTAATTGAGAGGAGGCTTTGATCCCACATGGCTGATGGATGGATGGGATTCTCCTGCTTGCAGATATAGACTCTCTTGGTTCCTTGCTGTGATAGCTATGCTTCCTCACTTCCTTGTTAGATGTCCTGGGTGAGTTCAATGAACTGGAGAGTAGGTATTGCAACTCCACTGAGCTCAAGGCCCAGTTGGTACATGGACAGTCCAGAGATTCAAATCTTCTGGACATACACCCACTAACCCCAGCACCAACCACAGGTTTAATAAAAGGGACAGAAGAAGCATGTACAAAGAAGTCACATCTGAGTCCAATTCTGTCACACTTGGAAGCACAAATTCCAAAGTAGGGCCCACTGGCAAGGTACCAAACTCTGGAGCCCTCTGCCATGACCATAGGACCTGGGTGTCTCCATAGCCCCCAGAAGCAACACTAACTGGTGTTGTATCTACTTTTAGCTGTCTATGAGATCCTGCTGAGATGTGCAAAAGCATGACTCCTCCGACGACCTCGCGATTCATTTTGAAATCTCTTAGCTATATAAACTCATTTGTCTTTACCTTTCCCCACTTTTACTCAAGGTCTTTTTCCAGTTGCATCACCAGCTTGTGCTTGGTAGTAATCCCTCAGTGCCAGAGAGGCTCATCCCTGGGAGTCATTTCCCATGCTGGGGGCGGAAGGTAATGCCTTTGCATGCTGAGTTCAGCTTAGAGAGTTGACACATTTAAGCAACATGGAGGCTCTCAGGAGGTAACTCTTAGGCCAAGTTGAAATTTCAAAAACGGAGGCTGATGAGCATAGTCATCACGATTAAGGGCCCATCAATGGACAATCCTTTTTCACTGGCCATTGCCTTTACACTTGGGGGATTATTGCTGTTCCATTAAAGAATGCAGCAGAGCTCCCCAGCATGGAAACCCAGCACTCCTCAGCTGCTGTGTGAATCTCTCTTCACTGTGTCAATACCCAGTGAACATCTAAACATATCAATACACCCTATATGCATGCCCTGGAGAACTCCCTCCCTCCCATTCATCCCCCATCAATTCCACCCCACATCAGTGCTCCTCCCCTGCCATAGTTGAACCCCTCTGTCATCCAAAACTTCTTCAAAAATGAAGCCTAATACATTGCCAAATTCAATTAATAGGACGATGAGATAGTAATGATAGGTTTTAACATTAGAAATATAATACTTAATTTAGAAAAACTAAAATAAAGTAAAAGAAATTGGGGTATTTAAAAATATTAAATTTTTTTTTTGACATTTTGCCTTTCATCACTGTAATAACTGTTGTCCTATATGTACAGTGACAATTTCTTCCATTTCTTCCTCAGTGTCTTACTTTTTTTCTTCATTATGTCTTCAAAGAAATTTTAGATCACAGTAAAGTCACATACAGAATATAGGGGACTCCCATATACCCAACATCCTCCCCATTTTCCCCCTTCCCTATTACTGATCTTTCTACATGTTGATAATACATTTGTTACAACTGATGTACAAATATTGAAACATAGCTAGTAACCATGGTCCATAGTTAACATTATGATTTGCATTTTAGACCATATAGTTTTATAAATTTTTGATGAAATTTAACATGGCCTGCATCCATCATTGCAAGATCATGAGGAATACTTCCATTGCCCCCTCATTACCTCTTCTTCCATCTATTTTATTCCTCCCTCTCCCTCCCCTTGGGGCCCACAATGACCATCAGGCTTCACTGCTTGAAGGACAAGATTAATAGATACTTGCAACAACACTGAGGGCTTGACACACTAGTCTGTCCTCCCCTACTAGGAGTCACCCATGCTTTTCAAAAGACACCCTTCCCTCTCTTTGAGAACATATCTGGCCTCCCCAGGAAAGGGGTACAACACCTTTCTGCTCATTATGTGGGTCTCCACCCATTGATATAACATATTATGACAAGACAAGTGCTCACACACTCCCGATTTTGTTCAAGTGTTTTCCTTTAAGTTTTGTAACCTTATGCATACATTTTATTTTTCATTATATTTTAACCAGAATTTCTCATGTTTTATTGTGGAAAAGATTTTCTGATTGTCTGCTTATCATCAGATTTGGAGCACTCTCCATATCTGTATTTAATTGGTAATTCAGTAGGGATATCTTTCTCTTCACTTCTTCTCAATCTTTTATTAGATGGACATTGGGATTTCTGGCTTATTTTCATTTTTCCTTCAGTTTCTTTACATGTTTTTACTATTTTCACCATTTATACAATGATCAAGGAATATCTCTCAGGCTTCCAGTTCTTTTATTTGTTTTCAGCTGGTACCCATTCCTACAGTTCAGTCCATTTATTATTTTCATTTATCAAACGTTATTTAAATTTTCACTATCTCTTAATATTTGGCCATAATTATCCCTCTTTGTATTGAGAATATTGTTCTGTTCACACTCTATTTATTTATTGATATAAATTAAGTCCTTTTGTTTGTTGTATTTGTTTTCATTTTTCCAAAGTTTTTGACTTTCTGAAAATGCTCAATGATTCATCATTTTGTGTTCATCTCTAGAGTTGACATTCCCATTGACTATCTTTTGTAGCTTTCAGTTTTCACTGTGGTAATGGATGGGCTGTGGTGCTGGGATTTGTATTTAAGCCTGTTGTGAGTGAACATAGGGGAGATTGAAAATACAGTATGAGAATTTGCTCAATCTGATGGAATCTCAGGTTCTTCCTATTGGCTCTGTCCACAGGAATTCTGTCCTGTCTCTGATCCAGGTTCTGAAACCCACTCTAACTGATGACAGTGAAACCACCTGTAACCAATGCTGCCTCTTAGGAGTGGTGTTTTAGTTTGTCAAAGGGCTGCTGATACAAAATGCCAAAAATGGGTTGGCTTTTATAATGGGGATTTATCTGGGGTAAAATCTCACAGTTCTAAGGCTGTGAGATGTCCAAATCGAGGTACCATCAGAGTTGCTTTTTCCCCAAATTCAGCTGCCACATGGTGAAGGAAAATGGCCACCAATCTCTGCTGAGGTCTCTGCCTTCCCTTCCAGCAGTGACTGTTGTCTCCCAGAGCTCAGGTCTGGGCAAGGAGGCCCAGGGCTTGTCTCTTTCTGGGCCTCCTCTAAAAGTCTTGGCTGCTCTGCTTTCTTCCTGCGATCAGCTGAAGCTATCAGCTCATCTTTCCTTGAGGCCCAGGGAGTCTCTTGGGGGAGTCTCTCCTTGCAGCTCAGCTGTGGGTGAAGCTGGTGTCCTTTCTCTCACACGACGGGATCAAATATGGTGGCATCCTTCTCTGTATCTGTGCCTGTCTCTCTCTAAGCCTCTGTCTGTATCTGACCCAGCCGGAGGACAGAGAACCAAGTTGGCTCATGCCTCACTGACATAGTCCAATCCAAAGCCCCAGGGTGTTCTTACCCAGTAATCTAATGGAAGGACCCTCAACCAAATTTAATGCAGAGCTACACCATCAGGAATAGATTATTTTAAAAGCATAATCTTTCTCTTTTTGAAATTCATAAAATAATCTCAAACTGCCACAAGTGTTTACTCTCAATATTTTAGTGTGCAACCTTAATACTTAATACATCAGAATATAGTTATGTATTAGATATTTTATCACTTTCTTAATAACACAGTAATCCTAGAACACTTTAATTCCATTCATCCTCTTTTACCTTTGGTGCATTGTTTTATTGTACTTTAATACTCCCTATATATTTTCGTAATTATTACTGTTAATGTTTACTTAGATTGATCTATTTTTTTGTGATTTCTTCATCCTTCATGTGTACCTGAACTTCTAACACATGTAACTTCCATTTGGTCTGAACAACTTCCTTTTTTTTTTTTTTTTAAAGATTTATTTATTTAATTCCCCCCCCTCCGCCAGTTGTCTTTCTCTGTGTCTATTTGCTGCGTCTAGTTTCTTTGTCCGCTTCTGTTGTCGTCAGCGGCACGGGAAGTGTGGGCGGTGCCATTCCTGGGCAGGCTGCACTTTCTTTCACACTGGGCGGCTCTCCTTACGGGGCGCACTCCTTGCGCGTGGGGCTCCCCTATGCGGGGGACACCTCTGCGTGGCGTGGCACTCCTTGTACGCATCAGCACTGCGCATGGGCCAGCTCCACACGGGTCAAGAAGGCCCAGGGTTTGAACCGCGGACCTCCCATGTGGTAGACGGATGCCCTAACCACTGGGCCAAGTCTGTTTCCCTGAACAACTTCCTTTTGCATCTCCTAAAGTGCACCACGTCTATTAGTGGCACATTCCTTTTATTTAATGTTTCTAAAAAATCCCTATTTCACCTTTTTATCAAGGATATTTTACATAATATAGAAGTAGTATTTGGCAGCTCATTTTTCCCAGCACTTTAAGCATACAGTTCCATGTCTTCTGACTTCCATATGGTCCATTAAGAAGTTAGCTCTCAGTCTTATTGTTGCTCTTTAAGGTTGTAGATCTTTTTCTCTGAACTCTTGGTGTTCAGTATTCTTGCCATGATATACCTAAACCTGTTTTTTCTTTATATTTATCTATCAGTTTTCTAATATTCTCAGTCATTATCTGCTCAAGTATCCCTCCTCAGTCATCTTTCTCTTCACCCTCTGGGATTAATTACAGTTAAATATAGTAGGTCCTTCCACAGGATTTCATATGCCAATTGTTTGCTCTATTTTATTTGCTTTGTTGTTTGTTAGTTGGCTTGTCTTTTCCTACTCATGCATTAGTATGGCTGCTTTCTTCTGAAATGTCTTCAGGTCATTAATTTTCTCTTCAGTTTTGTTTGCTTCACTATTAAATGTAATCATTAAGTTATTAAATTTAGTTTTTGTATATTTCTATTCTACCACTTCTATTGACTCTTTTTTTAAACATCTTCTAGTTCTTTATCAATATTTTCCATCCTGTATTTAAATTTATTTTACAGACCCATCAAAATTGTTTTTCAATCAAAATTAGAGTAATTTACATATGATAAAATTCACCCTTGTAAAGTGTATGCATTTTGACAAATACATATACAAAATCATGTAACCATCACTACCCCTATCTAGGTTTATAATCATTAATGAAATCACTTCCTTTGCCTACTCTTTTCTAGATCTTGGCTGTAAAAAATATTCTCTAACTCTGTATGACTCTGAATTATTCAAGTGGATTTTTAAAAAATATGTTTATCCAGGTTTTCTTTTTACTTTTTTGGACAGATTGATCCCAAATAATCTACTTTGCCATTGTGGGAAGTAAACCTAAGAAACTTGTTTTTATATTTTTAATCTTTTATTGGAGAAGTTGTAATTTTACAGGTAATCATGCAGAAAATACAAGATTCCCATATACCCCCTCACACAGATAGCTTTCCTTATTATTAACACTTTGCATTAGTGTGGTTCCTTTGTTACAGTTGGTGAAAGAATATTTATTATAAATTTACTATTAACAATTCCACAGTTTACTCTTCCATTTGTATTATACATGCCTATATTTTTATTCTAGTAACATACACAACCCAAAATTTCCTCTTTAAATCAAGTGAAAATACATAATCCAGTGGTGTTAGATATACTTACAATGTTTTGCTAGCACCACCATCTATTACCCAAACTTTTCCATCACCCCAAACAGAAACTCTGTACCAATTAAGCATTCCCAACCCCTACTCCCACGCCAATCCCTGGTAACATGTATTCTAGTTTCTGACTCTATGAATTTGCTTGTTCTAATTATTTCATATCATTGAGATCATACAGTATTTGTCCTTTTGTGTCAGGCTTATTTACTCAACATGATGTCTTCAGGCTCATTCACAGTGTTGCATGTATCAGGACTTCATTTCTTTTTATAGCTGCGTAATATTTCACTGTATGTATATATCACACTTTCTTTATCCATTGATCAGTTGATGAACATTTGGGTTGCTTCCAACTTTTGGCAATTGTAAATAGCACCACTATGAATTTGCAAATATCTGTTGGAATCCATGCTTTCACATATTTTAGGTATGAAAACTTTGGACAAGATTGATGTTAATACTTCTTGAGATGTTTGGTAAAATTCACCAAAGAAGATAGAAGCTATCTGGTCCTGGGCTTTTCTTTATGGAAGGTGTTTTGTGTGTGGGTGTGTGTGTTTTATTGTTGCTGTTTTTGTGTATTTTGAGATCCCGGGGGGCTGGGGATTTTACCTGGGAACTTGCATGTGGGAAACAGGCACCCAACCACTTGAGCTATATCTGCTTTCCTGTGGGAGGTGTATTAGTCAGCCAAAGGTGTGCTGATGCAAAATACCATAAATACTGGGCATTATAAAGGGTATTTATTTGGGGTAGGAGCTTACAGTTACCAGGCCATAAAGCATAAGTTACTTTCCTCACCAAAGTGTATTTCTGCATGTTGGAGCAAGATGGCTGCTGACATCAGTGAGGGTTCCTGGGTTCCTCGGGGCTCAGCTCCTCTGTTCGCTCCACAAGGGCAGCTGTAGACTGTGAGGCTCTCTAGGCTTTGCCTCTTTCCACAAGGTCAGCTGTAGACTATCAGGTGAATGGCTCTGTCTCTTTCCCCAGGGCTCCAGTTTAAGGTTTCAGCATCAAACTCCATCATCAAAACTCCAACATCAGAAACCTTCAGCTCTGTTCTTTGCCATGCCTTTTATCCTAATCCTTTTACCATATCCTTTTGGTATGCCATATCCTTTTACCCTAATCATAACTCAGTCATGCCCAGGTATAAATCAGATTACAAACATAATCCAATATCTATTTTTGGAATTCATAACCATATCAAACTGCTACAGGAGGTTTTTGATTATTCACTCAGTCTCTTTACTAGTTATTGGTATATTGCGATATATTTATTCTGGATTCAGTGTATTTTTGGCTTTCTAAGAATTTTTCCATTTCATCTAGGCTATATACTTAGTTATCATACAGTTGTTCACAATATCCTGTTGTAATTCTTTTTATTCCTGTGAAGTCAGTAATATCCTGCTTCTATTTCTGAATCTAGTTATTGGTAATCTCTCTTTTTTATTTCTTTGTTAGCCTTGCTAAGGGTTTGTCTATTTTACTTGTTTCTTTCCAAAGCCAACTTTTGGTTTTGTTGATTCTCATATTGTTTCATTAGTTTCTAATTTATCTCTGCTGTAAACTTTGTTCTTTCCTTCTGCTTAATTTGGATTTGGTTTGCTCTTTTCTGTCAAGATCCTCCAACTGTGAAGTCAGGTGTCTGACTTGAGCTCTTTCTACTTTCTTAATGTAAGCATTTAGAGCTATAAATTTCCCTCACTGCACTGCCTTTGCTGCATCACATACTTTTGGTGGTTTCCATTTTCATTTGCCTCAAGATATTTCCTAATTTTCTTTGTGATTTCTTCTTTGATCCATTGTTGCTGTGGAGTGCATTATTTAATTTCTACGTATTTGTGAATTTTCTATTTTTCCTTCTATTATTGATTTCTAGCTTCATTCCATAGTGGTGATAGAAGATATATCTTATGACTTCCATATTTTTTAATTTATTGAAACTTTTACATCCTAACATATGGTCTATCCTAAAGAATGACTCATATGCACTAAGAAAATGTGTTTTCTGTTGCTGTTGGATGAAGTGCTCTATACATGGCCATTAAGTCTAGTTGATTTATGGTATCACTCAAGTCTTTACTAATATTCTTTCTAGATGTGCTATACATTATTTAACATAGTGCATTGACATCTACTACTATTAATGTAAAACCATTTTTTTTCTCTCTTGAAGTCTGTATATATTACAAATTTATATGTCTTTTCATTGAAATGGCCCTTTGATGAATACATAGTGATCTCTGTCCTTCATTATAGTTTTTGATTTAAGATCTTTATAACTACATAATAGATTTTGATTTAAATAAAAAATCTTTTATCTGGTATCAAAAGATGTCTTTTGGCTACTATTTGCATTGTATGCTTTTTCCATTTTTTCATTTTCAACCTACTTGTGTCTTTGAATTTAAGGTGAGTCTTTTGTAAACAGCACCTATTTGGGTCATACTTTTTTAATCCATTCTGACAATCTCTGCCTTTTTACCAGAGAATTCGATCCATTTACATGTTAAGCAGCTACTCATAATGCAGGACTTTCTTCTTCCATTTTACTATGGTCTTTATAACACATACATTTTTCCCTTTTTCTTCCATTAATGCCTTTTTCATATTTATTTAATTTTTGAAGTATATCATTTTGAGTTCTTTCTTATTATTTATGTATAAATTTTTCATATATATTCTTTGTGGTTACCATAGGGTTTACATTTAACATCCTAAAGCTATAACAATAACATTTGATATGATATCAACTTAATTTCAGCAGCATGCACTGTGTATTTTACCCCTCTGCTCTCTCACTATTTTTTTTGTCTATGTTACATATTGTATCTTTTTTCCCCTACAATCCCTTTATTTTGTTTTTAAATGTTACATTAAAAAATATGAGGTTCTCATATACCCCCCACCCTCCCTCACCCCACTCCTCTCACATCAACTACCTCTTTCATCATTGTGGCCCAGTCATTGCATTTGGTGAATACATTTTGGAGCACTGCTGCACTACATGGATAATAGTCTACATTGTAGTTTACACTTTATACAATGTATGTTCAGAACTATAGGTTTATATTATTTTTTTATGCATTTGCATTTTAGACCTGTTAGGCATAAAAAGTGGTTACATTTCCCAAAATCCAATGCAATAGAGCTTGTATTTCTAATTATCCATATGGCTACCTTTGTTTTTGTTTTTGTTTTTTATATTTCTTTATGCTGTTTCCATCCACTATTTAGCATCCTTTCATTTCAGGCCAAAGAACTTCCTTTAGCATTTCTTATAGTTCAGGTCTAGTAGTTACAAATAACCTCAACTCCTATTTGACTGTTAATGTTTTAACCTTTCCTTCCTTTTTGAAAGACAGTTTGACAGACATAACTGTTCCTTAGCAATTGTTTTCTTTCAGCACTTTAAATATTGCATCCCATTGCCTTCTTGCCCCCATTATTTCTGATGAGGAATCATCACTAACCTTCTTGGGACTCCCTATTATAATATATGCTACTTTACTCTTGCAGTTTTCAGAGCCCTATCTTTTTCCTTGGTATTTGACAGTTTGGCTACTTTAGTATTCTTTTCTATTTTGTCCAATTTGAGGTTTGCTGGGCTTCTTGAATATATATATATATAGTCACTTATTTCATTAAATTTGGGAAGTTTGCCAGAATTTCTTTAAATATTCCTTCTTCCCCTCTCTCCCTTTCTTCTCCTTCTAGAACTCCCATAATGTGTATATTGGTACATTTGATTGTCTACCAGAGGTCTCTTAAGTACATTCCTTTTTCTTTCTATTATTTTGCCTGAATCATTTCAATTGTCTTTCCTTCCAGTTCACCTTTTGTCTTTCTGCTAGCTTCAATCTGCTGATGAAACCTGTAGGGACTTTCATTTCATTTTCTGTGGTCTTCAGCTCCAGTATTTCTGTTTGGTTTCTTTGTAAAGTATCCATCTCTCTACTGAGGTTCTAATATTGTTGAGCCATTATTTTTCTGTTATTTTATGGATATTTTTATGTGTTTTCCTTTATCTTCTTGAGCTTAATGAAGATCATTTTTTAAAAAGCTTTTTTTCCCCCTGGTTTTCTTCATTGATGGTTTCCAGATTTTTATCTGGTTTCCTTAGATGGGCCATCATTTCCTGTTTCTCTGTTTGTCTTTAATCTTTTCTCATACACTATAAATTTTTTGTTTTGAGATACTGGGGACTAGGGATTGAACCCAGGACCTCATATGTAGGAAGCCGGTGCTCCACCATTGAGCCACATCCACTCTCCACATTGTACATTTTAATATTTTAAAACACTAATTCTGGAATTTAGTTCCTGAACTCTCTGATTCTTAAACTTGTATTAGCTTCTGATAGGAGATTTTCCTGAGTGCCAGGAGCTAACCAAAGCAAACCAACGGATGCAAAGAACACCTTTCACATTCTTTGAAAACTGGTTCAGTTTAGTTCTCCTATCAAGAACATCAGCCCAAGGCAAATGTGAAGGGCAGTCTGTTCTCTGTCTTTTCTGAGGCTTCTTCTTGTTCTGAGCTTATGCTTCTCCTGGCCTTAGAAACACCTCTGTTTACAGGAATTTGAATGTCCCTTCCACCCTCTGTGAGATAGACTTTCCCCTTCCATCCCCTGCTCCAGGGGTGCTGTACTGGAGGATTTAAAGCAGGCTATCCTTTGCCTCAGACCTCTCTGACTGAATTGTTTCTTTTTCCGCTTTAGCTGTCTGCCAGCTGCTTCTGCTTGCAGAGCGAGTTTCGGGAGGGTGAGTCAGAGATGAGTTCCCTGGTTTGGTATTTCAGGGCACTACACAATAGATTAGCATCAAAATATAGACGTTATGTATTCAGGGGTTACTTTCCTCTCTCCAGAACAGGACCAGGGACCCCGAATGGGTATGCAGCTGGGTCCACACCAAGCCACGGAGGGGCTGGGGAAATACTAGCATGGTGACCACACGCTTCTACCATTCTGAAGCTGCATTTTCCTTATTCAGCACTCGCCTAGTTATTGCAACCCTGTAACTACTTTCTGAAGTTTCTGGGAAGATGGTTCTGCCAGTTTTTGCAAGTCGTTCAAAGATCCTGTGGGAGAGCAACCCACTGGAGTGCTTTATTCTGTCATCTTGGTTGACCAGAAGGCTGGAGGTCTTTGTTTTAATCCCAATATTTTCACTAAACTGCTTAGTGAAAGATATTTTGACAATCTGAATTTTATTTTCCTCGTTTGTCCAGTAGGAACCATCATGTGCCTACTCACCTCAAGGGGTGTTGAGATGATCATATACTGTACTATGTGTGGAGAGGATGTGAAAATTTGCAACTCTGTTCAATACATAGGCAATGTGCTTCTCAAGATGACGAGTACAAATATTTACTGAGTACTTCCCATGTGCCTTGCAGTGTTTTATGAACTTTACAAATGTTAATGCACAATGATTTAATGGCCCTATGAAGTAGACACTGTTACTATAAACATTTACAAATGAGGAAATGAGGGACAGTGAATTTAATTAAATTGCTAAAAGTCACAGAACTAACAATAGAGGAGCCAGAATTCAAAACTAATTGGTAGAGAACCAGAGACTTTGTTCTTGCAGTTGGTGAAGGTGATTTATAAAATAAGAAATATAAGTGGCCACTTATTTATGAAATTCATGTTTGTTCAATAAAATTTGAAGGTTTTATACCATATTGTTGATGATTTAGTGCATATTTTCATTCACTTGAGGAAAGGCATGTTAGTAGAGACTTTCTGGATGGAAATTTTACTTTTTCCTTCAAAAGATTAAAAACGTTTATAAAATATTATACAGTTATGCAAGTTCTGTGTGTGTATCCCCAGGATATGATCAGATTACTGTAGAACTGCATAAATTAATACAGAATAATAATTTGAAGACCACTATTGAAATGACATAATTCATGTAAATATCTGTCACATTGTAAATATCCAATAAGTTATTTTTTACAAGGTGGTTCATTAAACATTTATCTTTGGAAACAGTGGAAATTAAAATAAATGATCCATAATAATATTGTAGTTAATGCAATTACATCCAAATTTGGACAAGATTTTTTTTCAATTTTATTGGTATATATTAATAAAATATAAAATCCATCCAAAGACTACAATCAATGGTATTCAGTGTAATCACACGTTTGTGAATTCATCACCCCAAGCACTCCCAGAGCATTTTCATTATTCCAGTAATAATACTAGACAAAAACAACAACAACAAAACAAAACTTATCACCTCTCAATCTCTCTATGCCTCACCTGATGTACATAGATGCTATTCTTTTTCCTTCTCTCTAGTACGTTTATATTTATATTTTCTAAAAACAGTTTTATATATACATTATAACCAAAATTCATATTTTATATGAGGTTTTACTAGCTTATACAGTCCCATGTTAGGTTTTAGCTTTCCTTCTAGTAATATACATGACCTTAGACTTTCCTTTTCAACCATCGTCATACCCATACAATAACATTGTTAGATACAAATGCCATACTATGCTTTAACAATTTCTTCTTTGGACAGGATTTTTTAAAGCAATGCTTCCAAAATTTGTTACACTGCCTTTTATCTGTTATTTTATTTTTTGAAGTTGAGATAGTTTATTTTAAAAATTACACAAAATTAAAATAAAAAATTTTAAAAATTTAATTTAAATTTCAAAATTAAATTGAAAAATGATCAGATCTTAAGAATTCTATTTCCAAGAATATTCAATGGCATGTGAAGATACATAATATAGCAAATGGGAAGAAAGAGAGATAAAATTGTGAATGCAATGTGATATTTTAATTTATATGGTAATAATATATGTTTGTATATTCATGATATATGTTGTATATCTATATATTCAATTCTTTAAATTATTTCTCTTTCCTGGGTTACGTATTGCCAGTCTGTCTATACTCTTAATCTACTGTTATCTCACTGCATAGGGAAAGAAGCCACCCACCAAAATACTACTGGCAGATAGCTTGGAATATGTCATGACAGGAAATGTTCATTTTCCATCTTTTTATTGCATGACATTTAAAAAAATTTTCTGTATGGAACTTTCCTTAATTATGAAATTAAACACACATATAGTAATGAGTAAAAAAAATATGTTTGCCATGTGTGGCATTCTAAAAAAATTTAAGGACATGTGGCCCAAGAATGTCAAATATTGTCCTTGACGTTTCAACTCATTTGCATCCATATGAGAGTCTTAAGTCACAGGCTCTGCCTGCTTGGGCTTCCACCTGCCTGGTACCAGGCTGAAGGCTCTAAAGGGAGGGCAATCTTTTCTACCTGTTGCTGCGTAAACACTCATACTGGCTGTCCCCTTCCTCCCCCAATGCTTCCGGTTGATTCTCCCATGGCTGAATTGTTCTGCAGGGTTGGCTTTTTGGGGGAGGTGGGATCCCTCCTATGGAGCCGGCTATATGGTCTACCCAGTGTAACAGTCCCATTCGGAGGAGGAAAAGGAAGGGCAGGAGGTGTTTGCTGTCGAGGATGAGGCCAGAGTAGAAGACAAGGGACACATCTCTCAGAGGATAGACCTCTTGAAGAGCGATATGGAAATTGTTTCAGTTGTGTGGCCGGTAAGTGACACTTGGTCAAGGGACCCAGGACTCGGAGCAGACTTAGAAAGTAAAAAAAGAAGTATGTATATTTAATGGGGCCATCATAGTTTGGGTCTGTGTGACCTGCAGCTTTTTATTAGGTATGTTTGTGGAGGGACAGAGAGTTGCCTTCTCATAGTGTTAGGGGTGCCCAAGGGTGATCGACCTTCTTTCAAAACAAGGACTCATCCAGACCATCTGGGGCCAGTAGGGTAGAGTAGAAACTTTGAGGAATAGGCTTGTACATGATGCTGGCATACTCGGCAGGTCAGTTGTTGTAGCTTATGGGCTACTATTTCAGTGACTTGCATAATAATTTGTCTGTGGGTGAATATTCCCAAGAGAGCTGGTCAGGTGTCATGGGGAGAAGGATGGGGAAGATGGAGATGTTGGTATGGGGTTTGGAGGTACCCACACTACTGTGTGCAGGGAACCCCTGCATTGGGTCTATGCACCATGAACTTCTCTGCATTAGTATCCGCAGGAAGAGGAGGTCTGGGAGGGGATTTCTGGGTAGACATCAGTCATCATCTGAATGGTTACATATGCATAGCTTAGCTCAATGTCTCTGTGGGGATTTGGTAATCTCAGGGCAAGGTGACAGTTGTGGAGGGTGTGTTTCACAGTATTGCAGGCTTTACAGTACCTCATGGGCTCACAGAACAGACAGTTGGCAACCTCTGCAGGGTGTAATTCCAAGTGTGAATCCCAGAGCTGTGCAGTGCTATTAAGTCCTGTACCTCAACTCCTGTGGTGGATGTGATGGGGCGGGGGAGGAGTTCTTCCCAGTGACGAGGTCGAGGGCTGGGGCCATCTCCTCTGAGGCGGTGATGGCCAGGGCCGGGCCAGGTGTGGGTACCCCTCCCAAGCAGCAATCCATAAAGGATGGGGAATTTGGTCACGGGATTTTAAAGACCATTGAGCAGCCCTAGCTGTGCTCTCACTGTAGGTTTATTGTGAAACAGTTGTTGGCATAGAGCTCCGTGACTTTTAGAGGGATATCTAGGGACACACATAGCAAAAGCTTTGGATGTGTGTTCACAGGCATCCCCTACACTTCCCTTCACAGGAAGAGTATGCTTTGTCTGCACTCTTATGGCAATTGTGTGTTAATTTTTTGTAGGCCTTCTTTGCAATCTTAGCTCTTATCTTAGAGTAGCACGTCTGGCAGGCTGGAACATTTAGCCATGCAGGTTTGATTTGATTATCCTTGTGAGCCATGGGGCTATATGAGAATATTAGGTTATGCCTGGGTTGAGAATCATTTATGCATTGGTGCCTGTGGACCCATTTGATGTCTCGGTTGGATGGCTTTGGGTCCTCAGCCACATTCGAGGGTGATCCTGGATCTCTGACTGATGTGAGTTCCCCTCAAGTCCTGCCAATAGCTCCACCCTGTCCACAGCTTTGGGGATAGTATCAGCCTTGCAAAGTAAGGCAGCCAGGTAAGCTGAACAGGGGGTGGGGGGCCTCCCATAAGAAAATTTTCCATGACTTGGTGTCAAAAGGGGAAGGACCTCCCTAGGGTTGGGATCTTGTAGGTCTTTGCTGGAAATATTTTGGGAAGTAGAGTTTCTCCCCTTGTCAACTCACTTTCCAGGGTGTCCCAATGGACGTCAGAGGGGCTAGAGTCTCCAGTAAAGGAATGGACATTCTATAACCCATGGGGTAGGGGTAGGGTGAATGAGAGTAACGAAGTCAGCTGTAACATAAGGACAGCAGGCTCTTGCATCCCTTTGGCCAACAGGATGTCATTTTATCCTGGTCAGGAGAGGGACCCCTCCCTCTCTGCTCTGGAAAGGGAAATATTTCCTAAACCCCAGGATGGTATAACACCCTTGGCAAGGCCTGACACACACAGCTCGGACAGGAGGTCACCAGAGGCCCCCATCTCCAGGCAGTGCTGCCTTCTGGCCTCCAGGTGACTTGGCAGACACAGCTGAGGTCAGACCCTTGAGTCTTAACCCTTTGTTTGGCCTAAGACACATAGATATGGAGAGGCACCTCTGTGTTTCAGATGGACATCTCTGTATTTGCAGAACAATAGCCCATTAAATTATACCAAATTTGTACTGGTCTCACCCTACCCTGTGATCCTTTTGAGGGGAGCCACAGGGCTCGGTTGCCCCCCTCTTGCCTTATTAAGTCAGGCATTCGAATTAAGTGGTCTCCAGGGAGGCACCCTGTGCTTCTTTGCAGGTGCCCGTCTTCAATGGAGCCACAATTTGGGGTGGGTAACTTAGGTAGCACATGGCAGACACAAAGGGGAGCAGCTCAGAGCAGCTCCAATGAACGCCAGCAAACTGTGGAATCTTCCCAAGCGTTGCTAGCCTGGGGACAACAGGCTCTTGAACTGAGAGCAGCCTAAAGGCTTCCTGGCCGACCGCCATGGGTCGGCATCAAAGCACCCTGCTCACAGCCCCAATTGTTTTGGATATTCAGTGGAGGTTCTTCAGGCGATGACGTGCCAGCACAGAGAGCCAGATAGCAAGAACGCCGTAAGATCAAAGGGCCTGGAGGGGGAGAGGGGAGGATGTGAGCAGTGGAGGTGCCTGCGAGGTCCTGATGGTCAGTAGAAGAAAGGGGAGAGGCAGAGAAGAATATGGTTGCCTGCTCTCATCTCAATTATGACGCGGAAGAGAGAAGTAGGGTTTCCCCGCGGATGGTGGAGGCTGGCCCCTTTAAACGGCAGCGCACAGTTTTTCCCATTTGGGAAAGCTGAGGGCTGTGCTTCTCATCCCAATCACATGGAGGTGCCTGCCTTGCCAGTTCAAAAGGGGAACTTTCAAGCAGGCCAGGCAAGATGCACCAAATAGAATTTACTTTATGCCATTACACACTCCCCAGAGACTTTTGTTATATCTTAATGAAGAGGAGCCATAGATTCTCCCCTTACAGTCATCTGCTGAGAATCTGTATGTGAGCGTGAGTGTGCAAGTGTGCGTGTGTGGTGTGAGTGTGTTTTGTGGCAGTTCTGCCTGTGTACCCATTCTCAGGTGACCCCACTCTTGGATCCTGATGGAGTGCCGTTGAATCACCAAACAGAGCGTCATGTTCTTTGCTTGAGATATTTAGAAAGGGGAATTGAGAAAAACCTGGGGAAACAGACCTTCCAGAATATTTTTAGTTGAATTGACAACCTTGTTTGTTTTCATTTCCTTTTCAGATTGCCAAGCGCGTGGAGCAAATATAAACAAGAAGCCTAACTCTTTTGCATTCACATTGAACGGTCAGTTTTGCATACTGTTAATCATTTATTAGAAAATGCTTTTCCCCTCAGATGTGATTTTATCAAGGAGTTATTTGTATGCACAAATGGAGTCTCTTGGACCAAAAGGTTTACCAGAAGAACATATCTCTGAGTTTGTCTTCAGAATTTGCAATCAGAGAATGTAGGGAAAATTTTTTTTACCATGTATAGGTGATTTCCCCACACCTTCTATTGTGTAAAGTGAGGCACTTTCTTTAGGGTTTGCTCTTACCCACAACATTGGGTAAAATTCCACGGCCTAAGGAATGGTTAGTTATCAGGTCATGTGCCGCTCAAAACACAATGGCATTAACACTTGTGAGCATTAGATGTCTCTGTAATTCCATTCAGCCTCTGTCCTGGTGAGTTATTTGACTAGTGGTCATGGAGACGATCCTTAAAGGAACTGGGTCTGTTTCTGGAACCTACTTCTCAAGTGACCACAGAGAACAAACATTCATTTGTCCCAAGGGTTTTCCTTGCTACCTCCCAGAGGAGCACTTTGCGACTCCAGTGCTCCTGTCCTAAAACCCTTTGATCACATTGCTTGGAAAGGACACTGCTTGTAGAAGAACTGCAGAGCACCTGCTACCAGGCTGCCTCTAAGGGCAAGCTCTTGGGGGTGGGGAACCTGGGGGTCATTTCCCTGCCTGCTCAGCAGTGGACATGAGCTCAGATTCTCTGTGTTCAGCATCATGATGGAGAAGGGGAGAGGGAAATAAAATGTTTGCCCATAAAAAGAGTGGGGAGGATTCATTCCCCATTGATTAATTCAACTCCAGAATTAATGGAAGATGGAAGGCAAGTTTCCTGCCTTCTGGGAGCTCACCAGGAGCTTCATGTAATTTGTGAATAAACAGAGACACTGAGAAAACATGCTCAGAGTCAGGCTAGAATCCAGGGACTTCTTTCTCTTTCCTCTTTGGTCTTCCAAAAAATGAATAGCCACATTGGTCACTGATATATATCAGCTGTGTAGTATCCTGTGACCTACTCCTTTGTGGTTTATTGACCCCCAATGTATACCATCTGATCACCTATTCTAATCAATCTTCACTCATTCATTTATTCATTCACAGGAACTAATATTTACTAAGTATCTATGTATGACACAAACAATGCTCAGCTCCCCTTTTTATTTATATTTTACAGTTTTATAGTTTACAGCCTCACAAGCCATCTCCAAGTTTTGGCAAATAAAGGGGATATAAAAACAGACGAACACTAGCTAAGTTAACACCTACTGATGTTTCTCTCTATCTCCCCACTTCCTGATTAAAACCATTTTATGCATTCATGCTTTTATTTACTCACTTGGAAGCCTGAAAGTATAAGCTTATCTGGGTCTGTGGAACCTGGCATTTTTAAATTGTTTTTTTACTACCAACTTTATTTCAAATTCACAAAAATAAAAGAGCAGAAGAAGACAGCCCAACAGGTTATGGAAACATTACTCTTAAAAAGTTTTTTTCAGGCACTTTTATTTAATTCCAACTGCTAACTCTAGCATTCAGAAAGATACACAGATGAACACAGATTAGTTAAATGATGTAGTCAAAGTATCCTTATTAATGAAGAAAAGAAGGGGAAAACTGCTTAATTGTATTTATATCTCACAAAACCAAGCCCCATATTCTTTTTTTTTTTTTTGCCTTTAGAATTAATATAGTACCAACTTTGCTTTTGCTACAAAAACCTTGCAATGTTGTTAGCTATAGTCCATAAGGAACATGCTATATTTTTCCTATGTATTGCCACATTCTTAATGCCTTGTAATAGAAGAACATTCCTGCATTTATATTATTAACCACAATCGTCATCTACTTCCAAAATCACTATTGTACATTCCCATAAATGTAGAGGAATGACCCTGGCATGTTTGTAGATTGCCATCCCCTCCACACTCCGCTGTAAAACAGAGACTTCCTCTACAGAAGCTGCCTTAGTGTGATCAATATATCATATTTTTCTTTGCAAATGCTGCAGCTCTTTGTTTTCTGCAGCCTGCTTTAAGGAGTGCATCTTCACCTCCTCTTGTTGCTCAATTAAAGGCTTCTCAGTGACACTTCAGATTTTAACTTATCTCCTGCCCTCTTATGACTACTGGAAAATTGTATAATGGAAATTGGGAAATTGCATTGTGAGAGGAACAGTTTCTGGTGCACCAGAAGGTCCGTAAGAAATAATCCTCCTCCCCTTCCCCCCGAAAAAAAGGATGTTGGTAATACCAGCAGTAAAGTGGGGTTTAGAAAAAGTGCCACTGTCAAGAGACAAAGAAAGGTGAAAAAGCAAATCACAAGCTTTAGGTCCACATACCTTATCATAGCAGGGGGGTGGGGGGGGGGGCGCAGGTTGGTTTCCTATAGAAATTACAGGAGTATCTACAAAGAATAGAAACCTAGACTGGCCTCCCTGGGGGAACTAGAAGAAAGTTAATGTAAACAGGGGGTGGGGAGTGGCTATGGATATTCTGTGAATCAGGTCTAGCACCAGTCTGTTGCCTGGAGTCTCAGAATCTGGGACCGCATCTGGCCCAGCTCCCAGTTCTGTGACAATGAACAAAATCACTCAACTCGTATGAACCTGGGTGTCCCCCGAATAATCACAGATGCAAATTTTTAAATGGAGGGAGCTTTAAATGAGACAGTGCTTGCAAATATTGCCTGGTAGAGTGGCAGAGAAATACAATGGACACTTTACCAAAAGAAACCCTCTCTCTTGCTGGAGTATTTGGAACAGAGAATGACGTGGATACAGGGACAGGGAATGAAGCAAAATTGGTGCTGACCCCAGGTCAGCAAGGGGCCTCTCTACGTCCAGTGACTGGGGCTCTCTAGCCTGGGAACAGAGAGTCTGCGGTTGGGAATTCCCCGTTGAGTGCTTGACCATCCACACAGCGCCGTCTGGAGTAGGCCTGAGGCACATAGGAGAGAAGGCACCAGGGGTGGCCCTCAGCAGTCCTGTGATATCGTCAAAACCCCGCCTTTCTACACACTTTTCTGGGCACCTGCTCACTGCCTCTACCAAAATTGCATGTGACTTTAAGTCCCATACTTCCTTCTGAAAGGGCAAGTATGAATGGGAAAGGTATTTTAGGAATTAAGAAGTGGGGAGTGGTGTAATTCTTTTTGAATGTGTTCTTTGTGCCTTAGGATGGTTGAGGAAAACAAAGGAATAATCTGCGTGGTTGTGGAGTATTTTGGAGTGGGCAGTGGAGGGTGATACCGAACTCCACAGTTTCAGTTGTTTCTTGAAAGATTAGGCATTCACCCAGAATTTGAGGAAAGGAGGGAAATTCTAGGTAGAAAGAATAAGAGAAGAGCTTGTACTGAGGCTTAAAGCAAGACCGATTGGAGCTGAGGTAGGGAAGTCTAAGCAAAGAGGGTCTGTGTGTGTACAGAAAATGGTGGGTAACGGAGCACAAGTGAAAAGTACAAAGCGCTTCACAAAATGATCCTGTGCTGTTTGAAGCTCTCAACCATGTTAAGCTACTGAATCTCAGAGTGATAGGACAGAGTATACCTTCCAGAAGGGATAGATCTCAGAGGGATACCTGTCTTTTTCCTGGCAGGTTGGTTGTGTAGACTGAGCTCCTTGGTGGCAGAAATATGCTTGTATGTCAATCTATCTGTTACTAGCACTGAGACTGCCGCACACTAGATGACCTGTGAATGATGGAGAGAGGGATGGTGGAAGGAGGGGTGGAGGCATGGATAGATGGAGGGATGGAGGGGGGTAGAGAGGGGAGGGAGTGATGGATGGGTGGAAGGATGGATACATGGATTGAAGGATACTGTAAGTAAGCAGAAAGTACCACAACATGTAGCGCATAAGAAAGAAATCTGTGGACAAAATTCAGCATTGCCCTTTCCTGGGAAGTTAACCAGAGCTGCCTCTGCTTAAAGTGCTGGCTGAGCTCCTGCCCCACAGCTTTATGTCTGTCCCTCTGCCTTTGTCTCTCTTTTTGCATTAAACCAGTCCATCACAACCAGTCTTCCAGGAAGAGTGCAGGGAACCAGCTGAGATCCAGGTGTTCAGCCTCTCTAAGGAAGTCCAGGGGGACTAGGGTGTGATGCTTAGCAACTCAAGATGACTCTGGCACTGTCCATCGCTGCAGAATAAAGGCTGAGTTCATTGGGTTGACATTCCCTGCCCTGCACCACCTTCCCTGCTTCCTGTGCATCTTAAGCATCTAACATTCTCACTCCATTCTTTAGCAATATTGAACCTATCAGAGGACTGCAATATTTCCTGCTTGTAATTTGTCCTCTTTTCACTTTTCTGACACTCCTATTCATTTTTTATTTTTTAATTGTATTTTTCGAAAGATATATAGATCACAAAAAGTATTACATTAAAAGATATAAGAAGCTCCCATATATCCCACACCCACCCCACCCCAATCCTCCCACATTAGCAACCTCTTTCACTGATGGACTTACCCAGATCAGCTAACAGGGAGGTGAGGATGGTCAACTACCACATCAGGGAACTGAGAGTGCCTACAACTCCAAGCAGGAGAATCACATCCATCAACCATGTGGGATCTAAGCCCCCTCTCGATACAGAGGTGGAGTGGACATCACCTATTCATTTTTGGGACACTCCGAAGGCATCTTTTCCTTTATGGCATCTTCTCTGATCCTCCATGCAGAGGTGACTCACAAGTGTGGTAAGAGTCAACTTCACCTTATTTCAAATTCCCACTTGGCCACTCACAAGGACATGTGACCTCATAAAAACGTACCTAGGTTCTTCGAACCAGTTTCCACTTGTTCTAACAAAATTTATGACACCCACTTTGGAAGCTGGTTTTAAGGGTTAGAGATAAAAACCATGAAGTGACTTTTGGGCAGGTTCTCAGTAAATAAAACCTTTTTTCTCTAATTCCTTCTGTACCCTGTAGTTTCTCCTATTACTGCACGCATCATGACCCACCCACCCCTTATTATGGTAGTCTCAGTGGTCCCACAATGGAACTACCTCCCTGTGCTCCTGCTTTTTGTAGACTGCTCCCCTTGAACCTGGACTGGACCAGGGTTTCTCTGATAACCAGCAGAATGTGGCACGAGAACTCCTGGTGACTCTCGAGGCCAGGCCAAAGGGGGGTGTGTGCCATCTACCTGGTCGGTGGATCTCTGGTCCTGGTAGGAAGTGGACGCCCAGTGAGGTGTCTGGCCACTTGAGCTCATCGTGCTGGGGAAGAGACGGAGCCGCCGTGTGGAGAGGTCTCAAGCGACAGCGACGCTGGGCTGGCTCTGCCGCCCAGGAATGAGGCCCAAGCGAAGAGGCCATCTCGGCACGCAGCCTCATCCAGGCCAGGTACCTCTTGCCCTGTCTCCCTTCTGAGGGGCTGCACCCACCTGAGCAATTCCAGATAAGGACTGTCCAGCCTTATCACAGAGCCAGGAGAGATGACAATGTGTTCTTGTTTTAGGCTACGTTTTGAAGTCGTGTTTACTCATAGAAAACTGGAACACTTCCTTTCTTCAGATTGGGCAGGATGCCGTGTGTCGCCCTCCCGCAAAGCCTGAGAAGGGTTCTCACCACTGGCTCTGTTGTCCCTACTCACCTGTGGCCCCCACCAGCCCATGTGCCTCACGTCTTACTCATTTTGTAGCCCCGGTGGCCAGGACGATGCCAGCCAGTTAATTGGTCCTGAGATACTTTTTGGGCTGAATACAGTATTCACACTGTGTTGTAGTTAGCTGTTTACAAGTGTTTTCCCCAGTCACTTATGAGCTCCTACAAGGCAAGTCTTGGTAGTATAGGACACATAATTATAGCTACCCCAGAAGATGGTTGAAAAGCAAAAATGAAATGATGTGTTTAAAGCCCCTTCTCACCTGGCACCTAGTAAGTGCTCAGTGGTTATCAGGTGGCATTATTCCTGAGACCTTGTATTGGACCATGGGTCAGGCTTGGGGTAGACACTCGTTAAATGCTATTTGAGGCCAGCAAAGACAGAGGGAGCTGAACTGAGGACCACCAGCGGCGGGCTGAGGGACGCCTGGGCTCATAGGCCATCCCTGGAGAGCTCCTGACTGCAAGATCCTGCAAACCTTGGGGAGGGCCTGAGAGGTCCCACCAGATCACTCCTGCAGTTGCTTTCACTCATCCACATTCAGAGATGGAGCATAGAGGGTTAGCGATAGGAATTAGAGTGGACATGGACAACTGCAAGGGGATGAGTCTGAGGTTGTCCTTTCCTTCCAGAACTTAAACAGGTTGACAGCAAAAAAAAAAGAGGGGAAGAAACTGAGAAAGGCACAGCCCACAGCAGAAAGCATGGGTGCTACACGGGAAATAGCAAATGCAAATACAGACGTGATTTGGGTGGTTAGTAGGGGTTAGTGGGTGCTGAGCCCACCTGGCTTCTTGGAGCAGCAGTAGCCTCCTGTTGTGAAGGAGGAACCAAGCTGAGTGCTCCCACCTGGGGCCACCGTGCAAGCCTGCAGTGGCAAATACTAGCTCGTCTCCATCGACCACTGAACTTCACCTCTCCTGCCCTCAGTTCTCCCACCTGGAAGGGGGCTGCCCCGTGTCCAATTCTCTTTGTTCCCTCTGACTGGAGACATGCCATTTTCTTCTTGGCCATTGTCTTAGCTTGCAGTAGGGTTACTGATGTGAATGTGTTGGCTTTTAAAGTGGGAATTTTATTAGGGGAAATTCTTACAGTTCTGAGGCTGTGAAATGTCCAGTTCAAGGCACCCTCAGAGATGCCTTCTCACAAAGTCAGCTGCTGATGACCCTGGCGTCCTGCCCATGGTGAGGCAAGATGGTGGTGGTCTCTGCTGAGGTGCCTGCCTTCCCCTCAAGGCTCGCGGGATACCAGAGCTCAGCTGTGGGTGATCAGGCATATATATGGCTTGTTTCTTCCTGGACCTCCTCTGTCATCCTCCGCTGTTCCACTTGCGCCTTGAGTTCAGCTGAGGTGATTGGACACATGGAAGGCTCTTCTCCTCAGCCTTGAGCTTCTCAGAGGGGCCAGCCCCCAGGGGCCTCTCTCTGTGCCTCTGTGCTTTGCTGATTCCAGATGCTGGGAGCTCTCTCAGCCTCTCGGGTCTTCTCTGTCCTCCTGCAAGCCTTTCTCTCCAATGGCAGGATCAAAATGGCAGCTTCCTCTCTCTCAGTGTGTTTTCAGTTGACATAAGACCCAGCAAGAGGATGGAGACCCAACCTGAGTCATGCCTCAATCAAAAGCAATCTAACAGAGTGATCTAATCATGATCCCTCCTCTGAATCTAATCCAATGGGCCCATCTATATTGAGTAAGGCACAGGAATGGGTTAGCTTAAGAATGTACTTTTCTGGGTCCACAGAAGGCAAACCCACAGCTCTAACCTTGCAACACCACTGCACCTACATCCTAACTCTTCCCCTACTGGTGCCCTGGTCCTCATCTTGGGATAGGACTGAGCTGTAACTTATTTAAATCTATGTTTCAAGAAGACAAGAAGTATTAACCTTTGCCACTGTGGCCAAAAAATGTCGCCCTCTTCCAAGCTGACTGTGGTCCTTAAATCTCCATATATTTTGGGTTCTGCAAGCACTCGTGGGCCTTCCCCTTGGGAAGATCCTGGCAGAGAAACTGTAGGCACCATGTTAATCCAAAAATACCCCTGTGCTTTCTCCTCTGTTTCCACTTTCACCTTGAAACAAGAAAACCGCAGTCACCACTCTGAACAAACTCTTCCCCTTCCCTCCACAGGACTCCGTGGGCTTGGCTTTTGGGCAGCACCAAGCACTCCTGGTGTGGATCCAGTTTTTATAGTCATGGCTCCATCTCCAGACCACTCACCTCTACTCGTGCACGCTGGTTTGAAGCGGGGTCCTTCAGTTAGCTCACCCATTTCAGCTTCTCCCTCAGTCAGCCTGAAATCTCCCAAGACAAAGAGCTAGTGCTTTAATTTGTAAAGCTTCAAGCTCAGCCTGAACAGGCCAGGCCCTAGATTTAATTTTCCACAAATTCCACAAATGCCCTTTACCTTTTGTTTTAAACAAACATCTCACCGTTACTTACAATGTGGCGCATATTAGCCTAGAACTATTCCAGCTATTAACTCATTTAATTTCCATAAAAAACCCGATCAAGTGGTTACTACTGTTATTGACATTTGGAAATATTATTATCCCTGTGGAATAACTGAGGCAGGAAGTGGTTAAGGTCACAGAGAATAGAACTAGCAAAATTAGGGTTGCCCGGTTTGGCCATTAACCAACATGCTTTTTTTTTAGAATAGGCATGTTCCACGCAGTACTCCTTGCTTATACAAAATTCACATTTAACAGGACAACCTATATTCTACCTGTCAAGTCTAGACGAAATGGAATTGAACCCAGGTAGTCTTGTTCCCAAGCTACCCTCCCTTTGGGCCCATTGGAATCCTGAGGTTCCTGGTTCAGTTTGAATTTTTAACCTTCATTCAGGGAGCTGTCCGAGAGCTTTGTCCTGGCCAAAGCAAAGCCTGCCTTCCCATGTTCCTGTCCTGCAACATTTTCTCTCACCTGCTCATCAAGTACCGTGTGGGAAACACTGGCATTCGCCCGGGGTGTGTCCCCTGGTTCACGAATGGACATTTATAAAGAAAACAGAGGGGCAGGGCTGGCACCTCTGAGGCTTTCTCAGATGTGAGGTTTCCTTTCTGCAGGGACAGGAAAATGGAATTCACAGATAGAACAGTGGAGAAAATATGACTCTCGTCTGAGCAGGTCCTTTTCAAGTCCTGAGAAGGGAAAGGCAAGCATTTCTGCACAGAAGAAGGATGAGCCAGTGACATTTTTTTTCATTTTGCTTCACGTGAGATTCACAATGATTCCAATTATGTGCAGTGCAGCTTCCAAGAGTTCAGCTTTAGAGGGCCGTGAATTTTCTTCAGAACTGGGAGGAGAGGAAGCATTTTAAATCATGTTCAACTCATGCCAGGCAAGTCATTGTTTTCTTTACAGCCACCTTTCTTCTTTCACTTTCCTAAGCATGGCACAAAAGATGGGAGGTTACTTTAAAGAAAGACATTTATTTTTAACAATAAACCAACATCAGTGGAAAAGGTAGAATTAGACAATCAGAGGGCTATTTCCTGCTGGAGAAAAAAAAAGATGAAGACATTGCACTCAGGTTAAAAAACCACTCTGTAAGAGAATGAAGAGTTACTGGCTTAAAAAGTACAAAATGAAATGCAGCATTTTATTTTTCTCAGGTCGCTTCACATTTCCAGACTTTCAGCCTTTTCTTCAATATTAAGAACGTACGTATCTCAGTAGGAAACGTAACCTATAATTTGATGAATATCCATGCCTCACCCTCCCTTTTTACAACATATGTGGAATTCTAGTTCTATGAATGCTCTGATGCAATAGTGCATGAGATCATGGCTATATGGTGAGGACGTCAGTGGTAACAAACTATGTTTTATAATAGTTTGGGGCTAATATTTTGAATGAAGATTTTCGTGAAGTTCATTTCTAGAGAAAATTGTGGAAAAGAGCCTAAAGATGAAAGGAATGTGTGTGGATGAGTAAGTGTGAGTGTGTGGATGTGTGTTAGTGAGAGGTGTATGTGTAGTGTGTGTGTCTGTATGTAAGGGTGCCTGTCTGTGGGAGTGCACACGTGTGAGTGTTCTGCGTGTGTAAGTGTGCCTGCGTGTGAGCTTGTGCATGTGTGAGTGTGCAAGAGAGTTGTGTTTGTGAGTGTGTAAGTGTGTCGTGTGAGTGTGTGCACATGTGGGAGTGCGTGTGAGAGAGTGTGCGTGAGAAGCAGAGTGTGCCTGTCCTGGTGCAGTGCGGGCGAGTGGGGTTTTCCCGGACAGATGTCCCTTTCTTAGGTAAACGGTGCACGTCAGCCCTGCCAGTGAGCTTGCCCGGTCACCTGTGCAGTCTTTCCTTTCTCTTCTTCTTTTTCCATTTGACTTGTTTGGTGACCTCGTCTAGGACACCCTGTGCTGCCTGCGGCAGGAGCAGGGGTGACATCAGGATGCTGCCGCCAGGGCTCTCCGGTCTGGGGAAGAGGCAAAAAAGGTGGATACTGCAGTGTCCTGGGTGACCTGAGCACCTGGACGCCTGCGGCAGCCTGGGTGGGAGCAGGATGGCTTCCGAGGGGAGGCGGGACTTGAGCTAGAGTGGGAAGGGGCTTGCCAGGTGGAGAGCAGGAGAGCGCTGCAGGCAGTGGGGAAGGAGTGCCGGGATGCACAGAGGCGGGAGAACAGGTGTGCAGGGAGGCCAGCTCTGGGGGCACTCAGGGGCTGGGAGCTGCAGACGGGGTGTGGGCAGCAGGTACATTTCTGCTAATGAATGCAGCCTTTCCTTGGGTGCTGCTTGTTGCAAGGCTCTGGGGTGTCCTCCTCCAAGGTGAAGGAGAGGGCTACCCTACAGGCCACATTCCTTATTTGGGAACAAGCTAAGTTTAAACATCCGGAAGGGAGTTTCCAGGTGTGGAGGGCCTGTCACCCTCATCCAACACCGAGAACTGAGGGAGCTTTTCAGTCTCGCAGACACCCGGTTCCCTGTTGACCTACTTTTTCAGAATCTTTGTGTAGCCACCCAGGGGCCTCTCCATACCCTGTGGGAAGAAGTCAGATCTTGCCAGAGAGCTGCAGGAACCCTGGAGTGAAGGGGTGGGGGCAGCGACGCCAGCCTGGGAGTGCTCTCCTCTCTCACCTCACCCGCCCCGCGAGCCCCATGCAGGTTCACTGGGCTCGGAGCGCCCCAAGTCAGTGGGGGGCTTCTAAGGGTCTCCGTGTGATGGCTTCTCCAGACAGCCAAGATCAGGACACGACAGAGTAGACGCTTAGGAAATGTAAGGGAAGAATAATAGGGGAAGATGTATGGAGGTATTTTAGAAAGCATGCATTGAACATCCACGTGGACACACACTATGCTAGCAAGAGGTGGTGGCCTTGAGGGGCTCCTGTGACCCCAGGACCCCCTCCTAGTGGGCACAGAGGCACAGGAGACTGGAGGGCAGCACCGAGACTGGAAGCACTCCATCTCTGACTGTGTGTAGAGACATCGGGATTGTGTGGAGAAGAATGGGTGACTTAGAAAGAGGGTGGGTTTGCAGTGACAGCTACTTTGTTTCAAATTGCTCAGGGGAACTTCCCCAGCAGTGTCCTCTGTGACAATTACATATCAGCTGAGAAACTGGGTAGCTAATGCTGATGATAATTAAACTCTGAGTTTGTTTGCTAAAGTTGTCAAAAGCAATATATCAGGGAAGCAGCTGTGGCTCAATCAGATGAACTCCTGTCTACTACATGGAAGGCCCTCGGTTTGCTTCCCAGGGCCTCCTTGTGAAGGTGGCTCACCTGCACGCTGCGGAGCGCCGCCCAGCCCGCAGACATTGCAGAGAGCCGACTCAGCAAGGTGACACAACAGAAAGAAGGGAGACAAGTGAGAACACAGAAGAGCCCACAGCAAATGGACACAGAGAGCAGACAGCAAGCAAAATACTGCAAGTGGGGGGGGGGGGGGTTAAAACAACAACAACAACATACCCGAAATGGGTTGGCTTTCTAATGGGGATTTATTTGCTCACAAGCTTACAGTTTTGAGGCTGAGAAAAATGTCCAGATCAAGGCATCATAGGTGATGCTTTCTCTCTGAAGACGGGCAATCCTGGCCTCTGTCACGTGGCAAGGCACATGGCGGTGTCCGCTGGTCTCGCTCTTCTCCTCCTTGTCTCATTACTTTCAGCTTCTGGCTTCTGTGGCTTTTTGTATCCATTTTGTAAAGGGCTTCAGTAAGAGGATTAAGACCTACCTGGACTTTGCCTTAAGTGAAGTAACCTGATCAAAAGGGGTACACTGGGTTTACACCCACAGGAATGGGTTAGCTTTAAGAGCATGATTTTTCTTGGGTTTATATACTTTGAAACCATCATGCCCTGGCATTTTCTACCCTTCCTTCCTTCCTTCCTCCCTTCCTCCCTCCCTCTATCTGACAAGGGCAAGAACAATTTGGTCCCAGCATGGCATCCCGTGTGCATGTATACTTAATTAATTCCATTTTAATAGCATAGTGCTAAATATATCTGTATTTATAAAGACATCCTCTAATTTGCCAGTTCATATATATCATACTGACAATATGCATACATTATGTTGCATATGTAATTCGTATAAAAAGTGAATCAGACAGAAATATATAATTATGGATACATACTCACACCCATATATGAGGACCAGAATCAAAGTTTTATTTCAATCCTAACTCAGTTGATCCCTTTTTTGCCAGTCCTAGTGGAGCTCCCTGAGTACACAAAATTGCTCCTGCAGTCAGAAGAATCAAGAACTGCCAAGCATAAAGTGAAAATTGGGAAACAGTAAATTTCTGGATCTTGGAAGCTATACTTTCATTGCCTCTGAAAGTAACCGGGGAAATGCTTCTATATCAAATCTTTGCTGTTTTTAAGGAGCAAGATGCTCCTGGGATGTACAAATACTGTAGTCACCTGTGGGTCTCCTTCCATTTCTGAATGGATTTCTGTTCTATGGAAAAAGCTGTATGGGTAAGCTGGTGCTGTGAGGGCAGGATCTTTTTCTTCAATTCTTTTAAAAAAATTTTATTGGCTTTTTTTTTTAGATCACATAAAACATCACATTAAAAAACAGAAGAGGTTCCCAAATACGCCCCCCTCCTCCCCACCACCCCGTTCCTCCCACATCAACTTCCCCTTTCATCAGTAAGGTGCATTCACTGCATTTGGTGAATGCACCCTGGAGCACTGCCACACTGCATGGACCATAGTTTACATTGTAATTCATGCTCTCCCCCAGGCCATCCAGTGGGTTATGGCAGGATATGCAATGTCCTGGCATGTGTTCCTCCAATATCTTTCAGGACAACTCTAAGTCCCGAAAATGCCCCATATCACATCTCTTCCTCCCTCTTCCTGCCTTTATCAACTCCTGTGGCCACCATCTCCATATCAATGATACAATTTCTTCCATTGCTAGAGTCACAACAGTGCTATAGTAGAATACCAGCAAGTCCACTCCAATCCATATTATATTCCTCAATCCTGTGGACCCTGGGATGGTGATGTTCACTCCACCTCTAAATCTAGAAGGGGCTTAGATCCCACATGGTTGATGGATGTGATTCTCCTGCTTGCAGTTATAGACACTCTCAGTTTCCTGGTTGACCATTCTCACCTCCCCATCAGCTGACCTGGGTAAGTCCAATGAACTGGAGAGTAGGTGTTGCAACTCTGCTGAGGCTCAGGACCCAGTTGGCACATGGACAGTCCAGAGATTCAAGTCTCACGAGCATACACAAACCTCAGCACCAATCACAAGTTCAGTGACAGAAGAGGCATGTATAGACAGGTCACATCTGAGTCCAACGTCATCAAAATTAGGAGTACAAATTCCAAGGTAGGGCCCACTGGCAAGGCAATGAGCTCCAGAGCCATCTGTCATGACCATAGGACCTGTGTGCCTCCATAGTCCTTAGGAGCACCACTACCTGGGGTTGTATCTACTTTGGCTGTCACTGGGATCCTGCTGAGATGTGCATAAGTGCAACCCTCTGATGACCTCCTGACTCATTTTGAAGTCTTTTAGCCATATAAACTCATTTGTCTTTACCATTTCCCCCTTTTATTCAAGGTCTTTTTCTAGTTGCATCACAAGCTGATGATGGTAGTAATCCCTTGGTGCCAGGGAGGCTCATCCCTGGGAGTCATGCCCCATGCTGGGGAGAAGGTAATACATTTATGTGCTTGTAGGGGTCCCGAAGTAATGTGTGGGGCTCAAGCCATGCTGCTATGGAGGATCAATGTGTGCAGAGTGGTCAGCTGTGTCTGTACCTGCAAGTAAGCAGAAAGGAGCAGATGTTTTGATAAGAAGAAACTCAAAGAAAACCTTCCTCAAAGAACTGCATGCCTGATAGCCCCTGCTGTGAGAACAATGACCTAGTTAACTGCTTTAAATAAAGTTTGTGGTACCAGTTCGGGGTCTTGGCTTTGCCATCAGCTGGGCTTGGCCCATCTGGCCCCCTCTAATCTTGTCTTTGTCTCTACGTGTCTTTCTCCAGCTCCTGCTGCCTCCCCTCAGGTTCCCAGTTCACCCATACAGGTTTTGGCACATGCTGAGTTTGGCTTAGAGAGTGGCCACATTTGAGCAACCTGGAGGCTCTCAGGAGGTAACTCTTAGGCACCCTACATCTCTAGGCCTAGCTGAAATTTCAGGCACACAGGTTCATAAGCATAGTCATCAGTATCAAGGGCCCATCATTGGACCATCCTTCAGTGATCTTTGCCCTTGCACTTGGGGAATTGTTGCTATTCCATTGGGGAATATGACAGAACTCCCCCAGGTGGGAACTCAGCACTCCCTCATTTGTCATGTGTAACTCTACCCACTATGACAATACCCAACAGACATCTGAACATACCTGTATGCCCTATATGCATGCCCTGGAGAACTCCCTCCCACCCATGCATCGCCAGTCAATGATAACCCACACCAGTGCTTCTGCCCTGCCTTAGTTGAACCCCTCTGTGATCCAAAACTTCTTAAAAAATGAAGCCTAATATATTGCCAAATTTAATTAGTAGGAAAATGAAATAGTATCAAGTTTAAAGAATAGATAATAATTTAGAAAAACTAAAATAAAGTAAAAAATAAATTGGGGTATTGAAAAATGAAAAATATTGTAAAACTTTGTTTTTGATGTTTTGCCTTTCATCACAGTAATAGGTGCTGCGCTGCGTGTACAGTGGCAAGGCAATCTCTTCCATTCCTTCCTCAGTGTCTGCATTCCTTTTTTTTTTATTTTAAATTTTGTCTTCTAAAAAGTTTTAGATCACATATACAGTATAAGGGACTGCCATATACACAACATCAAACCCTTTACCCCCTTCCCCAATAATGAATTTTCACATGTGGATGATTTATTTGTTATGGCTGATGTACAGATATTGAAACATAGCTACTAACCATGGTTCCATTATGGTTTATATTTTAGACTGTACACTTTTCTAAATTTTTGGTTACATTATGGTTAACATTTTAGACTATACACTTTTAGAAATTTTTGGTGAAATTTAGCATAGCTTATATCCATCATTGCACAATATTGTGGCACACTTCCATTGCCCTTCAGTTACCCCCTCTTCCATCTATTCTATTCCACTCTCCCCCTGTCCTCAAGGCCCATAGTGACAACCAAGCTTCACTGCTTGACAGACAAGATTCATAGATATGTACAACAATGTTGAGGGCTTGACACTCTAGACTATCCTTCCCCATTGGGAGCCACCCATGCTCTCAAGAGACACCCTCTCCTCTGAGAACATCAGGATGGAGGTTCAACACTTTCCCACATATGTATGTGTCTCCACCCACTGACACAACCCAATATTATAAGATGAGTACTCCCACACTCCCTAGAAACCTGCCGCAGGTGCACCCTGTGCTAGATGCCCCCTATCAAACACCTTAAACAAGTCACCCTTCCTTATTATATTTTCTAAAGAGTTTTCTCAACATTATAGTTTCTACCCTGTACCTGACAACCTCCCATGTTCACCAGCTCCCTCCAAGCCTTCCCCCCAATTCCATGGACCCATCCTCCCAATCCTAACCCCCCTCAAGCCTGCAAAGCCCAACCCAATAGTATCCATATGCCCCTGTCTTATCCCTTCACTGCACAACTAATTACCTCCACTGTATCAAAGATTTCACACGTGTAGGTGTCAACTCACAACCTTCCTCTACCCCCATATTTCCTATAAGCCTATCTTCCAGTCTCTAGCTCTCTTGAGACAGCTTGATTTGCTTAATTCATATCAGAGAGGACATGTAGTATTTGTTCTTCAATGCCTGGCTTGCTTCACTCAACATAATGTCCTCAAGATTCATCCATGTTATCCCACGTGTTAGTATTGTATTCCTTAATACAGCTGAGTAGTATTCCATTATATGTCTATACCACATTTTGTTTATCCATTCATCTGTTGATGGGCATTTGGGTTGATTCCAACTTTTGGCAATAGTGAATAATGCTGCTATGAACATTGTTGTGTGTATATCAGTTTGGGTCCTTGTTTTCAGTTCTTCTGGGTATATACCCAGCAGTGGAATTGCTGGGTCATATGGCAGATCTATAGCTAGTTTTTTGAGGAAGCACAAACTGTCCTCCAGAATGATTGGATCCTTCTATATTCCCACCAGCAGTGGATGAGGGGTCCCATTCCTCTACATTCTCTCCAATGCTTGTAGTCCTCTGTTTTTTTAAGTAGCTGCCAGTCTAATGGGTATAAGATAGTATCTCATTGTAGTTTTGATTGAGGGCAGGATCTTAGAGGCAATTTGTTATATCCAAATGGGGGAAAGCCCAAGTTCATCCTGGGGGAGTAAATGTGATTTGAAATAGAGAAGTGAGTTTTAGGCAAAAGAAAAAAAGAGAAGATACAAGAAACCTGAAGTCTTGGAATGAGGAACATAGGGGGAGATGTGTCATGCTAGATGCTTCTTAGGCCACTTGGGCACATCCAGACATCAGAGGGAGGAGTGAGGGAAAGAGTCATGGCAGAAATGAAAACCACAGCTCAGTCACAGCTCTCTGCCATCGGCCTTTCTGGGTCTAAGCACTTTTCAAGTACTGACTTTACACCTCACAGGGACCTCCACAGGGCCGACTGGTAGCCACCATCCTTAGCCACATTTCACAGATGAGGACAGTGAGGTTCGGAGAGCGAGATGAATCAGCCCAAAGCTGCACAGCAAATGATGGAGCCTCTTTCTAAGTCTATCGGCTGGCTCTGGCATCCCTGCTGATCCTCCTCTCTTGTACCACCCAGATGATGCATGGCAGTCTCCTTTCCCACCCCCAACCCAACTGCAGCTAAGGTGCTTCTTTTTGAACCTTGAACGGATTTGTGACCTTCTCTTCAGGGTGTGGTGGTCTATATGGCCTCCCCGGTTACTGAAGCCAGGCTCTCCACCCCAGCCCCACCCGGGGAAGTTTGCTCCTCTGTCTCCTCCAGCTTTTTGGATACCATGCTGTTGGTGGATAGGATGAATGTCTCCCCAGCTCCAGCCCAAAGGAAACAGTTTCTGACCGTCCCTGTCAGGTTCATCCTGGTTTCTGACTGGTGGGACAACAGAAAAGGATTGTGAGAGTGTGTAGGGATTAGGTCCTGGAAGCAGGGTTGAACAAATAATCCAGGCTGGGGTGGGGGGAAAAGGGGTAAGGGACTTTCTCTTCCTTAGGTTCTGACCTCTTATGGTGCCTGAGCTTATGAGTTAGGGAGATGGAGGTGGGGACGACATTCATTTCAGCCAAGTCTGGTGCTGAACAAAGGACCCAGAGCATCTAGGTGCTTCCAGGGCACAGGTCACAGTGCGGAATGGTTGTACAGTAACAACACTGAGCATCCAATGTCCATAGGGAGGTCAGGTGGGGAGGACCAGATAGAAAACCGTCCAGGCCAAATGGACAGTTCCCCTTTCCTCTCAGGAGGCTGGTTGAAGCATGCTTTTCCATCATATTAAAGCTGATCAACTCAAAAGCCACTCATTGAATGCCTACAATGCCATGTGCTCATGGTTTGTTCTTGGGCAAATTCCTTAACTGAAGTCTCATTCTCCCTGTTTGCTCAGTACCTCACTGCTAGAGGTTGCTTTGAGAATGCAGCTTGATGACTTTTTAATGCTACTGAGTTTTAGGATGTTTTGTTATGCAGTGATACACAATAGGACACTCTTAGAAAGGCGCAGATGGCTAGTGTATGCAAAAAGGTAAAGAGCAAACGGCTTCAGGAAGGGGTTGATCTAGAGGCTCACACAATGGCCTCAGTATTCTACCTCTCTCACTCCAAGATTTCTTCCTCCGTCTTTCTACATTCTTAGACTTTCTGGTTATGAAAGTCCAAAGATGGCCGTCAATAGTTCAGCTTTATAGCCCGCCAATTTGGAAAGTCCCATGGAAAGAGATGGTCTCTCCCAACAACTCCTGCAAAAGCCCCGACTTCATTCTCCTTGACCCAAGTTGGGTCATGGGCCCAGGCCTGAACTGAAACCGGGTCATGTGCTGATGCACGGGGGTGAGTTCAATCCTGATGTGGGCTATGGGTGGAAGGCTCTTTGTCTCTTCAGAGATAACTAAGTTATTTGACTTGTGGGTGTGGAACGGTAAGAGGCTGCAGTCCTGCCCTTAGGGACGGTGACAGCAGGCTCCAGTCCCAGGAAATGTTTAACAAAGCAAGGGCTATAAACTTTAAGTATTTAGGGGAAATGCAAAAACCAAGGCTTATCTAAAATGTCTGGAGTCCTTGCTAAAAGCTTACCTAAGATGTGAAAGAGATATATGCTAATTGAAGCCTATTGAGAACTGAAACAAAGGGACCATTTGGCCTTTCCTCTCTGTATAAAAGACGTTTGAAAATCTTGTTCGGGGCTCGGGATTCAAACAGAAAGCTCCCGAGTCCGGTCGGCCGTCAATAAACCAATTTTTCCTTCTCAAAATCATTCCTGAGTCCTGGCCTCTCTATACTCGAATAATTGAACTTCTCTTAAATTCCACAACAATCCCACCCAAATCGCAGGCATTTGAAAGGGAAATGTCAGTTCCCCCAGTGAAAATTGGAGGGCTCTTATCAGGGAAAGCAGCAGCCAATCAACACATGCCAGATCCAGTCATCATTTCTCAGAGTTGGTCCCTGCCCGTGGTTCAAGAGTTAAATCAAAGAATGCACAGGTGAGCAGAGGAGATGCGCATGAAACAAACCTGTGCCGCCTGGTCTTGCTGGCGCTGTGGTAAAAGTGCATGGAGAGGTTGGCGTCAGCGCGACGGGCCTGCGGGCCATCCCCACCCCCAAAGGGTGCCGCTCTAACGTCCAGGTGAGGCCCTTTCCCCTGCTAGTCGCTTCCACTGCATGGCTGATGCTTCCCTGCCCTCTTTCCAGTCTGGGTCCCCTGCGGGAGTCAGCATGGCAATACTGAGAAGGATGGCATGTTCCACGACTCACCTGCGAGCCGGGGAAATATGAACTGTCCTTTTTCAAACTCACCTAATCATAAAACAAATCAGCCAGTTTCTTAGGTGACGAGCTGCTCTGCTCTCTGGCCAGGCAGACTCCAAAAGTTATTACCGGCTAACAATAGCTTGTTAGCGGGCTTGGGCCAGATCTTTCCAATCGCACAGGTCCTGGGAGAGTCTGGACGTATAAAAGACAGAATCCATTCCAAGTGCGCACTATTAGTTCTGCTCTGAATCCCACCGCTATTCGCTGGAGGGTTTTTGTGAAATTTCCAACCTGCCAGAATCTCAGTCCTCATCAGCTGCCCAGGAAAACGACTGTGACAGGTGCTAATTGGTGATTAGAGGAGAGAACACCTTTGGGCTGGGGAGAGTGCTCCAGGTGCCTGCTGCGTAGTGCCAGGCCCCCCCCCCCCGCCCCGCCCTGCTCTGGGGATGACAGTGCTCCCTTCTGTAGGAAGGGTCCTGACCCCTTCGGGTTGACTCACCCTCTCCTCCTCTTCTCCCGTCCTCTCTCCTTCTCACTCTCTGTCTCTTCCTCCCTTTCTCCCTCTCTTTCTCTCTCCCCTCAACCTTTCTCCCTCTCTTTTCTTCTCCCCCCATCCCCCTGGCTCTGGTCAGACCATACCCTGACTCTTCAACCCTGAGCTCAAGCTCTGGAAAACCCCAAACCATGCTCTACTGGTATGAGCTCCCAGATTCTCAGGACACCTAATATCTCTCTTGCTTTCACTTTGCTTAGCCATGCATTGCGAAGTATCACTGAACTGCTGCCAGGGTGGGCTTCCACGAAATCGCAGATGTTAGACACCAGCACAGTGCTGGGAACACAGACAGTGGTCAGTGGTTCTACTCCATGGTCATCCCTCGCCATACTGTCCTTGCTGAATGGGTTCTGAGTAGTAAAGTTGAGCTCAAAGAACAGGAGTTAGCATTGTTATGAAGTTCCCCCTCTCACCAAGGGGCCGAGATCCAGGCATTCATGAGATGTTAAACGGGTAAGGATGCCCCCTCAATGACACCCGTCTGATTTCCCTGCTTATGTCCCTCCTCCTGGAAGCCCTCGCCGGTCCCTGTGCCCCTTGTGTGCCTGCTCCTCCCTTGGTGCTTCCCTCTGGTATCTGGAACCACTGTTTTGCTCCTTTAGCATCACGTCATGTGCCTGCTTGCCTGCTTGCCCAGGCAGCCCTAGGAGCCTTCCCTCCTCCCCTTTGGCTGCTTCCTCAAGGGTGGCCGTTGATTGCTGTCTTCCCTCTGGCCCATTTGCATAGCCCCTCTAATGTCTTTGGACTTCAACATTCATGCACCTGAAGGCTGCTGCTTTTAAAAAAATGTATATATATTACAACCCCAGGTATTGGTTCTTCTGAGGGCTACAGAGACCTACAGGTTCTATGGTCATGGCAGATGGACTTCAATGCCATGTCAGTTGGCCCTACTTTGGAGTTTGTGTTCCTGAGTGTGATGGAGCTGGACTTAGGTGTGATCTTTGTTCACAAGCCACTCCTGTCACTTTTACTGGAACTGTGGCTGGCACTGAGGTTTAGTGTATACTCAGGGGACCTGAATCTCTGGACTGTCCATGTGATAGCCAGGCCCTGAGCCTCACTCAACAGACTTGCAACTCCTATCCTCTGGTTTATTGGGTTTACTCCAGCCAGCTAACAGGGAGGTGAAGAAGGTCAGCCACCACACCAGGGAGCCAAGAGTGCCTACAACTGCAAACAGGAGAATTGCAATCATCATCCAAGTAGAATCTAAGCACCCTCTCAGTAGAGGGGTGGAGTGGACATAACCATCCCAGGGTCCACAGAATGGAGGAATAGAGTATGGATTAGAGTGAATTTACTGATATTCTATTCTGGAACTATTGTGATTAGTAATCAAAGAAAATGTAGCACTGATGTGGAGAAAGTGGCCATGGCAGCTGCTGAGGGTGGGGAATGGGAAGAAGAGATGTGATGTGGGGGCATTTTCAGGACTTGTAGTTGTCCTGGGTGGTGCTGCAGGGACAGTTACCAGACACTGTATGTCCTCCCATGGCCCACTGGGTGGACTGGGGGAAGAGTGTCAACTATAACGTGGACCACTGACCATGTGGTGCAGCAGTGCTCAGAGATGTATCCACCAAGAGCAGTGAATGTCCCATGATGATGGAAGAGGTTGTTGTTATGGAAGGAGTGGGGTGAGGGGGGTGGAGAGTATATGGGGACCTCATATTTTTTTAATGTAACATTAAAAAAATAAAAAAAAAATACTTCTGGGAGGGAATAGGAGGTGGGAGGAGGGATTTGGCATCACAGGTGGGCAGAACAGAATCCCAGGACCTTATCAACATGGCGAGAACAGGCCAGGGGCAAGAAGGTTATATTTTATAAAGACATACAGCATTCTTTATAAAAAACACACAATTGTTCACTCAAATTAGGAAACTATATTTGAAATTTAGAAAGGATATATTTTTTTACATTAACTGAACTTTTAAAGCATTTTTTTCCTAAGGAAATTACTTTCTTCCATGTTCGGGAGAGTAAAAGGATAATTTCTTTCATCCAAAAATTTAAAGTCACAGCCACACACTTGATCACAATGTCACTTACTGATCTCGAAGTACTCATGTGTCAGTTCTGATACTGTCAAGTATGCATTATCATTTGGTTATAACAATAAAATGAAGAGGTGCTGCTTATTACCATCTTGTACAGTTGAGACAATGGAGACTTAGAAAATAATAAAAATTATGATTTTCATACAAATAGAACTTTTTTTTAGCAGAACTGACAGTATAAGTTATCTCATTAACATGTAACAGCCCTATGAGGTATTGATTAGTTGCCTTATTTTACATATATGAAAATTAAAATCCAAAGAGGAATGTTAGTTTTCTGTAAAGTTGCACAGTGGTGGAAGTTATCCCAGTAAAGTAAGGGGCTGGAATTCAAATTGATAGATTTGTTCTGTAGAGCAAATTACCTCAAAACACAAAGGCTTAAAGGAAAAAACAATTTATTTTGCTCATAATACTATAGAATGACTAGACAGTTTTTCTGGTCTGACTTACAGCTTCCTTAAGTATCTTCCTATTCCATTGTTCTCTAGGGCATTTGATTCTGACCTTGGAGCTCTTGACTCTGCCTCTTTACTATAAAAATACTCCCTGTCACATTTTAGCAGCTTTCTCAGCCTATTTCCTGCCTGTAGAAAGGCAATAGAAGGAGGAACGGCTGGGAGTTTTTTTGGCATTTTGAGCAATTCTTGCTGCTTTAGTCTAAGCCAACAGTCCTTTTGCTGTTACAATTCCCTTAAAAATTTCATGGACTTTCTATCCATCATTTTATACTCCAATCTGTTTGGCGAAAGTCAAATGCACAATTGCGAGATGTGCCTGCCTCTGTAGCCTTAAAAGCAAATTTGGGGAATTAACTTTCTGAGATACCATACCCCTAAGATTCTTAGGAGCCTTTTATTTCATTGACAGGGTCTACCAGGCACCATCTTAAGTCTTTCAAATGTCTTAACAGATGAACCGATGGCCACACTTTAGCTTGATCTTTTTGTGAAAGGTTTCCTTTCACTTGGAGAATTTTTTTTCTCACCTGGCAGACTAGGAAAGAGAACTGTGTTACTTTCCAAGCCAATGAGTCCTGATGTCTCTAGATGTCATTTAATGTCTATGGGCAAACTAAACAGTCCCTTCTTTACTTCATTTCTTTTGCAATATTTTGCCATACACAACTTGTAACACCCAACTGACACTACAAATGTTCTGGAGATCTCCTTAGCCAGCTCAGGAAGTTATTGCTACAGGCAACATTTTTGCAAACTGCTTTATTACTATATAAAATATGTCACCCTTTTTCTAAGTTGCCAGAGTAGCTTCTGCATCAGTTTTCTAGCCTCCACTAATATTTACAACCTTTGTTAGACTTTCTCCACTGCCTCTCCAGCCTCCCTCCAATGCCATGTGTTTAAGAGTGTTTCAAGAGTAGCCTCCAGCTTCTAGGAGAGTGCTTCTGTATTAGTTACCTTTTGCTGCATTATAAACCACCCCAATACTTAGCTCATAGATTCTGTGGGTCACATGGGCAGTGTCTCTCATCTGTGCCTGTTTGGTTGGTCTCTGCTGACTTGTCTCTTATATCTGTGGTCAGCTGGAGGGTTGGTTAGTAGTTGAATGATCTAGGAGGGCCTCACAGATTTGGCAGGTGTCCCAAACATCTTATAGCAAGCTTTTCCGGGCTTCTTCACTTGGTGGTTGTCAAAATAGTTCCAAAAATACAAAGAAGACAAACCCTAATGAGCAAGCTTCTGCTCACATCACTCTACCTCTTGATGGGATGGACAGACATTGTGGTTTCTACAACAAAACCTTCATCTATCTGACTCAACAGTCTGTGCATTTAATCACCATTCTAAATTGCCTCAAGCTAAGCACATTACTAAAATGCACATAACCAATGCCTCTTCAGAAAAAAAGAATCTATTTTATTTCAAATACTAATATTTATAGCCAGTAAAAGTAAAATATACTTGCCTACATTAGATCATCATACCTGCATAATGGGATATTTTGGACACTATGAGAAGAAAGTTAATTCCTTAGCAATAGGATTGCTCTTCCAAACTCTTCTCCAAATCAAATGTCAAGAATGAAAGATGGAAATTGAGATGGTGGGTAAAAGTATCAGTTTAATGAGTAAAAATACAAAGCAGCATGGATGGATGGTTTATCTCCAGGCATACTGATAACTGCTTTAAGTGTCCTTTAAAGGTGTAGGAAGGTTCAAGGATTCAGGAAACAAGTACCAAGGTGTCTTGCTTCATTCCATTCCAATTTAATAAGCACTTAACACTTGATTCACCCATGGCAGTTTACACAGTCCTTTACTTTCATTATCTCACTTAAATTTCACAGTGCCCCGAGGTCATCATATGTTATTACCTCCATTTCAAAGATTACTGAGACTTGCCCAGTTTTACAGAAAATTATTGTCAGAGCAGAGAGAAAATAGAGAGAAGAGAGGACGTTGAAGGGGAGATGGTATAAATGGGAGGTAGCAAGTAGAATGAAATAAAGCCTTATTCAGAGGATGGAGTATTACAAAAAGCAGGAGCTTGCTTGAGAGAACTTAATTTGTGGGAAATCTTAAACCTGAGTACGAGGAAAGCCTCTTGGATTGGAGCTCAGGGTGTCTTTCCTTAGGGGAAAGAGGAAAAGGAAAACGGGGTCAGAAGGGAGAGTGCAGGGCTGAAGGAGGTCATTTGGTCATTTGAGCTGTTGGATCCTATAGGCAGACTCCCCACTTGTAGCAAATGATGTCAAAGCCCCAAATTCAGAATTATTTTAAAAGGGAATGTTATTGCTCAGAATTCCAGCTGTCTGGGTTAAAATTATTCAGATGGTAGTTTTCTTCATACATGCCAATCAGATTTTTACATCAGTAAAGAAATCATTTATGTAAAACAGAAACAGCCTTTGTAAGATTCAAGAGAATAGGAACAAGCATACTGCATCAGAATTTACATGCAGCATCAACTTTAGGTATAGGGTTTTTACTTACTTATTAATTTATCCATCTAAACATACTTACTGAATACCTATTATATAACAGGGAATCTGTTAAGCATCGAGAATATGAAAATGAATAACATCTCCCCACTCAAGGAGCTCATGATCAATTAAAGAAAATGCAAGTTACATATGTACTTTGAAACTTTTTAGTAATTCACAGAATATCTCAATTCAAACTAGCCACATTTCATGTACTCAATAACCAGATGTGATTAGAGGCTTCCATTCTGAACAGTGTAGATCTAGGGGCAGACAGAATGTAAACAATTGCCATACAAATGAAAATTCTCTGGCAAAGATGTCACATGGTACCATAAATGGAGAATGGACCTTAGAATATTTATATACTCAAGATAGAAACTTACCTTTACTGGAATGTTTAAGTGACAGTTTCTTAGAGCATTCCTTTTACCCCTAGGCTGAAAAATATAAATTATTCCACCTTCTAATAAACATGAGAAGTGCTACATGTTGCATCCCTCATATATTAGACAGCCAAAGGGGTGCTGATGCAAAGTACCAGAAATCTGTTGGCTTTTATAAAGGGTATTTATTTGGGGTAAAAGCTTAGAGTTACAAGGCCCTAAAGAGTCTAACTCAAGGCTGCTTTCTCACCAGTCTGTTGCCATGTGTTGAAGCAAGATGGCGGCTGATCTCTGCCTCGTCTCCTTGGGCTTCTTGTATCAGTTTCTGGCATAGGGCTTGTTTCTTTCTGGGCCTTCTCAGCTGCTCAGCTGCTCTGTTCTCTTTGGTTGCCAACTATCCAGCAAATAGCTCATCTCTCTTCCTGGGGCTTTAGCTATTTGAGACTTCTTTCTATCACATGGCAGGACCGAAATGACCAAGTTCTCTCCTCTTCTGTGTGTCTTCTTGAGTGAGTGTCTGTTTATATCAGCTCACTGAGGGAGCAGGGACTCAACCTGAGTCATGCCCTTCTGATGTGGTCTAATCAAAGCCTTACTCTTAACAGGTAATTTAATCATGACATGTCAGCTGAATCCAACACATTCAAAGGATATCACACCCAGATGAACAGATTAGTTTACAAACATATACTCTCTTTTTTGGGATTCATAAATAATCTCAAACTGCCACAGGCCTTTTTGAAGTTTAAAATGTGCAGTAATATATTATAGGCTCTGAGGTATCCTGCTGCAAAAAAGAGATGATCTTAACTTTGCTTAACTCAATATTTCCTCAAAGTTATTGACAATGAAACCCCTCTGAATATATTTAATTCAGATTGGGGAATAACTGTGAGAAACCCAATTTAATAAAAATTTTTGGCTAACTGAGGGTTGTGCTTCAACTGTGGCCAATATTTTCCTCCTGAAATGTCTGGTTTTGACTTCTGGCCATAGTACAGTCTAGTGGACAGAGATGTATTCTTCTAGTAATCTACACCTAGAACAGAGTATCCTCTGTCTAAACTGTCCTTCCTCTCTTCCTCTTCTTCTCTTGGAAAATTTGCTCTTTAAATATCACATCTCCTCAGATACTTTAACTGGCTCCCCAAGGCAGAATTAATGGTTTCCTCCCCTCCGTACTCAAAACAGTTCCTATAATGATGTGTGTACAAGTTAAAGTTCATTATTACAGGGTAGGGGTTGGGTCTCCTTTATCTCTCCATCCCCAGACATTGGCACAACTTCAACATCTACTAGCTATGCTCTATATTGACATTCTGCCCTACTCGCTCATATACCTAAGTAATGAGGGGCACTAAGACAGGATTTGTATTTCAGGGAAGGCTCTGGTTCTTGCCTTTTCATTCCCCATTCCACTCCAGTATTGTGGCGCACCCAGCGAGCATACAGGTGAGGCCACCATCTGGGCTGTAGATGATGCCTTCTTTGTGGCTGGAACTATATGATTGCCCACCTTTCTTTGCCTGGTGCTACCCCTCTGCCTCAGCCTCCTTGCTGGGCTGCAGAAACCTTATATAGAGGCTACCCAGCTTGTGTGGCTGCCCCTTGGGACCCAAGTAACCCTGCGTTCCAGGTACCTGAGTGCCTCGCCTGTGCCTGGCCTCTGCTCTTCTGCCTTTACTCTGGACTGTCTCCTTGACCCACTTCCCAGTCCCCAGCCTATTATGACCACAGGCTTCCCAAACACAGTAGGACTGGCCGGAAGCCTGGTGGCCTTGGGGATTCTAACTCTGTCCCCTGTTCCACTGGCTCCAGTGTTGGCCAACTTCTTTAGAACTGCCATTAACCATTTTTCAAATGTCTCTCTACCTGGATGTGGTGAGAGCCTTTTGGCTTTAATTTGATGCCCTCTCAGCCTTATTTTACTACAGTCCCCACCTCTTCCTTCTTGTTCTCTTCATCTATTTCCATCATGCTTGCTGCATATATTTTGGTAAACGACTTCTCATCCTTCTTGAAATGAGGTGGAGATTATACAATATATGCCTTTTCCCCTTTTATCTTTTTTTTTTTTTTTCATACAGTAGAACTGTCTTAAGGAACATTCCCTGACAGCTTTGTTGAGTAGATTCAAAGGTGAAAAAAAAATAACAGGAGACACACGCATCCAATTATTTTTCTGCTTTGCATGCCTAACTTCATCCTGAACTGGGGTCAAGGGGCTTTTGGATCCAGGGTATTTGTTTAATAAAAGTTACACATCATTGCTTTGGGGATGCATCTTGATGCGATGCCCTTTGTATTGTAACGTTATGGAAATAAAATTTGCTTAATTTACAGCCTTTCTTACACCAGCCTTGTACATCTGAAAAATTAATTACCAAATGTCATATTGTACAGAGCCAGCGAAGCCCTTTGACATGGTGACATCCCAAAGTCCATAGAGAACAGACACGGCACACTGGGACAGCCACAGAAGCTGCCTCTCATTGCCTTTCTCTCTTTGCAGCTGGAGCATGGAGTAGGGAGAGCAGGCTCTGGGTCCAGCATGCTGGCTGGAGTGACATTCCTGCTATCCCTTCCTTACTTGCATGCCTTGTTCAAGGCTCTAAGTTCTTTACGGCTCAATCTGCTCATATATAATATATATAAAATTATCATTTTGGTAAACATCATGGTAGAGGTTGCATCTGTCATGAATCATCAATGGATGATAAATCTAGGAAAATTTTGGTGAGGAGCAAGATATCTCAACAACAATGCAATGCACTATCATTGGGCTACAGACTGCTGATTAGTAGCAAGGGAAATTAAACAATAATTATACGGTAGATAATTAGACAACCCCTTGACTCTGTGATCAAAATTAACATCCCCTGTGAGGGACAGATGACATCTCTGCCTCATGGTGCAATGTTCTGAGAAGAATACCACACCAACTCTGCAGTATTCCATGAATTCATAACCTCAGTCTAATTATGAAGAATCACCAGTTAAATATAGAATGAGAAGCATTGTATTTAAGCAAGGGGAGAGTTTTAGTTTGCTAAAAGCTGCTTGGAGCACTACACAAGAAGTGGATTGGCTTTTATAATGGGAATTTATTAGATTAAAAGCTTGCAGTTCTGTTGTTGTAAAAATGTCTAAATAAAGGCATCTTCGGAGATGTGGTCTCATGGAAGGTTGGCTGCTGGTGAACCTGGGCTCCTGCCAAGTGGCAAGACACCACGGTGGCTGTGCAGTCTGGGTCTCTGCTGTCTCTCCAGGCTCACTTTCTCTCTGAGCTCAGCTGTGGGTTATCAAGCACATGACTTGTCTCTTGCCAGGTCTTGTCTCTCAGTCTCTCAGGCGCCTCTTTCTGTACCTCTGTGTGCCACTGATACCAGCCTCCAGCCTTCAGGATCTTTCTCTTAGCCTTTCAGGGTTTCTCTGTCTCTGCAGCTTTTTTTCCTGTGTGCCTGTGGCTTTTTAACCTCCATTTATAAAGGACTCCAGTATTAGGATTAAGATCCACCCTGGATCTTTCAATCTAATTAAAGACACTTAGCTGAAGTGATTTGTTCAAAAGGTCCTTTAACTGAATCTAATCCAAAGGTCTTACCTGTAATAGGTTTACAGGTATAGGAATGGGTTTGCTTTAAGAACTGGATTTTCTGGGGTCCACAAAAGATTCAAACCAGTACAGGCTGTCATATTCTTCAATAAAGACAATGTCACATTGGAAACTGTATTAGTTTCCTGTGGCTGCTATAACAAATTACCATGAATTGGATGACTTGAAAGGACAAACATTTATTCTTTTACAGTTCTAGATAGCAGAGGTCCAAAGTTAATTTCACCAGGCTAAAGTCAAAGTCCTGGTAGTCTGGTGCCTTCTGGAGGCCCTATGGGAGAACATACCCTTGCCTCTTCTAGTATCTAGAGACCACTGGTGTGTGGCCACATCACTCCAATCTCTGCTTCTCTCATGACATTGCCATCTCTTCTTCAAATCTCTATTAGCGTACCTCTTGGAAAGACCCACCTGAATAATTGAGGTGAATCTCCCCATCCCAAGATCCATAACTTAGTCACATCAGCAAAGTCCATTTCTTTTTCCCATAAAAGGTAACAGTCCTAGGTTCCCAGGATTTGGGCATGGCTATCTTTGGGAGCATTATTCAGTCGGCCACAGAAATGTCCCAGATTAATGGAAGGTAATGTGGCATGAAAATGAAATATGTTTCCTGATGCTAGAACTGTTATCAGTGTTAAACTTACTAAAGATACCTGTAGGTTGGTTGCCTCTGAACAAATGCATATTGAAGTATTTAGGGAGGAAGGTCCATTATATATGTAACTTACCCTCAAATTAGATAGAAAACAACAGAAGTGAAGTATAAAGAAAATAGAGCAAAATATTAACAATAGATGAGTCTGGGTGTCTAAGTTTTCCACAGGGCTGCTGAGGCAAAGTACCAGAAATGGGTTGGCTTTTATAAAGGGGATTTATTAGACCATGAAAAGTCCAAATCAAGGCACCATCAGGGAATGCTTTCTCAGGGTCCTGCCATGTGGTCACCAAGATGGCCACTGATCTCTGCCAAGGTCCTGTTTTTCATCCAGAAGCTACTGTTTCCCAGAGTTCAGCTGTGGGCAACAAGGCAGAGGGCTTATCTCTTTCCAGGCCTCCTTTCTCAGTCTTGGCTTCTCTGCTTTCTTCCTGAGTTCAGATGTGGGCGATGAGGCATATGACTTGATTCCTCTTGAGCTGCTCCAGTAGCCCAGTCCCTTGGTGAACTTTTTTCCTGCCTCTACTCTGCTGGTTCTGGCTCTAGGACCTCTCTAGCCTTTCTGGGCTTCTCTGCTTTCCTGCAGTCCTCTCTCTCACATGGCAGGATCAATATAATATGGCAGCTCCCTTTTCCTGTATTTCCATTTATATCAGAACCAGCAAGAGGGCAGAGACTTAACCTGAGTCATGCCTCACTGACATAGTTCAATGAAAAGATGTAAAGCGATCTTATCAAGCAATGTAATCAAATGCTCCTCAACTGAATTTAATGCAATCAAAGGGTATCACACCTACAGGCATAGATTAGTTTAAGAACATAATCTTTTTCTCTTTTGGGTTTCATAAAATAACTTTAAACTGTCACACTGGGTAAAGGGTTTGTGGTTATTCTTCATAACATTATTATTTTAGCAATTTTTCTGTAAATTTGAAATTTTTTCAAATAAAAGAAAAAAATGGTTGAAAGAAATCCTTGGAGAGGAAGGAAATGAGGACACTGAACTTGTGGCGAAGGGGGACAAAGCTGACAAGAACCTCCAGGGAAGGGGAACGGAAGACAGACTACCACTTTTCACCTTGTGCCCCAGGTAATGTCTCCCTCTCTTATATAAACATCCCGCAAAGTAATGAGCACATATTTTCCAGCTCTGGACTCTCTTTGAGTCATTCTATAAATGTCAGAAATAATCTTATGCTCAATAAATCAAATCCATTCAAGTGCTTAATTAATCTTCTTTTGTTCTCACCAATCACTCGTGCTTAGCAACACTTCAAGGGAAGATCAACCATAAAAACTACTGACCATTTGCTCTTGAATTAAGCAGTGACAGTCCAGATAGGAGACTCAGCAGTTGAGAGCAGCATGGCATTAGGAAAAACCTGGAGATGAAGAAATGCCTCCATTCCCAGAGTAAGTTCTTTGAGGTCAAATGGAGTCTTTTCTTTGCAGCTGAGGTCATTCTTGCAAATAGAATATTCTCTATCTTCACAGTTATCCTCATGTGACCTATAAGAATCAAACCAAGGAAGACAAAATTGACAGACCACATTGTTTTGAATGTTTTATAATTTCATTTTTACTTTTTTTTAGCATCTCAAGTCACATTTTTAAAGCCTATTATAGCAACCTTAACAGGTGTTTCAGTCTGCCAGGCTGCTGAAATGCAATATACCAGAAATGGGTTGGCTTTTACAAGGGGGATTTATTTGCTTGCAAGCTTACAGTTCTGAGGCTGAGAAAATGTCCAAACCAAGGTAGCATCAAACTGGCAATACTGCTCTCCCCAAAGACCAGCTGCAGGTGATCCTGGACTCTTCTGTCACACGGTAAGGCACATAACAAGGTACATGGCAACACCTGCTGGTCTCTTCCTTCTCCTCCTGGTTGTGACACTTTCAGGTTTCTACTTTCCTGGTTTCCTTTCTCAGCTTCTGTGCCTTTTTCCCTCTCCATATATATCTCATTTATTAAGGACTCCGGTGACAAGATTGAGACCCACCCTGGGCCTGGGCTCACCTACAATAGGCTCACACCAGCTTGAAGAACTTGATTTTCTGGGGTACATACTGTTCCAACTTCACAATAGGTTTATTATAAAATGATTAAAATAATTTTGCCTAGATACAGACCTTAAGGAGATGTCCTACATCCTCTTTGTTTCTGTCTCTCTCTGTCTCTATGCCTTATGCACGTGTGTGTATATGCTCAGCTGTATGTATTTACATGCACGAATATGTGTGTGTCTCTTGTACGCAGTTCCTTGTCACTTTTACAGAGATGAACCCTCTCCTCTTGAAGTTCAACATTTGCTCCTCTAGTGAAGGGGGGTTTGTAAACTCTCTTGAAGGACAATCTCATATAAACTGGGTTGAAAATGGAGCCCCATTTGAGCATTCCGAGGATGGCCATCCCGACAACATGTCACATCTTTTACTTCCACCCCTACTACGTCAATAGATCTCAGGAAGAGCTAAGGAAGATTAAAATTATTGTTTGGTTGCTTTATGTTTGATAATTTAAAGGCAAAATTAGACTCTCTATATGTATAATTTCAGTGGTGATAGAAAATGACCATGGCTGTCCTAAATCTCTCTCTCTCCTGCTGGGCAGTTCCTAGAATTCTCCATGCAACAAAAGATGAACTTCCCTCACCTCACAATTCAAATAAAGCACAGAGTTCATTCTGATAGTTCAGCATATGCTTAAAGCAAAGCTCTCCCTTTCCTCCCATTAGGCCAAGCATTCACATTTTAGTTGAACTATGAGATGCGGGAGGAACTAGGGCCTTATTCCAAAAATCAGCTTTACAAAATCCACACCATTCAAATTCTTAATATTAAGGATGATTTTTGGCTTTACTAATAAATCCTCTTTTTAATCAGACTGCTTGCCTAAGAGTTTTTAAGTCCTAATGTGAAGTCAAGCAGATTTCTTTAACAAAAACCCTTGGAAGTTGTTTAAGTCCATGTGGCTCCTGGCCTCTCAACAAAATGGCTCAAGACTGCCTTGCCTTCAGCCAGTATTAAGTGTGTGTCTGTGATGTCTAACACCGTGCTAGTCGATGAAGAGTTGAGGACAGATAAGACAGTGCCCACTTGTGGGGGTTCTCTTTGTGCATGTGCTATATAGGTAAGTGCCTTATTAAGCATCGAGATAGAAACCAAATTGAATGGTAGATCACAGGGGAGAACATGAACACCTGCCAAAGAGACGAGGAACTTGAACAAGTTTTCGGAATACATTTTCCAGGTAAGTCTGCTAAGTGAATATTGGAACAATATGTGAAAAGCCACAGGAGTGAGGACGAGTGTGAGTGGACTGGGCCAGGTAGAGAAGAATTGTGTGGCCAGGACCTGGGGTGTGTGCTTTTGAGTGGCTAGAGATGGGAGAGGTGGGCAGGGAAGATTGTGAACAGACTTTGACTTTAACATAGAAGTCTGGATTATGTCCTGGAGGCAGAGGGATTGCTCCTGAGGCATTAAGGCAAGAGATTAATGTACGATATTTTTCATTGGAAGAAAATTCTAAAAACACTGGAAAGAATCAACTCAAAGGAAAGAAGACTCAGACAGGATAATCAGTCTGAGGTGGTTGTAACTGTCAAAGATAATGAGGGTTGATGGGAATGGCAGTGGGGTTGGAGAGGCCCTAGGAAAGCTTCTGAATATAATTGGTGTCACAGCTATGAAATTTGCATTTTTGTATCTAATATTTACAGTTGTTCTGTCTTCTACTTTCCAGTCAGCTATCTTTCATTGCTGTTTGAGAGCAAACTTCTAAGAATACTCTGTCTTAAATTTCTATTTCTAACTGGGGATGTGCTGGGGTGCCAGACACCCAAGTTTATGAGAGGAGTGTCTAAGAAAGAGTAAGTGAGCTGTATGAATGAAAGCCTGAAGAGCTCACCCATAAATAAAACCCATTGTCTACAGTGTGTGGAAGCTTTAGGGTCCTTTTTAGGTCTTCAGAGATTTTTTTCATAAGTTATGTTCTAGGTCATCAGATTATTGAGTATTTGAGATTGATAGAGCAGTATCTTCTGGCTAAGCTGGAAGGCTGAGAGGTTTGGAGAGGCTGGACTTATTATATAGAGTGTACATGTATGCATTTCTTTATTCCTGGCTACAGAATAGAAGGAGGCTTGTCAAATTTGGACTCTAGCCATGCTACAGATTTGTTTCTTCCTGCAAGTTCATATGGATTAATCAGCCAAAGATGGCATGAGACCTAAATTATGAACCCACCAACAGAGACACAAGCATCATGATAAAAACTAGCTATGAAAAAATATAGCAAACTACCTTAGTAGGCTGCATCCAAAAGGCATAAAATCATCGGTTTCGACTAGACAATGAAGAATAACGAGCGATTATTGAGGGGCGGTTTGATTTTCTCGAATGCAAATCCAGTGCTTCAACTCACATATTTCTACCTAGCTGCCTGCACTTCAACTTCCTTAAGTAATTCTAGAGTTGGGAGAAACATTTTATCGTGATGCCAGAAGTGAGTTAAGGGTAATTAGGGATTTGAGTTTCTACCTGCAAAGGGGACTGGGTGTCAGAGTGAGCACTGCCCTCAGGGATATTCAGGTAGAAGTGTTCCAAAGGTGGGATGGGTGGATGAACCCAAGGGGGAGGCAGGATATCAGAGGAGGTCATAGAGGAATCCACTTCCAGAATACAGAGGAAGGTCCAAATTAAACACAGCCAAGAAAAAAGACAAAGATATGAATGATAGAGAAGGCAGAGGTATAATGGAAAGAGTTGGTCATGGACTAGACATGTGGGAAAATGAGGAGCCAAGGTTAGATATGAAGGGCACAGTGGGTGAGTGCAAAGAGCCAGTTTAAAAGTCAAGGCAGATCCAGTTCTTGTTATTTTTATATTGATAAGAAATGCTACCACTCATTAAGTCCTATTTTGTGGAAGGCTTGGTACCAGGCCTTTTGTACATATTATTTCTGATCCTGAAAATAATCATTATCCCCTTTACAAAAGAAGAGAATATTAAAATGCAGAGAGATGGATTAAGTCCATTGCTCAAGGTCACATATTCAATTAGTAGAATAAAAGATTCAAGGTCTAGCTGTTCCATATCTTTGTTCATGGTTTCTGTTCTTTACTGCATGAATGCATGTGGAACTACTTGAAGATTCTTGGAGTGAAGGAAACGCATAGAAAAACAGCTTCATTGTACCTTGGAGGAGTTTATGCACAGTCATGTTGGAGAAATCAGATTTCCCATCTGAAAAAAGATGAGGTGACATTAATAACAGCAAAGAGTTAAATATATAAAGGAGTTAGGAAAGAGTAAGATGACATTTGAATGGAGTTGGGAGAGACTGGACATAAAACAGGTTGAATTTAAATTGGGCCATAAAGTGAGGTCTGGCTTCAGGGTGCAGAGAGGTGATTTAGGAGACAGAAATCTTTTATAATAAGGAAGAAAACAAGGAAGAGAAGGTATTTCTTTTTCTCTATGCTAAATCTATTCTACTTAATTCCTTTCTAACTATATTCACCCCACAACACACACAGACATGCACAAAAAGAGGTATAGGAGAGTAATTGAATTGACTAAAATTCCAGGACTTATACTGGATGATGTACAAGTGCAAGACTAAGTGTGCAATAAAAGACTGCTGTGTTCAGTCAAGGCCACTTGAAGAATCATTCTGGTTGGCTACCATAAGTTGCTTTCTGCCATCATGGGTTAACTTTGGTTTTTATCTAGCCTTTAGGATCTTGTGATGCTGAAAACTCTGCAGGCTCTCCCAATTACCTCTGAGAGAAAGGTTGAGCCCAATCACTTTAATAGCATCTTGTTGCACTGAGCCCATCATGGTGTGATACATCTTCATTGTTGACCTTCAAGAAACATCCTATCCCCAAAGGTCAGCATCGGAATTATAGATTAGTGAAGCTAGTGGAGTACAAAGGAGGCATCTCCTTTGTACTGAAGTCACTTTCAATTTTTTCATGTCTTAAGTATGCCTTGCTTTATGGATGCATACATGTGAATCTTAAAAATAGAAATCAAAGTTTAAAGGCTGGTGGTGTAAAATGAGAAAGGCTCCAAGGCAGAGAGTGAATAAAGAATTTTCAAAACTTCTTAGGTTGGAATACCAGCCAGCAGCAAATCCCCATGAGGAAGGACTTCATCTTCATCTCCAAGCCGTATCTAATTTCCTCTTTGTCTTCCTTTGATTAAAAACCAACAACGACTATACCATCTCGGTGCTCTGTATAGAACAGGTTTAGATATTGGCTTAGCAGAGCAGTGTGGTTTTTCAAAGGCTAATAAGGTTGAACTTACCGTCATCTATCACTAATCTGTGGCTTTATTCTTGGCTCCAGTTCCATGTTCTGCCACATTTAATTTACACTTCTCTTGCTCCAGATGACACTGATGATGTTGAAAGTCCATGAGGTGGGGGTTGGGGGGACTGTGGTTAATAAATATGGCTATAGCAGCTGGGTGTGTAGCTGACCTTTATCTTTCAAATAACCTGTGTAAATCCAAACCAGTCAATGAACCCAGATAGATGGCTGTGTTAGGGGAGACAATGAAATTAGGTGAGCAAATTCCAACACAAGGGAAAATTGATGTGGTGACCCACTCCATACTGACCAGTTCTTCAGTTTGTCTTAAGTGGCTTCTTTGGGTGATATTGAGTGACTAGGACTGGTTGCTAATGGGGATGGATGACTGGTTTTCTGACGGGCAGGAATGATGGATACTGATCTAAGGGGTTATTTTCAAAGGAGGATAGATGGTGTTATATGTTATGAGTATCATCTCTATAAAATGGGGTGGAACAAAAAAACCCACCAGTGCACGTGTTCTGGATGGCTCATAAAGAAAAGCTGAAAACCGTGATGCTGCTTTTTCCTTTGAGGAAATTGTTCAGTTTTCCCTTTCTATCACATTCATGCTTCTACTTTCTCTCATCTGTTGTTCTGAAAACATCGTTTCCCAAGCACAAAATGCTGCTTTCCTGGATAGTTTTTGGTCTGACCCCCTACTCCATTTTCTGCATCTTCTGCACATTGAATAAAGATTACAGACCCTACCTTAAGCCCTACAGAAACCCATTCCTGCCTGAGCCAGTCTATTTCCTTTTTATTGCAAGACAAAGGACAAAGGGAAAGTGAAGAAAAATATCCCTTATGAATGCATACTTCTGTACACTCAAGGTACCAATGGTCTCTGTTCATAGCCTATTAAAATATGTTCCCAAATTACTATTGCATACATTAACATCCCCTGTTAGTTAGAATGGCACTCGCTTCTCTGAATTATAACCCCCTGATTCTCAGTTTACTTCTCATTCACATGAAGTCTGAATGATGGTGGTAAGAGAGAAAGGTAGCCACTCACACCTACACAGGGCCCAGACTAAGAGGAGTTCTGACAAATTCAACATGTGAATTCTAAGACTACTTTGGGCATTCATTAATGCCAGCAGATGGGGGGTGGGTAAAGAGTACAATATGTTGTAGGCTTTTACATACAATGCAGGTCAACGTCCATATATTATACTCAAAAAAAGAAAAAAAAAACAAAGAAAAGAGGAAAGAAAGGAAGAAGAAAGAGAAGAAAGAGGCCTATTTATTTTTTGGTGGTTGTTACTTATTATATTTTTCCCAAAATTAACATTGATCCTGGATTATACTTTATATCTATTAAAATCACCCAATATTTACCATGCTTGTCTATGTCATTTCAGTTCTATGTAGTCAATTTATTCATCTATATTATTTTTTTCCAGCTTAGCTAAGTTACCAGGTAATATATCAATAAAAGATGGGACTGGGAAGCGGACTTAGCCCAGTGGTTAGGGCGTCCATCTACCACAGGGGAGGTCCGCGGTTTAAACCCCGGGCCTCCTTGACCCGTGTGGAGCTGGCCCATGCGCAGTGCTGATGCGCGCAAGGAGTGCCGTGCCATGCAGGGGTGTCCCCGTGTAGGGAAGCCCCATGTGCAAGGAGTGCACCCTGTAAGGAGAGCCGCCCAGCGCAAAAGAAAGTGCAGCCTGCCCAGGAATGGCGCCACACACACGGAGAACTGACACAACAAGATGACGCAGCAAAAATAAACACAGATTCCCATGCTGCTGACAACAACAGAAGCGGACAAAGAAGACGCAGCAAATAGACAGAGAGAACAGACAACTGGGGTGGGGGGGAAGGGGAGAGAAATAAATAAATAAATAAATAAATAATCTAAAAAAGTAAAATAAAAGATGGGACTGAGGTTCAAAATTTTAATAAAAATTCTGTAATTTGAGAAGACGAATGCAGGTAACCACTAATTTGAACCATTTATAATAAGGTGTATTTTTTTCTAACTACTGTCTCCTGCATCATCACATATATATTCTTCCTGCAAAATTTATGAAATTTAATTCATAAATTGTTTTCAGAACTTCCTCACTTCTTTTCTCTCATTGACACCTGCAATTTACTTAATATATCCATCACTTGACTATAATTGTTCTTACCTCTACTCCTGCCTTAAGTTGTCTGGTCCATGAAAATGGATCCCCATTATATATTTTGTCTTAATACTCTCATTAATTTTCAAATCTCCAATTGTCTGATAATTATTTTCAAGTGTCTATCTTACAAAAACATCATCTTCATTATACTAACCAAAAACTGGAATTAATTCATTTACACATTAATTATTTACAAAATCCTCAGTCAAGTTTTATGCTTTTGATTATGGAAGAATGATTGGGATCAGACTTATGCTTTTACATAAACAAGAAAGCTGTCAAGCAGTACATTATTGTGATCCAAAAGTATTGAGAAAACTATTGGGTTTGTCATAAGAATTCCCAGACTTATGTTTGGAGGAATTTTCTGCTCCAGCACCTGAGTAGGGGGTTCCAAGAAGAGCAGAAGAGTCTTGCTGAATGGAATGGATAGAGAATGGAGTTTAGCAAGGTTGAGGTGGTTGAAATTTGTAAAGCAGAATGCAAAGAGGAGGGTGATACACAGAAAGGGCTTGAGAAATTTTCATAGGGAGTCTCCTTGAATATTTGGCTGAATACTACTCTGCACATGCATATGTGGAAATTCCATGATGTCAGGAAAAAAGAAACAAACTTGGGAGCTATAAATTGGAAAATTTCCAGAGTTCACACAGGATTGGAAGATGTTTTAACTCTGTCCAACCAAACAAAGGAAACCACATAAAACACTAAGCAATGAATAGAGATCCTGAAAGAGTCACTCATTATAAGTAAGCCTAAATAAGTCCTTGGGTAAATGCTACTCTAGAATTGCCTTAACAAAACTTTAATAAAAAACTCTAGACTGAATTAACCTGATCCACCAAAAATGAATTCCCTTGTACAACAAACTTTTGCACTCTTTAGAGTAATGCAAATAATTACAAAGAATTGGTCATACAGCATTCACAATGACCAGCATCCAAACAAAAACCAGCACAAATCCAAAGTAAACCACACCAAGACATTCTACAGTCAATTACTGATAACTCATAAAAAGAGAAAATCTGGAAGGCTGGGCAAGATGGCATCTCAGTATAGTACACTGTTGTCCTCTCTCTTACAAAAAGATGAGAAGGGTGATATGACCACTGACCCCACTGAAATAAAGACTATCATAAGAGGATACTTTGAAAAACTGTATTCCAGTAAGAAAGATAATTTAGAGGAAATTGACAAATTCCTAGAAGCACATAAGAAGCCTACATTGACAAAAGAAGAAATTGATAATCTCTACAAACCAATCACAAGTAAAGAGATAGAGTCAGTCATTAAAAACCTCCCAACTAAGAAGAGCCCTGGGCCAGATGGCTTCACAGGTGAATTCTACCAAACATTCCAGAAAGAAATAACACCAATTTTGCTTAAACTCTTCCAAAAAATTGAAACAGAAGGAACATTGCATAATTCATTTTATGATGCCAACATTACCCTAATACCAAACAAAGACACCACAAGAAAGGAAAATTACAGACCAATCTCTCTAATGAACCTAGATGCAAAAATCCTCAACAAAATACTTGCTAATCGTATTCAACAACACATTAAACAAATTATACACCATGACCAAGTGGCCTTCATTCCTGGTATGCAAAGGGGGTTCAACATAAGAAAATTAATGTAATACACCACATAAACAGATCAAAGAAAAAAATTACATGATCATAACTATGATGCAGAAAAAGTATTTGACAAAATGCTTTCTTGATAAAAACACTGCAAAAGATAGGAATAGAAGGAAATTTTCTGAACATAATAAGGGGTATATATGAAAAACCCACAGCTAACATAATTTACAATGGTGAAATCCTAAAATCTTTCCCTCTAGATCAGGAATAAGACAAGGATGCCCCCTATCACTCCTTCTATTTAACATTGTGTTAGAAGTACTTGCTTGAGCACTGAGGCAAGACCTAGGTATAAAAGGACTCAAATTGGAAAGGAAGAAGTCAAAATTTCACTGTTTGCAGATAACATGATCCTATATATAGAAAGCCCTGAGAAGCCTCAACAAAGCTTCTACAACTTATAAATAAGTTCCGTAAAGTTGCAGGATACAAGATTAATGCATAAAAATAAGTAGCATTTCTGTACACCAATGATGAGCAATCTGAGGAGGAAATCAAGAAACAAATACCATTTACAATAGTAAATAAAAAAATCAAATACCTAGGAATAAATTTAACCAAAGATGTAAAAGACTTATACACAGAAAACTACACAAAACTGTTCAAGGAAATCAAAGAAGACCTAAATAAATGGAATAATATTCCCTGTTCATGGATAGGAAGACCAAATATTATTAAGATGTCTATCCTACGAAAACTGATCTACAGATTCAATGCAATCCCAATAAAAATCAACAGAGCATTTTTAAATGAACTAGAAAAACTAACTCTGAAATTTAATTTGAAAGGAAAGAGGCCCTGAATAGCCAAAGACCTGTTGTAGAAGAAAAATGAAACTGGGGGAATCACACTACCAGGCTTCAAAACATAACTATAAAGCTACAGTAGTGAAAACGGTATGGTATTGGCATAAGGATAGACACACTGACCAATGGAACCAAATTGAGAATTCTGATATAGATCCTCATATATACAGTCATCTGATATTCGACAAGGCCACCAAACCCACTCAACTGGGAGAGAATGACCTCTTCAACAAATGGTGTCTAGAGAATTGTATATCAATATGCAAAAAAAAGAAAGAGGATAACCATCTCACACCTTATACAAAAATCAACTCAAGATGGATCAAAGACCTAAATGTAAGAGCCAAGACCATAAAGACCTTGGAAAACAATGTAGGGAAGCATCTACAGGACCTTGTAAGGAAATGGCTTCATGAACTTCACACCCAAAGCACAAGCAGCAAAAGAACAAATAGATAAATGGAACTTCCTCAAAATTAAAGCCTTTTGCACCTCAAAGGAGTTTGTCATGAAAGTGAAAAGAGAACCTACACAATGGGAGAAAATATTTGGTAACCATATATCTGATAGGAGACATATCCTGCATACATAAAGAACTCCTATATCTTGAAAATAAAAAAGACAAACACCCATTTAAAAAATGGGAAAAAGATATAAACAGAAGCTTCTTCAAAGAAGAAATACAAATGGCTAAAAAGCACATGAAAAAATGCTCAAAATCACTAGCTATTAGGGAAATGCAAATCAAAACTACAATGAGATACCATCTTACTCCCATAAGACTGGCAGCTATCAAAAAAAACAGAAGACTACATGTGCTGGAGAGGATGTGGAGGAATGGGAACACTCATCCCCTGCTGGTGGGAATGCAGAAGGATCCAGCCATTCTGGAGGACTGTTTGGCAGTTTCTCAAAAAGTTAGCTATAGATATTGCCATATGACCCAGCAATTCCACTGCTGGGTATATACCCAGAAGATCTGAAAATAAGGACAAAAACTGATATATGTACACCAATGTTCATAGCAGCACTATACACTATTGCCAAAAGATGTAATCAACTCAAATGCCTATCAATGGATGAATGGATAAATAAAATATGGTATATACATACAATGGACTACTACTCAGCTATAAGAAGGAATACAGTACAAACACATGTGATAACATGGATGAATCTTAAGGACATTATGTTGAGTGAAGCAAGCCAGGCATTGAAGGACAAATACTACATGACCTCTCTGATATGAAACAAGCAAATTAAGCTGACTCAGAGAGCTAAAGACTGGAAGATAGGCTTAAAGGAATCTGGGGGGATGAGGAAGGTTGTGAGCTGATGCCTACAAGGGTGAAGTCTATGACAAGCTGGAGGTAAGTATTTGTGTAGGGGAGGGATAAGATGGGGGCATAGGGATACCTTTGGGTAGGGCTTTGTGGGTTTGAGGGGGGCTAGGGTTGGGAGGATGGGTCAGATGACCCAAGAAATTTGGGGGAGGGCTGGGGGGAACTGACAAATATGAGAGAATATCAGATATATGGTTGAAACTATACTGTTGAGAAAATGCTTTAGAAAACATAATAAGGAAGGGTCACATGTTTAAGGTACTTAAGGGGGTGCATCTGGTACAGGGGCAAGTTTCTAGGTAGTATGTGAGTGCTCATTTTGTCATAGTGTGTTATATCATTGGGTGGAGACCCATACAATGAGTGTGAACGTGTACCCACATCCTGGGGAGACCTGATGTTCCCAAAGAGAGGGAATTGTATCTCTTGAGAGGGTTGCTGGCTCCCAATTAGTTAGGGCAGGCTAGTATGTCAAGTCCTCAGCATTGTTGCAGTATCTGTAAATCTGGTTCCTCAAGTAGTGAAGATTGAGTGTCACAGTGTGCCCTGAGGGGAGGGAAGTATAGCATGGATGGAAGCAGGGAACTGGGGGGCAATGGAAGTGCTCCACAAGATCATGCAATGATGGACATGTCAACTTACATCTAAAGTGTATAAAAGTCTATAAACTAAAATGTAAACTATAATGTAAAACATAAGGAAACAAAAAATTTAGAAATTTGTACAGTCTAAAATGTAAACAATAATGTAAATAAAAATGGAACTATGTTTGATAGCTATGCTTCAAAATTTGTACATCAGCTGCAGCAAATATAACATGAACATGTAAAGAGATCATTGCTGGGGAAAGGGTAAAAGGGCTTGATGTTGGATATCTGGGAGTCCCCTATATTGTATATGTGAATTACTGTGATCTAAAACTTTTTTGAAGACAAAATTAAAAATTAGGAAAAAAAAGAAAGGATGTAGATACTGAGAAAGAAATGAAAGTGTCTTGCATCTGTACATACAGGGCAACACCTACTACAGTGATGAAAGGCAAAATGCTAGAAACAAGGCTTTATAATACTTTTCATTTTATTAATACACCAATTTATTTTTACTCTATGTTAGTATTTCTAAATTACTATATATTCTATTTCTGAACTTTAAACTCATCATTGTATTTCAATTTCCTGTTAATTGAATTTGGCAATATATTAGGATTCATTGTTGAAGAAGTTTTGGATCACAGAGAGGTTCAACTATGGCAGGGGAGGAACTCTGGTGTGGGGTGTTATTGATGGGGAGCACATGGGAAGGGGGAGTTCTCCAGGGCAAGTATATAGGGAACATAAATAGGTTAGGATATATGTTGGGTATTTTTATAGTAGTTACAGTTACAAACGTCAACTGAGAGAGTGCTGAGTTCCCACCCAGGGGAGCTCTGTCACATTCCCCAATGGAACAACAATAATACCTCAAGTGCAATGACAAAGATCAACAAGGAAGGCTGGTCCAATAATGAGCCCTTGATACTGATGACTCTATTTAGGAGCCTGTGTGCCTGAAATGTGAACTGGGTCTAGAGCTGTAGGATACCTAAGAGTTACCTTCTGAGGGCCTCCATGTTGCTCAAATGTGGCCACTCTCTAAGCCAAACTTAGTATGTGAATGCATTACCTTCCCCCCCGTCATGGGACATGACTCCTGGGGATAAATCTCCCTAGCACTGAGGGATTACTACCAATCACTGACTGGAGAAGCAACTAGAAAGAGACCTTGAATAAAAGGGTCAACTCAGACCAGCAGAATATCTCAGCCTACATGTTTGATCAAGTGTTAAAAACTGCTCTTTGACCTTGAATAAAAGGGGGAAATGGCAAAGACAAATGAGTTGATATGGCTAAGAGTCTTCCAAAAAGAGTCGGGAGGTCATCAGAGGAGTTGCGCTTACACACACCTCAACATGACCCCAGAAAAAGCCAAAATAGATACAACTCTAAGTACTGGTTCTCCTGAAGGCTATGGAGATCCATAAGGTATATAATCATGGCAGATGGATTTGGAGCTCTGTGCCATGTCAGAGGGCCCTACTTTGGAATTTGTGCTCCTGAGTGTGACAGAGCTGGACTCAGATGTGACTTTTATACAAATGCCTCTTCTGTCACTTTTATTGAACCTGTGGTTGGTGCTAGGGATTGTCCATGCTCAAGAGACTTGAATCTCTCGACTGTCTATGTGCCAGCTGGGCCCTGAGCCTCAGCAGAGTGGCAACTCCTACTCTCTGGGTCGTTGGTCTTACCCAGGTCAGCTAACAGGGAGGTGAAGATGGTCATCCACCATACCAGGGAATAAAGACTGTCTACAACTGTAAGTAGAGGAATTTCATCCATCATCCATGTGGAATCTAAGCCCCCTCTTGATCTAGAGATGTAGGGACATCACCATTCCAGGGTCCACAGAATGGAGGAATAAAATATGGACTAGAGTGGACTTACTGATATTCTACTATAAAAATATTGTGACAAATAATAGAAGAAATTTTAGCATCAAGGTGGAGAAAGTGGCTACAGTAGTTGCTGAGGGCAGGGAGAGAGTAGAAGAGATGTGATGTGGGGAAATTTTTGGGATTTTGAGTTGCCTTAATGATATTGCAGGGTCAGATGCTGGACTTTATTTATCCTGCCATAACCCACTGAATGTACTGGGGGAGAGTGTGAACTACAGGGTAAACTATTATCTGTGTAGTGCAGCAGTGCCCCAAAATGTGTTCACTGAGTGCGATGAGGGTGCTGCAATGATGAGGGAGGTTGTTGGAGTGGGAGGAGTGGGGTGGGGGGTGGGAGGTATACAAGAACCTCTTATATTTTTTAGTGTAACATTTTTTTGTGATGTATATATCTTTAAAAAAATACAATTTACAAAAATGATGTGGTGGGAGTGGGGAGTGGGTTATATGGGAACCTCTTATGTTTTTTGTTTTTTGTTTTTTTTTTTTCTTTTTTTTTTTTTATTGACTTTGTAATAATATTACATTAAAAATATATATGTGAGGTCCCATTCAACCCCCCCCCACCCCCCCACCCCCAACAACACTCGTTCCCATCATCATGACACATCCATTGGATTTGGTAAGTACATCTTTGGGCACCTCTGCACCTCATAGACAATGGTCCACATCATGGCCCATACTCTTCTCTATTCCATCCAGTGGGCCCTGTGAGGATCCACGATGTCCGGTGATCACCCCCGAGGCGCCATCCAGGGCAGCTCCACGTCCCAAATACGCCCCCACCTCTCATCTCTTCCTGCCCTTCCCCATACCCATCGTCCACCATGTCCACTTTTCCCAATCCAATGCCACCTCTTCTATGTGGACATTGGATTGGTTGTGTCCATTGCACCTCTATGTCAAGAGGAGGCTCAGATTCCACATGGATGCTGGCTGCCATCCTCCCATTTTCAGTTGTAATCACTCTAGGCTCCATGGTGTGGTGATTGTCCTTCTTCAACTCCATCTTAGCTGAGTGTGGTAAGTCCAATAAATCAGATTGTAGGTGCTGGAGTCTGTTGAGGCTCAGGACCTGGCTATCACATTATCAGTCCAGAGATTCAAATCCCCTAACTATATCTTAAACCCCAACGTTAACTGCACCTCCAGCAGATTAGTATGAAAGACTTATGAAGGGAGATCCCATCTGAGTCCAGATTCATCACACATAAACACCATTTCCAGAGAGGGGCCATCTGCCCTGGTAGTAAACCCCATCGGCCATGACCATAACTCTCATGGGTCTCTTTAGCCTTCATAGGAACCAATATCTGGGGGTTGTATCTGCTTTATCTGTCTCTCTGACTCTGCTCAGTTGTGCATGAGGGCAATCCTTCTGCCAGCCTCCAGACTCTTTTTTAGAAACTCGTAGCCATATAAACTCAGTTCTCCTTTCCATTTCCCCCTTACTTTAGGTCAAACAGCATTTTAAAGTCATGTTGTTTTATGTAGACATGGATATTCTGCTGATCCGCATTGAACCTTCCATATAAGGTCCTTTTCCAGTTGCATCATCAGTTGGTATTTGATAGTGGTCCCTCGTTGCCAGGGAGGCTCATCCCCGGGTGTCATGTCCCACGCTGGAGGGAAGGCATTGCATTTACATGCTGAGTTTGGCTTCGAGACTGGCCACATTTGAGTAACATGAAGGCTGACAGGAGGAAATTCCCAGGCACAATGTTGCTCTAGGCCTTGTTCTTATTTTAGGTTTATCAGCTCACAAGCATAGTCATTAGCATCAGGGGCTCACTGTTGAACCCTCACTCCCTCCCGGTCCCCGCCGCTGTACCTGGGAGACTATCGCTGCTCCCCTAGGGACCACGACAGAGCACCACTGGCCAGGAACCCAGTACCCCCCTGCTGGGTTTTTAATTGTTGCCACTATGAGTATATCCAATCATTACCATGCACCCTGGACATATGTCCTTTACAGCTCCCTGTCAGCCATATATCACCTGTCATTGGTATCCCATAGCAGTATCCCTCCATTGCCATTGTTGAAACACTCTGTGATCCAGAACTCCCCGAAATTTGAAGCCCAATATAATGTCATGGTCCCTTACTAGGGAATGGCATATAGCGATGGGTTTAAAGGATAGATAAAGAACTTGGATAAAGTTAGATAAAGAACTTAGATAAAGAATGTTGACTTGAAAAAATTTCACATCCTATCCTTTTTTTCCCCCCCCCCCCCTAATTATTCAGCATTTCTTCGTAGGAGTCCTAGACCACAGCAATACATATATATAATATACAACACTCCCATACATTCACCACAACACCTTTTTCCTTCCACAGCGATACTCTTACACCCTATTCACATCATATTTACTTAAGGTGATGTACAGAGTCTGAGATATTAGCTTTCTAACATGGTAATATCTGTGCTTACATTATGGTGCATACTTTAGGATACACAGTTCTTTACATTTTTAGTTCTCCTATGTTTTACATTATGCTTTACATTATCAGTCTGTTGTCTCCTATATGTTATGGTGTAATATTACATGTTTTATATCCATCCTTGTGTACTCTCAAGAAACTCCTCCCTTGCCCCCCATTTACTTTGGTTCCACACATTTAACGTCCATTTTCCCTTCCACCTTGGTGTCCACAGTGACAGTCAACCTCCGTTTCCTGAGGAGCCACTTCCAGAGATAGATGGAATAGTGTTTAGGGCCTAACTTGCTCATCTGCCCCAATGCCCTGGGAGCCACCCTTTCTCTCGAGGGATAGAGTTCCCTCTATTTGGTGGCATTAGTCCTCCCCAGGATGTGGGTCCACCCCCACTCTCACTACTTGGGATTCTACCCCATGGTGTCACCCACTCTGGCAGAATGAGCATTTAGACATTCCCCAGGAGCCCGTCCTGCATCAGACCCTCCCCTCCGAGCATTCTAAACAGGTAACCCTCTTTATTATATTTTGATATTATTTTCTCGGCATTTTACTCTCCACCACCTCCTAACCCTCTCCTGTGTTCGTATGCTACCCCTCCCTCCCCCCACTTTTGGGCAACATTACCCAACCGTCCCTCCCCAGCCACCCTCAAACCCGTAAAGCCCCAACCAAAGGCAACCCCTTGCCCCCATTTTATCTCTTCTTTGTGTTCATACTTACCACCATCTCGTCTTAAGTTCCACCCCTGCAGACATCGGCTCATATCCTTCCTCCACCCTCCAATTTCCTGTAAGCCTATCGTTCAGTCTCTTGCTATCTAGGGCAGCTTGTTTATTTCATATCATTGAGGTCATGTAGTATTTGTCCTTCAATGTCTGTGTTGCTTCACTCAACATAAGGTTCTCAAGATTCATCCATGTTATCACATGTGTTTGTAGTGTGTTTGTTCTTACAGCCGAGTAGTATTCCATTGTGTGTATATACCACATTTTATTGATCCACTCATCTGTTGATGGGCATTTGGGTTGATTCCAACTTTTGGCAATAGTGAACAATGCTGCTATGAACATTGGTGTACATATATCGGTTTGTGTCCTTGTTTTCAGTTCTGCTGGGTATATACCCAGCAGTGGTATTGCTGGGTCATATGGCAAATCTATGGCTAGTTTTTTGAGAAACCGCCATACTGTCCTCCAGAATGGTTGGATCCTTCTGCATTCCCACCAGCAGTGGATGAGTGTTCCCCTTCCTTCACATCCTCTCCAGCACTTGTATTCTTCTGTTTTTTTCATAGCTGCCAATCTTATGGGTGTAAGATGGTATCTCATTGTAGTTTTGATTTGCATTTCCCTGATAGCTAGAGATTTGGAACATTTTTTCATGTGCTTTCTTGCCATTTGTATTTCTTCTTCGGAGAAGTGTCTGTTTAAGTCTTTTTCCCATTTTTTAAATGGGTTGTTTATCTTTTTATTTTCAAGATATAGGAGTTCTTTATATATGCAAGTTATAAGTTTCTTATCAGATATATGATTGCCAAATATTTTCTCCCACTGTGTGGGCTCCCTTTTTACTTTCTTGACAAACTCCTTTGAGGTGCAGAAGGCTTTAATTTTGAGGAAGTCCCATTTATCTATTAGTTCTTTTGCTGCTCGTGCTTTTGGTGAGATATTCATAAATCCATTTCCTATTACAAGGTCCTGTAGATGTTTCCCTACACTGCTTTCTAAGGTCTTTATGGTCTTGGCTCTTATATTTAGGTCTTTGATCCATCTTGAGTTGATCTTTGTATAAGGTGTGAGATGATAATCCTCTTTCATTCTTCTACATATGGATATCCAGTTCTCCAGGCACCATTTGTTGAATAGGCCATTCTCTCCCAGTTGAGAGGGTTTGGTGGCTTTATCGACTATTATATGGCTATATACATGAGGTTCTATATCTGAACTTTCAATTCGATTCCATTGGTCTGTGTGTCTCTCCTTATGCCAGTACCATGCTGTTTTCACTACTGTAGCTTTGTAGTATGTTTTGAAGTCAGGAAGTGTGATTCCTCCTATTTCGTTTTTCTTTTTCAATATGTCTTTGGCTATTCGGGGTCTCTTTCCTTTCCAAATAAATTTCATAGTTAGTTTTTCTAGTTCCTTAAAGAAGGCTGCATTGATTTTTATTGGGATTGCATTGAATGTGTAGATCAATTTTGGTAGGATAGACATCTTAATAATGTTCAGTCTTCCTACCATGAACAAGGAATAGTCTTCCATTTATTTAGGTCTTCTTTGATTTCCTTGAACAATCTTGTATAATTCTCGTTGTATAAGTTCTTTACCTCTTTAGTTAAATTTATTCCTAAGTATTTGATTTTTTTATTTACTATTGTGAATGGTATTTGTTTCTTGATTTCCTCCTGATCTTGCTCGTTATTGGTGTACAGAAATGCTACTGATTTTTGCGCATTGATCTTATAACCTGCGACTTTACTAAACTCATTTATGTGTTCTAGAATCTTCGTTGTAGATCTCTCAGGGTTTTCTATGTATAGGATCATGTCATCTGCAAATAATGAAATTTTGACTTCTTCCTTTCCAATTTGAATGCCTTTTATTTCTGGTTCTTGCCTCAGTGCTCGTGCAAGTACTTCTAAGACAATGTTAAATAGGAGCGGAGACAGTGGGCATCCTTGTCTTGTTCCTGAGTTTAGAGGGAAGGAGTCTAGGATTTCTCCATTGTAAACAATGTTGGCTTTAGGTTTTTCATATATACTCTTTATCATGTTCAAAAAATTCCCTTGTATTCCAATCTTTTGGAGTGTTTTTATCAAGAAAGGGTGCTGTATTTTGTCAAATGCTTTTTCTGCATCAATAGATATAATCATGTGATTTTTTTCCTTCAATCTGTTTATATGGTGTATTACGTTGATTGATTTTCTTATGTTGAACCATCCTTGCATACCTGGGATGAATCCCACTTGGTCGTGGTGTATAATACGTTTAATGTATTGTTGAATACGATTAGCAAGTATTTTGTTAAGTATTTTTGCGTCTAGGTTCATCAGAGAAATTGGTCTGTAATTTTCCTTTCTTGTGATGTCTTTGTTTGGCTTTGGTACTAGGGTAATGTTGGCATCATAGAAGGAGTTGGGTAATGTTCTTTCCGTTTCGATGTTTTGGAATAGTTTCAGCAGGATTGGTGTCAGTTCTTTCCGGAATGTTTTGTAGAATTCACCTGTGAAGCCATCTGGCCCTGGGCTCTTCTTAGTTGGGAGATTTTTGATAACTTATTCTATCTCTCTGCTTGTGATTGGTTTGTTAAGATCATCAATTTCTTCTTTCGTCAATATGGGCTGCTTATGTATTTCTAGGAATTTGTCCATTTCCTCTAGATTGTCATTTTTGTTGGAATATAGTTTTTCAAAATATCCTCTTATGATAGTCTTTATTTCTGTTGGGTCAGTGGTGATATCGCCTTTCTCATTTCTTATTTTGTGTATTTGCATCTTCTCTCTTTTTTTCTTTGTTAGTGTTGCTAAAGGTTTGTCAATTTTGTTAATCTTCTCAAAAAACCAGCTCTTGGTCTTGTTTATCTGTTCAAGTGCTTTCTTATTTTCTATTTCATTTAGTTCTGCTCTTATCTTTGTTATTTCCTTCCTTCTTCTTCCTGTTGGGTTACTTTGTTGTTGTTTTTCTAATTCCTTCAAATGTGCAGTTAGTTCTTCGATTTTTGCTCTTTCTTCTTTTTTGATATATGAATTTATGGCTATAAACTTCCCTCTCAGTACTGCTTTTGCTGCATCCCATAAATTTTGGTATGTTGTGTTATCATTATCATTTGTTTCAAGGTAGTCATTGATTTCTTTTGAGATTTCCTCTTTGACCCACTGTTTTTCTAAGAGTGTGCTGTTTAATTTCCAAATCTTGGTGTGAAATCTGGGCTTCTGTCCCTTGCAAATCTCCAGCTTGACTCCACTGTGGTCAGAGATAATGTTTTGTATGATCTCAATCTTTCTGAATTCGTTCAGCCTTTCTTTGTGGCCTAGCATATGATCTATCTTGGAGAATGATCCATGTGCGCTTGAGAAAAATGTATATCCTGCTGTGTTTGGGTGTAGCGATCTATATATGTCTATTAGATCGAGCTCCTCTAATATACTATTCAGATGTTTTGTTTCTTTGGTGATTCTCTTTTGAGATGTTCTGTCCAGAGTTGATAGTGGTGTATTAAAATCCCCCACTATAATTGTAGATGTATCTATTCTTTCACTTAGTTTTTCCAGCGTTTGCCTGACGTATTTAGAGGCACCCTTGTTAGGGGCATAGATATTTATGATTGTTTGATCTTCTTGACAGATTTTCCCTTTCACTAAAATGTAGTATCCTTCTTTGTCTCTCACAATTGTTTCACATTTAAAGTCTATTTTGTCTGATATTAATATAGCTACTCCTGCCTTTTTTTGGTTATTGTTAGCTTGTATGATTGTTTTCCAGCCATTCACTTTCAATCTCCATGCGTCTCTGGGTCTAAGATGTGTCTCTTGTAGACAGCATGTGGATGGGTTATATTTCCTTATCCAATGTCCCAGTCTGAATCTTTTGATAGGTGAGTTTAATCCGTTGACATTCAGTGTTATTACTATCAAGGAATTATTTGTGTTAGCCATATTTTGATTGGATTTGTGTTTGTCATATTTTGTTTGTATACTTTTTGGTCTTTGTTGTTGTTGTTGTTGGTCTTATACTCTCCTCCAACTTTGCCTTTCCTGTTTTTTCCTTTCTTCCTGCAGAACTCCCTTTAGAATTTCTTGAAGGGGAGGTTTCTTGTTGGTATACTCTTTCAGTTTCTGTTTGTCTGTGAATATTTTGAACTCTCCATCATGTTTGAATGCTAATTTAGCTGGATAGAGTATTCTTGGTTGGAAGTTTTTTTCCTTTAGTACCTTGACTATATCATACCACTGTCTTCTTGCCTCCATGGTTTCAGAAGAGAAATCAGCACTTAATCTAATTGAGCTTCCCTTGTATGTGATGGTTTTCTTTTCTCTTGCTGCTTTTAGGATTTTCTCTTTGTCTTGAGCCTTGGATAATTTGATAAGTATATGTCTTGGGGTGGGCCTGTTGGGGTTTATGACTTGTGGAGTGCGCTGTGCTTCTTGGATATGTACATCTGTCTCTTTCAGTAGATTTGGGAAGTTTTCAGCCATTATTTCCTGCAACACTCCTTCTGACCCCTTTCCCTTCTCTTCACCTTCTGGAATGCCTATAATACGTATGTTTGAGCGTTTTGCATTGTCATTCAGGTCCCTAAATCCTGATTGGATTTTTTCTATCTTCTTATTGACCCCTTCTACTATCTGTTTGATTTCTGAGGTACTGTCTTCCACATCACTAATTCTCTGCTCTGTCTCTTCTAGTCTGCTGATATTTGCTGCAAGTGTATTTTTGATTTCTTGAACTGTGGTGTTCATTCCCATCATATCTGTTATGTTTTTGCGTATGTCTGCAATTTCCCCTCCAAGTGATGTCTTCATGTTGTTAACCTCTTTCATTACTGCATCAAATTTGTCGGTGATGAATGATCTGAGTTCTTTCATTGCTTGTGCCAAGTTTTGCTCCCCTTCGTGATTATTGGTTTGTTGATTGGATTCAGTCATGTTTTCCTGATTATTGGTTTGGTTTGTAGATTTTTGTTGCTTTCTGGTCATCTCTTTATTTTGACGAATTTAATCAGTTCCTTAGCTTCTTTGTCTGCTTTTGGAGGTTAATTAGTTGTTATTTTTGCATAGGTGTTATATCTTCTCTTTGTCACTTTTTTCTTCTTACTCAAGTTACTTGTTGTTGGTTAAGTTCACTTTAGAAGAAAGTATTAGTGTTGGGAAAAGGCAATTGTGTCAGCAAGGGTAAAGTGTAAAGTGGTATTGGTAATGTATGTTAACAAAGCAAGAATATCAGATCTGGGAGGATGGAGGTTAGATTCATGTAGATTGTATAGAGTTATAGCTGTAGGTAGAGTATCTTTTATGAAGTAGATGACTGTATATAGGTGGAATATGGTATGAACTACAAAGCTATTGTTTTCATGAGAGAAGGAAAAAGAAAAGAAAGGTAATAGTTTCAAGAGTGGATAACAGACAGAAAACAGAACAAAGGTATTAGAAATTAAGAGTTAGACACTTTGTGGATCAAAGAATGGGAGGTGGGGGGTGGAATATAGGAGAGACAGTAGATGATAGTGGTTATCAAGATGCAGGGGAAGAGGGATAGTGTAGGTAGCCTAAATCAGTTCACACAGAAATGAGGCAGTGGAGGATGGGAAAACCCAGCAAATGTGAGGTGTTCCCTGTAGCACGTATTGTGTACTTGAATTAAAATAAAATAAGTGGAAAATGAGGGACAAGAGGGAAAGAGAGAACCGAAAAAAAAAAACACTAATTATAATAAAGAAAAAAAGAAAGAAAAAGAGGATAGGCAAGCGGTGGGGAACAGATGGGGGGAGAGAGATACAGGTATACACGTGTCACAATTGCAACACTATCTAAAACAACAACCAAAAAAACCCCTAAATATCTGTAAAAAAAAAAAAAAAGGACTTTGGGGGAGACGCTAGGAGAAAAGACTAGGGGATAATGCAATATTAGCAATCAGGGCGTCAAAAAGAGTAAAAAATAAGATAAAGTGAAAATAAAAACAAAACAATATGAACCATTAAAGATAAAACGCAAACGTTGAGGTCCAGGGCACTCAAGGACCCCAGGTAGACCCCAGAGCGTGATGGATTCAGGGGTGGAAAGTCTGAGACACTGAAGACTCAAGAGGTGTGAGTCTGGGGTGTGGACCGCCAGAGTTCAGGGGACCCAGACCTGGCAAGCTCAAATCTGGTCCACAGAAAGCTTAGGAGCCCCGCAGTGCAACACAGCCCTCAGGGATCCCCGTAGCTGGGTGCCAGCCCTGTGGGGGAAGCCAGATCCGCGAATTTTATATTGAATTTCTGATCCCTGAAATTCACCTAACTCCTCAGGGTATCAGCCTTTGGACAGCTCCCTCCCTGTGCTCCCTCGCAACGGCCACTTGAGGGCGCCTCTACACCACAGCCAGTTCAATGACCCCGATCCCAAGCCCCGCCGGGTGGGGTGGGCTTCAGCTGGAAACGCCGAAAACAGACTCTAAGATCCGAAATCCCAAACTTCGCAAAATATTCCCCAATCAGCTTCCAGACGTGTCCTCCTCCCTCACTGCGCCCTACAACAGTCTCCCAATTGTGTCCCCTTATTGTCCAAAATCGGCAGCCGGACCTGTGGGGATGGGGCTCCAGGCGGAAGCACTGTCCCCCCTGTCCGGCGACCAAAAACGTCCCCCGCTTCACAAGAAAACACCGTCTGTCTCCCCAAATCAATCTGCAAAGGAGTCTTGTCCCAACAATCCCTCACCAGCCAGCCCAGTATCCGCGAATTTCTCAGCACCGCAAAGCCTCTAGTAAAAGGAAAAAAAAAACAAAAACCCTGGCCGCCGCGGCTCCGGAGCTTCAGGAGCGCCCGCTACCGCGGCTCCGCCCACCCAAGGAGGGAACTTCCCGCGCCCAGCTGGGACCTCCGTTTATATATTATAGATGTATCCTCTCTGTTACCTTCCCACCGAATTGACGTCCAGACACCTTCCAACCAGCAAAAATCCCCGAAACAGCGCGGTCTCAAAGAGCCTTCAACGCTGCCCAGCCGCCCCCTGCAGAGACATTACCAGGCACGCTCACGCAGCCACCATCTTGCCGAAAAGCCTGTTTTTTGTTTTTTAATGTAACATTCCTTGTCATCTATTAATTTAAAATTTTTTTTTAAAATCCAAAAAAAAAAAAAAGAAAATCTTGTGTACTTCCATAGAAAAAAGAAATATTAGTTAGAAGAATAAAGTAAGCACAATCAAAGATCTTTCAGAAACACTGCAAACCAGAAGACAATGGAAGAATACCCTTAGTGGTCTACAAGGAGCAGGAGAAAGAACCTGCCACCTAGAATTCTCTATTTAAGTGAAAATATTCTTCAAAAATTAAGTTAAGTAAAAGACTTCTTTTCAGACTAATCTTGAATAAGAATATTTTTCACTGGCAGAACTACACTAAAAAACAGTTAAAGAAAAACTTCAAATAGAAGGAAAATTATGCCATGTGGAAACTTGAATCTAAACAAATGAATGGTGAACTGTAAGTGGTATATATATGAATTGAAAAAAAAACTTTTTTCTCAATATTTATATTTTAAAAGTTAATAACTGTGTACAGTAAAAATAATAGTACTGATTTTTAATGTTTATGTCTGCAGTAATATACTTTATATAAAAAATAAAATAACTTTATGTCAAAAATAATGGAGGAAAGGAAATATACTTTTGTAAGATTCTTAGATTAATTTGAAATTGTATCATGTTGCTTGAAGATAAACCATGAGAGGTTAAATATATCTATTTTAATCCTGAAAGCAATAACAGGAAGGAAGGAAGGAAGGAAGGGAGGGAGGGTGGGAGGGAAGGCAGGCCAATTATATTAAATGAAAATGGTCTATACACTCCAAATAAAGGGCAGAGGCTGTCAGACTGGATTGAAGAAGGCTCAATTCTATGCTGTCTACATAGTATGCTTCTTAAATATAAAGGTAGAGGGAAATAAAGTAAAAGTAAATGACTGGTTAAAGTCATAACATTCAAACAATAAACACTAGAAAGCAGGAAAGGCTACATTAATATAAGATTTCAGGACAAAAAGAATTGCCGAAGAACAAAAGATCCATTTCATGATGACAAAATATTCAATTTTACATTTAAGAATTTTAAATGGAAATGCCAGTAACTACAGAGCTTCAAATTACATGAAGCAAAAAGTCAACAGAATTAATGAGTAATAAATGACTTCAAAATTATATGGATTCTTCATATCTCTCTCAGAAATTAATAAAACAAAAAAGACTAAAAATCAGAAGATTTAAAAGACATTATCAAATAAATTTATCTATTGAATAGTTGGTAGAACATTACACAAAATGACCTTAGGAACCACTTTTTAAGAACATATGGGATATTCACCAAGATGAATAATGTATTTGATGTACGAAACAAAACTAAATGAATTTAAAATTATTGAAGTCATGCAAAATATATTATCTGCTTACAGAAAACTTGAGAGGAATTAGTAACCAAAAATATAAAGAAAACCTCAATATGTGAGCTATGCAATGCACTCATGACCCAGGGGTGAAAGAGAAAAATCATATGGTTTTATGGGTTGAAGCTATATGTATCCTAGGAAACTATGCTCTTAAGTTTAATTTATTCCTGTGGTGTGGACCCTTAGTAAGTAGGCTACTTCTGTTAAGGTGTGACCTGCCTCAATCAGAATAGATCTTAATCCTCTTCCTGGAGTACTTCATAAGAGAATGAAATTCAGACAAAGAGAGAGCAAACCAAGGAAGCAGGAAGCTGCAAGCAATGAAACTCAAAAGAGAAGGGAGATACCAGCAGACATCACCATGTGCCTTGTTATAGAACAGAGGATCCAAGGATCACCCACAGCCAGATTTTGAGAAGAAAGCATTGCCCTGACTCAGACATTTTCCCAATCTTAAACTATAAGTTGATGCATTACCATTGTTTAAACAAACACATTTCATGGTATTTGCTTTCAGCAGCTTAAGAAACTAAAATATATTTTGGTATAAAAGTGTGGAGTACTGCTATTGCAAATACCAAATATGTGGAAATAACTTTGGAATTGGGTAGTGAGTAGAGGCTTGAAGAATTGTGACACACTTGGAAAAAAGCCTAGATTGCTTTGAAGAGACTCTTGGTAGAAATATGGATACTAAAGATACTTCTTTTGAGACTTTACAAGGAAATGATGAATGGGTTATTGGAAACTGGAGGAAAGATCATCTTTGTTTAAAGTGGTGGAGAGCTTGGTAAAATTGAGTTCAGATGTCAGCTGGAAGGCAGAATTTGAAAGTGATGAGCTTGGATATTTAACTGAGGAGATACCCAAGCTAAGAATGGATAGGAAGCCTGGTTTCTCCTTGCAGCTTAATAGTCAAGTGTGATAAGTAGAAAACTGAACTCCTAGGCACAGAGAAACCAGAAACTGATGGTTTGGAAATCTCTGAGTTCCCAGAAAGTGAGTCCCCAGAAAATAATGATCCATATGTGGGTTTAACATGGAACCAGTCAGCCATTTCAGTGTAAGTCAGGATTAAAAATGCAGTTATCCAGGAAGTATTTGTGGAAAGTTCTTTTGCTGATGGTTTGGACCAATGTGTACTACATGTGAAACTGACATTTTTTTTTTGGCAAGATCTATAGGAATGGAACCCTTGCTAGTCTGGACTAAAGAAGAGACAGACTGAAGGAAAAATCATTTCAAGGGCAGAGCCATGGGAAGCTGGGGTCTGGACTAAAGACATCTTCTCAGACCAAGAGAACAGGCACACCCATGTGTATAGGAAAAGGTGAATCTGCCCTGGCTCTTGGAGAGGGGAAGCCTTCCAGCCCATTGTTTCAGAAGAGTGTTACCACCTTAGTGTTCTCAGACACTGAAGCCTGGGCCCCCAGAATTGTGGAGAGTCTGGCCACAACCCCAGTGCTTGGAAAGAGTGGAATCTGTGTCCCAGTACTCCTGAAGTGCCTGGCCGCCATCCCAGTACTTGAAGCGGGTGGGCCCTTCACCCCATTGTTTGGGGAGAGCATGGCCACTGTGCAAGCACTTGGAAAGGTTGTGTGGCTGCACCATCAGTCCTGGAGGACAAAATATTTTCCATTGATGACTCTCAAAACTTGTAATCTAATGGAGTTTGCCCCACAGAGTTTAAGAATTATTTGGGACCTGTGAACTATGTTTTCCTTCCAATTTCTCCGTATGGGAATAGAAGTGTTTATTCTATGGCTGTTTCTTTATTGGAAGAGATAACTTGCTTTCTTGGTTTCACAGGTCTACAGATGGAGGGGAATTGTGCCCCAGGACAGACCATATCCACAATCGATTTTGATAAGTCTTAATATTTTGACCCTTAGTATTGTTACTGAAATGATTTAGGGTTAGAAGCTATTGTGATGGAATGAATGTATTTTGCATATTGAAATAACATGTCTTCTGGAGATCCAGAGGATGGTGTGTGGTGGTTTGAAACTACGTGTACCCCAGAAAAACATGTTCTTAAATTTAATCCATTCCTGTGGGTGTGGACTCATTGTAAATAGGACCTTTTGATGAAGCTACTTCAGTTAAGGTGTGACTCGCTTCATCAGAATAGGTCTTAATCGGTTCCCTGGATTAATTTATAAGAGAATGAAATTCATACAAAGGGAGAGAATGCCACAGAAGCAAGAAGCTGAAGTCATTGAAACCCAGAAGAGAAGGGAAAGACCAACAGGTGCTGCCATATGTCTTGTGTGGCAGAGATGCCAACAATTGCTGGCAGCTGGTCTTCAGGAAGAAAACATCCCCTTGATGATGCTTTGATCAGACATTTCAAGAAGAAATAAGACAAATCCTACACAAAGTTTTTTCAGAAAATAGAGCAGGAGGAATGCTTACCAAGACCTTTCATATACCAGTATTTCCTAGATGCCTCAGCCAGATAAAAGACTTTATAAGATAAATTGCAGAAGATTTATTATAAGGAAAGATATATTATATTCATAAATTAGAAGACTGAATATTGTTACTATGTCAATTGTTAAATTGATCTATAGATTCAACAGAACACTAATCATAAGTCGAGAAGGCATTTTTCAAATGAAATTGACAAGCTTATTCTAAAATAGATGCAAAATCTTTATAAAATATTAGCAAATTGAATCCAGAAGTTTGAAATGACAATACATCATGACCAAGTGAGTTTATATCAAGAATTCAGGGTTGATTTAACACTTGAAAATGATCAATGCAACTCACTGCATTAGCAGAATAAAATAGAAAATCCACATGATCTGTTCAATCAATGTATAAGAATTATGTTATAATTAAACACCCATTTAAAAACCTCTTTAGAAGGAATTGTTCTCAGCCTGATAAAGGGAATTTACAGAAAATCTTCAGTGACATCATATCTAATGGTGAAAGAATAAATGCTTATCCCATAAGGTCAGGAATTAGACAAGGATATCTACTCTCATCACTTCAATTCAACATTTACTGGATATCCTAGCAAGTAAAATTAGTTAAGAGAAAATTAAAGTCATAATGATTAAAGAAAAAGTAGAAATGGTTTATTTGAGGATGACATGATAGTGAATGTAAAAAATTCTGTTGAACATGCAAAGAAGCTGCAATAACCATAAGTGAATTAGGTAAGACTGCAGAAAAAAAGATCAATACACAAAAGTAGTTGTATTCCAGTGTACTAGAACAAACCATTAGAAACACAATTAGTAAAAATCATTTACAATAGCATGATAAACATAAAATATATAAGGATAAATACAAAAAAATGTGCAAAAGCTGCACATGAAAAATATTATAAGAGAAATTATAAAGTACCTAAAGAAATGAAAAGATAAAACATGTTAATGGTTTGGATGTCAGTTTTTCTCAAAGCACTCTATAGTGTCAACAGTTATCCAATCAAAGTCCAAATAGATTGTTCTATAATTTTTGACAAGTTGATTCTGAAATTTAAATAAAAATTCAAAGGACCTATAGTATAGGAAATAATTTTGAATGGAAAACTATGTTAGAAGACAAATCCTACTGGATTTCATGACCTGCCAAAAATCTATATGACTCAGGATAGTGTGGAATTGACAAAAGAATAGCAATATAGATAAATGGAACAAAATCAAGAGTACAGAGTTATATACAAACATGTATCATCAGTTGTTTCTATAACAAAGTTGTCAAAGTAATTCAGTGAGAGAGAATAAAATTTTCTAAATATAATGTTGAACCAACTGAATATCATATACAACAAAATTTTTTAAAAATGAAGTTTGGGGCTGTGGACTTGGCCCAGTGGTTAGGGCGTCTGCCTACCACATGGGAGGTCCATGGTTCAAACCCCGGGCCTCCTCGACCCGTGTGGAGCTGGCCCATGCGCAGTGCTGATGTACGCAAGGAGTGCCCTGCCACACAGGGGTGTCCCAGCGTAGGGGAGGCCCACGCATAAGGAGTGTGCCCCGTAAGGAGAGCCATCCAGCGCGAAAGAAGTTCAGCCTGCCCAGGAATGGTGCCGCACACGCAGAGAGCTGACACAAGACGATGCAACAGAAAGAGACACAGATTCCCGTGCCGCTGACAACAACAGAAGTGGACAAAGAAGATGCAGCAAATAGACAAAGAGAATAGACAAATGGGGTGGGGGTGGGGATGGGAGATAAATAAATAAATAGATAAATAAATAAATAAATAAATAAATCTTTTTAAAAAATGAAGTTTGACCCTTTCTTCATACTACTGAGAAAAATTAAGTCAAAATGAATTATAGATCTAAATGTAAATTATAAATATATAAAAATTCAAGAAAAATGTATGGGCAAAAGACTTTGCTACCTTGGATAAGGCAAATTTTCTTTAGATATGTGCACTAAAAGTTTACACCACAAAAATTTAATAAAATAGACTTCCGAAATACTATGAAAATCTGTTCTATGTAATTCATCTCTGTGCTATTTAAAAGAAACTTACTTCAAATTCAGTTTATGTATGTTGAATTTAAAAGGATGGAAAATGATACACCATGGAAATGTTAATGAGAACAAGCATGGATGGCTCTATTAATATATAATAATGGATACTTCTGGTCAAAAGAAATTACTAGAGACAAAGAAGGACATTACAAATGATAAGAGGATCAATTCACAAGAAATGCATTATAATCTTAAATGTATGCACTTCAAATAACAGAGCCCCTCCCCCCATATATATATATATATACCTAAGACCTGATAGGGCTGAAAAGATAATATAGAAAAATCCACAATTATAACTGGGAATTTCTATCTATCACCTTCCCCCTACACCCAGCAACCTATAGAACTTCAAGACAGAAAACATCAAGGATATATGAGGATTCAAAAATACAACCAAACAAAAGGATCTAATTTAAAAAATTTAAAATAATTGAAATGTCTCAAATAGAGGGAATTGTATCTCTCGAGAGAAATGGTGGCTCCCAGTGCATTAGGGCAGTTGAGCAGGTCAAGCCCTCAACACTGTTGCAAGTTATCTCTGAACACGGCCCTTCAAGCAATGAAGATTGACTGTCACTGTGGGCCCTGAGGGGAGGGGGAAGGAGGTATTGAATAGATGGAACCAATGTAACTGTGTGGGCAATGGAAGTGTTCCACAAGAGTACGCAAGGATGGATATAAGACATGCTAAATTACACCAAAAATATATAGGGGCTGATAGTTTAAAATGTAAATTATAATGTAAAACATAAGATAACTAAAACTTTAGAAAATTGTATAGTCTAAAATATAAACCACAATGTAAACCCAAATGTTACCTTGTTTGAAAGCTATTGTCTCAATATCTGTACATCAGTTTCAGTAAATATATTATGAACATGTACAAAGATAAAAAAATAAAAATAAAAATAAAATAATTGAAATCATGCAGAATTGGTTCTCTGATCATAATGGAATCAAAATAACAAATACAACTGAAAAATCTCCAAACATATGGAATACTAAACAACATAATTCTAAATAATCCATGGAAATCTCATACACTCCCAGCAAACAGTAAAATGGTACAAACATTTTGGGAATTTGTTTGACAGATTTTTTAATCTTAAAAATATATATACCATGCAACCCAGAATTTCCAATCTAAGGTATTTATCTAAGAGGAATGAAATATATGTCCATGCTAAGACTGGTACAATTGTTTTTAACAGCTATAGTCTCAATAGGCAAAAACTGGAAAGAAGTCCAAAAGCCCATCTACAGATGACTAGATCAACAAATTGTGATACATCCACACAATGGAGTACTATTCAGCAATAATAAGGAATGAACGACGGATAACTTACCTAACAGAGATGAATCTTATGAACAGGCTGAGTGAACGAAGTTGGATACAAAGGAGTCCTCACTGTATTATTTCATTTATATGAGTCTCTAGAAAAGGCAAATCTAAACAGTAAGGACAGAGTACAGTTCAGAGGTTGCTTGAGATCTGGAGGGAGTGAGATTGGGCAAGGTCATGAGGAGATTTGTGGGTCTAAGGAAAATATTTTATACTTTGATTATGGTGGTGATTACAAAGGTGTGTCTAAACTTATCTTAGTGCACTCTTAAAATAGATGCATATTATTGAATAAAAATTATACCTTAAAAGTCAAAAGTAACCATTTAAAGTTAGTAGTAAGATATTTATTTTTTCCATATCCATAGAAGGGGGAAATGGGAAAATAAATAAAACTAAATCACCTCTATAAAAGGCACAAAATAACCAGGTAGGAGTCTGCAGCTTGGGTTTGAAAAGATGGTATCAACTTATGAGTTTTCCATTTTCTAACTTGGATAACTTAATACATCCAATTTAGCTTCCTCCTCCATTTTTATAGATTCAATAATTACACCTACCCCAGGTGTTGATTTAAAGATTAAATGAAATGATGAGCATGGATATGACATAAAGTATTCAATATCTCCCAAATAGTTTTGCCACTCTTACACTAGTGAGGATAATAACCTCTCTTAAGTAAGCCTCCTTCTGGTTTTCTCATAATGACACGTTATTGCCCTTCTTAGCAGACCCCGGGTTGCCACCAGGCACTAATTTGCATGTTAATTGGTTTAATTTCTCAGCCCTCATTAGCACGTGCATTGCTTGAAGGCAGTGACCAGGCCTGGTTTGTGTCTGTGGAACCCCATTATCAGCATGGCCCTGTCCCTGGTGGGGACCCCCAGTCCCTTTGTGGTAGGATGCGGGCATGCTCCAGAGACACAGATCACAGCCCCTGCCCCTCTTCCCCAGGGACTTCCGTTTTCAGCCCATCTACTTACTCCCTTTCTGACGATGCAATGGAAGACCGTGTCCCAGAAAGGACTCCGGGTTTGGGGGGAGCACAGGACTCGGGCTTTCTGGGGACAAAGGAACCTTTCCTTGTAGTCTTATCGACCTTAGCTTGGGTATCCAGTGAGACCCTCTGTGTGGGAGGGAGACAACAGGCACGCCAGGGAGAGTTTAAGAAATATTTCATTTGGCAGACTGTCCTGTATTTTCACGCTCGCTCCTGTTCCCACACATGGCTGAAGCTTTCTGCTACCCTCTGCCTGCACAGACCCTGCTTTATCATGAAATCTCTTGAGTCTATGACCTCTTTCTCGCTAAGAATTTCTAAATGTCCTTATAAGTTTGTTTTGTGCTATATAAACCCACACTTTTCATTGGAGGAGAAACTGGAAAAGGTTGCCTCCTCCCCACCCCAAATCATATGGCTAATGAGGGGCAAAGGCAGAGTGAAAATCCAGACCCCCAAACTCACAGTGGATTTTCAACTCACCAGTAGCATTCTCTGTCTCTAAATCGTCAACTCCGTTATTTTATATCTGAATTTTGGAGGTCGTATGCCTGGGGTAAGTCCGGATTCATATTTTCACATCCCGGTGTTTTTATCACCCACAGTGTTTAACGTAGTGCTATTTATACAGACATAATGTACCTAAAGGAGCTTACCATATATTGATGAATGCATAAAAGAATAATGGTCCCTTTTTGGTCAAACTGGCAAATGTACCTTTGGGGACTCTTGGATTTGTTTTTTTCAAGTTTAGTTCTTTACAAAAGCATTGCCTATAGCTCTGACCAATAAATGCTTCTTTTTCATGGACTTAACATTTAATAGGTAGTTTTTGTTTGTCCCTCTTCCAAAGGAGCAGGAGTAGTTACACACGTAGATGTGTGCCCTAATTATTATTTTATCTCCCCCTGGATTCCTATTACCCACCTCGCAGCAGCCTTGGCTCTCACAGAAGGCAAAGCAATTGCAGGGAATTAGCTTTTATTACACTTGGACTAAACAGAACAGACTTGGCAAGGTAATTGAAGCCTGGGAAAAGCAGAACCGTGTATTTTTCCATCTCTTCCAGAGATTATCCAATAAAATGGATTTTCATTCTGCACAATAACCAAGAGTTGGCAGGTTAGCAGCTTCTATCAAGGCTGTCCTTTAGCCTGGTGTCCAAAGGGCCAGAAACCCGAAGAGAGGCATAATTAAGCTCCTCGGAAAGGTGCAGGCGAGCAGGAGCAACACTAGGATTAGGGAGCCAGCAAAATAAAGTGATTTCATTTAAATATGCTGAATTAACCTAACAAGCTGTTTTTTTCAATTTCAGCAGCTCTCCAAATTTTATCTTCTTAACTCCATCCAAGGTATGGCGTTCTGCCACTCGAATGAAATATTAGCAATAGAAGCATCATTCTAGTTAGTCTCCATTCAACCCCAAACTTTAATAGAAATAACCTGTCGGCTTTGATTGAGTGTGATATCACTACAGGAGCCTTGAATTTGAACTGGGGGATAAAGAAAATTGCATAGTTTGTGAAACCAGTTTGACTAAAATGGAAATTTCACTTCAGTCCCATCTGGCTGTCAAAAGGCCACTTCTAATACTTTCACAAAGCAATTTACCTTCACAGCAAAAAATAAAAAAATAAAAACTGAAAATGCAAAAACCCAAACCAAACAAAACCTGTGTCTCCTTTGCAAAGTTTGAATTCCTGTTCTGCATTGTTTCCCAAGGAGCTGGAAATGAGTACAATTCACTGAACTTTCCTGCTAGTCTCAGCTACTCTTTGTGATGGAGAGCTCATTCAGTTTTCTTCAAACTTAAAATTTTAGAAGAAAAAAGCATCCCAAGGGAGAAATGCCTAAATAAACTGTCAGATATCTGATTTTAAATGCATTCCACACTTGCTTCAAGACTTTGAGAGAAGCCCCCGCATGGTGTCTACTGTGGAATTTTGGCAAAATTGGCAACAGGCATGGGTTCTTCTAGCCTTGTGCATCAGATCTTGGACCTGCTGGTGGTTCTGAGGGTCCAGTTCACATCCAGGACTGGAAATCTCCCCAAGTGTTTCTTGGGACCAGAACATTTGCTAATCCCTTCTGTAGCACAGAAAGAGATATGCCAGTTTGATGACAGTCACATATGAATATATGCTAATCTTGGGAGCGCCGATGGTATGCACTAGAATCTGAGGCTCCACACAGCAGCAATGAGAGCATTCTGATTGTACTTCAGAAAGAATTTTTTAAAAAAGACATTTGCTTCATTTACTGGCTGGACACTCTTTTATAATTGATTCCAATGCCCACTAAAATCCATGCAGCCTTATGATGAAGAACCAGCTGTAGCTGGGATGTTGGAGACATATATAAGAAACAGGCACTCTGCCTCTTACAAATAAAAAGTTTTCCTAGATTCACTGGAGAATCAAAGAAAACAAATCTCTTTGTTTAGGAGGGAAAGAGCAAGTCTATGAATTCAATCTAGATTTCTTTTTTTGGTAAGAATTCTGCTTGGTCAGTGAAAGAAAGCAGAGGCTGAATCTACACTATTAGCCATCTTTGACTATTCACACACACATACATACATACATACACACACTCACACCCAAACACAGACACACACATTCCTTGGTCGTTCTAACTTCTTTTTACCCTCCAAAGGATAATATAGATCAGCAAGGAACAAAATCTCAGAATCACAGATGGGTTTGTTACTTAAGCCTCCAGGTCTGGAAATTAACTCCATGTATCCTTATCAAAATGAATACACCAATAAACTTGAAACAGGTATGATTAGATACTCATTTCACTGATGAAGGAATTAAGGCTATGATCCTTTGATGTTTTGATGCTTGGGAAGTCAGCAACTTCCCAGGGCCAAGCAGCTGACAAGTGCTGGAGTTAGCATAGTCACCCTGGTTTCTCTTCTTCTACAGACCATTGTGTTGTCCCCTCAGGTTGCTGCTTTCCCTCTCTTGGCTGTCTCATACCACTAGGCACTCTTCCGCTTTCCCACAGAGTGCCTCCCCATAGCCAAGAGTTCTGCATAGAATAACAAGACCACTATTTCTATTTTTGGGATATTTTCATCTCCTTGTCAAAACTTAGATGCCCATCATCCCAGTCCTATGAAGGCATGCTTTCCAATGCCCAACATTTGATGCAATTTTTTTATGCACATATCTGAGCTAAAGTACTACTGGCTGATAACAATGTAATGCATTTAATTTCCTAAATTAGTTTTCCAGAATGTTGTCTAATTACACCATCTCCCAACCCCACAATACTTTTGTTAATTCTTAGGATAAACTTTGTGTTTCTGACATCATTTAATTTCTGGCCATCTTACAGCTTCACCTTCTTCTCTATGTCAATTCTTGTTTCCAAGATTTACCTGTGGGCTGTACCATACGTAGAACACTGCACTTGTACACCAAACATTTTCAAATGATAGATAATGTGGAACACTTCCAATCTGTTTTCACATTTATTTTTCCATTGAATTCTTAATAAAACCAAGTAATTTCAGAATTAATATTATACTCATTTTGCAGAGAGAAATGTCAAGAATTTAAGAAATTACCGAAGAGGCAAATTTACCATGAAGCTAATGAAGTTTAACCTTTAGAGTTCTTTCATGTGACCTCCTGGGAATGCTGGGAATTGCTGGGAGGTGTAGAATCCTCCTGATGTGGGGAAGAAGCCAGGCTGCCATCGACAAGCATTTTTGTCAGAGTATTTCTGGTATTCCAAGAATAAAAAGGGAGAATACTATCCAAAGCTCCAGTAACTTGTTGTGATTCTCTTTTTCATTCATTCTTAATAACCAATTTTTATACTTCATTTTTCGTTTTTTTTTTTTTTTCTAAAGATGGCTCTCAAAGCCCTATGACTGTTAAGTCCACAAAACCTGAATGCAGCTCTGAGATATTAGTTACAAGGAACTGAAGAGGGAGCTCTTGAACTCCACTCATCCAGCTTCAGGTCCTGGTGTCCTTCCTGGCGACATTGCTGTGGGCATCACAGTCGCCTCTGTGAAGACCCCAGGTGAGCAATGACCTCTTCCCTGAAGAGGACAGGTCAGAGGTCAAAGCAAGACTGGTGTATTTCTTCTGACCACACAGAGCACTTTTTGAGGTCTTTATTATTTTATTTTTATATTTTAGTGTTCATTAGAGAAATTGTAGTTATTCAGAAAAATCATGGATAAAATACAGAGTTCCCATATACCACTGTGGTATTTTGAACCTCTGTGTAACCCAGTTCTTAAATTTGATCCATTCCTGTGGGTGTAAACCCAATGTAAATAGCTCTTTTGATGAAGTAACTTCAGTATCTCATTCAGTGTGGGTCTTAATCCTCTTACTAGAGTCCCTATAAGCTGAATGAATACAGAGAGAAAAATCCATGGAAGCAAAAAGCTGAGACATTGAAACCCAGAAGAGAAAGGAGAGACCAACAGGCACTGCCTTTGCCTTGCTTTGGCAGAGGTGCCAAGGATCACTGGCTTTGGGAAGAAATCACTGGCTTGCTGGTACTTTGATCTGGACATTTTCTCAGCCTCAAAACTGTAAAGGAATAAATTCCCATTGTTCAAACCAAATCTTTTCAGGATATATGCTTCAAGCAGTCTATTTAACTAAAACAACCACCCTACTATCTATACTTTGCATTAATGTGGTACATTTGTTATAATTCATGAAAGAACATTTAAAAATTGTACTATTAACTAAAGTCTATTGTGTGCAACAGGATTCACTGTTTGTATTGTACAGTCCTATGAAGAGAGAAGAGAGACCATAGCAGACCTGTTGGCAAGAGGTGTACTACTCAGTTCAGTTTCTGTTCACTTAATCACCTAAATACAAAATGGAATTTTTTGGGTTGACGTCATCTGGGTCTCTGGGGTGGAGTAACCTAATGGGGAAAAACCACAGGTAGAAAAGCTTCACAGTAAAAAAGGAGGGGGTATGAGTTTCTGTAAGACAGAACAGGTCCCAGAACTGAAAAAATGTAAGGAAAATGGGGCACTGAGTGATGGAAAGAATTTAAACATATCATAGGAGCTGGGAAGAAAATTCTGCAGAAAAACAAATAGAACAGGTCAGGATTCCCAGAGAAGGAACATAGGAGAAGAAGCTTTATCCTGGAGGTGAAACAATTACAAGAAAAGTTCAATCTTAAAAATTGTACCCCATATCCAGAGCAAGAATCAGATGAAGAATAGCTGAGAAAATCTCAACAGTTAAGCACCGTCTACACAAAATGTCTAGAAAAAGTTGGACCAAGTGTAAACAAAGAACCTTAAACAAAGTCAATTAATGATAAAATCCTAGGCAAGACAGAAAAACTCATCTTCAGAGTTAGCACATCAAATTAATCAGATGCTCAGATATCAGTAAAAAACTTACAAACCATACTAAAAAAACAGGAAGATATGGGTCAGCCAATGGACCATTTTAAAACTGCAGGGGAGATACAGAATTTGAAACAGTTAATCAAAGAAGTTCAAACAAATCTCTTAAACTAATATCAAGGAGATGAATGAAAATATGGATATAGAGCTAAAAAATATTAAGCAGATAGTGTATGAATATAAAGAAGAATTTGAAAGTATAAAAAGAAATGTAACATAAATTATGGGGATGAAATGCACAATAATGGCTATTTAAAATACACTAGAGGCATACCAGTGCCGATTTAAAAATACACTAGAGGCACACAACTGCAGAGGAAAGAATCAGCAACTTAGAAAACAGGAAAATCTGAATCATACAGCTAGAAGGAAAGATCAAGAAAAGAGGAGAAAATATTGAGCAATGTCTCAGGGGTTTGTGTGGTAGCATGAAACATATAAACATATGCATCATGGGTTTCCCAGAAGAAGAAGCAAAGAAAAAAAGGACAAAAGGAATATTTGGGGAAATAATGGTCAAAATTTTCCCAAATCTTATGAAAAAAATAAATATCCATGTTCAAGAAGCTCAACACACTCTAAACAGAATACATCCTAATAGACCACCTCCAAGACATATACTAATCAAAATGTCAAATGCCAAAGATAAAGAGAGAATTCTGAAAGCAGCCAGAGAAAAGCAATCCATAACATACCAAGGATCCTCAATATGACTAAGTGCTGATTTCTCATCAGGAACCATGAAGGTGAGAAGGCAGTGGCATGACATATTTATGGTACTAAAAGAGAAAAATTTCCAGCCAAAAATTCTCTATCCAGCAAAACTGCCCTTCAAAAATGAAAGCGAGATTAAAATATTCTTTCAAAAACTGAGAGTCACCAAGGGGTGACCCACCCTACAAGAATTACAAAAGGGACTTCTTCAGGTTGAAGGAAAAGACAGGAGAGAGTGTTTTGCAGCAGTGTGAAGAAATTATCAGTACAGGTAACAAAAATGTAAATGCAAAACCCAATAGTCCTGTATCCACAATATACAACTCTACTCTTAATTCCTGGGAGTCAGAAGAGAATGAATAATTTCCTAATAATAAACAAACAAAATTTAAAAAGGTAATGTGAGATGCAACCAATATAGAGGGGAAACAGAGATATGAGAGCAGGGACTGCGTGTGCTATTGTAGCTAAATTGGTATACTTTCAGATTAGTAGCTCATAGATGAAGGTTGTGTTATACAGACTCCAGGATAACCACAAAGAATATATATATAGAAACAAAAATGAGAAAAGGATAGCTCAAATATATCACAAAAGAGCAAAAGAGAGAAAACAAAAAATATGACATATCAAAACTAAAGGATAAAATAGCTGAAGGAAGTACTGTATTTATAGTAATAACACTTAACATTAATGGATTAAACTCTCCAATCAAAAGATACAGATTGACAGAATGGATAAAAATGCATGATCCAGTTATATGTTGTTTACAAGAGTCACACCTTAGATACACAGGCACAAATAGATTGACTGTGAAAAGATGTAAAAAAATATTCCATGCAAATAGTAACCAAAGAAGAGCTGGAGTCACTCTTCTAATATCAAACAAAATAGCCCTGAATCTCAGCAGAGTTGCAACCTCTACCCTCCAGTTCATTGGACTCACCCAGGACAACTAGTGGGGGGATGATTATGCAAGGAACTGAGAGAGTCTACAACTGCAAACAAGAGAGTCACATCCATCTGTCCCATGAGATCAAAGCCCCTTCTCAGTTAGAGGTGGAGTGGGCACCACCATCCTAGAATCCTCAGGATTGGAGAATGAACTATGGACTAAAGTAGACTTACTGGTATTCTACTATAGACTTATTGTGATTCTAGCAGTGGAAGAACTTTTATCATTGATGTGGGGGCAGTGGCCAATGGAGGTTCCGAGGGGAGGGAGAGGGAAAAACAGGTTAAATATGGGGGCATTTTTGGGGCTTGGGAATTGTCTTGAATGACATTATGACAGATACAGGCCATTAAATATCTTACCATAACCTACAAAATTGTGTGGGAAAGAGTATAAACTACAATGTAAACTATAATCCATGCTTAGTGGTGATGCTCTAAAATGTTTTCATCAATTATAGTGAATGTACCACACTAATGAAGGATGTTGTTAATATGGGAAAATGTGGGAGGTTTAGGGAGTGCGGCATATGGGAATCCCTTATATTTTTATGTAACATTTATGTAATCTAAATATCTTTTAGAAAATAAAAAGTGTATCTTAAAAAACTATTATAAGAGAGAGAATGACAATCTACCAAGAAGATATAACATTTATAATTATTTACGCACCTAACCATGGTGTCTCAAAATACATGAAGCAAATACTGGCAAAATTGAAGGAAGGAATATATACCTCTACAATAAGAGTTAGAGACTTCAATCAACCACTCTCATCAATAGGTGGGATATCTAGACAGAGTAATAAGGAAGTAGAGGACTTGAATAATATGATAAATTAACTAGACCTAACAGACTTACACAGAACATTGTACATCATTACAACAGAACACACATTCTTCTCAAGTGCACATGGCTCATTCTCCAGGATATACTAAATGTTAGGTCCCAAAACATGTTTCAATAAATTTTAAAAGACTGAAACTATGCAAAGCATCTTCTCTGAGCATAATGTAATGAGTTGCAAATCAGTAATAGACAGAGAACTGGAAAATTTGCAAATATATAGAAGTTAAATAGCACACTCTTAAGCAATCAGTGGATCAAAGAAGAAATTAGAAAGGAAATAAGTAAATATCTTGAGACAAATGCAAACTAGAACACAGTATATCAAAACTCATGGGGTGCAGTTAAGGCAAAGCTGACAGGTAAATTTATAGCCCTCAATGTGTATATTAAGAAAGAAAAAAGAGTGACAATCAAAAACCTAACTGTTCACTGGGAGGACCTAAGAAAAGAACAGCAAACTCAAATGCAAAGCAAGGAGAAGGAAAGAAATAAAAATTATCCTCTAAAAGTGGTATATAGGATACTTAACAAAATAAGGAAATAGAGAAAATTTCCAAAACCAAAAGTTATTTCTTTGAAAAGTTCAATAAAATTGATAAGCTTTTAGCTTGATTGAGAAGGAAAAAAAGAGAAAAGTTGCAAATTGGGAATACATCGAATCTGTAAATCATTTTGGGTAGAATTGACATCTTAACAATTTTTATTCTTCCATCCATGAGCATGGATTACCCTTCTGCTTATTAAGATCATCTTTAGTGATGAAAAGTTTTAGAGTTTTCTGTTTATAAGTCCTTTACATCATTGCTTAAATTTATTTCTAGATATTTGATTCTTTTAGTTGCTATTGTAAATGAAATTTTTTCTTGATTTTTTTTTTAGATTCCTTATTATGATGTATAGAAACACTACTTATTTTTGTGTATTGCTCTAGTATTCTGCCACTTTGCTGAGTTTGTTCATTAGTTCTAGCAGCTTTGTTAAAGATTTTTCAGGACTTGGTATATATAGAATAATGCCATCTGCAAATAAAGTAATACTTACTTCTTTCTTTTCAATTGGATGTCTTTAATTTTTTTTTTCTTGCCTAACCACTATGGCTAGAGCTTTCAGTACAATGTTGAGTAGTAGTGGACATACTTGTCTTGTTCCCAGTCTTAGAGGGAAAGTTTTCAGTCTTTCCCCATTGAGCATGATGTTAGCTGTAGGTTTTCCAGATATATCCCTTATCATGTTGAGGACGTTTCCTTCTATTGCTATCTTTCTTAGTGTTTTTTATCCAGAAATGATGCTGGATTTTGTCATTAACCTTTTCTGCATCATTTGAGATGATCCTGTGGTTTTTTTCCTTCTTTGTGTTAATGTGGTGTATCACATTAATTGATTTTCTTATGTTGAACCACTCTTGCATACCTGGAATAAGACCCACTTGTTCATGGTGTATAATTCTTTTAATGTCCTGTTGCATTCAATTTGCAAGTATTTTGTTGAGGATTTTTACATCTAAGTTCATTACATAGGTTGGTCTGTGAATGTCACTAAAAGGGAAATCTTAGGTTGAAAAAGAATAACCTCTGAAGTCACTTCTTTTATGAAAGTTTTCTTGACTCCTCGAATGAATAGTGGCCCCTGCTCTCTGTTACTCACACACAAATCTTGATACAAATTACTATTATTTTCACTCTTTTCATTAAACATGTCCCAGGTGCTCTATGCCTTGTGCTAGGTGCCTTAGGACTCAGTGGATTGCTGGGTGCTCATCTGCTCATGGTC